>NC_067406.1:51460331-52097561 GCF_009764475.1 Pristis pectinata | reverse complement strand
AGTTCTGGGTAAATGGTCTTTTCTCTAGTCATAGCTCTAATGTTAAATCTTCAAAGGCTATGGGGACAAATCCAAACTAGTTAAAACCACAGTGTTACCGATGATCTTGATCTTGTTAACAGCCTGTTCGCAGGAGTTAAATGGGTGGGGCCATTAGATTTGAACAAATTTGGATTAATGTGTGGCTAATTACTTTAACCACTTCTTTGGTTAATATATTCATAACATGGGTTATTGTTTCAATCATAATTCTGTACGAACAACTCCTCCTGCAGTCTTTTCATCTTACAACTTATTAAAAGTCCCAGTGGTTCCTTATGATGTTGTGGGATATGAAGCTTGTCCATTTACACTTTTGCCACCTGATCTATTCACGTGTTGCTTTGAGTTAAATGTGTTCTCACTGACAGAGTGCACAGAAACAAGAGGCATTCAAAAAGCCAAGTGTTTTCTTTATTATGAGGGCAGCATAAGGCTGTAGGATTCATCTTGCAATGCTTCAGTATTGGCAAAATTGGCTGAATTATCTTCTTCTCTGTTGCAGAGTTCAAGAAAATTTTCCATAGTTTTTGATCTCTTTCCTGTTTTATGCCAGCAGATCCTTCATTAATCAAATCATGTATTCTCCTTGTCAGTACCAGTTTAAGTTCCTAAATCTTCATTTTTCAACCATCTGAGGTTTAAGTTGGCATTCAGTGACCATCAAGTTTTTATTGTTCAAGATGACATTCCTTTCTTTGCCTTCCCAACATGAACTGCTGTTTGGATCTTCTTCCTTTCACACACTGCAAGCTGCAGCAGTCAATTATTTAGATGACTGTGGCAATGAATGTTTATGCATCTGGCTCCTTGCAGGCTGGAACTTGAAATAATTGCATCATCCTGGAGTTTGTTCTCCACTGTTGCACAAGGACGAGCTCTGAATCTTTCTACTCAAGGGGCAGATATGTGGCAGATGAAATTTAACGTAGAAAAGCGCACTGTAATACATTTTTGTAGGCGAGCAGGAACTGAAAGCATAGATACATATTTACACAAGTCCTTTCCTTACTCCACCTCTTTCTTCCTTTTAACTATCACAATGCTGGAGGAACTCAGCAAGTCAGGCAGCATCTATGGAGAGAAATAAACAGTCGATGTTTTGGGTCGAGACCAGATGCTGCCTGACCTGCTGAGTTCCTCCAGCATTTTGTGTGTGTGTTGCTCCAGATTCCAGCATCTGCAGAATCTCTTGTGTCCTTTAACTATTTCTCTTTACCATTACCTCTCACTTCTTTCCTATCCATATGTGGTCTCTCCCCTTACAATTTTGTCCTCTTTATCAATCCTTTATTTCTCCTCCTCTTCCATTCTCCTAACTCTTCTATTTGTTCAGAATCAGCTTCATCTGAATTTTCTGCAATTTGAAGCGATTCTAGGTCAAAGTGGACTTTTACTTTTGTAAGAAGCCCTGCTTAGAATACAGAGTGCCAGTAGCAGTACATACGTATATACAAACAACTGAGATTACCCTTTTGTTTAGAATCCTGTTTAAATATATTGATCCTGAACTAACAAAGTAAAGCACTTAGCTACCTGCACTATGCAAACCTCAAACGATATCTTTATTGTCTTGTATTTTAAATATCATCACAATTTCACGATCTGAAGTCAAAATATTAAGCATAAAATAATAAGCTTAAAGTGGGAACCTCGCTGTGTATCTAAAGGTGCTGTTTCAGTTTGTCTGCTATGCATTCCTTTCATTATAATAATCTGCTCCAGTATTTACCGAGAACCAGCAAGGGTGGCCTCCGAGGACTGGTTTCTGATGTCGCACTAAGCATGATAAGAATGCCATTGACGTCAGTAGAGTCATCATTAGTGAGAATGGCAACCAAGCTCTTGAAACCACACCATGCAATTGCAGTTCTGTTAGCAATGCAAAGCTTTGGGTGGGGTGGGGACTGGGGGGTGGGGGAAGCTGGAAGAGGCTCCAGCTGAATTCTGATTTCTCTGTGTGTATCCTGTTAAGTCTACCACAAGATTTTCATAGAGGAACTGAAACCTGGCTCGTTGAAGTACAAAGGCTTTCAACGGAAATGCATTTAATTCACCAGTGTGCTAGTTCTGGGCATGAAGCCAATTGTAATTGCTAAATTGAAAAAGATAAAACCTGAACAAGGGAAAACTGTGAATGACCTATCTGTGACTGCGACCACAGTGGAGTAAAAGCAGGATTGGTTTGCTTTGACTCGCTGTCTACAGTATAGTAATATAATACACTGTAAAGTCATAACAATAAAAAAAAAACAGATTAAGTAGAAGTGTCTAAGCCCATCAGCAATGATAGCAATACTTAATGTGTTTTTAAATCAAGACTGTAATTCTAAAATGTAGCATTTTCAAACTCCGATTTTACGGGGTTCAAATGCATATCTTCCATAAGCAAATGAACGGTACAAACAGAAGACCATGGTTCAGCATTCTAAATAATCCATTTAAAATGTTGTTGCTTAAGTTCATGGAAGAAACATGCTCATGCCTCAGGGAGCTGCACATGTCTCAGCAAGTACACATCTGGACTGCTACATTATAGGATTAATCAACCATTTCACACAGAGGTAGTGTTGTACTAATAATGAAATATGTATGTAAAATTATTTGATGCAGTATAATTACATGAGATTATTTAACTGCAAGATGAATGCAACAGAAATTGTATTGTTAAAACTGAAAATAATTTGATACTATATTAAATATTTGTAATAAAAAACTTGCATGGAATCATTTTATACAAGTTTATTTGTCAGTATTAAAATCAGCCTTTGAGCAAATGTCACATTTGCCTCGTGTAGTAACTTGTCTTATTTTAAAAAATTGGAATTTCCCTTCTAATTTGTCATAGTCATGACATGAGAATAAAGTTTCAACGACGTCTACAGTGGAATGTGAGAAAAGACCGTTGCAAACAAGATGCATGTAAATTGGGTGCTTTAACAATAAGTTGCCAACTATTGTAGTTATTTTATTAAAACTACTTATCCTTTAATATAGTTATGTGAAATATAAACAACAAAGACAGGAAGTGCTGGAAACACTCAGCAAGTCAGGTAGCAGCTGTGGAAAGAGAAACAGTTAACATTTGGGGTCTGGTACCCTTCATCAACAAAGGTTCTGATTTTCAAGAAATAGATGACAATAAACCAAATTGTGGGAACCTTGCACAATTTTTTTGACTAAAGTCTGGTTGTTCAGTTCTGGGTCAAGATATCAGAACAATTCCATTCAGTTTAAAACTGCAACTAAAATAAATTGTGTTTCTATTAGGATGCGAAGAAAATGGTAGATGCGGTTTGCAGATGGTCCTCTGTTTACAAATAATTGCAGGCTAAAATTTTAATGGAAGTTTATCAGAAGTTAATGAGTGAGATAAGCTACAAAAATTTCCTACATTTATGTTCAGTTTCAATATCAGAGAAAATGCAATTGTAAGTTGATAATGAAGTATTTCAGAGGCAAAATATGCAGTAAACATACAATATTTTACACAGTACAGTGAAAAGGGACCATCAGGGTCACAAGAGCAATCTGTGGTTATCTATGATATATTGTGTAAAGCATGGTGGGTTGATATAAGTCCAACAAACTACTTCAGGTAGTGGCTTTGGATTGAATTACTTTGTGTATTATTTACTTTTGGCCTCAATATTGTTTTACTCTCTGATGTGAGCTAAAGATTAGCCTTGGAATATTTTCTTTGATTATTAAGCCATCTGTTTCAGTTTGATATCTCAACAGTATTAGGATTCTGTTCCTCTTTCATGTGTTTTCCTTGGTAGTCATGATGTACAATCCTTCCACTCCACTGATAATGCTGCATCCATTTATGAAGGTTTCAGCCACCACTTATTTACCCATGCAACAATCTGTAAGCATGGAAAATGTTAGAACAATTACTTCTAAACTATTTTGACCTTTATAAAATCTTTCTCTCTCCCATTTATATGCTGTCTTTGCTCTCAGATTACTCTTCTCGCGTATTAGTATATTTTGTGTAATTGTTCATTAGATTTCACATATTGCAGTTAAGAAAGATTTTGCATTTACTGAAACATCAGATTCCCAGGACATCGCTTTATATGTTGAGAAGCACAACCAGTGTTGCAGCACAATGGTCTTTCCTCACACAATGGTCAGCTGACAGTGATGGTTATCGAGATGATTTCTGAAACAAAAAACAAAGCTGAGGTTGCAGCAGCATGTTGTAATTTAACATCTTATCCACTGAACCTACCTCTGACTGTGCTGTGCTGAAGTGTTAGCCTAGATTATGTGCTCAAGTGCTAAAGTAG
Source organism: Pristis pectinata (assembly GCF_009764475.1). Taxonomy (NCBI): domain Eukaryota; kingdom Metazoa; phylum Chordata; class Chondrichthyes; order Rhinopristiformes; family Pristidae; genus Pristis; species Pristis pectinata. The sequence continues at coordinate 52,093,227 of NC_067406.1, read as the reverse complement.
AGCTTGAGTCCAAGATATTCTGGCTCCCAGGAGAAGTGTAACACCTTTGAGACAGGTTAATGCATTAGAGAAGGAAAAAAATTGTCATTGTCAACCTGAGAAGAACAGGAGAATGTGGGAGCAGGACTAGGGCACTTGGCCTGTCAAGCCTACCTCCACCACCCCCACAACCCACACCCCATTTCATGGCTGATCTGCTGTAGCCTTCAACTCTTCAGTGCCAGTTCCTCATAACTCTGAATTCCCCAATCTTTCACAAATTCATCTCCTCAATACCTCCAGTGATCTAGCCTCCACAAAATTTAGGGGTAAAAAATTCCAAAGATTAACAAGAATCTCTAGAATATAACAAACTTTTTAAACTTTACTGAGTCCCAGTCCCAGAGAGCAGAGGGTGATATGTAATAGTGATGTGCATCAGATTATGAGCTAGTTTTGTTTGCAAATGCTATTCTATGCCAACAACATTATTTTAAACCCAAATTATCCAAATGCTTAACTGGTGATTGTAAAGATCTCTGTAATGAAGCATTCGATATTATAGTTTGAACCCAATTCTACATTATTTGATCTGTGAGGCTGGAAAGCTGAGCAAGCACATTGTATTACTTATTTAACTGGACATTATTCTTCAGCTTTACTTACTGGGTCTGTGACTGCAGGATACTGCATATAAATAGCATAAATCTACATGCAGAACTCTCCTTCAAGACAACAGTGAATTCTAGCACAGCCAAATGGGAACATTGAAGGTGTGGTTAGTTCAGTTCGGGCTTGGTAGGGGTGAGGGTGAAGGTTAGTAAGGAACAATTTTCAACTTCCAGCAATACAACAATAAAAAAAATACTTTGGTATGGTAGAGTGGTGTGAATGACCATTTCAGGAGTGGAACCCTCCCTACCACAAACATGCACACTTCTCAGTTGAACTTGAAGCCCTGAGACTTAATGGCAAGTGTGGCTGGTGGAAGAGATCGTCATTGAGCATTGGACTGTAGTCCATAATTATTGAGGGCTGTGGGAGGGATGCTGGTGAAAGTGGGTACAAGAGAGTCTGGAAGCATCGGGGCCTCACAAACAACAACAATTTGGTAAGTGGCAGGCTGCTGATTGGGACTTTTATCAATGTCAATGGTAATTTTGAAGTTCCCAAGGGGCTTTTGGGGGATCAGGAGAATCAGATGGACCACTGCAATTTGGGAAAATAGAAAAGATCTGAGGAGGGTGGAAGAATCGGATGTTAAGAGGATAGGAGCAGACTTGAGGGAGTCTAGATGTTTGGAGCGATTTTTGTACATTAGGAGGATCAGGAGCAGCAGAGAGTCTTTGGGAGGATCAGAGGGCCACAGAAAATCAGAAAAGTTGAAGAGGCTTTGGGGAGGAGGGAAGGAGCACAACATTGGGAGATTTAGTGTGACCATGAGATCTTAGTCTTAGGCCACGAAGGTTAGGAGTGAGCAAGATTGGTGAGAGGTTAGGGATGTTGTGTGTAGAAACGACCATCTTAATCTAGGACAGTATTACTAAAATATAGTTTCCAGGGTGTGGTCAACAATAGTTGCTCCTGAGATGATTTTGTCTCATCTTCCCATTGCTTGAAAAGGAGTGCTCCACAGAAAATGGTGTCATGCAAGACTGACGCAGAAATCATATTGGAGCACAAGGGTAATTCATGCCAAGAAGTGCATTGTCTTAATTTCCAGAGAAATGCAAAATAATTAAAGATAATAGGTCATTAACACATTTTGTTGTGGGGAAAATTGATTTTCAATTGCATGATGTGATTTAATCTCTGGGCACATGTTCTTTTGCATTTCAGATGGAAATCTATTAGCATTTGGTTTCCAAATTTTTGTGTAAATTTTTATGGTTTTTTGGATTCATAATGCTTCCAAAATTATGACTGTTGTATATTCTCTTTGCAATTCAACATTTAAATGGTTAGACAAAGAATTTCTCACTTATATTGGCTATTCAACAGACCAATGGATTTAGTTTAGTAAATAACAAGAACTCCACTGGAAAACATTTGGATGCATCATGATGAAACTTGAATTTCACATCTGTTTCAGCAAAGAAGTTTGTTATTTGATTGGTCCTTTCCACAAAATTGATAAGACTTGGTCATATTTTGATTCGGTTGGGAGATGGAGTTTATCAAGACTCATCTTTGGTCCTGAAGTAGCAACCTATTATAACAGGAAGGTTTCAGCCAGATCAGCAATAGATCCCCTGGCTTCAGTAACCCTCGCTGGACAAGTTGGCGTTGTGCATCCGATTCCCCACATCTACATCAAGTGGTGTAGAGCCACAAACTTCACGGTCTTGACACTTGCCCTAAATAAGAAAATATCTGAAATAAGGAACATGTTCAATGTTAAGTTTGGATCTTTATGCTGATAAATATTGCTCATTAGTCCCTGCAAATGTAACAATTAAGCAGTCAATTGCTGAACGATTTTCTTGTAAGCTTACAATACAATAATATAAATTAAGGCGATGGATATTATTATGTGATTTGCATCCAATATTATGATAACCAAAATCTTGTATGCATCCTCAAGTTCCAACTCCCTGCATTGAACACGTAATAAAATTCTGATCAATAAACTGCTTTATACAGAAATAGTAACAGAGCTGTCTGCTAAATGAAGCCATTCCCTGGGAGAATTCAATTCCGTCATTCTCTTTTGAACGTAATGTTTTTGTACACAAATCATTTGACTGTGCAGCTGGTTTTGCATAAGTGCAAACTGCTTTTTTTGCTAAATTTCAAGTGTAGTTTAGGAATTGTCAATCAACAAGACTCTTGAATTCGACAGTATGACAATCCTTGGAGGTGCCAGTCTCGGGATGCTTTTGTCTGATTGAAAGTATAAAGTTAAACACTTTGACCACCTATCTGACGTCAATTCAAATGTTAGTGGCTACATAAGCAGCTCTTCAGTTGTACATTAACTAATTATATGCAGAACACTCCTCATCAGCAAGAAAATGGAAGTTCAGCCATGCAATATAAATCTAGTACAGCCTTCTCAAACTCCGACTCCAGACTGGAAATTGATAGCTACAGTTTAAGTGAAGCCATAATATTTTTTTAAGTGCATCAAGTCTTTGCTCCCCAAAGTATGATTCATTTCACACTCTAGCTTTAAAATAGATACCGAAAGTTTTTAAAATGAAAACAGCAAATACCGAGTCGGTCAGGCAGCATCTGTAGAGAGAGAATCAGAGTTAATACTTCAAGCTGATGAACTTTCATTAGAACTAGGAAAAGGTTAGAATGGGAAAGGGTACAGAAAGCAAAGGTAATGTCTGTGATAAAATGGAGATCTAGAGTTACTGAATGATTAAAGAAAAAGGCAGCTGAGGATGGTGAAGGATTGTTTGTCACCACTGATTTGCTCTGCAAAGTAATTATCTAATCTGTCTTTAGTTTTTCCAACATAGAAAAGCCCATAATAAGAAGTACATTAGATTGGAAAGAGTACTAATGAATTGCTGCTTCACCTGTAAGTAGTGTAAGTTACAGGATAGTGTGAAGGAAAGATGTTGCTTCTCCTGTGGTGACATAAAAAGAACCATGAGAAGGGGAGTGGATATTAGTAGAATATTTTGACCATTTAGTTTATGCTCTTAATGCTGTCATTCTGAACTAGATTTTCCTGAATATGTTTTCATTCTTCTCAAATGGTACCTGTAGATTTTAAGGTAATTTGTAGAAAGTGGAATCTAAATTTGAACAGCATTGTCATACATACAAATATTTTTATTTTTAATTAATCTAGTTTTACCAGGATAAATAAACTACTTTTAACAATGTAATAAACTACTTTTAAGTTGATGTTTTTGAATGATTGTGCATCAAGGATAGTGAAATCCATGGTGGGGAATGTCAGCGGTGAGAGGTCCCAGCTCAAGTTAGAAAGGTGCATGTGCAGTGAAAAGCTCCATTTGATTCTACTCCTAACAGGTGTACCTTAATTCTAACCTAGAAGGCGTCCTGCACTACCACAATGTTATACTTTTCAGTCAATTATTCTTACAGCTCCTGTTAGTGAGATTACCAACTTAGTGCCAGCAAGTATAGAATTGTGAGATCTTTGTACAGTCTACACACACCCAGCGGTAAACCTGAAATTAGTCAAACTAAATTTTGGGCATCTCTTTTATAGTTTTCTGCACTATCTCTTTGGATAGGACAAGTACCCAGGTGAGAACAAAACAAAGGTTATCGAAATTCCTCTGCCTTTCTGATTGAAGTGTTTTCGAAGGCATTGACGCAAATCTTTAAATATCAAAGTTGTATTTCTAGAATAATTGGACACAGTTGGGAAATTGAAGGGTGTGGTGGAACATAGAATGACGTATGATCTTTTGTTTTATCTGATGTAAAGCTCAATGGACAGCATTGAAAAACAAAATAATTCATCCTGAGCTGTCTCCTACCAAATTGTGTACATGTTAGCAGGTGTTATCATTGAGAGTCCTGTGGCACTTCCATTGCCTCATAATAATTCTGTTACAATGAATTCTGGCACTTCACAAATTTATTAAAGGTTAGGATAACAATTCCATAATTCAGCTCCTATATTCAGGTCAGACAAATTGAATATATCTGTCAAGAGGTAATCCAGTGATTTTGTGGTTAATAGGTGAGAATGTTTGCATGCTGGTCTTTTACTGAAAGTACAATTTTGGAAGAATGATAAATATTAGAATACAGCAACTTCTACTGCTTGTTCTGTGTCTGTATCCATTGAATAACAATGATTAACTAGCACCAGGAAATGCACTGGCCAGCCTAAACAGTAAGGGTCTATTAATATATTTAGCCTGGGCAAGACAGTACATTCAAGAGATATTTCTTCCCTCCGCTAGTGTGCTAATGTTACAGTTCTTCAGGGATAAAAATTACACGAAAGAAAGAGGCAAACTGAACCTTGTAACAACACAAAATCTCCAAGTGGGGAATACTGTTTTTGGAGATGCTTTATTAATGTAAATTAAGTTTAATGCTTGGCACCAGACTCTTAAACAGACACAGTTTTGTCATGGGAGGAGATTATCAGGAAGACAAGAGAAGATTCCTTGAAGAAATGCAACAACCACACTGGCTCCTGGGAATCTCTGACCCATGACCTTGAAGCCAAGTACCAGGGACACACACAGGTTGCATAAGCAATGCAAGGAGCAACCACCTCACAAACTACCCAGCTTCCTACCCATCAGGTACGTCCTGCCCCGTCTATGGGAGAATCTACAGTTCCCACATTGGCCTCATCAGCCACCAAAGAACCCTCAAATCCCGAGTGGAAATAAGTCATCCTTGATCCTGAGGGACTGTCTACAATGGAAGAGAAGTTAGTATTACTGTCTCAGAAAAGGTCCAGAAAAATGGCACATGTCATTGATACTGCAGTAAGATAGTTTAATTTGCTTGATGCTAAAGTATACATGTTGCAGCCATGGTTGTCTTAATCTTTTCTTTGTTTTCCAGAAAATAGAAAGAACAGAACGTAATTGCCCAATGGGCAAAATTGTGAATTAAAGTCCCAGAAAAATTCATGATTAAGTTCGTAGGAAGTTGGACGTGATTGTGGGGTTGATGTGAGGAAAATATAAAGATTTGATGAGACTGATTATTCCTTTGCTTTTATTGCTCTCTTTGAAATTTTTGTTGGGTCAATTTCAGACAGCTTTACAAAATGTTTTGTTAATGGTAGCATTGGCCTTAATTCTGCAGTAGCAAAAGTTGAGGGCTTTTGCAGTAATGGAAATATTTACATGGCCAATGAAGCAACTGTTGGCTTGCAGAGTTTTGAAACAAATAGTGAACTTGAAAACTTGAAATAACCTTGGAAAATATAGGAACCAAAGTGAATCCACTTCTATGTTTACTAAGTGCAGGGAAACAACTAGAATTTAGTGTACTTAATGCTAATACATGCAATGACTGTTGTTGTTCAAGCTTTTTTTTGGGGATAGTAACACAGTGCTTCTGTAATTTTTTGAGGTATTATAGCAAAATTATGCATTCTCCTTTGGTGGGGCAGTTATAATCTAAATGGACTATACAAAAGTTATTTAATATCTGTTATATGTCAGCCGGTGTCAAGTGCTTTGATATTTTACACTTGTAATTATTTTCTGGTACATAATAACTAAAGATACAGATGATGTGCTTTTCTATTGGAAACATTAACAGACTGAGGCGATGATCTTATTCACTTGTAAGTTGAGGAGTCCATGAGGAATTGTCTTCTCTTAAGTGCATAAATAGGCATAAAATATTGCATGTGACTACCAATTCTGACATTGTGCAAGGTTTTGTTCTGAGAACCTCGCACAATGTCAGAATTGGTAGCCACATGCAATATTTTATGCCCCTGAAGCCATGCTGTAGGTCTGTCATGAACTAGCATTTTTCTAGATAACAAGTATGTCAGCAACATCAAATCTGCCTCAGTAATTGCTTGATTCAGGATCACATGATTCCCCTTGTCCTAGATGCAATGTGGTTAGCAGAAAGAAACAAGAAAGAACATGGGTGTACGGTATTAGGTTAATATTTTACAAGACATGGGAGGAACTCCCTTATTCTTCAAATATTGTCTTGGGATCTTTTAAGTCCACCTAAGAACGTAGGGCTTTAATTAAAAATTTTATCCATTATATTGCATTCTCCTGGCACTGCATGTAGGTGTCAGATTGATAATGTGCTCAAGTCTTTGGAGTGAGATTTAAGAAAGGTAGGAAATTAAGCTGTGAGGAGGACATATAGTAAAGAGGCTACAAAGGAATATGGATAGGTTAAGTGACAGGGCAAAGATCTGGCAAATGGAATGTAATATGGGGAAAATGTGAAATTGTACATTTTGGCAGGAAAAATTTTAAAAAAATAAGCTCAATGGTATTGGTTTATTCTTGTCACATGTACCAAGATACTGTGAAATGCTTTTAGTTATGTGCCATCCAGACAGATCATTCCATACATAAGTACATGGAGGTAGAAGGGAAAACAGAATGCAGACTACAGTGTTACAGTTACAGAGAGAGTGCAGTGCAGGTAGAGTTATCTAAATCGAGATGGTGAGCTCTGAGATGCAGAGATATTGAAACATCTTAGTGCATGATTCATAAAAGGCTAATATGCAGGAAGATTCAAAACAAAAGTAGGGAAGGTTGTGCATCGATTATTTACGGATTTGGTTTGACCATATCTCTGTATACCGTGTATAGTATTGTTTCTCTTATTTAAAAAAAAGGGTGTTAACACATTGGAAGCAGTTCAGGGAAAGTCACTAGATCAATACCTGAAATGTGGGAGAATCTAGAACTAGGAGTCGCTGTTTAGAATCAGGGGATGCTTACTTAAGACAGAGATGAGACAATCATTTTTTTTGCTCAGAGTGTCCTGTCTTTGGAACTCAAATGGTAGGGGGGGGGGGGGGGGTGGAGGGGGGGGGTGAAGTGAAAGGATACCACAGATGGATGTGAATGTACCGTTGAGGCTTCAGTCAGATTAACCATTATCTTATTATATGGCAGAGCATGCTTGAAATGATGAGGGACCTCCCTCCTAATTTGTATATTTGTAATCATACAGCCTTTTGTTTCAGAGATGAGAAGCTTGCCATAGAGCCATGGTGACTTCTTGAAATTTCTTTGACAGGAAATTACTCTTACATTTTTTCTTGATCTTCAACCCCTATAGCTACTTCAAAAGACAGAGAAAATGTTCTCAAATTATTATTGACTTGTATCCATGCAATCGTCATTTGACTTTAATAGTCAAAATATAAAGAAAAGCTTTCAACAACTGTAGTTAGATTAGAAGTGAGGAGAAAAATATGTTTGAGCCAAATAGACAACTGATAATTAGTTCCTCAGGAAGGAGTGTTTCCAAGAATTTTTTACTTTTTTCCTTTCTTGGATGAACTTAATGCCTGTGTGTTCACTAAATGAAAAGATATATTGCTTCTGATTCAATTTAAATTTTATTAATGTGTCTTTAATCCATGTTGGAAACTGTTTCTACTGAAGAAAGTTTTAATATTGGTTTTCATTTTTTAAAGAAGGCTGTAACGGTCAGCTTTAATGCATTTACAAGTCTGTTAGCTATGACTTTTGGAATACAATTGTCTAAGTAATGTTGTTGATACAGGAAAAGGAAACCGGGTCAGGAAGCTGATTCAGTGGAGGTTTATAATGCGACGTATTTCAACAGTCTTTTTATTCTAATTGTGTAAAAATGTAAATATTCACGTTGGTTTTTAGCTATTGAGAAAAAAGCATGCCAAGCTCCCCCAGGCTATTCATTACAGTAATTTATCCAAACCAATTACCCCAATGATGTCATTGAAATGCACTGAAAAAGAAATAAAAACTACAAAGAAAAGTTTATGTTCATCATAATTCTTTCTTCCTAACTGACAAACAACTTTAATATTTAATCTTTATTTGCAACCTGAAAATATACATAACCTATAAGAGGAAAAAATGATTTTGTAACCAAAAATCAAAATCAATAATGTTTAATGGTATGTCAACACAATGACATGGCTCCAATGACCTGAGGTCAATCCTGACCTTTGGCGCTGTCAGGGTAGAGTTTGCACAATGGCTACCTCACTGCTCCAATGACCTGAGTTCAGTTCAGACCTCTGGTGCTGTCTGTGTAGAGTTTCCACATTTTCCTGCACGGGTTTCCTCAGGTGCAGAGAAATCCCAAAGACATCCATGTTGGTAGGTTTATTGGCTGCTGTTCATTTTCCCTGATGTGTAGATGAATGGTAGAAACTAGAGGAGTTGCTGGAACTGTTTCTGTTCTTGGTGTGCATGCCTCTATGACATTGAAGAAAGTAGACAACGCTTTAATGATGCTTGTGGACAACAACTAGATAGGGGTCTTTGGACTTGGTTGTGGCAAGGTTTATGTGCTTTTCCGCTGTCTGTAAGAAGATTGTACATTCTCCCCGTGTCTGCGTGGGTTTCCTCCGGTTTCCTCCCACATTCCAATGACGTACAGGTTAAGAGCTGTGGGCATGCTATGTTGGTGCCGGAAGAGTGGCGACACTTGCGGGCTGCCCCCAGCACCTTCTCAGTAATGCAAAGAGACACATTTCACTGTGCATTTCGATGTACATGTGACTTAAAAATAAATATCTAATCTTCTGGTTCACTTTTTCATGAGCTGCTATTCTCCATCAGTAATTGTTCACCTCCTTCCAAGTCGGTTGTTATTGCAGAAAACATGGTGACTCCTATCATATCTGTCATTACATCAAGTAGTTTCTGTAGAATAAGAGTTAAAAAATCTGTTGTAAAATAAGATCAGTTAATGCACACTGCTGTATGAACTATGGCCACAAAGATCTAATTTATCACTTGAATGTTTAAATGATTGATGGAAAGAGTTTCTGTTGGCAACCTTTGGTGAATATTTATCACTTTCGTAGAACTACTTCTTTATTCACTATTTGAACAGAGATATAACAATGGGAAAACATCACAGTTAAAATATGTAGGAACACAAAACTTTAGTCAAAAGTAACATAAGAGGAAAAATACACTCCTGTATATTCTATGCTAATCTGATTGAGAAATGCAGAAGTCATTATATATTCAAAGAAGAAAACTTAAGCGTTATATATCTATTACATGCAGCCTGAGGTAAGATCAATGTTTTGTAATTGCCCTCTGGGATCTGATCATACCACCAAGAAAACAACATCTATAAGGTGGTTTTCACTTGTAGACATTTTATTTACTCAAGTTTCATGAGGTGCTTAGACATCAAGAGCAGTTGTCACAGTTTATTAAACTTACATGCGTAATATACATTTAATAACCTGAGGGTAAGGATAGCTTGGTAATACAAACAGCTCACAGTGGCATATAGAAATACCCAGAATGTTATCCAATCCAAGATACTTCTACAAATTTGTACTATTCTTTCATTACTCTTGCCTCTTTTAGGATAAAAGAATTCCTGGACAAAAAAAATGATTAATTTGTCTTCCACATTCCAATCTGTGCATTTCTCCTTTGCATGTTTGAATAAAAATTACAAAATAAGTTGATATATTATCTGAGTGATAATAGTGGAGAAACTTGGGTTTACAGAACTACTTTTTGCATAAGATTTATAAATTTGTCACGAGTCTTATAGCCAGTTGTTCTATTTGTCTACATAAAGAATGTTAAGTGTTCCACTGAGAAACCTTTTTCTTACACCTACAACAAATATAGATCAATCTTACTCAATATCTCCTCATAGATTAACCACTTCATACTCAGGAATTATTCCATTGACAAGTAAGTCTTTAGTTCAATACAAAGTCCAAAGTTGTTCAGGGGTATGGTCTCAACAAATTGCAGCAAGCTTTCCTTAATTTTGCACTCTATCTCCTAACTGCTATCTGTACAGTGAAACCCCACTACTCCGCGGGGCATTGATTCATTAGAACGACCTTGGTCCTTCATTCTGAATACTCATAGATACATGCCCCTCACTCTCCGTTTAAAAAAATATCTGCTCAGATTTCATGCTGTGGCAGAAACCTAGTGTGAATCCCTACCCTCCACTGGCCCTCTCAAAGCAATGAATCGCACTGTTTCACTGTGGAGAGGCTGCCTGTGAGGGCTAGTGTTGGGTGGGCCAGGGCACATGGTGTGGTTGCTGAGACGTGGGCTCGGGGCTAAACCCTAGTTGGCACATTGAGCGAATATGGGCCATTGCTGTGAACTAGATGTGTTGGAAGCTGCTGTACCTCCCTCCCTTTGTTTGGCTGCAGAGCTCTCCCTGGCCCAGAGATGGTAACAAGCTCAGTGTTGGTTCCATCACTTGCCCCTGTCCATCCAGCACCAACTCTCCACGCCAAACCATGGGTGATTCGCAACTCACCTGCTCATGGCAGCAAGGAGAACAGTAATTCACATTAAGTTCCCAGCACAGATCCAGACAGATCAGCTATGGTTAACAAGCATTCATCACCCTCTTTCAGATAGCATCAATAGCATAAGCAGCACCTGAACGCTCCTGATTTGCACCCTATCACAAACATTCCCTTTCTTCTCTCTGTGCATCTCTTTCTTTGCAGCTGGTAGAGCTACTGCCTTATAACTCCAGCCACCATGGTTCAATCCTGATCACAGTGTTCTCTCTGTAGAGTTTGCAAATTCTCCCTATGACTGTGGGGGTTTGTGGGGTTTCCTCCAGGTGCTTCAGTTTCCTCCCACGTCCCAAAAGACGTGTGAGTTCAAGGCAAATTTGACACTGTAAGTTTCCCCAATGTGTGTAATGGTAGTTTCTGGAGGGACCTGTTTCTGTGCATAAGACTCTATCTGTAAATGGAATGTACATCTGAGGAATTTAGAGCATTTTCAAAAGTTTATCATCGTGTATCTACTGCAAACATTTTAACCTAATATCCCAATCTACCAAAGCCAATTTGTCCCTCATACTTATATAATTGCCCTTATTTACATTTGTCTTCAGTTTTAAATTGAATTGTCTCCATCTCAAATGGAATATAAAATTCCATCAGTTTATGATCACTTTTCCCTGCAGAATTTCTTGCTGTGAGATTACCAATTAACCTTGTCTAATTACATAAGATAAGATGCCTTATTGCTCCAGGAAACATGAATTCCCATGTGTATTCCCATTAAACTGCTTTTGCCAATTTGATTCCACTAGTCTATATGAAGATTAAAATCCTGTATGATTATTTATTACCCTTGGTACAAGCTGTTCTAATCTCTCCAGCACTTTTGCTGCTGTTAAGGGGCTTATAAATTACTCCCACCAGAACATTATTTTGTTAGCCCTCATTATTCTTCATCTATCCTGATTATACTTGCTGTTCTTCTTCACAACATGCTGCCTCACCTATGCCCTTTTCATCATCCCATATAGGAAAATATTGTCATAGAACCATTGAAAATTTACAACATAGCAGGAGGACATTCAGCCCTTTGCTGGTTGAAAATGAGTTACTCAGCCCAATCCCACATTCCAGCACTGGGGCCTTGCTGGACACAATTTTTTCAGTCCACATCCAAGAACATGTAAATGTGACGAGGCTTGCCACCTCTACTCCCCTTCCAAGTAGTGTGTCCCAGACCACTGGGTGAAAATATTTGTCCTCACCTCCTCTCTAATCCTTCTACCAATTACTTCAACTCTATGCCCCTGATTTTTGACCCCTCTGCTAGGGGAAATAGGTCCTTCCTATTTACTCTGTTTATACCCCTCATGATTTTACACACCTTAATTAAGTCCTTCTCAGTCTCTTCCGTTCCAAATTAAACAGCAGCCACTAAAGTTTTTCAGTCCTGACAACAACCCCGTAAATGAAAAGACAAAATACTGGAAACAGCAGTTCAGCCACCATCTCTACTGAAGTGTTTTCACCTGAAATGTCAACTCTATTTATCTTTTCACAGAAGCTTTCTGATATGCAGAGTTTTTCCAGCATATTCTGACATTATTTCATATTTCCAGCATCTGCTGGTTTTTGATTTCAACATCCCTGTAAATCATCTCTGCACCATCTCCAACACAATCATGTCAGTCCAGTAATATGGTGATTGGAGCTTGGACATTATACAAGCTATGTGGCTCACTAATGCTATATCTGGATATAATATAACCTCCCTGTTGTATTCCATGCTTCAGCTAATAGAGGAAAATATCCCATATGCCTTTTTAACCAACTTATTGATCTCTTCTGCTGCCTTTAAGGATGTGTGGACATGCATTCCAAAGTCCTTCTGTTTCTCTATACATCGCAGTAATATCCTATCCTCCTTGTTGCAGATTTCCAAATGTGTTATCTCACACCTTGTGGATTGAATTTTATTTCCCATTTCTTATCCAATTGCATAGACCATTAATATTTCCCTGCAGTGTAAAACCTTCTTACTTTGTCAACTACATGGCCAATTATATCATCTGCAAACTTCACTTTTATGCACCCTGGTGTTAAATCTAAATCATGAAGATGTACTTAAAGGGACTGAGTACTGAGCCCCATGGAAATCCACTAGTATCAGCCTTCCAGTTGTGAAAATATCCACCAACAATACTCGTTGTTTCTTGCCACTGAGCACTGCAGTTTGTCACACTCTAGATTCCATGAGCTCTTGCTCTTTTGATCAGCTTGCTACAACCCTCAAAGCCACACTCCCTTCTGTATTTTGTCTGTCTAGGGTCTTAAAGGAAGTGGGTGTCAAGATTGTGGCAGCATTAATTGTACTGTACCAAAATTCCCTGGATTCTGTTCCAGAGGATTGGAATATGATAAATGTAATGCCACTATTCAAGAAAGGAGGGAGACATTATAGGAAATTACAGGCCAGTTGAACTAACTCTTGTTATTGGGAAAATGCTATTATTAACAGGGTAATAACAGGACATTTGAAAAATCATATGATGATCAATCATAGTCAGCATGATTTTATGAAATGGAAACCGTGTTTGACAAATTTACTGGAGTTCTTTGAGGATATAACAAACAGGCTGTAAAAGGGGGAACTATAGATGTAGTGTATTTGCATTGCCACAAGTGATTTGATAAATTACCACATAAAAAGTTATTCCACAGGATAAGAGTATGTGGGGTTGGGGATAATATATTGGCATGGATAGAAGAGTGGAAAATTAACAGAACACAGTGAGTTGAGATTAATAGTTTATTTTCAAACCAACAATCAGTAACTAGTGGACTGCCTGAGAGATTGGTGCTGGGTCCTAAACTATTTTAATTTATATTAATGACTTGAATGAAGGGACCAAGTGCTCTGTAGCCAGGTTTGCTGATGATGAAAAAATGGGTGGATTAGCAAATTGGGAAGAGGATAAATGGTATTTCAAAGGAGTATAACGGGTAAGTGGGCACAGAGTTGAACTATGGAATATAATGTGGGAAAATGTGAGGTTTTCCACTTTGGAAGGAGGAATGAGAAAGGAAATTATTAGTTAAATGGAGTGAAGCTCCAGTAGACAAAGCTCAAAGTGTTAGCATGCAACTACAGCAAGTAATTAGGAAACCTTGTGGAATGTTGTCCTTTTTGTAAAAGCTGCAGAGTATAAAAGCACGGAAGCTTTGATGCAGCTTTAGAGGGCACAGGAGAGACCATGCATGCAGTACTATGTACAGTTTTGGTTTCCGTATTTATGGAAGGATGTGCTTAAATTGGAGACAGTGCAGAGTAAGTTCACTGGATTGATTCCTGGGATGAAGTGGTTGACATATGAAAAAAGATGAGCAGATTGGCCAATACTAATTGTGGTATGGGAGAATGAGAGATGATCTTATTAAAACATACAAGACTCTGAGGGGTATTGATCGGGTAACGCTTGAAGATGTTTCCCTTAGTAGGATATCCAGAATTAAGAGGCACAGTTTCAGAATAAGGGGTTGGCCATTTGACAGAGATGAGGAGAAATTTCTTTTCTCAGAAGGTTGTGAATCTTCGGTATCCTCCACCCCGATAGCTGTGGAGGCAGAGTCATTAAATATATTCAAGGGTGAGATTGATGGACATTTGGTATATGAAGAGAGAACAGAAAGTGGTGTTGGGGCCAAGTATGGAACAGCCATGATCTTACTGCATGGTGGAGCAGACTCAAGGGGCCAACTGCTCGTGCTCCTGTTTCATATGTTCTTAATGAAATTGTACCCAAAGTTAACATTAGGACTTCAAGTGAGAAGGAGAGAACAAAGAAACAAACTTTTGCACACATGCAACCACAGCTGTATTATGTGGTTTTGTTTTAGATCTTTCCAGGAAAATAGCCAGAGTTAAATGATTTGATATGGGGTAGTGACAGAGTGAGGAGTGGAAAACTTTTAATTTTCTTATTCCATTTAACCTAAATGTAATCTTCCTAAAAGCTTGTTTTTTGTTTGCTGCAACATCTGAAATCCAGGTTTTCTTCCCAGCACTATCTTGGCATAATTTAAGCTTCAAAAAGGTCAGTGAAAATGCAATCATACATGTTCCCTGCACCATTACACGGAGTGCTTTAGCACCCTTTGCAATTAGAAGTCATGGGGAAAATTGTAAAACAATAGAATTGTTTGGTAAACTATAAACTGAATGTACAATAAACAATACAGTGAAATACAGATTGTGCTTTATTCCTCACATCAGTAGTTCTTATTGAATGGGATAAATTGGATATCTTACCATTCCGCCACAGGGCACAATATACGTTTTTATGAGGAATATGTAGTTTTATGAAACGATTTCTTCAGCTGATCCAGACACTCAAATCTGCCATGTATGTGAGCTATTTATCTAATTGCTTCTTCCTTGGTAGTTACAATTCAAAATAAACACCGGCTAATCAGGACTGCTAAAGAGCTTGTCGTAGAGAAAAGAGCGTACTTTCAAGCTTAATACGTTTTACCGGACAATAAACAATCATCATATTGCAGTTCAAATTGTCTCTGTGAATAAGTAGATGTTTAGGGCAAACCTGTATTCAAACAATCAACTGCATTATCAGATACATATAAACTGACGCAGAATCGACTTTTGAAAGCCATCAGTGGGTATGTTTAATGAGCCTCCTGCTCTGGCAGCATGTTCTTTGCAGCACCCCATTCACTGCAGCTACAGTGCAGTATATGTTTCTTGTTCTTGTGGTTTTTGTATTCTTTAATCTTTCGCTTTATAAGGCAATATGTATCCTGTGTCCTGCAAATGTAGATTGATTGGAATGATGTAACAGTATGCATAAATTCATGGCACTTAATTTTCAATCAGTTACAGTGCTAAATTATCTGTAATCAATAAATATAAGCACTTGTCAAAGAATTTTACTGTATATTTGCAAACATTAAGAGCATGGTTATTTCACTGGAGCTCAGAAATTCTTATTTTATGCATTTACTTAGAGGATATATCCCCTGCAGTTGAGAATTGTTCTTTGGTTTCTGCCTGGTAAGCATTCATTGTTGTCACAAACAGGACTTAAGCGTACATTATTAAGAACTTTTAGGAACTGAAATTTAATTTTCCCTTTTGCTTCATGATTTGGCTACATCGAACTGCACCCAGCAAGCCTCTCAAGCCTTTAGTTTTTCTTGAAATATATTTTCATCTCATATTGCTGCAAGTTTCCATTGTAATTTGTTTACCAGTTATTAACCTTCAAAAGTTCCACTTCCCTTCTTGCTTATAACTTCTTGTTTTTAACATTTGTCTCCGGGTATTTCAACCCTTTACTTGGATGAACTATTTGCCTAAATCAACAAATCCCATTTCCCATTTCCCAGTTGGAAAGTAGAATGGGAAATGCTTCATAAATGAAGTCAAGTCACTGTGTCTAATGAGGTTGTTATTTAAATAGAAATAATTGTGCATAAATATACAGCTATCATCCACAGGGCTATCTGTGGCAGCCGCAATGCTGAGCGAAGCCCTGTGTTTTTTATTTGTACTTACACAGTTTCTGTAACATTGTCTAATGATTCCATGAGCAAAAGTTTTTTGTCCGTATTAGTTCCAGTTCATTGCCTTTATTGTCAGAAATCTAAAATGTATACCTTATGTCTGGAATGATGATAATGGCTCAGCTCTTGCTGATCCTGTTCCCTCATCAAGATTCCACCAGCTTAGTTCCAGTGGCAGCAAAATCTCTGGAAGCTCACTGAGGAGAAACTGTTCTGAAAGCTTTGATAGCTGTCAGGGAGGGCTGATGTGGGAGTTTTGCCAGTTGTAAAGGTCATGAGGCTTTTAACAGTTTTCATGCAGACAATTAAAAATTACTAATACTCAAATACTTAATGTTAAAATAAAAATATTAACTAAAATGATTTAAAACATTAAATTTAAAATAAAAATTAAGTCTATTCAAAGTAGCTTGCCTTTTCCTATCCCTCCTAATTTGCAGCTCTACAGCTCCTGAAATCAATGGGGTCTTAGATGGAGAGGGATTCCCAAATGGAAGGCTGGGTTCTGCTGCTGGACTTCATGTGGCAGACTTCCAGGATTCATACATTTGACAGCATGTGTTTGGAAGTCCCGGAATTACTCCTATTTAAATGGCTGAATGCCAGAAGCTCCGTTCAGGACTGCTGACGTTAGGTAGCAAGCATTCTCCCATTATATTTTAAATTTCACAATATATGTTTTTATATGGAAGGTGTATTTTAATGACAAGCTTTCTTTGGCTTGTCACGACATTTGAATCTTTCATCGATGTGAGCCATTTATCATTCCTTCTTTCCAATAGTCTTTAATCAACCCAGGAATAAGCACCACTGCAAACTAGCATTATTAAAAATATGTTTAAATGGGTCCATTTTTCGGCATAGAATTGCAGTGCAATGCAAACTGACATATTTGGCTGTCCTGAGACAATGGATCAATACAGAGGGAGAAGAAAATACAGTACTGGTAAAAGATGACAAACTGAAAAAGAATTAGATAATTGCTCATGAAGAGAGAGAAAAAATTACTGAGGGAAATTCTGAGAATGAAAAACAAATTTAGTTTGATATAGTGTCCTTCGCTCAGTTATGATATCCTGAAGTATTTACTGTTCTGTGTACTACATGATATTATGTAGGCAAAGATGACATCTTATTCGAGGTTCCCATTTTTTTTTGCTGGGCTTCACTAATGAGAAATTTGTATTTATCTACCCCATTTTACACTCAGATTTTTAAAATTCAGTAAAAATTATTCTTTCCTATAAGGGTACCCCTTCTCTCTTTCCCGTACCGAGGATGTGGCTCAATACAAATACTGTAAGTGGCAACCTGTAGAGGTGACATATGGAAATTTTCAGAAGGCTCCACAGAAGGAATTTCATCAGCAAGAAATTGTGGGTAATGTACTGGCATGGATTAAGGATTGGTTAATGGACAGAAAGCCAGAAGTGGGAATAAATGGGTCTTTCTCAGGGTCCCTCGCAGGCTATGATTCGAGGGATACTGCAAGGATTGGTGCTTAGGTCCCAGTTATTCACAATCTATTTCAATAATACCCATTCTTAACTGTTGTTCTTAGACCACACCTTTTCCCTCTTCTCCTGGACTCTTCCCAATTGAAAACAAAATTGAAAACACATGCCATAGAACTATTTCAAAGATCAGGCCTAGTACCTTAATGAAATCTATTCCTCAGTCAACATCACTGAAATGTTTTACGTTTGCCTCATAACACCGATGTTTGTGGAAACACGATGTGGATACAAGTTGTCAGACATCGTTATAACATTGACTAAAGTTCAGAAGTACCTAGCTAAAATAAGTTCAGGGTGTCCGGAGGTAGTGGAAGGCAAATAAAAATGCCAGTCACTTATTTTGTTGAAGTGACTCCTGCCTCCAAGGCATGATCTCATCTCTGGGTCTAGGCAAGAGCTCATTACCAAAGAAACAAAATAAAAATGGGCCAGGAAATTATATTGAGAAATAAATGTAGAAGGAAAATATGGAGGAGGAACAAAAGGGAAGAGAGAAGTGAAAAAGAGATGAGCCTTACTTTCCTCAAAATTTACCAGCACCAAATTTAGTGCAACAAAGAGGAGTGGTTGTAAGAATGTTTCCAGTGCTTTAGTGCTGACCATATTTGTAAAATTGGGATCCAAACTGAAGTAAGAGAGAACTGGGGATGTAACCCACAACTCTCCCTATTCAATACACATTGAAGTCCTCTTCCCATAAGTTAGATCTTGGCTTTATCTATTTCAGCAGACTAGCATTTGGAATTTGAGAGAGGAAAAAAATTGGAGAAAAACAGAAGATGCTGGATATCTGAAATAAAATGGAAATGCCAGAGCATTCTCTGTTTAGCAAAATATGAATGATAGTCTATGGTGAGGCAGAGGGTCAAGGAAGAGAATCTGTTTTGGAGTGATGGGCATGCAGGTGGTATTGGTTTATTATTGTCACGTACCAAGGTACAGTGAAAAACTTGTCTTATAAACCGATCTTACAGGTCAATTCATTACTCAGTGCAGTTACATCAAGTTAGTACAGAGTGCATTGATGTAGTACAGAAAAAAAACAATAACAGTACAGAGTAAACTGTCACAGCTACAGAGAAAGTGCAGTGCTATAAGGTGCAAGGTCACAACAAGGTAGATCGTGAGGTCATGAGGTCATAGGTCATAGTCCATCTCATTGTATGAGGGAACTGTTCAATAGTCTTATCACAGTGGGGTAGAAGCTGTCCATAAGTCTGGTGGTACGTGTCCTCAGGCTCCTGTACCTTCTACCCGATGGAAGAGGAGGGAAGAGAGAATGTCCTGGGTGGGTGGAGTCTTTGATTATGCCGGCTGCTACACGAAGACAATGAGGTGATGGGGAGCGGTGGATTGGTGGCTTTGGGAAAGTTAATGAGGTTTTTGAACCTCATCATGAGGATAAAATGAAGACACAAGAGACTGCAGATTCTGGAATTCAGAGCGAACAACAAACCGCTGGAGGAACTCAGTGGGTCAAGCAGCATCTGTGGAGGCAAAGGAATGGTCAGCATTTAGGGCTGAGATTTAGGGTCTAGGGTAGAAAGAAGATAGCCAGTATAAAGAGGTGAGAGGGAGTGTTGAGGCAGGGGGCTGGTTGGTGATGGGTGTAACCAGGTCAGGTGGGGGATGGTGGGCAAATGGAGCCCAGTGAGGAAGGAGGGAGTTTCGAAATGGAGGCTGGTGGGTGATATTTGGAAACTGATGAGGAAAAAAAGGGTGGTAATGAAAATGGTGAATAAAGGCAGAGAGAATCTCGGTGGACTGGTAGGAACACAGGGTGAGGGTTAATTTGGAAAATTCAGTGTTCATACTATTGACTTGTAGGTTACCCAAGAGGATTACATGATGTTGTTCTTCCAGTTTGCACTTGGTCTCACTGTGGCAGTGGGGAAAGGCCAAGGACAGACGGGTCAGTGTAGGAAGATGAAGGGGATTGCATGTCATTTCAACTCCCCTCCCCATTCCCACACCGATCTGTCTGCCCTTGACCTTCTCCTTTGCTATGATAAGGCAAAGCACAAACTAGAAGAACAACACCTTCTATGCCCCTTGGGTAGCCTACAGTCCAATGGTAGGAATGTTGAATTTTCCAGTGTCAGGCAACCCATACCCCCCAGTGTTCCTTTCCCACTCCTACCAGTCCACCTAGGTTCTCTCTCCTTCTTTAACTTTCTGATTCCACCTATCATCCACCGGCCTTGGTCTCTGAACTACCCCCTCCCCAAACAGGCTCTATCTGCACATGTCCCCCTCTCATCTGTTTCCACATCACCTTCCAGCCTTTGTCTTGACCTTCCCTCTCCTCTTCCCTCTCCTCATCGGACCCTATTGGCGTTTTTTTTTTCCTTATCTGTTTCCAGTTATCACCCCCCAGCCTCTATCTCTAAACTCCCCCACCTGGCGCCATCTGCCCACCATCCCCCACTTCACCTGGTTCCACCTATCACCTACCTGTCTCATCTCTCCCTCTCACCTCTTTATACCGGCTGTCTTCCCTCTACACTCTCAGTCCTGATGCAGGGTCTCGATCTGAAACATTAACCATCCCTTTGGCTCCACAGATGCTGCTTGACCTGCTGAGTTCCTCCAGCAGTTTGTTTTTTGCCCCGAGAGGATAACTTTTTCTTGGAGGGGTACAGAGTGTAAAATAATGGGGTGAGGGAAGGGAGAAGGTAGTGTAATGGTGCAGAGAGAGAGCCTAGAGCGTTGGTGGGGGAAGAACCTGTTGAACGTAGAGAGAGACAGATGACATTTTGAACAGGTGGGCGTGAAAGAGGAGTGTTGATGCGATGAGGATTCATGCGAGCTGTTCTGTTAACTGCAGGCTTCGTTGTCTTGTCCTTACATCATGCTGTAAGAAAAGGCCATGAAACAAATCAAAAGATTAGCTAATAAATATTTTTTAAAGATTTACCTTTTATTTTATTCACATCATGTATCTGGATTCGTCATGAAGTCATCTGGAAGTGTTTATAAAATTTCATCTCTTTAGTTTTTAAGGTTTATTTAACCCTGTATAGAAATAACATTATTTCCATTGCCATGATGGTTACTGTTCCTCAGGGTTTACTAGTGTAAGTTACCCACTGTTACTGAAGCTGGAAAGTAGGCGTTTGTTTTTACTGTACCGTGGTTGCTGCATTTTGTACAGCACGAAGCCACGTCACTCACCAGCAGTGCTCCTTGCTTGCAGCACTCTTGGGTGGTGGATAAACAAACCCATGAATTTATTTTCATTTCTTTTAAATTCAACTTGCAGAAAAGTTGATTGCCAGCACCCTGCACAAAAAATTGAACTATTTAAAGTAACAGAATCAAACTATATATTCATTAAACTTTAATTCAAATGCTGCAGAGCAAGGTATAAGTTGTTTTTATAAAGGTGTTTGCAAAAGAAATTATGATACTGAGATGTTTGTAAAGTAACTTGCCATATAATGGAATGAAGTCCAGATTACTGTCCAATTTTATTGCAATTTACCTTAATTACTTTATGACGCATTTAAAAGACACCTGTTAAAATAAACTCCCACATCAAGCCACTGTTACGCACAAGAGAGCACCAAATGATGACAGGAATTTAGTGGTGAACCAGCAGTAAGATAATGCCGCTCTGACAAGATGCTATTGCTTTCTGTAACTATAACATTCAGTCATGGTTAAGTTCGCTCCAGAGTACCCTCCCCTCACCTTTTAATTTTGTTTTAGTTATTTGTTTTACTGAATGGCACCTCAGAACACACTACTGAACACTTACAGGACTTCTTTTTATAAAATCCACCCCTTTGACCCTTTTAGAATTCCCAGTGGCTGCTCAGCAATATCCCTTAGCACCTAAGCAAACTCACTTGATACCTGATGGAGATCACAAAGCACCTGACCAAATGCAAGTCCTTATTTCCACATATCCAGCATGTTGCTGCAAGGCTGGTCACAAGAATATATGCAAGATTCACAAGTTCACATGATATCATTGGATACCAGTATTTAACTGTTCAAAGCTCTGCATGCCTGAGGCGTGTGGCCCTGTTGTTGCTGGAAACCCTATCATTAAAATGACAGCTGATATGAATTCTTAAGGTACTCAATGCATAGTGCCTTTCCAGCATTTTAACCTCTTGCTTGCCTATTCCTCTTGAGTTGGCAGAATTAAAATTAAGCAAAGTATATTGAGTGTAATTTTACAGATTTGCATTGCAAATGGAATGGAAGCTAAATTGGTTTTGTGCTTCAAAACCAGAGATAGTGAACTGCATGGAATGGAAAACATTGTCAATCTAGTAATGCACACTTTGCTTTATCATTGAAAATGAGCTTTGCCCCCTCTCTGTCACACATCGTAATGCATGGGGAGTAGGGATGGGGAGTCAGGAGGAGGGTTGCAGAATTTCTGAGCTCTAATAGCAGCCCTTGGGGCCTCCAGAGATGACCCCAACAGTTTGTCAGGTTGACCAAAGACCCCTTAATTGGAAAGAGAATTGAAAATGTCTGTGCCATTGATAATGTAACTGCAGTTTGTGCCAAAAAGTGACTAGCTGTGATACCTGGGTTGAATCATTTGGGTTCCCATTCTCCCATGGGAAGGGCTTTTGAATAGTTTTCATAAAGCTGGCAGTTGTTTTCTTCAGTGATTGTGGCAATAATCCCATGCTGGTCTTATTGGTGAACGGTGCTGTATACTTGCTGTCGGGGGGGGGGGGGAGGCATTGACTCTCGCTAAGGCTGGTCTGGGATTAGAAATCCAGAAACACTTCAAATACAGAATGGCTGCATTTTTTCTCTGGTATCCTTGTTTAGAGCATCCAGGGAATTTTTCCCCAACAGGCCGTCCTGAAATCATGAATTTTAGGCTGGTGTTCATTATTTCCAGGACCTGATCCCATCACTACCCTTTCAGACAGACTCCTGGCAAAATAATGCAGGAAATTTGTAGGAAGCTTGGCATATTCTTGTGTGCAGTTGATCATGTGCCATTACAATTTTACTTTACTTTCAGCATAATAATGAGTTTAAAAATTTTTCTCGCAGAGCACTGCCCTATGATTATGAAAATCAGACTTGCACTTATTTAGTGTTTTTCTGCACCACCAAGATGGCCAAAGTGCAATGAAATATTGTTTTGAACTTGCTGTAACAAAGAAAAACCAGTTGGATTTATACAGAGGCTTCTAACGTATGATCATTTTTGTAATATGGGAAATATGGCAGTAAGTTTGCCCTCAAGTTCTCAACAAACAGACGTGATAATAACAGTAATCTGCTTTTAGTCCTTGGCCAGGGCACTTGACTTCCTTGCTCTTAATTGAAGTAATGGCATAGGATCTTTTACATATACTTCAGTCATCACATCTAATAGGCAGCTACTCCAACAGTGTAACACTCCTTCAGTAATTCATTTTAATATAATCCTGCATTTTTATGCTCAAGCTTCTGAAGTGGAACTTGAACCTTATGATTCTAAAGTAAGAGTGCAGGAATTACTTTAAGATTTTACTAAGTTGTCTCATCGAGTAATTGATTCTCAAGCTTTTTTCTAGTTAGCATCTTTGGTATTTTTACCATGAACATTATCTTTCTGTTTTATGACTTCAAATTTAATATATTCTAAGAAAGTAATGATAAATAGAATTATGCATATCAGTTCAATACATTGTACTGTGATGGAGCCTGGAAATCTTTTGGCAGGCATCTCACAGAAAACTGATTTGTTTTGTTTGCTTCTCATTGAAGAAGTGCCAAATCCTGATCCTGTATAAGACTCTATGCCGGGATTTCTGGTCAGCCTGGCCCTTTGCTTGTACAGTGCACTATTGCTTCTAGTTCAAAGAAAGAGGCAGACTTTCTTAGTTGTGTGATGCCACATAAGAGTCAACTAACTGATTCTACTATTACGAAGATAAAACTAGTCATATTTTCTTAAAATTATGTGAATAGTTGGATGTCACAGTTAAAACAGAGAGAAAAAAACAGGAAACCCTGTCTTCTGCCTTATTGGAACTGGAATGAGTATTCTCTGAGTGACTGAGAGGACGTACTGGCTTGTTCATATGGTTTTATACATTCAGCTGACCAGCTTTGGAGCAGTTAAAAAAATCATTTGGAATCGTCATGGAGAAAATTTCATGGGCAATGTGAAACTGACTCAAGTACCTGGCTCAGGATAAAGCTTCCACTTATTTTATGGAAAATATTCTGCAGACTAAATCAGTTTGTTCACTCTGACTTCAATAATACCAGTAGATCAAAGGATGGACAAATAGAGAATTCTTCATTCATTGTGTTGTGTTTCTGACTGACGGACCTGTAGTGTGTTTTCCTCTCCCACAGAAGAAAAACTCAACGCTAGCGTGGCCGCTTTGGTTTGAAAAGAGAAAAGGATATTTTCCTGAAGTTTTTTTTGTTTTTTGAAAAAACATTATGAAGGACAACTCATGTGTGAGCTCTGGTCACCCGAACATGGCTTTGTGTGGCATGGTGGACCCTTACAGTATCAAAGCTAAACCTGTAAAAAGTTCAAAAGCTGAACTTCCATTCATCTGTTTGTTCGCAGAGGAGGCCTACCAAAAACTTGCAACAGAGACCCTGGAGGAGCTTGACTGGTGCTTGGACCAGCTGGAGACCCTGCAGACCAGGAATTCTGTCAGTGAAATGGCCTCCAACAAGGTAGGTCTGTGATGCCACAATTTATTGATTAGTTTATCTATTTGAATAGCCTGTGAGGCAGAGAAATAATAAGGAGTGTTGTGATATAACATTGAACTTCATGAATAAAGTTTTGTGCGGGCACATCGACAGACCTATAAAAGTTTGAATGATACAAGTGATCAGAATTTGACTGATCCACGGAAGGAAGATGTTTCCATGGAAAGTATCTTGTGTAATATCACACAGTCATATTCTGCAAACATTAGAAAGAAACATCCTCATTAAGAATCAATACACGCATTAAGTTAGGACTCAAATAGGTGGCCCACTCCCCACACCGAATCTCTGAGATCAAATGTTTCTGTCTTCTATTACGTTGGAATTAACTTGAATTATATTGGTGTATCTGCAGCAAAATATTATATTTCCAGGTAAGGATATAGACAAAAAGCATGTTCTTTTTTTTATCTGATTGCAGGCCTTATTTATCCATTGTCATTCAGATAAAAAGAATATATGTTTATTTAGTGATTGCAACAATGGTATCTCCAGTCTGTCGCAGATTAAGTATTTAAATGGCTTCTGCTCATTTTGCATGTGTTTTTCTGACACAAGTTTACAGTTACAACAAGCTAGTCTCATAATCGAATCCTAAATGGAAAACGTTCTGTGACTACCAAGCATGAATACAAATATTGTTGATTGTTTGTGCAATCTGAATTATAGTACAAGCTTTCGTCACTAAGTATGATGAATGAAACTCATTGCAATATAAAGGGTTTTCCAGTCTGATGTTTTGATGATCATTTTATTTTGGAAGACTTAAAGGTCATAACTGAAGATTACCAGATTTTGTTGCGAATGGACACAAAGACTATATTATTAAGGCAGATATTTGGCCACCTCAGCCACTACTGTGAAATAGGGAACGTGTTTATAATTTAATCATCACTGTACATGGGCATTACATGTTACTGTCTCAAAAGAAATTTAAAAAATGACATCTGTAAAGAATGTACTTTTTCTCGTGTTTTTGCAAGAAAAGTTGAATGAAATTAAATATACGTGAAGTTGTGATTATCATTTGAACCCTTTTGTAAAACAATTGGAAGGGTACTCTTCAGCATCAAATCTCATGACATGCATTTGTCAGTGTGTACCATCAGAATTAGCCAATTACATTGTGGATATGCAAAGTTATTTTACACCATAAAGGAGAGACATTTGTACATTCTATTTGGAGCACACGATACTTCTATGAAATTTAATATGCTGGCAGTACTTAACACTCTTTTCAAATTGCAACTTAGATGGTAACAAAAAACCATCACACTTTGTAACAATTCTCTCTTGGCAACATCTGTATTTCCATTTTTCTTCATTTCCTCAGATAATATAGATCAATATGCTCTCCTTTCAATAATACATAACCTTGCTAAAAGCAAATCTTTTCTGTGCCAAAGTTTTTTTTTGTAAAGTAAGAACTAATTTTAAATTCAGTACATGGTTGATTGTGTGGGAAAATTTGCCCAAAGATTTACTGATGTGCTAAAGTATGAATGACTGTTTTTTTCCTAAGCTATGTAACAGGCTTTCTTTATGGAGTCATGGGTAATTCCTTGGATCAATTGGCATTATGGTTCTCCTAATGTTTCCAGGAAAGAGAAGCAAGGACAGGGTTGAAACTATAAACATGAGGTTGAGGTGAACATGGAAACAGGACCAGCTAACAAAAAGCAGTAATAAGCAGCTGATTTTCCAGTAAATGAAAAATCTACTATTACTGTTTGCAGTATAGGCCCACATTTGCCCTCTTCATTACTTGCTGTACCTCCAGATTAATTGTGTGCTTCTTCTATAAGGATACATGAATCCTCCTCAATGCTAACTTTTAATAGTCTTACTCCATTTAAATAATATTATGCTTTTCTATTCATCTTCCCAAAATGATAACCTCATATTTCCCCACACTATACTAAATCTGCTATACTTAACCTGTCTGTATCCCTCGTCAAACGTTGTCATCCTCACTGCTTCCTCAACTGTCTTGTACTAACAGTCACTTCATCTAAGTCCTTAATATGGATTGTAAACACCTAAACTCCAGCATTATTCCCAGAAGAACTCCACAATCACAGTTTACCAACCTAAAAAGTAACCTAATATAAAACTGGAATATGCTGGAAACACTTTGCAAATCAGGCAGCATCTGTGAAAAGAGGCAGAGAGATAATGTTTCAGGTCAAACTATGTTTCTGCACATCTGCTAAAGGGGCTTACTCCTGAAGCATTAACTCTGTTTCTCTTTCCACAGATGCTGCCTGACCTGATGAACGTTTTCAGCATTTTCTGTTTTTATTTCAGATTTTCTGCATCTGGAGGCTTTTTTTAAATTTTCATTCTCCTGCTACAACTGTACAATGTTGGTTTCCTTATTTAAGGAGGCATATACCTGCTTATAGGTGATGCAGTGAAGTTTTATTAGGTCAATTTTGGGATGCAGAGGTCGTCCCTTGAGGAAGGATAAAGCAGAATGAGTATATATTCTCTGGAGTTTAGAAATGTGAGTGGTGATCACATCAAATAAAAAAAAAATCAAAAGCAGCTTGGCAGAGATGGTGAGGATGTTGCCCCATGTGGGGCAGACCAGAATCAGGAGGCATTTTCTCAAGATAAGAGCTTGACCACTGTATAGTGAGTTAAGAAGTTTATTTCACTTAGAAGGTTGTTTATCCTTGAAATTTCCTACCCCAGAGAGCTGTTTCTGTATCATTAAATATATTAAACCTTGAGTTGAATGGTTTTGGACCATAGGGGATTCAAGGATTGTGGTGATTGCATAGGAAAGTGGAGTTGAGACCAAAGATTATATCAGTCATGACCTTAATGAATAGTGGAGCCCATTCGGTGGGCTGTGTGGTCTACTCTTGCTTTTACTTTTTATGTTCTTTTATGTTGTGCTTTGGCACATTTCTGTCCATGCAATTTTATTCACATTTTAGAGCACTGCTCACAGGATTTCATTTTGTGGAAAAGAAAAACATGATAATGCAAAGACAGTTTTTGTTTAAACATCATCAGTGAGAATTGTATGTAGATAAAGTTTGGTCTAGACTGTAGCATTGCTTGGCAGAGTGCCCAATCATACATTAAATATTAAATCTGTCCTGTGATAATAAGGAAACATAGAATAAAGTACGAAAGGTATTTTGTACTAATGTTCCTTTACAAAATACCTTTTCGACTCAGTTTCTGGTTACCTGTCCTGATAATCTCCTTTTGTTCGAGGTATCAAATGTAGTTTGATTGTGCTTATTTGGGACATTTTAGTATCTAAAGGACAGTTGCAGATGTTATTTATTTCCATAAAAAATTAATATTCATACAATGCAAAGATTGCTTTCTGCTGTCCGATTTGACTGCATTTCTGCACAATCTGGCCAGTAGGTAAAATGTTTTGCATTTTGAAAGTGTTGGTCTTTTCATTTGTATGAAAATCCTGCTGTAGCCTTTAAACAAGAAAAAAAATGTGCAGTAATATTCTTTTTCTCATTTCTTTAGACCATTCAAAGTGAAAGTGTCTTCACTGTTATAATTTAGTGAAAGAAAGCAGGCAATTTGTTCCTATCCAAAAGAGCAAGGAGTTAAATTCCTAGATAACATCCTAGGAATTGGATTAGGGAAAATCCATCAGCACCCATTTTTTTATGTACAAATAACACATAACCTACAATTTTGGATACATATTGCGGAGTTTGCATGTATTTCTTGTTCATGCATTGTCCATTAGAAAATTGGACAGGCACCTCCTACTGTAATTCACCCTATCACCAAATTGCAAATCCATTGCAAACAACCACGTGTATGAATCCAGCAGGTTGGGTTTTAACACCTCTTAAGGGGAGTGAATCACGATAATATTCTCTTAAAGTAACGATGTTCCAATATCCCATTTAGTGCACTAAAATTAAGTAAAATCCAATTTCTAGTCTAATGAAATTTTAGTCATAGAGCCATGCAGCACGGAAACAGGCCCTTTGACCTAACTGATCCATGCTGACCAAGATTTCCACCTAAGCTAGTCCCATTTGCCCACATTTGGCCAATATCCCTCTAAACCTTTTCTATCCATGAACCTGTACCATGATCCATTTAGCTTTTTAAATATTGTTAATGTACCTGCCTCAACCATTTCCTCTGGCAGCTCATTCCATATACTGACCATTCTCTGAGTAAAAAAAGTTGGCCATCAGGTTCCTTTTAAATCTCTCCCCTCTCACTTTAAACCTGTGCTCTCCCATTCTTGATTCCCCAACACTGGGAAAAAGACTGTGCATTCACCCTATCTATGCCCCTCATAATTTTATACACCTCCATAAGATCACCCCTCATTCTCCTAAGCACTGATATAAAATGTCCCAACCTGCTCAACTCTCTCCATAACTCCATCCCTCAAATCCTGGCAACATCCTCGTAAATCTCTTCTGCACTCTTTCCAGCTTATTGGCGTCTTTCCTACAGCAAGGTGACCAAAACTGAACACAATATTCCAAATGTGGCCTCACCGACATCTTGTGCAACTGCAACATAACATCCCAATTTCTATACTCAATGCTCTGACTGATGAAGGCCAGCATGCCAAAAGCCTTCTTCATCATCCTGTCTACTTGTGACGTCACTTTCAGGGAACCATGTGCTTGTACTCCTGGGTCCCTCTGTTCTACAACACTCCCCAGGACCCTATCATTCACCTTGAAAGTCCTACCCTCATTTGTCTTCCCAAGATGCAAAACTTCGCACTTATCTGAATTAAACTCCATTTGCCATTCCTCGGCCCACTTAAGCAGCTGATTAAGATTCCTCTGTAGATCTTGATAACCATCTTCAGTGTCAATGACACCATCTATTTTAGTGTCATCTGCAAACTTACTAACCATGCCTTGCACATTCTCATCCAAATCATTGATAAGGATGACAAATATCAATGGGCCTAACACCGTTAGTCATGGGCCTCCAGTCTGAGAAACAACTTTCCACCATAACCCTCTGCTTCCTACCATCAAGCCAATTCTGTATCCAATTAGCTAGCTCTCCCTGGATCCCATGCAATCTAACTTTCCATAGCAGCCTACCATATGGAATCTTATCAAAGGCCTTACTGAAGTCCATATGGACCATATCTACACCCCTGCCCTCATCGACCTTCTTGGTTACTTAAAAAACTCAATCAAATTCGTGAGACATGATCTCCCACGCAGAAATCCATGCTGACTATCCCTAATCAACCCCTGTCTTTCCAAATGCTTGTATATCTCATCCCTCAGAATCCCCTCTGGTAACTTACCTACCACAGACGTTAGGTATGTAGTTCCCAAGTTTTTCTTTGCTGCCCTTCTTAAATAAAGGCATAAATGGTGTGTTGGTTAGGAATAAGTATGGAAAATGCTGGAGATACTCAACAGAACAGGCAGCATCTGTGGAGAGGGAAACGGAGTTAACGTTTTGGGTCAATGGCCATTCATCAGTTCTGACCTGTTGAGTAACCTCAGCATTTTCTGGTTTGTTTTTAGCATTCTAGCACCTGCAGCGTTTTTGTTTTTCAGTGTTGGTTATGTCTTAGGAATACCACCTTCTAGACTGGGCTTAAATAGCAGATGCACCTTGTTTTAGTATCCCCTCCAAAAAAAAAGATGGCATCTAAATTATTGCACCACAGTGTCAACCTGGGTTATGTGCCAACACTTGGAGAAAAGCTTAAACCCGTAATCACTTGTCTAGGCAGCAAGACATCCAGTTCTGATTCCAGACAGCTCAAAAGAAAACAAAAACTTGCTATGTGCTCCATTATTTTAATGGAAGAATGCTGAGATTATGAATCATCAATATTTGTCTTTTTGGGAGAGGTTGTCATTCAAGTCTGTATCTTTGGGAAAAATTGGGTAGATTACTGAACAAAAGATTAACAATGAGGACTAAAGGCATAATGAGTAAGAAAGTGCTTATGGGAACTGCAAGTTTTAATAGATATTATTTTCAGTTGATATTCAGCAGGGACTTGGTGGCAACTTCTGCATTTTAGAATGCTGATCACGGGGAATTAGATGAAAAAGAAACTGGAAATGCAGCTTTGGTGAAAAGTGCCAGTAAACATACTAGAATTGAAACTTTGATTGCTGTAGTATAAGCATTAAATGGATTGTTTACTATTTAAATTTTGAATAATTAATAAGCTTGACAGAGTGAAATGTCTTAGCTTTAGCACAGTTTTTATCTTCTCATATTCTATCATTAAATTCTATCAGCAGCCAACAGCACTGAAGGCCTATTAAATAGGTTAATGATATTTAATTTCATTGATGGGTTGAAAAGCTAAGCAATTATCTGAACAGTTTAATACTTTTACCCAAAGTTTTAATGTGCATTGTTGACTTGTACACAAAGTGATGTCAATCTGCAAAGGACATTATCTTTCTGCTTGTATCACATTTGCATCACTGATCAAAAAAATGAACAAGTGAGTCTTCCTTCAGCACTGACCAGATGATGCCTGACCTGCTGAGTATTTGTAGCATTTTCTGTTTTTATTTTAGCTCTGGTATGGTGTTGAGTTGATGTGTGATGTCCTCCTCAATGTATCATTGAACTTGAAATGGAATCTCTGAAAGATGACTAGAACTGAATCTTTACTGGATCAATGTGAAATAGCATTGAGGAATAGCATGCAGGTTTAAAGCATCTTTAAATGATTTCCAGAAGAGTTTTGTCAGCTCCCATGTCATCTCTTGTGTGCTGATAAGCATACTAGTGAACAACTGCATCCATTACTGCTGGACACATTGCCCACTGCCTGAAAGCAAAGACAATTGGTTGATAGATGGAAACATATAGAGCCTGGACACATTGAAAGAAACTTCCTAGGCAAAACAATAGAAAAGCTCCTTTGCTTTCAACCTCAAGGCACCACTTCATTCAGGGCAGATTCAAGATTCAACCATTCTTTAAGGAATAAGGATTCCAGGCAGCTGCTGTGCTATTTTTTCAAACCAATGTTAAAATTGTGGCAGTAATGTACATCGTATGCTGCAACTGTCAACACAATAAGAGTTTGTTCTTAAAACTACTTCAGTTGCAATTCCTTTGTAGCATATTAAATTAATAAATTAAAAAAAAATTATTTACAGCGCGGTAACAGGCCCTTCCGGCCCAACAAGTCCGCGCCGCCCATTTTAAACCCATATTAACCTACCCATACATCTTTAGAATGTGGGAGGAAACCGGAGCACCTGGAGGAAACCCATGCAGACACGGGAGAACGTACAAACTCTTTACAGACAGCAACGGGAATTGAACCCCGATCGCTGGCGCTGTAATAGTGTCGCGCTAACCACTGCACTACCGTGCCACCTAAAAGAATTGTCATCATATTCAAACAAAATGACCACAAAACATACATAAATTTTCATTATAAATAGGCTATCACTATTTCAAGATGCTAGAAGATTTCATGTAGATATTGTTACCTTATCATCACTAATATATTAAATGGTTAAAAAGAAGTTGTTAAATTGATGTTGCCATCTCACAACTAACTTCTGAACAGTAACAAATAGTTAAGTCAAGTGATAAAAATTAGGTAGGCTGGAAATGAAATAAGGAATTACAGTGACATTTCTGCAAACAATTTACTCTCAACCATTTTCTTAGATTTAGAGATTAGAATTAGAAATTGACACTTTGAATTAATGTCCTAACTCATTTGTACTTTCGACATTAAACTTTATATTTCAGCTCCTCCAGCCTTCATTTATGCACATCACCAAATGACTTGCAGTTAGAGATAAAAATATCGAAAAGAATGGAAAACTTGGAGCAAGACCCAAAGATGAATTTTTTAAAAAAAATTTCATGATTGTAATTAGTTTACCAGAAAAAAATTGTTTCCTAATATTCTTGAAAATCTGCCCTCAATGATGAACAATGCCTGATTTAAAACAAAAAGCTGTTGAAGTGTATTCCAAAAGCAAAAAAAAAACTGCAGATGCTGTTTTCATCTGGAGGGTACTGACATTGGAAGATTGTGGGTGGTGATTTATTTGGAGCAAACATCTGAAGAATAGCTGTAAAAGCTCGAGGAGACAGGTAATTGAGGTTATGCCTTGGGACCTTAAAGGTGCTATATTTCTATAAAACAGCTAAATTACAACTGCCCTAAATTCTGGGATCTTTAACGCCAGATAATTTGGCACAAATGCAAGGTAATTTCTAATGCTACATCGATATTAAATAAAAAGAAACAAAATGCTGGAAATACTCAACAGGTCAGGCAGCATCTGTGGATAGACAAACAAAGTTAACATTTCAGCGTGATAATCTTTCATGATTGTATAATCAGGCACATGGTATAGCAATTTTATTTGAGAAGTAAAAACTGCAGAAAGGATAATGTAGTGTCATCACCTGGAGCATACACACCAATGATGATTCAGAAGATAATGTGCATTGTGGGCAAGGTTTTAGCAGTTAGTCATTTCTCACCCCCTTTGTGATTTTATTCTGCACCAAATATAGTTAAAGTAAAATTCATGAATTCTGTGCTGGTTCAACATTAGAAAATTAGACATACATTATGTTTTCTACTGGATCTTTACTGGATACAATCTTCCATCCATGAAGGCATGGGAAAATTCCCAAATTTAAATCAGTTAGCTATATCATTAAGCATTTGGGATATGATTCCACTGTGTCCTATTTATAAGGCATTCACAGATATCACTTTATATCTTTCAGTCATTTTCACATATACTGTATATCACTCAAGTTATTTTCACCCTGCTGTACTTTGGCATCAGATTTCTCTGAAACTGATGAAGATTCCACTTTAATAGCCAAACAAGGCAGCTCTGAGGATTCACAAATTGTTGCCAAAAGGAACAAAATGTTAATGTGGTGAATTATGACAAGGTTCTTGATAAATAATTTGTTTTACCCTTTTAGTCCAATTTTGAAACGAACAGTATTTCAACAAGGCTTTTGTAAAACATTGCTGGGGAAGTAATCAAAAATAAACTGTGCTGCATTCTTGGTAGAGAATTATTATCTGAGCTCACTTAAATAAACACATTTAAAAATGCACTGGATTTTCAGTGAGAAAATATCTTGTTTCATTTCCCCTCATTAAATCCCCACTTAAAAGATTTCAAAAAGCAGAATAAACAAAGGTACTGTACAATAGATTGCCTTGACCTGAGATTGCAAATTGTTTCTGTAATTTGACTTGGTTGAAGCACAGCATATTCACTGTATCAAGTCAAATACCTGCTCATTCTAAATTTCGTCAAACAGCTAATATCAAAGCAAGTAGATTTTATGTTGATGTTTATTTCATTCTGCGTAAAATTCTTCATGTCCTATGTAAAAATTAATTTACTATTGGGGAAAAATATAATCAATATAAGATAGCAGCAAAATACTGTAGGTATTTTGAGACTTTGCAAATCAAAACATTTTTAAGCCTGTTTGTGCTTCAAGTTTATTAAGATAATAGTTATTACTATTATCTGGAGCCTGTTATATATCAGCTGTAATATATATAAAAACATTTTTCAGCCTCCACCCATCACCTTATTGTCCACCAGCAATGCACTTCCCTGTTGCTGTGACACTTTACTCTGTACTCTGTTAATGTTTTTACCTGTACTACCTCAATGCACCCTGTACTAACTCAATGTATCTGCACAGTGCAATGAGTTGATCTGTACGAACGGTATGCAAGACAAGTTTTTTCACTGTACCTCAGTACAAGTG
The DNA here is from genome assembly GCF_009764475.1 of Pristis pectinata. Taxonomy (NCBI): domain Eukaryota; kingdom Metazoa; phylum Chordata; class Chondrichthyes; order Rhinopristiformes; family Pristidae; genus Pristis; species Pristis pectinata. The sequence goes on along the minus strand of NC_067406.1, from coordinate 52,058,787 downwards.
ACAATAATAAACCAATACCAATACTATCATACTGTAATCCTGTTGAATGGTCAGTCTGCCTTCGCTGCTGTAGCAACGGGGCCATTACAGTGTGAGAATCTCCGAGTATAATGGTTTAATTAAGGTTCTGGTCCTGGGTATATCAGTTCCACCAATGTAAGTTAAATGGACTCGAAAGCAAACATCTCTGACGTGAGCCAGAGCTTGAATGTGTGGCGAGTCTTTAACATTAGACTGTAAATCAACCTATCTTTATAAGACAGTAGGGATATTTTGTTTTGCAGATTTCAGCAAATAACAAGGGAAATGCGAGTCACTTTGATCGAATGTTCCTGCAATCCTGGTTGTTTATTCAGTCTAAATATTCTTAGTTCTTTGGGAGCTCAAATGTAAAGGGAAAGTATACAGTTAATGGCAGGACCCTTAACATCAATGGTGTACAGAGGGATCTTGGGGTCCAAATCCATACCTCCCTGAAAGTGGCAATGCAAGTAGATAAAGTGATAAAGGCATATGGTATGTTTCCCTTTGTCAATAGGGGCATAGAGTACGAGAGTCAGAAAGTCGTGATGCAGTTGTATATAGCTTTGGTTAGACCGCATTTGGAGTATTACATGCAGTTCTGGTTGCCCCACTACAGGAAGGATGTGGAGGTTTTGGAGAGGGTGCAGAACAGGTTTACCAAGATGTTGCAGATACAGCAGTGGCGATCAAGAGGCTTTTAGATAGAATGTGCAGGAAATGGACGGTTATGGATCATGTGCAGGCAGAAGGGATTAGTTTAACTTGGCATCTTCCTCGGCACAGACATCATGGGCTGAAGGGCCTGTTCCTGTGCGGTACTGTTCTATGTTCTCATTAAGCTATTAAAAAGATCACAGTGCACAAATTTAAGAATATTGAAGAAGTGGAAGTTATTTCACAAATACTGACCCCCCAGGTTGTGGCAAAAATGATATTACATAAAGTAAGTGATGCAGTCAACACATCCAAATGTGAGGTTTTACTTGTAGGAGATGATGAGAGTGGGTGAATCTGAGGATATCTTGCGGAAGTGTGTCTGTCATGGATGAGGTAAAAGAAAGCATTTTGATTGTGCATTATGAACTGCCTGCCTGTGTTACTCTGTCATTCCATGAGTCATCAGAGATCATTTTCATCAACTACACCAGCTGCTGTGCAGGCGGCTTTCCCGGTTTCTTCAGAATGATGTGACACACCAGGGCTGGCAGTGCTGTCAGGTTTGTATCAATCCAGGATCCAGAACTTTACTGTGAAACTGTGCAGCCAGCTCTTATTTGCTTCTAGTAGTGTGTTTGTAGCAGTGTCCTGAGATCTGCTGAATTGTTTCTCTAATGTTGAGACCAAATATCTTTGGTCTTTAATATTTCTGAGGCAGAAGAGGTTGGTCCTTTGGGAGGAAAGTTATTGGAGAAGTATTTTGCATAGATGTAGGATATATCAAAAAGAGTGATACTTTACTTGCTCATCATATTCCAGGTTGAACAGAACTTTTAGTGGCCACCGGTATGGAATTAGAGTGTCTCATGATAATAAAATTTCACTTCTGAAAAAGATGTTGATGGAAACCTGTAATGATTGTTTACAGAATTTAAGTTAAAGTCTTCCTTGAGAATTAATTTTCTTGGTTGCAGGCAGTAAATAATAATTTAAATCTATTGACTTTTGTGGAGACACATTAAACGCGCACATATTAGACATGGGGATGTACACATACGTTTCCTTAATGTGCTCAGTGATTGTTGGTAATTTTTGCATCCCTGCTCCCCACTGCCTGCTGCATGCCAACCTGATTGGTAGGAAAATGATAAAATGTTGAATTGTTTTTAAATTATCTGGTGAAGATACTTAAAACAGCAACGATGGAGACATGGCAAATGAAAACCAGGTATTTCTTCTATAGGAAGAGAAAATAGCTGAGAAAGGCACTTCAGGCCACTCTGGAGTACCTCCATAAATCCAATGACTTAATCTGTAAGCAGATCACGTGGGGTTGAGGGGAAGGGGTCGGTGGGCAGATTGCTGCTGGTTTGGGTGGTGCAACTGAAGTACAATAATGAATACCCTAACATTTTTACCTTCTAGATGTGCACAACACGTATCTAAAATTATCAGTAGTATATCTCCATCTCCTCAGAAGATTGCGTACATTCATGTGTCTTCCAAATCAATGGGTTTTCCATTCCTGGAAAATTGCAATGAATGAAATGTTGTTTTAAAAAAGATAAAGAAAATTGCAGTATTTTCATTGCCATATTGGAGGAGATTTCCTCCTAAAACAACTGCTTCAAACAACAATACACTATTGAATATATCGATCATAGTGATATAGAAATCAGACTGTTAAACTATTATCTAATGGTTATAATTACAGATTTTGTGAATCAAACTTTAGAAAGTCGTACAGCACAAGAGATCATTGGATTCCTATCTTTTGTTTCCAGTTCTCAGGTTATTGGAAGTCATGGCATGAGGAGATAATTTTGTTAAATAATGGTCAGTAGAAAGAAAATTGTCTACTGTTGTATTGAACATTATAGACTCAGTGACTGAAGCTCAGAAATTAAATAACATAATTTTTTTCTGGAAATAAGATGATTCCACACTTTTGTTAAACATCTTTCATCTGTCCCAAGAATGGTAATCTGTACAAGAAGGATAACTGCAGGATGGTTTGGTTTTATCTTTCCATCTATTAAACTATAATAATCATATGACTGTAAAATTTATATCTCTTTAAGTAAGAATCTTTTGTATATTAATTCAAATTATTCCTGAAAGCTCCTTTCAACTCCAGAGGGCAGTAAGTACTCTGAATGTTTTGGTTTCCCTGTAGAAGAATCTTAGAGATGTGCAGTTGTGCCATTACTTACCTACAGAAGGTACTGATTGTAATTTTCTCAATGCATATCAATCATAATCCAATTTCAGAGTATCATCCATGCTGTACAAAGGAACATATTGACTATATTACATAGTTATGATTACATAATGCATACTAACCTTTAAAGGAAAAAATGTTATGCTAAATATCATTTAGCATGTGTGGCAATTTGTCTTTGACTCTAAACACAACAAAATACTTCGGGGAATGTTACCCCCCATCTGCATCTTGTCCACTATTTGTCCCATCTCTCAATCCTTTGTGCAAGAAATAATGATCTGAGAGTTTTGTAATGTTGCCATTAACACTAACCCTGGAGCCTGGGTTTATTCATGTAATACTCTAATCTTTCCCACTGCTAATGGTCCTCAGTGGAATTGCACTATTGCTATCTAACTTCCAGTGGACATGAGTTCACAGCAGAAAACGTTTTTATGGTTGTAATTGCACAAATTTCCAGTGTCTCTAGAGATCATGCATAATTTCATTCAGCTTTATTGGGGCGATATCAATTATTGTCTATACTTAAATGAGAGACAGCCACAGTCTAAACAGAGAAACATCCCACCAGTCTACATACAATGTTTGTGATCCGTGCTATCCTGGAGCTAGCTATCGTTTGCAGAGTAGAGCAGATATCTTTGTGTTCCCATCGAACAAAACAATATATGTTGCAAACACTGAAAGTCAGAAACAAAAACAGAACACAGTGGAGACTTTGGTACACCAGACAGCACCCAACCAGAAACTGCATAACAGTTGATATTTTAGATATAAATCATTCCTTTAGATGATGCCCGACTCCTGAATGAATCTTGCATTTTTTGTTAGTTTTTTCAGTCATGTTCCTTGATACATGAGTATTTTCAACTCTACCACAAAAATATTGATGAAGTATATTTGAGATATGTTCAATATAAACAGCAAGACCCTTCTTCTTGGATAGTTTCTTAGGTTTGAGGGTGACTTGGTTCTGAGGTGACTGATTAGGGCAATGTGGGACACACAGATTTTGCCAGAACTGAGTTAGGAGGTGCTTAGCAGGGCAGGTGGATGAGTGGTGGAACATTCCTTCCACTATTTATGCTGGGCTCTTTATGCTCAAAACACATGGATTTAGTTTTCTCAATGCCATTCCAGACTTCTCCATTTTGAGTAGTTATGAGCCAGGGATTCCATGGAGCCAGTAAGGATGTTGCACTTTTTTGTGAAGATTTTGAGATCATCCTTCAAGCTCTGTCCATCTAATAATTTCTTGCTGTGACAGAGCTCAGAATAGCAAATGTTTCAGGAATCTGGTGGATATGCAAAAGACCTAGTCTGCCCAATGTAGCCGACAGAGTGTAATCAGAGCCTCAATGCTAGGGGACGTTGGCCTGGAAAATGATGCTGACGTTGATTCACTCATCCTGCCAGTGGATTTGGAAGATTATGTTGAGACAACATTGGCGGTATTCTCAAGTGCTTTGAGGTGCCTACTGCAAAGTCCCAGAGGCATGTGGTGGTGGTGGGGGTGGGTTTGCAGGGATCACTGTTTCCTAGCAGGACCATGGGTTTTGTGCTAGTGTTAAGGTCTTGATCTTCACTCTTTTCACAGGTAGCTGAAGGCTCTACCAGTGCATTTGAACAACAGTGTATTGACTCAGTTATAGAACATAGAACAGTACAGCACAGGAAACAGACCCTTCAGCCCACAATGTTTGTGCCAAACCAATTACATAAGTAATAAAATGCCCAACTAAACTAATCCCTTCTGCCCACACAATGTCCATATCCTACCATTTCCGTCATATTCATGTGCCTATCTAAGAGCTTCTTGAATGCCCCTATCATAATTGCCTCCACCACCACCCCAGGCAGCGCATTTCAGGCACCCACCACTCTCTGTGTAAAAAAAAAACTTGCCTTGCACATCTCCTTTGAACTTACCCCCTGTCACCTTAAATGCACGCCCTCTGGTATTAGACATTTAACCCTGGGGAAAAGATTACTGGCTGTCTACTCTATCTATGCCTCTCATAATCTTATAACACTTCTATCAGATCTCCCCTCAGCCTCCAGCGCTCCAGAGAGAACAACCCAAGTTTGTCCAATCTATCCTCATAGCACATGCCCTCTAATCCAGGCAGTATCTTGGTAACCCTCTTTCTGCACCGTCTCCAACGCCTCGACATCCTTCTTATAATGGGGTGACCAGAACTGAATGGTTGTGGACCATCAGATAGGATTGTGGCTTGCACGTCATCATGAAGCAAAACATAAGGTGGAGACTAATTTCTGGTGGAAGCCAAATTTCAACCAGGTGTTCCATGGTCCTTGTCAATTGACAGATCAAAAGCTTTAGTGGTCACACAAAGGCATGTATATTGGATGGTGCTGCTACTTGCATTTATCTTGGAGTTGTCACCATGATGAAGATCAGGTCCATTGTCACTCTAGGTCATCGGAATCCACATCATGATTTACAGAGCTGCTCTTTGGCCACTTGGTTGCAAGATCACAGCATTTTAAATGGTTATAGTAGGGTATGCATATTTATATAGAACATTACAGTGCAGTACAGGCCTTTCGGCCCACAATGTTATGCCGACATTTTATTCTGCTCTAAGATCTATCTAACCCTTCCCTCCCACATATCCTACATTTCTTTATCATTCATGTGTCTATCTGAGTCTCTTAAATGTCCCCAATGTATCTGCCCCCACAACCTCTGCCAGCAGTGCGTTCCACACACCCACCACTCTTTGTGTAAAAAAAAACTTACCCCTGACATCTCCCTTATATCTTCCTCCAGTCACCTTATAATTATATCCCCTCGTGTTAACCATTGTCGCCCTGGGAAAAAGACTGTCCACTCAATCTATGCCTCTTAAGATCTTGTACACCTCTATCAAGTCACCTGCCTTCCTCCTCCTCTCCAAAGAGAAAAGCCCTAGTTCACTCAACCTATCCTCATAAGACATGGTCTCCAATCCAGGCAACATCCTGATAATTCTCCTCTGCGCCCTCTCTAAAGCTTCCACATCCTTCCTATAATGAGGCAATCAGAACTGAACACAATTTCTCTTTTCAAAACTTCTGAATGTCACATCTTTGTTGAACAGCAGTTCACGATCATGACTTTTTGAATGGAGGTGAAGTGTGAAATAACACTTCAAACTTCTTGTTAGTGATTCATATCTTGATTTAGAGCCCAATAGCTGATCCTGGGCTCAAAGGTTTCCTGCCATGTGAGTCAATATATCAGTTGTCTTTCAACTGCAAAATTTGTGCCCAGCACATTTTAATGAGTTGTTTTATCCTGATCCAAACAGGTTCTTTTAAGGTAGGTCAGATTTCCCCCTACATTTTCCTGGACCAAATTTGAAGGTATCCTATACTACTATGGGTATATACTATTATGTTCAAACCAATACTAATTAACACATCATTAACTTACTCTTCCAAGACTTTTACTGGAGTCTCCATTTGGAAAGCATAAGCTTGGCATTCCTATCCTCAACTTCTTGAACTCAACATTGCTTTGACCTTGACAATGCCAGTACCATGAGCCATTTCTCTTCACCCATGTCTCTTAATCAAAATAAACAAATTAACTGTGTAAATACTGACTTATTTTCATTGGTGTCAGAATGAATTCTAAGCGAAATTAAAGTGTCAGTAATAATTGTTAGTTATTTTAGTGTTTCTGCTGAACCATACTATTAGGCCAGTTGCACAAGTGATTTACACATTTATTCTTTAGAAAATCAGGGTGTCATATGGCCACATAGCTACATATCCTTACGTAAAGAATCAGCAATATCTTAGTAGTTTATATTTGCAATTAATATGAAATTCTTTGTACTTTATATAAAAATGGTTAGTATGTATTTCTAATTTTTCCCCAGTGTGTTTGCTTGTGAAGGCATTGCATATTACCAAAAATATATTCCAGTGCTGGAAATCCAAAATGAAAATAGTTTTTGATGGAAGCAAACAGCTAGTCCATCAGCATCTTATAAAGTAAAAGCACAGGTTCATCAGATTTCTGACAGCTGCAGTTTACAGATGCTGTTGGACGTGCTGCATGCTTCTGTTTGTGAAAGCCTCTGTTTGGTAATTATTTACTGAAGCATCCGTTGGTATGTTTGCAATGTCTTTACTGAATGTGACTTGTGATATGAGTTGAATAGTGCTTCTACCATCACTGCCAATACTTGTGCCTCATACACCATTAGTGGGCTCTGATGATTTAAAGGCAGTACTGTAAGAGATCATAATTCTAAAGTTGGGCAAACCTTCCAGTGTCTCTTCATTTTTTTTTATTTATACTGATTGGAAGTGTTAAGGATTTGATTTGTATCGATCAACAGCTGATCAGGCTGTGTGCAAAAATGTACTCATGAGTTTATAAATTCTTACGTCACCCTGACAATTTCAGCTCAGCCTTTTACCTGGGTTGGAAAACATCCAGTGATGGTCATTTGGCAGGAACTGATACTCCCGAGCAGTCACGCAGTAGACATTCTAAACAGGATTTTAAAATGTCACGTCATTCCAGGCCAATCAGGAATGCCAACTACAAAGTGTCTGCATGTTTTTAGTAACTGGAGAGTTGCCTACTACGTTACAGTACCACACAAAACATATTCTGTTACTAGGCAACCCCAGTTCATCTGTTCAACCCATTCAGGAAATTCCATTTTTAACCCCGTGGATCCTTGCAAGTTAAATTTATAAAATTTTGGAGATCCAGCGAGTTTCTGGAATTTTCACTGCACCATACTTCAGTATCCCATATTTGGCTGAGTTTCAAGAGCTGATCTTTGAGATTTCTGTATTGATTAAGAATTTAGTATTAACCAATTTGTGATAAATATTATAAATTTAGCCTTAATGAGATAAACTATAGAAAAGTGGATGTCTGATGATAATTCCAAAGCAGAATGTTCATCAAGAGGTGTAGATGATTCTCCAATTTGAATATGTTACTACAGAGATTGCTTTATGATAAAATCTTTTGAATTTTCCAGGATATTTCTTGTAGCTACAGTGATTTTTTTTTTGTATAGGCACTTGGTATCTAAAGCATGACAGACACCTTTCATATAAAAGGATGAGTAATAATTATCATAAAAATTAGAAGATGTTAGCAGAGTGAAAGTAATTTCATTTTTTTTACTGGTACAGTTGTATCACTAGCATGACCAATTTAACCCACTTGTCTTAACTGTATCAGTCACTTTCTTACTGTATGTCTACTTTGCAAAAAATATGCTTTGGGTGTGCTAGCCTTCATGGCTACAATTTATAGGAAAAAATGCAGCCAAAAATGTCAAATCGAAGAAGAGTTACAGCATGAAGAGAGCCGTTTGACCCTAAGAGCAATCAGCTAATTCTATACCCCTAATCTGTCTGTGTAGCCCTTTCAGATACTTATGCAACTCCTTCTTAATGTTACAGGACAGCACTGCAGGAGTCCCTCAGGGTAGTGTCCTTGCCCCAACCATCTTCAGCTACTTCATTAGTGAGCTTCCTTCCTTGTAAGGTCAGAAGTGGGGATGTTTGCTGATGATTACAACTCCTCACCCAAATGAAGTGGCCCATACCTCTATGCTGCAAGAGTATTATACACATGTACAGTATATATGTATGTATATTACATTGTGGCATGTAATATACACACCACAAGAGTGCCAGCCTGTGACCATCTCCAACAAGAGTGTCTAACCTATCTTGACATTCAGTGCCATTCCCATTCACCATCCTTTACATCACTATTGATCAAAAACTCAACTGGACCAGCCACATAAATACCATGGCTACAAGATCAAGTCAGATGCTGAGTATCCTGTGTTGAGTCATGGAGAGAAACAGCATGGAAACAGGCCCTTCGGCCAACTTAGTCAGTGCTGACAGTCAAACTACCCATTTACAATCATTTTACATTAATCCCACATGCCTCTTAAATCCCTTCAGATTCTACTACTCACCTATTTACCAGGAGCAATTTACAGGGTCCAGTTAACCTAAAAAACCCACACGGCTTTGGGATGTGGGAGAAAACTAGGGCACCCAGTGGAAACCCATGCAGTCACAGGAAGAACATACAAACTCTACACAGGCAGCACCCAAGGTGAGGATTGAACCCAGCTTCCTGGTGCTGTGAAGCAGCACTCTACTAGCTGCACCACTGTGCCACCCAAGTGACTCACCCCCAAACACTCCAAGGCCTTTCCACTGTCTAAAGTAAGGGATATGATGGAATTCTCTCCACTTGCCTGGATTAATGCAGTGTCAACATCTCTGAAGAAGCTCAATCCCATCCAGCACCAAACAGTCCACTTGATTGCAGTCCATCAACATTCCAAGAGATGCATTCTATCCACCAGTAGCTACTAAGTGCACTATCTACAAAATCCACTACAGTACTAACATTACTCCATCAGCATTCTCCCAAACCTGCGAACCTCTGCCACCAAGGAGGTTAAGGGCAGCAGTTCATGGAAACATGATGACCTGCAGATTTCCTTCCACACCATCCTGATTCGGAAATGTTCGCTGGTCATTCATCATCTCTGGGTTTAAATCCATGAACTCCCTCCGAAAACCCACTGTGGAAGTAGCTTCACAGAAGGACTGCAGAGGCTCAAGAAGGAGGCACATCTCTACCTTCTCAATGTTAATTAGGGATGGACAATAAATGCTGGCCTTGCTAGCAATGCCCATATCCCAACCGTCACAGTGTAAAAATGTTTTTCCTTGTGACTTTGCTTCTTTTGCCTAATCACTTTCATTCTGTGTCCACTAGTTTTAACCCCACCACCAGTGAAACTATTTCTCTCCTTCTACTCTGTCTATACATCTTATGATTTTAAATTTCTCTACCAGATTTCCTCTCAGTCTCCTTTGCTCCAAGAAGAGCAACTGTGATTTCTCCACTCTGTACATATAATTAAACTCCCTAATCCCTGTTGGTATTTAATAAAATTTCTTCTGTACACTCATTGAAGCCTCTCCAGTGCCCTGTGTCAGTTCCAAGCTGGTGGCTGGCAGTTTGAGTACATAATGCATTTACTTTGTTCCTTGCTGAGCCTAAATTGTTGTACCACTTGGCTATCTGAATGGAGAAAGGTGTGTGTGTGGTGGGGTGGGGTTGGAACTCAGGAGTGGAAACTTGCACCATCTGCAGCATGAAATCGGAAGTGTCTGTGTATTGAGAAAGGGATTGGGATGTGAGAAGGAGCATTAGAATTGAGGCTATTATCTTCAAGAATCTCAGCCCTGCTACTGACCTGCGCCTTTATCATGTCTGCTCCACTAACTGATGGGATGATGGGGCTGAATGTTGCAGGCCCATATTTGTCTTCACTAATTTTGTTTGCTGTGGGCATCATTTATCTCACAAGATAGGGTCTTAGTTTGTCGTGTATCTGCCAGGTGCAAATAGCTGGTATCAGGTGCATGTTATGAGATGCAGCTGCAAGGCTTGGAATAAGAGTAAATGTGTAAAGGTTGGTGGAGGAAGTGATTATTAGATTGACGCCTTGTTTGATAAGATGCGGTGCATTGAGCAGTTGTGAGGCTGGTTATGCAGTTGAAGTGGGATCGGATTTAAAGATGTATTACCAAGCTTGACCGCATGTGAAAGGTCATTGAAAGTCATTGAGCATTTCGTCCATGTCTTTGGATCTGCATTCCTAGTATCAACCTCAATATCAGTCCTTCCCTTCTACCCTAATCCCCAGAGCCTAGAGAGCTTCATAGACCTCTTTTGGTAGCAGCCTTTCTTGCCCTCTCCATCTTGCCCATGAAGGCCTCCCGTGCTTTGTCTGAAAACCTGGGCTTAGGCTAGTTTTAATCAGCTTTAGCTAGTTTGCACATGCATGAAATTTAGCTGCACACACTTACCATCTGGGTTGCTTTTTTTCTCCATAGTCTCTGGATGTTGAATCCCAGAGATGTGGAGTTCAGCTGTAGAATGTCTCGCTGGTTCTCTGGGTCAGTGTAGGCTCATGAAAGGAACTGCCAAACTGCTGATCTTCATGGTCCCCACATCTCGCTGGCCACTTATCCACTGAATCACTGCTAGAGCCCATTATCTCACCTTTAATTAGTTATTTGGAAATGATGAACAGAAAATGTTATATTCTAAAAATAAAATAAGTGATTCAGTTGAAGTAAAAGCAGCAAATGCTTGAAATAGTAGGTCGGGAAACATTCACAAAGCGAAAAGCAAAGTAACATTTTCATCTCAAAGACATTTCACCAGGTGAAGGTTGCTTTGCTTAAAAAAAATAACAAGGCTACCTTGGAAGTTTTCCCATTATACAGCCATTAAAGGAAAAAATATGTTTAAGGATGAAGCTAGTATTGAGTTGCTTTGTTTTGATTGTAAAGTGCTCTAGAAGTGATGGTGTTTTCCATTGGGCTTCAAAGGTCATAATGGCTGCTGGAGTGTAGTGATAAGCATTGTACAGATGTGTGGTTGCTGATGTGGAAAGCAAATACATCACTAAATCATAATAAGCTGAAATAGAACAACAACTTGCCTTTATATACCATCCCAAGTACTTCAGAGAATTATCAAACTAAATTAGGCATTGAGTCACATGAGGAGGTATTGTCACATATAGCCAAATACTAAGTGCAAAAATAAGTTTTAAGAAAAATCTTAAAGGAGTAAAGGTAGAGAGGGAATCATAGTGCTTGGGGCTTTCGCTGTTGAACCCAGAATCTGAAATCTGCAGAGATTGTAAAAGTGTTAGAAGTATGGAGATGCAACTAATTTCCTTTTGCACACTTTCCTCAGTACACTGCAGAGATTCTTTAGGGACATACATATGTTGAATCTGGGACACAGGCCAAGGCAGGATGAGGTTGTTGGCAGTCAGGGGGTAGCAAAGATGGTTCGGCTTAGGATCAGAAGTGTGGGAACATGAAATTGGGGCTTGTGTTGGTCGTGATTAGGGGAGAGCCATGGAATTAAGCACCTTATTAAACATATTATCTTTAAACACATCTCATTTAGTTGTAAACATATTGGAACTGGGATGAAAATGCTATAAAACACTGCAGTGTAACAGGGGGCATCTACTCAATGCTGGGAACCTTAACTGGGGCAGCTGCCCCCTGATTCACCATAACAAGCGTCAACAACCTAACCCTGCCATGCAGCAGACTGGAATTAGTGAGAGAGAGTCCATAACTCTCAGCAGGTATTGATACTCTGTTGCTCTTATACTAGTTGAGTGGAACTGCAGACACTTGCAGTCCTTTGTGTTCTTTTTTCACATTGAATTTCAGAGAATCTGTCCACCATGTTATTTTCTTTAATATTTACTAGTTCTACTTATTGGTATTTGCATTTTACTTTTTGTAATCAATCTGTTTTATGTTTGTGCCTCATCATAACCGTTTGGTAATGCTCTGAAGTATAAAATAAAATCAGTTTCCTGTCTGCTTTCACTGATCTGTTTACACCCCACCCAATTTTGTGCTTAACTGATCATAATGGAACATAAAATTGTGTGCAAGTAGCCCATGCCCCTGATCCAAACCCTACCCTGCCAGATTTATGGTAAATTCCAAGGGCATTTCCCATCATAAAGGTATGCTGTTCCCTTTATAATCTCTAATGCTCACATTTATTATGGGAAATGTCCCTGTAAATGATTATTTCACACTTGGATTTGCACAAAGGAAGCTCCTTTCAGTTCAGATACAATCTTGATTTTATTTAATAAAAACCACTAGAAGATCAGTCTATAAGTAAATTATTAAGATTTTGACTTATTTCTTATAATGTATTAAGGTGTGATTTTTAAAAGTTTAACTTGTTTAAATTTATATTAGGCAATTAAGATTGTAATGCTCTAACCTGCTTCTCTTTTGACCTCACTGGAATGGAGATGTGGCATACATCCTAGGCAGTCAAGTCAATACCGCTAGTTTTGCTCCCTTGTTGAAACTGCTTAGTGCAGAGCCATTTAAATGGAGCCTGCATCCCCAATTGACTTCATTTCCAGTGTTTAGGCTGAGTAGATTTTAACACATCCTGCTGCTGTATAGCTTTTCTGACACATTGGTTCAGACAGGTTATTCTGGCCCATGGCCTTTTATGTATTTCATTGGACATACATTTTCAAAACAATATCAGCAATAAATGGGATCTGAACTTAACCTATCTTGGTATATTCTACATCATGACCAGAAATTCTTCTTTAATTCATAATACAAATGTCACTCAAATTTGTGAATCTTGCATTAAATGTGGTGAATGTAAACTGGTGGTGTGCCTTTATCCCATGTCCATCCACTTCCTTTGCCTCCCATTATATCCTCTCACACTCCTCCCCTGTTCTCAGTCTTCCATTCTCATTCCATTGTCCCCTTTCCAAACCTACCTCTTTTCATCCTCCAATTACCACCCAATCCTGTTTTATATCAACACTTACACTTGACTCATCCTTTGTGAGCCATTATTAATTAGTTATAAATAAAAAATTCCTGCTGCTCCAGACAATGACTGTGTCTTCATGTATTTTCTGGCAGCATACATCAGATTATCTTCTGTAAAACCTCTTTATTTAAGCACTTCTTAGATGCTTAATAGTTTTACTGCAGAAATATTTTCTGCATTCCTTATATTTTGATTTAAAAGATACAATATCCTCAGCATGAGAGCAGTTTGATGTCTATTTAGCTTTTAGTTGTTGAGATAGTAACAAAAACTGGCTGGAATAAATTATATGTTGCCATGGTTATTGAGTCAGCTGATATGATTGTCGGGCTCAAATCCTGCAGGGAAAAAGTACACTTAAACTGGTCTCTTTTTCTACCAAATCTACTGAATAATAATAATGAAGCGTGATTGTTCTGGCATGCTTGAGGAATTTACTAAGAGAATTTACATTTACTTAATACCATCAATCTGTGAGGTATTATGCAACCTGCTAAATTTGCACACTGATTTTAAATGACTAAAGTCCATATACAAGTTTCAGCATTGATTCCTCTCTCACTCAGTTCGAACGCCTACTGTCACGACATAATTTCAAAAACAGTATGTGAGGCAGCATATGATTTGTATTTATATATCTCCTGAACATTTCTTTGAGTTTAAATTTTATACAAAACAATACAAGCAGAATTATTTTGTGGAGTTTTCTCCTAGTGGCCAGCCCAAAGAACAAACAAGTATTAGTTATTAAGGAGTAGATAACTTGGCTGCCCATTTGAAATGAATTTAAACACATGGAGAAATGGAGGAGAATTGCTTAGTAGTCCAATTTGTTGTTTACTGCTGGGAATTGTTTCTCCACCATAAATGATATAACTGCCTAATAAGTATTGGGACAAAGTTTGAAGGAACATCTTCCGATACTACAAAGCCTCATTCAATAACTGACAATTTTTTAGTGGGCAGTTCAATGATTACAGATTTTTAATGGCAAGTTCTGTGCCATAACTTCGGCAGGAAAGGGCAGAGGATTATTGAATGATTGTACTTAAAGATTGCTGGACAGGAACTTAGAAAGACCAAGGTCCATCTGCGGTGCCTTCTCATATCCTACAGTTGCCGGATACAATGAAAATGGAATTGCTAATCATAGCGATCATTCTTTATCAGTTGGACTGCAACAGATCTAATGTGATGCAGAAATTTGTCAGTAGGGGACCACTTTGGAAACCATCCAGAAATGCAAGCGTGTGAAAGAGAATGAGGTCAATAGTTTTCCAGACGTGATCCGTGCCCCCAGCAGGCAAAACGTTGTGCTTAAATTGTATCCTAACTGAACTTACCCTTTATTAGAAAACTAGGAGCTCCACAATTTGAGCAATTAGCCCTCTTAATAAACACCCGTTGAATGAGGCTTCATCAGGGCCTGAACCACATGATACTAGGTAGATTTTCATGAAATTGAACCACTTTTATCAATTATAGACAGAGGCTAATTGTAGCATGTTGTTTCTCCTATCCATAGTTATTGCTCCAATCCCGTATGATTGAACAGAGCAATGCTGGAAGAAATTTAAATGAAAGATTAACAATTATTTCCTGAACCAAAGTAGCTAAAGCACACATTTGACAACAGGAAACTCTGGCTATTACAGTGCAACATTTTCCTACATTCTTAGCTCCCAGCAGTCACCAAATTTGTGAGATTTGTGGTTTTATGTAACAAAATCTTGTTGTATTGTTAGGAATGACCTCTACAAAGGTTATGATTAGAGTATTCTTTTCAGATTATTTTTGTTGAATGCAAATTTTACAAAGGAGTAGTACTTCAGGAAGAATTTCATGTTTCTGATGATCAAAGCATTGTTATAAATGCAAAGTCTAAACCGGCCCATAATTTAAATGCCAATTGGTTTTAGTTTGGAAAAGACTGCTTAGTAAAAGAAACAGAAATGAACATCAAGGTAAGAAACAAAAATTCTGCTTCTGCCTTTATGTAATATATTACAATTTTTCCCCCTTTCACTCTCACTGAACATAAGCAGCCTGCAGGAGTCTCTGCAGATGTAGTCAGTGGAGCTCCTTTGTCAATTCATTAAAGAACACTTGAACAATGCAGGAAAAAATTAGCTGCATATATGATATCTTATACTCATGATTTAAGAATAAAAACTGTTAGGCAGATGAGCTTGTTATGAGATGACAATGAAATATGAAGTTTGGCATACCATTTCTACAGAGCTGGAACTGAAAGGATATTATTAAAAGGCATTTAATGAAGTAATGAAGAAAACCCCTAATCCCTAAGGATATGCTCTCCATTTGGCCAATCAGCAAACGGTACCTAGCTTTGCTAAAAACGTACTCTTGTCTCTGTTCCTTGGAGTAAGAATTCATTGGCTGTCATGTCTGGGAAGTAGGTGGGTTCACCGAATAGTGTGCATAGCAGCTATGTGCTCAGATCCTTATTTGGTATCCGTTAGCAGAACCAGACCTCCTAGCAGTGAAGCATCTTCACATGCATTATTTATGAACTCATATTCCAAGGAGATGCTTGTCCATTAAAAACACTCCCAAGCATTCCTTTTGGCCAGGATTTTCCATTTGCTTCTGTAAACTCTAAACCTACTAAACCAGAGTGGATTTCCACAAATGGCCAATTTTTACCAAACAGGTGACAAAGCACTGGAATTTAAAACCATATTTTCCAGATACACCTGCTGAATGAATAATCTGGTTTGCTGATTTTTGAAGCTGCTTCAAACCAAGTCTTTTGAGAACTTCAGACTTTTAATACATTTCTTTGTGGGTTTTTTGTGAGAACATTTGCAAGATGCCTGAAGCTAATTATTTGCTTTCCGTTTCTTGGGGCTACATAAAGGTAAGTACACTAACTGCCCTTTTATTCTGATATAGAATTCATAATTAAGCTATTATCATGTTTAAAATAGTTTATTTTGTAACTATTTAATTTTACTGCTGTGTATCTGAATATACATTGCTTGTGAATGTAACTGGAGCGATCATCCTGCAGCTTCTCTGTCTACTATATTAGCTCTGGGTTTGGAATTGCTATAGACTCTGTTCAGAGGGACATGGCAGTAATTGCAAAACTAAAATACATTTTTGTCAAACATAGTTAGATATAGTGGATCTGTTTCTTTTTTTTTGAATGAATTACCTGAATTAAAACATTTTATATCTGTCTTTATCATGAGGTCCTTTAAATGAAATAATACTGTGATTGAACTGTGGTTTGCTCAACACTGGATACCTTAATTAGAACATCAATATAAGGGAATCTTTGAACATCTGTATTGTTAATAAGAATGGAATTATCTAACATTTTGAAGTTTACTGATATGTCACTCATTTAATTACGACAAAATTTCCTCCTGACGATGCATGCAAGGACTCTGTTGATTTCCTAGTATGCATTAATGAGGATTTAACCAAATAGACTGAAAGTAATCATATTAAAACCTCGTGATTAACAGAATAACTTGTTCAAATATATGATCAAGACCCTACAATATTATTAACAGTAAAATTTATAAAAGGGAAAGAAAAATCTGTTCAACTGAGGGAATTGATCACCAGATAACTAATGTTAATGGTTCATCCTCATTATTTAATCAATATCCAATTCTCTTTTTCTTTTTATGTACTAAAACCTTTTCTATCAATTCTGTTCTAGTGACCTTTCCTTTATAATATAATCACTTATGACGGCCATGACTTGGATCTATTTAAACCAGTTTTTGATCTTCAACTTCTTTTACTAGTGTTAGGCATTTGTGCAATAATGTTTTACAGGAAAGACATTGAGGAAAAATACAAGTTTCTATATTAAGATGTATCTAAGTTAGATAATGCGATTCTTCCAAGTCCCTTCCCCTACACACCACCCACTACCACCATTTTGACATTGAAGTTTGCTTGTTCAAGCCATCTTATCTTGTCATGTGATGGCAATGTGCTCATACATGTTATCTTGCCTCATCTGACAACTATTGAACAGCTGCTTCTATTTTGTCAGAATGCAATCCCAGTTGAATATGAGGACACTAAAGCAGCAGATGTATTGATGTGTCCAGTTTGTTTGGCCCACATTCTGAGTATCAATTAATTAGTAGTTCAGTACTAAACCCAAAGAATATTATCATTGTTCATGTTATTTCACTTGAAAGCATCTGGTTCTTTTGCTAAGTTTATTAAATAAATTTTCCTTTAAAGAATTAGATCTTTTCTTAAGGAAAATCATTTAACATGAATGCATCGTCTATTATGACTGCTATTTCCTTGAAATTCCCTTAATCTTTTTCAGAAAAGAGTTATAAAATATCAAAGTTAAATTTATACTGTAAAACAACTGAAGTAGTTACCTCCTGTTTTCTGATTTTTTTGAAACTTTTAATGCAGATTTCTTCCTATTTTAACTCCCACTTTTAGCTTCTCAGCTCAAGATCCTGGTTTCTACCTGAGATGATGGGGACTGGGCCACCAACAGTGATGTAATTATCTTGTCCTAAAGTGAAAACTATGGCAACCCTTCCATGATTTTCCTTCACTTTTTCCACCTTGGTGTCTTGTCTCAGTGTAATTCCCTTTTAGAGCAATGTCTGAATGCACTAATGTTCCAACTGATAAAATTTTTGGTCCTGTGTCAGATTTGATCCCTAGTTCTGTGCTAAACTACTTGATTTCAGTTTTAACTACAGGAGACATTACAATTGGAATAAGCATAATTTGGTTAGGACAGGGAAGAATGATCTCGGATTATGTTCTTGTTCAGGATCTTGCCAGCCCTCCTGGGAGTGCAGCTTCCTTCCTAAGTGTTCTGTGTTTCATCTCTCCTTTCCAACCTGCTGCTTGTCTTTAGATAGTTTTACTCGGTCAAATATGGTTCTGGATTGTTTCCTGATACCCTCTCCCTTGTACTTCATGGGATTTTCTGTCCTTCTGTTAATGTTCTGAGCAACAATAAGGGCTTAACTGGTAGAGAATCATGGATAACAGCTACAATGCCCACCCCACATAACAGGATATGAGTGCACAGGTGTAGTTTTAACTACACTGCCATTTTTTTCCCACATTTTGATTATATAAGTGAAACAGTCAACTCACCAATGATCTACAAATGCTCCATAGCAATAGCTAAAGGGATTTCTGAATGTTACATTTCTCTTTGAATAATTATCTAACCATCAACCGAATGCAGCCTTGGTAGAAGTCTACAGACTTGACTCACAAATTAGCTTTAGGTCACATTGGGTATTCCACTTAAAACCTTACAGAAACTGAAGCTGCTAAATAATGAAATTTTCTTCTACAATTCTCTGATCATCACAAAACTTAGATCTAATACTGATTAAAGTATATGTTTTCCACAAATGAGAAAATATAAATACAGTGTATTGATATGCATTTAAATGAATAGAAAAGATTTAAATTAATCAACAAGTTAAAAAAGAGATCAAATAGTGCCAAAACAGAAAGTAATATGTAAAACTTACTGTTTCACTTGTTCATCTAGTAATTGACTAAAGCAGTGGTAAGATGAACTTTAAAACTGTAAACTCTGCTCTTTAGATATCTTGGTATTTGCCATGAATCACCTGTACTGAAATTATTGAACTAACTTAAAGACCTTTTGGAGTGACACAGCGGTGCAGATAGTAGAGCTGCTGCCTTGCAGCTCCAGCAACCTGGGTTCAATCCTGACCTCTGAAGCTGGCTGTGCGGAGCTTGCACATTCTCCCTGTGACCGTGCGGGTTTCAACAGGGTGCTTCAGTTTCTTTCCACAACACAAATATGTAGTGGTAGGTAAGTTAGTCATCTGTGATAAATCGTCCCAGGTCTAGGTGGTAGAATCTGAGGTGAGTTGATGGGAATATGAGAAATACAATGCTATTAGCATAGGATTAATGTAAACGGGCACTTGATAGTCGGTGTGGGTTCAGTGGGCTGAAGGGTTTGTTTCCTTGCTGTATGACTCGATGAACTATGATTGGAGCATTATCGTCTATTTGTTGGGCACTACAGGAGCTCATATAGCTTTAGAATGGCATGCAGGGTATACATGAGTAATTTTCCAACCTGGAACCAAGCAAACAGCAATGGGCAAGCATTGACGCTAATCATAACTACAATCTCAGAGAGGGGAAAGAACCACACTGCCGATGGTTATCATAAATGTGATGATAAATTTTAAGTGTCCAGGCTGGTGCCAGACATTTTCATCCTTATTGATATCTACTTTCCATAAGGAAGGTCACAGTCTCCTTATTTAATAAAGAACTACCTACGTTTTCTTATGCCAGAGATTATCAGATGTAGAGAGCATATTCCTTTTCTAGAATTACAGGCTTCCCTTGAAACAAGGTGCCACAGGATAACATGCAATTCACCTGTGACCAGTACTTTTCAATTCTCTCCTGTAATGGAACCAAAAGTTATTCACATTCCTCAGTGTTCAACTGATGTGTGACTGTAGAGAACAAATCATGCACACCCAAGCCTGATATTTTGGCACCATCATGTTGGCCTTCATTCCATGTTAATACACTTCACCAACTGCACTTCATTACAGAAACCAAAGCAAACCAAAGAGTGGCTACTGAATGAAGAGTGGAATGTATTGATCACTCTGCGTGTGACTCAAGCACAGACAAATTGCACCTATACAAAGAGAATCATGGCTCTGCACAAGGTCTGGTAGAGCAGAGCATTGTTGTACTGGAGCAACAATTCCACCCCCTTGGGTGGCACTGGATGAACCCTGCAGTATGCAGCAGGTCTCCAACTTCATAGTGGTCTGCAAACGGAGTTGGTCACTACTTCTACACTGGAAAGAAGGGGTTTCAAGCTCCATCCAAAAAAAAACGTTTTCCAGTTGAAGTCTGAATCTTTTTCTTTATCTTCTTACCAAGATGCTCATCTGAGTGCAGCCCTCTGCAGAAGGGACATCTTATGACCTTGCTTACCCAGTGAGCTAGGACATTCCTTATCCTGATTACCAGTATCTGAGTCAGTGACTATGTGTGAAATCGAGTGACGGCGTATATTTGTCATCAACAAACTGGCCAGGTTGCTTCTCTTGGATATCTAACAGAAGAAAACCATGAGAGTATTGTTCTGGTGTGAGAAAGGAAAGAAAGTAAGGAAAGCATGTTTACACCATCTGCCACATGTAAATTGGAAAATAATGTGGGTTGTTGAGGAAGTAGGAAGTAAAATAGGGGATGAGGTGTGAGGTAATCGTCAACTTGAATGGTTTCAGCCCTTCTGTTAGCCATGGCAGCAATAGCTGTCCCACCATGGTCAGCACGAGTCTCCTCTATGAGAACTAGGGCACAGAGGTGCACCTGTGCCTCATCCTGCTCCCTCTGATCATACCATGTCATGTTGCAAAAGAGGATAAAGTGCGTCAATGAGCCCTGTGAAATCCGCTTGGGTGACGTAGAATAACTGGCAGTATGTGCAAGCTGTGAGATGTGGGTGTGACACTAACAACTATACTTAATTTGTAAGGTTGCAGTGAGACCATGATGTTCAGTATGAGTCCTAATTAATTGAGATTTTTGTGAGTCATGAGGTCATGGAAGATTGAGAAATGTCTGATGCTGCTGGTGCAGTAAAGAGGATGTGGTATTTAATGACGTATGAGTTCTTAAGACCCACTGGGAGGACTTGCTTTCACTCCAGTTCTTGGGTTCTACAGTGACTTAGGAGGCCAATGTGGGTCTTGCAGACTCTGCCACAGGTGGGGCTGGAGGAGGTTAATGGGGCTGATGGATGGGTAAGTTTGAGAGGTGGTGCGCTCTTTCGTTGTCACTTACGTTCGTGCACTTCTGTCTCAAGGTTATCAATACCATCCCTAATGCTCCTGCTCAACTTTGTGCAGTCGTGGCTTTCTAGGAGTCACTGGGGATTGTTAGATATTTTTTTTACCGGCTTTAACAACACACTTAAATTGATTCCTCTGTCTGCTTTGTAGGCTTTGCCATGACAGAGCTCAAAGTGTTTATTTCAGGAGTCTGGTGTCAGGTACTTGAAGCACCTGGCCTGCCCATCGAAGCAACTAGGTGTAATTAGGGCCTTTTTGCTGGGGATGTTGGCCTGGTAGAAGACACAGATATTGGTGCATTTTTCCTGCCAGTGGATTTGAAGGATTTTAGAGGGGTGGTGACTCTCCAGTGTCTTGAGGTGCCTGTGGTAGGTGGTCTACATTTCAGAAAGTTACTAGAGACTGGGGATCACTGCTGCCTGGTGAACTATGAGTGTTCTGCTGGGTGTGATCTTCAAACACACTTTTCCTGAGATGGCCATCTTTGATATCCGCCTGTACTGCAGCACCTGAGGTATGGAAAGTGTTGCCTGCTTTCCGTGGTCTCATGTGGACCTAATCTGTCAGGGGATAGTGTTGTGCAGTGGGACAGGTTAGTAGAGGACCTTTATCTTGCGGATGCTGATTGTAAGCCTCATTCTGTCGCATGCTTTGTTGAACTAGTTGACGATGATTTGGAGCTCAGCCTCGAAATGCACACGTGTAAAAGCACCATCTGTGAACTGTAACTCAGTGGCTGAGATTGGAGTGATGTTGGTGCTGGTGTGATGGTTAAACATTTTCCCATCTAATCTGTAGATTAGCTCCTTTCCAGCAGGAAGTTTGGTGGAAGTGAGGTGCAGGACTGCCACACAGAAGATTAAGAAAATTAATGACACAGCCGTGCTTGACAACAGTCTGCCCTGTTGTAAACCTGTCGGCAAAGATCACAGCTTGCATTGCATCGGCTAGCAGGTGTAAAATGGGGGTGGGATTTTGTGAGTCATCAAATCTGAAGAAGAAATGTTCCATCAAAAAGGCAATTTACTGTGATAGGTGCTGCTCCCTGGATTTCTCTTGTAACTGTTATATGGTGAGGTCATGCTTATTGTGCCTTTAGATGCATGAATTTCACATTGCAATTTGGTGAACAGCTTTTTGAAAACTGGGAGTGGGTGGCTGAAGATGACCTTGGTAGTGACTTACCCTTTGGTAGACAGCAGCGAGAGTCCTCTCTAGTTACTGCAGACACTTTTGTCTATTTTCTCGAAGATGATCATGATTACAACTGCTCTGAGGTTCCCAGCAGGTCCTCCTCTTCCCAGAAGTGGGTGATAAGTTTGTGAATTTGTGATTGAAGTAACTCTCTGCCAGACTTTTAAAACTTCAGCATGGACATCATCTGCTCCCAAGACATTATTGTTTATCAGTTGAAATTTGGCCTTTTTGACTCATTGTTGACTCCCCATGCTGTTACGTTGCTAACTACTTCTCATATCATTTCCCACAGTAATGGCTGCATTCACAGTAAATTCTTCTCCAGTGCTATTCAATGAATGCACTGTAACAAGCAGGTGAGAGTGGGATTGGGTCCCATTGTGGTCGAAACTCCATCCTACTGACAGATTCCAGACTCATAACTGGGTGAAGTAATAGGCCACAGGAACCAAAGGCCAGAAAGAGAACAAAGACTCTTTACCCCACAACATGTATTATCTACCCACAAGAATGGCTAACTAGCACAGAAAACCAGAAATGTATAAATGTCATTAATGAACACATTGAAAATATTGCAAAGGAACTACTTAGATCATAGGAAGGATTTCAGAGATTTGTGCCATTGGCAGAACATTCAGCCTTATTCAATTACACAAATACCTCTGAAATCAGAAGATCAAAACAATTAGCTAGAATTGGCACAAAGAATGTAAAGAACCGTATGTTGATGTGTATCTCTACTTTTGTAAAAGGTGCATCCAGGTAATATGTACAGAATTGCTGACAACCACCATATTGGAAATAATTAATTTTAATTTTAAATATCAAAACTCCACTAAAAGTTGAGATTTATGAATATTTCTTGTGTTTGTTTTTGCAGTTCAAGAGGATGCTCAATCGTGAGCTTACTCACCTCTCTGAGATGAGCCGCTCGGGCAATCAGGTCTCTGAGTACATATCCAGTACATTTTTAGGTGAGTAACAGACAAGACATTATTTCAGAATCAGGTTTATTATCAGTGAGATATGGCATGAAGTTTGTTGTTTATTTATTTTGATATAACTTTATTCTGAAATACTATGAGGATGAATCTGGTGTTCAGAAATCAAAGGATTCATATGGACTTCATGATTTAAGATTCAAGTATAATTTTGTCAATCCAGTGAGAGAGTGTTATTTGAAGAATGATACTTTATTTCCTTTTTGCCCCCTGCTCTTAATTGTAGATAATTGATTTTTCTGCCTTTAGGTGTGGCATTGAAAATAGCCTCTCAGGAGTGGCTGTTTTTTGTGGGAGCATAACAGATATAAATAGACACGAACAGAAAATTCCATCCATTTAATTACAGAATTCTGATTTGTCCTTGTAATAGCACCTGGTTTTTCAAAATGCTGCATGCTCTGAAAGATTCAGCTAAAATATATAGACAATTAGAGACAATAATGGAACCTATTCAGCATGGCCTATAGAACCACAGACCTTTGTGCCTGTGCGGGCTCTTTGCTGATCAATAAATTTAAGCCAAATGTCTTGCTTTATCTTCAGTGCCCTAAGCAGTGATCCTCGGGGGATTTTTCTGTCATGTATGCATTACCACAAGTACTCTTTCTGTTTGAAACTGCTCTTTCTGATTGTATTCAGAATAAACAGTTTGTTTTCTTTCAGAATTGTTTTCAATACCTCAACATAGTGAGAATTTTGTTAAGTCAGAAGTAATGTATAAAATTATTCATGACAAAAGCTGTAGATAATAGAAAAAATGTGATTTTCTCCCATTAATTGGTAAGATTATTTTTGTATATACACATGCATTGCTTGAAATTCTCCAGAAACCTTTCCACTATCAAATGCAATTAATCCATCTTCTTCTACATTTGCATAATTAGTTTCAATGAACAGTAAGTCTGGTGCAGACAACCCATTTGCAGCAACAATATATTTGTGTTAATCACTTCTTCTTGGTTACAGTGTAGTGTATAATAAAAGGGATGACACTTTGATATGCTGGAGGCTAATTGAATGTGAATAAGCCATGTTTAAATTGAAGAGCTCCATTCTACAAAAATGACTGGACTGCTGAACATCTCCTCAGCTTTCAACAAAATGTCAACATTCAATTGCATCAGAATACACCATAGAAATCTGTGCTTCCAACTAATCCCCCTGTCTTTACTAATCTTTAGAAATCTGGTCTATATGTAAGAGAAGACCAAAAGCACTTGGGGCATTGAGTATGATGTTTGGTGAAGGATAAAAATGTTTGGATGTCAGATTAATGAAATAAGTTGATTGATGAAAAGTTTATTGATCTACAGAGTAGAGCTTATGTCCCAGAGATACATTATGTCTTTGCATTTTAACAATTTTTGTCATATCTCATCAATATAATAAAAAACTGCAGAAATTTCTCATAAA
Source organism: Pristis pectinata (assembly GCF_009764475.1). Classification (NCBI taxonomy): domain Eukaryota; kingdom Metazoa; phylum Chordata; class Chondrichthyes; order Rhinopristiformes; family Pristidae; genus Pristis; species Pristis pectinata. Next base: position 52,033,974 of record NC_067406.1, on the reverse strand, counting down.
TAGAAAGTGGGTTTATTTGATAAAAATGCAGCATTGCATTCTACTTAGTAATCTTTGCAAAACTATTTCTTTAATAATTTCCCAATTATGTACAATAGAACAATGTATAACTAATGCACCCTTAAAACTGTAGTCAGTTTTGGAATATTTTTTCAGGTCTCTCAAAATACGAATGCTGAACAAAATATCATATTAGAGATTTATTTAGTTGTCTGTGCATATAATACCAGCATATTGGTATTCTGTTGTAAAATGAGGGATTGAAAAATCTGAATGTTATGCACAACCATTAACCTGAGCTACAATACGATATACCACTGCTGACTGATTGCCACATAATGAATAATTGAGAGGAAATTTTGATCTAAACCTAAAGAATTGCATCGAACGCACTCTACCAAGAAAAGGGCAATCCATTATCTCTGCAAGGTTTTCAGTGTTTCTGAGCACTTCTGAGCAGCGAGGATTTATTTTGTAAAAGATTTTTTTAATACAAATTCCTACTCCTTCAGTGCAGTATCCTTTCACTTGAAGTGGCACATGGGGCTATTTTATTCTGACAAGCAAATTTTAAATGCACATCTTGGTTAATAGTCCCATGCCTGGGACATTTTATTTTCTTTATTTCTAACAAAGCCCGCAACACTGATCTGAAGAAATAATTTCTTTGCAATAGCTGATGTAAAGGCCTCAGACTATTGCCACACTGTTCTGACAGATTCCAGGATCTGACTTCTTATGATGTAGCTGCCCACAATTATCTGCAGAGAAACTGTTCCATGTCTCCTTGACAAATGCAGCAGCAGTTCACTCATATTTGGCCCCTTCCTGCTGCTGGCCAAAAACTCTTGCATTACTCTCAATAGTGACAAATTAATTGAAGGAGAAATCATGGCCCCAAGAACACAGATTGGTTGCAGAACTTCAGCACACATGTGCCTCTCACCGTTCAGCAGTCCAGATGCATTGCCTCATGTTGGCACTACTGGGGCCACTGGGGACAGCGAAGGGTGACTCCACTGGGATACTAAGCAGTGTGAAGGTCCTGCTAGGTTGCCACAAGAGCAACTGGAAGATGGCCAGATGGGCATCTAACGTAACTACCAGCATTACATTGAACAATCCAGCCCCACATTAGGATGGAAGTTGTTTAGTTATGGGGACAGAGCTGAAGTGAGATGTTGCTCTTTTAGTTATATTAGGGTAATAGTTAACTGTCCAGAATGGTTAGAAATATTTGACAATGATAATGGAATGGGTGCAGTTGTGGAAAATTCCCCCATCTTGTCCACTGATTCTGAAACTATCCAGCAATGAAAGCTGGGAACTTTATTTGATGTACAGTGAAAAGCACCAAAATCATAATAGGTTTTTAGGGTAAGCAGTCAAGGCTTCCCTGTCAGAAAATACGGTCTTTGTTATTACTGGTGAACTATAATGTACTGTATTAATACCCACACCAGGCAGTTTCATTGGCTAGTGTGCAGCTGGGATAAGATACAAATGTTGACTACAAAAGCAGATATTTTTCTATCCCCAACTTGCCACCCTGAGTACCACACACTGATTTCCAGCTGAGAGGCCACATGGGAAATCCTGCTCCAAAGTTTCCACAGATCCTCAGAGACCTCCCAATAAGTAGTGTACAGTAACTGTGTGAAGTCAACCCCTAACAGTTTATTTTCTCTTACAACAGTAGAGATCGCCAATATGAGCTATTCTTGCCTTTTTAGTTAATAACCCAAATTATAGGAGGAGCTCACCAAGAAAGCAGTAACTGATAGGAACCTGCATCTACTGTTCAGTACACAATACACCCGAAACGCAATCACTTTTAACTTTAACAAAAGTATAATTAAAAGTTATGCTCAGCTAGTATTGTTGCAGTTATCATCTGTTTTATTTTACATTAACAACATATGTAAATACATATATGTGGCTGATTAAGCTACTAGATTCAAGCCTAAACATGGCTGCTTATTTTTTCAGTTCAATAGACTCAAAGAGGAGTTGTTCATATTGAAGACACATGTCCTAATTAATTTTAGAAACTTCATTGAAAATAAAAGAACTGCTTTTTCTCCCAGAGGAAAGCAAGTTCTAGGTGAATCCAATGTTTTAATAATTCACTGAATTTTCTCCAAAGAATTATGAAGGAATTTTTGTTTGATATTTAATTAAACAACTTTGAAGAGTGCTGAAGGCTATATTTTGTTAAGATATATTAAATTAAGAACTTAATATGATTCTGAAGCTACAAGGAATTACAGATGAAATTTTATAAGGGAATTTGTCAGTGTTGTATTTCATTTGATAAAAGAAAATTGCCTAGAAATGCACCCCTGCTTTAGTGCTAAGCACACTATATGTTCGCATCAGTGCATTGTTCTTGGCCTCCAGAATCTATTACATTCACTTCAGTGGAATGAATTTCAGAGCAGAGTACAATGCATAGCTCCTCCTCTATGGCATGTTTAGTGCTAATGACTAGGAATGCATTAATAAACACGAGTCCCCTGTGGTTATCTTGAAACCTAGAAAGGGTTAATAAGACAATGCTATTCATACAGTCTGCAGGAAATTCCATGGAATTCCAAGTTATCTTAAGAAAACACAGACATTCTCTTCCACTTCAGATCACCTGACAGCAGAACTTATTTTTCATCTTTTTGATGGGGTTAGACTCTAAGCATATGACAGATGCAATAAGCATCAACCTTGTTGAACACAAGTTAGTGCTTCAGCTGTATTAGATTGTTACAATGACAAGTCCATTTCAGATATTTCTGGACCATTGCCAGAGACTGTATGACATTTTCAAATATGTTTTACATGGTTCCCTGATTTGCATTTTCTCCACTTTCTATTAAGCTTTGCTACATAGAAATAAGGAATAACATTCTCAGTACAAATAATTGAAAACATTGGTTCAGTAGCTATAATATTCTGAACGTATTCTTAAAATTACATATTTTTGAGATGACTCTAAATCGTATTTCTAGAATTGAAGTAATAGAAACTATTAATATTTGTGGAAAGTTGTGTATTTCGGATGACAGATTGTTTTGAGATCATTGGTCCGCTATTTGCAAGGAGCTAGAAAGAATATGGGTAGCTCTTTCATTGTCTATCAAACCCATCAAAACCTGAAGGTAGAGAGATCTTGCAGCAATGGAAGTGGATTTAGATTAACTAAAGAAAGTAGATGGCTCAGTGGCTAGAAGCAAGATTACAGAGGGTAGTAAGGAGATTACATAGAAATTGTGGGCCTAACTGGGATCCGTGGGCACACAGAAGAAAGCATTGACTGGAGGCTCAAGATCAGGGAGAAATGTTAAGGCAAGGAAAATTAGAATTCCTTCTAAAGTGATCAGGAATAGTAGGTGCCGGGTATGGGTCTTGCTGCAATTGGGGCTTACAATGGCAAGGAAAAGATCTTGAATGAATTAGTAATTCATAATGTGGGGTTCAGTGTTAGAACTGTCCTTGACATTTCTCCTCCCAATAATAAGCACTAAGTCAATTTTATGGAAGTCCTTTGACTTACCAGAAAAACCACAACATAGTACAGTTTACAGGCAGAAAGCTAGAAACTACCCTTGCCAGAAAGCAGCAAGTGCTTAATATATTGAATAATGAGCCTCTGCAATTTATTTTCACATTGATGCTAATCCATTTATCTTTCATGGACAAGTGCATCCATCAAAATATTGTTGAAAGTAATGTCACAAAATTACATTGAGTGTTTCCCAGCATACTTATGTTGATAAGACAATTGCAAATGCTAAGACTCAGGAAACAGAAAATACAGAGGGCACCTATGCCTACAAATTCATTCCCAGTTTGTAGTGCCAAATGCACCATATAATAGAAACAGCACATTGAAGCTGATGGAACAGAATTTTGGTTAAATAATACTTTTCACCTATTACTGCTACCAACCAGGGATGAATTTCTATAGAACCTGAAAAGTGAAAAAGATTTATTAAAGTTATGGATAGAGCCTCAGCATGTAAGATTAATTGATTGTTTCAAGAGAGTGAAGGTTATGGGTTATTTTCAAGTTAAGTCTTACACATCTGATAACGTGAGTTGAGCTTTTCTTATTGGTTATTTTCCTGTGTTCTTTGCTTGAAATTTCCAGGGGTATGGGGTTGGGATTCTTTAGACAGCATGCTCAAGTTCTGCAGAAGATTATTGCAAACTCAGGAGGATGGCACAAAAAGCCATTTTGACTTTCTCTTTGGTGTTTCTGTTGATCTTCCACTGAAGTTATTGGGAACAATTGCACAAAAAACAATTGTGTTCTTGATATAGCCATTGGATGCAAAAACTTTTGAGCTTTAATATGCATGCTATGCTTTATTCTCCCTAGATAAACAGCATGAAGTTGAAATTCCATCACAAGCACAGAAAGAAGAAAAGAAAAAGAGACCTATGTCACAGATCAGTGGCGTGAAGAAACTCATGCACAGCTCAAGCTTAACAAATTCTAGCATTACTAGGTTTGGAGTCAAAACTGACCAGGAAGATCTTTTGGCAAAGGTATGTTTACTTCAGGCCCTGGGCTTCATGCTTAGTTCCAGTGATTTTCTAATGATCTGCTAATTTAGGTGAGGCATTTGCATTGGAGCACAAATCTTTAATAGGAAGATTTAGTGCTTTACAATACATTTTTCCAATCAGTTGGGCCAAATAAATGGATTGCTAAGTCTCCTAAAGCAAGTGATGATAATGTCTCTTCACTGATTAAGCAGTCAATATGATGAAAGTGATCCCAAAGTATATTGCGGTTGCTGGAAATCTGAAATAAAACTGAAAAAATGTTGGCAATATGCAAGCAACATCTGTAGAGTTAACATCAAGAGTTAACATTTCAAGTCGATGACTTTTAACAGACCTAAAACGTTAACTCTGTTCCTCTCTGCAAATGCTGCTTAAGCTGCTAGGATTTTAGAGCATTTTCTGTTTTGTTTAATGGTGAAAATAATTTTACTTTGAATGAATATAAATGTTCATTTGAAATATTTTCTCAATTTGCAGGAATTGGAAGAAATTAATAAATGGGACTTTAACGTCTTTAAGGTTGCAGAGTATTCCGGAAGCAGACCTTTAACAGTTGTCATGTACACGATTTTTCAGGTGAGTTTGGAATGCATTAATAATTAACCATTCGAATGTGTTTCACTTGGTGATGGTATCCTTGTGAGTGCTGTCCAGTGTTGTGTTATGTAGTAAACTACTAATTATCATTTGAATCTTTCTTTCTAAATATTGAAATCAATTGTTAGAATGGAATATGATGTGTAATTGAAATCCTTTACTCAAACAATTAAATTGCTTTGTTTCAAAGTAAAATTTAAGTTCCAATAAGAATGATCCTAATCAAGGATTGTAGCATGCAGCAATAGCTAACTAATCAACCCTTAATCAGATTACCACTATTGGAGAACCTGCTGCTTGTCAGTTATTCTTTGAAAGGTAAAAGAAGGGAGAAATTTTTCTTCAACATATGGCTAAAGGTCACAGAAGAGCACAGTCTGTACTCTGTCAGGGAAGTGAGAATAATAACCTGACTGAAGGACTCAGTTTACAGATTTGTCCTTCAACTTGACCTATTTATTTCCAATTCTCCTGTACAATATAGATAATAAACAAAATAAAAGCAGCAGATATCGTTGAAGGTTATGGTACAAACGTTAAATTATATTTACTTAATGTACTGGGTTTTGAAACCAAGAGCATCCTTGTCTTTATTATTGTTAAACAGTGCACTGGACACTAATGATCTTAGGTACACATGTGACAATTCATAATTCATGTCACTGTTTACTGAGTTTACACAGAGTTTGGACAAACCCATGAAGAGAAGGTGACAGTTGTTTCTTTTGTTTTAGTTTGTCATCGTAGTAGAATTGAAGCTGTTCTTGGAAATGATCTTAAATAGCAATGTTTGTTGATCCATTCTTTCTGGCAATATGTTTTTGTGTGGACATACATTTTTTTAATGAATCTTTGACGTTTTCTTTACATGTGTTATAATTGAAAAGCTAACCAGAGCATCTTAGAAATCAGTCAAATTTGGGTTCTATAGAAAAATTGCACCACGTCAGAATTTCATTTTGGTGGCTTAGTGGCTCAATGGATTGTTACTGTAAGCAGTTGCATTCAAGGAGCATTGTACACTCTGAGCAGAAGCAGAGAGGCTGCCATCTGTGCATAGGACTGGGGGAGCTGATGGTCATTGCACCTTTTATCAGCTGGCTTTAGAGATACATGGGCAGAACCCTGTTATTCTAGAGAATGACAAATAACCTCAGAAGCCTAAAGAGGTAATAGAGAAATAATACATAAAACAAAAGATCAAGCATTATACATTTTATTGGTCTAATTTGAGCCCATTTTCTCTACTCTTAGGAGCGGGAATTATTAAAAACATTCAAAATTCCACCAGACACTTTAATTACCTACTTGATGACCCTGGAAGACCATTACCATGCAGATGTAGCTTTTCACAATAACATTCATGCAGCCGATGTTGCTCAGTCCACTCATGTTTTACTATCAACACCTGCATTGGAGGTAAGCAGTACACTGTTTGAAAGTTCTTAATTTACCCAGATCACTTGAGATCAGCATGCAGAGTAATTTGGGAAGAAATTTTGGTCTTAAGTATGATGTCATTGTGTCAACGTCTGCTGATAAAATAGCAACATGTGGATAAAGCGGAAGTGAAAAATGAGCAAAAATCAAGAAAAATATGTTATCTATGTAATATTGTAAAGGAGCATTTTCTGTAAAATCAACTGCAATGACATTATTGCACACCTAAAGACTTTCCAATATGTCAATAGTTGACTTGCAGGATGGGGTATTCTGTTCAGGTTTCAAAAACTGCAGGGCACAATCTGAAATCTTGCATTAGCCGATAGGTAGATGGGAATCAGACACCCCACCTACCTGCCACCAGTAAACAGTCAAACTGCCCAGCCACTCACCATCACCAATGCCCAGCCATTCTACACTACCAGATCAGCCACTCCCATTCCCACTGGCTTGGTGGCCTTCATCGATCTCACCAGAGGAGTAAAGGCCTGTCTACATGCTCTGCCAACATCCAACAACTTCAAATAATAACATTTGTGTCTAACTCTTGCTGCCTTCTGATCTTTTAGGCAACAAGAGCCCCAGAGGAGAGAGACTGGGTGCAGGGGGTGGGGTGAAGACCAATCTACCTGCTCTGCTGGGCAAGATGAGCCTTTGGGAGAAAGAGGCAAAATGCCAGAGAAGGAGCATGGAGGAGAGAGAGGGAGAAGGATGGGGAGTGGGAATGACCTGTCTCCCTGTTCTGCTGGGCAGCAAGATGAAAGGAGAAGAGAGAAGCAGACACAGAGAGGGAGAGGAGTCCACACTCTGTATTCATATAAATGGCTTGTTGGCCTGGAGCCCAAACCTTCCAACATGTTGGAATGTCCATTGTCAGGATGGGAATGTTGGAATGTCTGTGCGTGCAGGTCATGGAGTCAGCTATGTCCAAATGTTAAAAGTATGCCCTTAGTTGCATCACTCTTATCATTGAGTCTGAAAGCAGTGTGTCCAGGTTGCACTCCACAGACTTGAGCAGAAAAAAATTAAGTTGATACTGCAGTGCAATATTGATTGAGTACTGCGCTGTCAAAAGTGCACCTCTAAACCAAAACCAACACTCAGACAGATGTAAAAGATCCCAGAACACTACTTGAAGAATGCCCATTAATTCCTTTGGTATCCTAGCTATTTTTAATCTATAAAATGCATTTTATGGTAATTACTTTGTTGCTATTTTTGGGATATTGCCCTGCATTAGTTATTACATTGCTTAATTGCCCCTTTGGTTGTTTTCTGGAATTGTATGAAAATTTAAGTTTTAAGATTTGATCATGTTGTACATTGGATTTGGACCAGCTTTATGTGATTGATATTTTTAAAAACTTAGAAATGTTTTAAGAAAATATCCACTATACATTTTACACAGACACACACACACACACACACACACACACACACACACACACACACACACACACACACACACACACACACACACACACACACACACACACACACACACACACACACACACACACACCTCACATCATCACTCTAGGCTGAAGCAAACCAGACCAAAAGGTTTTTGATGTCGAAAGATTGCCGAGGCCTTCATGGACTTGAGGTGACAGAAACATCTATAGATACCAGAAGAAACTGTTTGAGACGTTGTGACTGATTTGCAGTGTTCTCAAATGGACATATTTGCATATTTTATTTTGCACAGGCTGTCTTTACTGATCTGGAGATCCTTACTGCAATATTTGCAAGCGCTATTCATGATGTGGATCACCCAGGGGTTTCAAACCAGTTCCTTATCAATACAAGTGAGTGTATTATTACCACTTAACCATCGTTTATGAACATTCAGTGTGCAAACTACTGATCAGGTCTATCCATGACTGAGAAAGTTAACTTGTTTACTTAGCACCATTTATTTACTACAGTCAAAATTATTTCTTTGTGGGAGTGAGATGATAGCACATCTGGACTTCCAATGTCAACAATGCATTTGATGGCATCAGGATTTCGGGAATTTTCCCACAGGCAGAATGGGGAAGTAAAAGTAGAATCATTAAAGTGGATTATTTTAAAATGCAATTGTCAGGAGGTGAGAACACATTAGCATTCTCTCCCACTGAAGTCAGGAGCCGGGCAGACCATCGGATTAGGTAGGTTGACTGGGTTTCTGGAAACATCCACCCAAACTAATTCTAATGCTCCATTCTGGCATCCAATTGGAGATATTCAGGCAGTGAGGTTAAGCTACTGCAGCAAACTGTCAAATTAGAAGCAGCATTCATTGATGGCTAGGCTTCTTATGTAAGTTCCTAACTGGAAATGATGAGTGAGAGCAAAGGGAGAGGAAAACAAAGTAGCAAATATTGGCCCTAAACATAAATGGAACAAAATCATGCACTTTAGTTATGGGGAGAGATTGGAAAGAGTGGGTTTGTTTTCCTTGGAGTGAAGGAGACTGAGGCGTGAACTGAGAGAGGTATATCAAATTATAAGAGGCATTAATGAGGTAGATGTCAGAATCCTTTTCCTATGGCAGGGGATTCAAAAACAAGAGAGTGTAAGTGTAAGGTGAGAGGGAGTTTTAAAGGGAATTTGAAGGGAAAGTTTTTTTTGAGTGGTTGATATCTGTAACTCGCTGTCAAAGGAGGTGCTGGAGTCAAATACAGTCACTATATTTTAGAGACATTTGGAGAGTCACATAAGTAGGAAAGGCATAGAAGTACACGGACCTATTGCAGGCAAATGGAATTAGTGTAGATAGGCAAAAATGTCAGCATGGACATGATGAGCTGAAGGGTCTGTTTCTGCACTGTATCACTCTGTGACTGTTGTTCAATGAGTTGCACTATTGTTGAGATGTGAGATTACATCTGAAGTCTATAAAACATTAATTAGGCCACTGCTCCGGCAATATTCCAGCCACCACATTGCAGCAATTTGCCATTGCATGAGAGAGGACACAGGGGAGATGTACACTGATGTAGGCAGGGATGGAAAGCTTTAGATAAGAGGAAAAGAGAAGTTTGCTGTAGGAGGCTAAGAGGATATTTAATTGAGGTAGGTACAATTACAAGAAACTTAGATAGAGTGATGGGAAAGACCTGTTTCCCTGGGCAGAGAGGTCAATAAGTAGAGGGCATAGATTTAAAGTAGTTGGTGGAAGGATGAGAGGAAGGTCAAGAAAAAGATCTTGCCCAAAGGCTTGTAACACATGGAATTCACTGCCTGACATGGGCTCTAAAGTGCTATGACTTCTAAAACTTGAACCCAAGTTTTGGAAAGTGGGCTTACCATAGACATAAAAACTGAAACAAATAGCTTAATTCTGTGACAACAATTTATATGCTTGCAAAAAGTAATGCCATCATACTTAACACATCTGTTGGAAATCTGCCACCTCTAGAAATGCCTCATACTGCTCCAAGACACCACACACATCTCATGACAACCACATTGACAGTTAATAGAGTGACAAACAATTCAGCCGAGATGAGTGATAAAAATACTCCTAAATTGAAGGGTGCTGCTGAGCCATCACTCAGGTTTAACAGTCATTAAGAAGTACTATCTTTGATTCACTTCTGGTTATGTACAAAGGATTTTAAAGACTTCAATTTTCCTTTTAAGGGAAAAAAATTAATGATACATTTCAGACAGTAACAATTCTAAGTTTAAGATAAACAAGCATTGTCATGTTGACATGTTGCAAAAATCAAATCGTGAGTTTTGGAGAATTCTGTAAGTTTGTTATCATGAAATATTTTGTGAGGACACAGATTCCTTAATATTGTTTAAATCTATGTGTTTATTAATCGTGTGTCTGAGGTCTAGGAAGAAGATTTTACAGTGAGTCACGCATGCACTAATATTAAAAAGGAACAGATTAGCATACTGGTAACATCGAAGGGATCACAAGGATAACAAGTACACTTGAATGCTAGGGTGTTAAGTAGGTAATCGACACAGAAATTTATTTGTGTTCACAAAATCCAGAACAGCCAGTGTAAATTTTTCTTTAATTAAAAATCATAATTTAATTACTGTGATATTCAAAATTATATTTTTCCAAACCACTGTAGGCTACTAGTAAACTTGGTACTGCTCCCAGTTTAACTTGTCAATGTGAGAGAGGGGCAGAAGGCATTGGGCATTAATTCATGAGCTGCAAATGGTTTCAAATGGAAGAGCCAAGGGAATAGTTAAAGAGGTTCTCAAGGAGCAAGTATTGCAGGGACATTGAAAACTTAGCATGAAACATCACTTGGCTGGTTTCTTGCTGAAGTTCCGAACAACTCCACATACTGCCGTAGCATGTACGTTTGCAGAACTCTTGATGAGGAGAAGATTTAGAATAACGTTGAACCACGTTGGTGAGCAGAAACAATTAAGTTAAAAATGCCATTATGCAACTAATCAGGAAACTTAAAGTTTCAAGTAAAATAAGCTTGTTCTTGTTATTAACCAGCCTACCAACTCAAGTTCACATGTGTTGAAGGTAGAAACCATAGTGGAGATACATGGTTGAGATTGCTGATTTAAAAACTGGTGTTCAGGTAGATCAAATGATCTGTGTTAGAGATCAACCAAGTGTGGGATGGTGAACCACTGGATCATGCAGTTGTGTTTGAACTGGATCCAGTGCAGACATCAGAAAGTGAAGGATCAAATCCAAGCAAGTCTGGCAGAAAAGCAGAATGTCCTTTGAGTTTAAATCCAGAAAGTCCAAAAGTTGATTCAACACCAGAACATAGGGAGATTAAGCGGATCTGAAGGACTGGATTGATAGCTGATGTTTGTTTAAATGAGAAAACTAGTTATAATCATGTGAAATGCACATATTGATAAATCACTTGTACTTTATTGTTAAAGATATGAAAAGAATATAGACAAAAAATACTTGGAGCAGTACAGTGCATCTATTCTTCTGTATGTGTGGACAAGAGAGTCATGTCTGCTTTATAATAATGTATTACTGATGGGAAAACTCAGTCTGCAGCAAAAGCTTAAACACTCAACATATATATAGATTTACCATACATTAATGCCTTTGTGAAGACATTACAAATGTGCTGCAAAGGCTTCATAAGGAGCATAGCAAGGGGAATTTATGTCATCCCTCGCAAGACTGTTGTGGAAATCTTGAAGGGTGCTCAAGGGTGAATTTCACCTAGATGTGCTGGGTCATATATCCTGAATGACGCAATTCAGCCTGGAAACGGACACAATCGTGTTCTGATCCAGAAAAAGAAAATGATTTTCAGATGGGAAGTACTGAGAACAGCAGCACCATGCATTTGAATATCTAGGCCAGGATTTGATAAATTGAAATCAATATGAGATCCTTTAGTTGCAACAATCTGTTACTGTTCAGCTATATTTACATCTGGATAGAACAATCTAATAACTTCTCTCCCCACACAAAAGCGTAAATGAAAATTGTTGATCTGTGGTATTGTTTTATTGGAGCACTGTCAGCTGCTGCTATATTTGTGCATCTACTGATTTTTTTTATCAAGTCAAGCTGTCCACTCTCAATTGCCAAGAAAATTTATTTTAAGCATGTGTTGGATTATTTGAACTGATAACTTATAAATTATCAGCATGACAAAGATGAGTGTGAATAGAATTCAGATACTTGAAGGCATTAACATTCAATACTTCTATCTCTTTATCCATCTGACCAAACCCTGTTAATTCACATGTTCTCCAGATTCAGAACTTGCCTTGATGTACAATGACTCATCAGTGCTGGAGAACCATCATTTGGCAGTTGGCTTTAAACTTCTGCAGGAAGAGAACTGTGATATTTTCCAGAACTTGACTAAGAAACAAAGACAGTCACTTCGGAAGATGGTCATTGACATTGTAAGTTGAACCTTTAAAACTTAAAACTCCGTCTGTTTTTCTAATATTCCCTTTGTGTTCTTTTTGAATAGTTTGCTTGTCTAAATTCTAATGTACAGTATATATAAAAGATATCAGAAACATTATTTTCTTGTACATTAAATACTGTACTATTTTAAAAAATTGACAAGTTTGAACCCCAAAGAGATTAATTTAACCTAGCAATAAAGCCTTCATTTTTTTTCTTCATCTTTATTTCCTCAACCACACTAGGAACACTGTTCTGAATTGTGCAGCTGCCAATGATTACTGACAAGAGTAAATTCAAACACAGTTTCCCCTTAACAATAACATTATGTAGCAACCTCATTTCTGATCAAATCCAATAGTGAGGCAAAGCGTAGTGATGGAAGGATGTGCTTTCGATTGGAAGTCTGTGACTAGTTGTACAGTACAGGGATTGGTGCTATCACCTTAGCTGTTTTGAGATGTATATTAATGACTTGAATGTGAATGTAGGATGTATTTTTGCAGATAACAGAAAAATTGGTATTGTGGATAACGAGGAAGATTATCTAAGGCTACAGCAGGATATAGATACAGGGGGATGGAGCATTTGGGTGGAGCATTGGCCAATGGAATTTAATTCTAACAAGTGCAAGGTAGTACATTTTGGGAAGTCAAATGGGGTAGGACATACTCAACAGATGGTAGGGTGCTAAGGAATGTTGATGAACAGAGATACCTAGAGGACCAGTCCTTATATCCCTGAAAACTGCAACTCAGGTTGATAGGGTGGTAAAGAAGCCAAAAAGGCATGCCCACCTTTGTAGGTTGGAGCATACAATACAAGAGTTGGAACATTATGTTTCAACTTTACAAAACACTGTGTGCGGTTCTGATTGCCACACTATAGGAAGGATGTGATTGTGCTTGAGAGAGTACAGAGGAGATTCACCAGGATGTTGCTTGGATTGGAGGACTTTAGTTATGAGGCTTATTTTCCCTGGAGCAAAGGAGGCTGAGGAATGACCTAATAGAAATACATAAGACTATGTGACACATGAATGGATTGATAGATAATCCAAAATCTTTTTCACGTGGTAGGTATCAAAAACAATAGGACATAGATTTAAGGTGAGAGGAAGGAGTTTTTAAGGAGATCTGAGCATTTTTTTTACACAGTGTGGTTAATATCTGGAACTTGCTGTCAGAGGAGGAGGTGGAAGCAGATGCATATATTTAAGAGGCATATAGACAAGTACTTAAATAGGCAAGGCATCGAAGGATTTGGACCTAGTGTGGGCAAATGAGATTAATATAGATTGGCAAAAAGGTCGGCATGGACACAGTGGGTCATAGGTCCTGCTTCTGTGCTGTACAACTCTATGACTCTTTAGCTGTATCTGGACCCTCAGCTCTGCACATCTGTGCTCCTCCCTGGATTCAGAGTTGAGTCCTGTAGCTGATCAGGAGGTCCGATGTCCTGCTGCGGAAGTCAGAAACATTCTGACCTGCAAAGAGCACTTTGCCAATGGTTCTCTACTGAGCAGCTGACAAAAAGTTTGTTTTGGTCCTTGGTGAATTGTAGGTCTGAAGACACTCATTCTTTTAAATGGATTGATTGATTGATTGGTTGATTGCAAGGTGTTTTCTTATGGTTTTTTGGAAATGGGCACATTTTCTTGCTGATCCAAATTTGACTAACTGAAGTTTGGAAAGACTTCTTATACCTGCAAAACTTTGCAATTTTCTACTTTATTAAGTATTTGTACGACTTACAATCTTGACTGGGAACCTTAGATTTTTCTAAAATTATTTTCTTTCTGTTTTCAAACCTCATATTTCAGGTTCTTGCTACAGACATGTCCAAACACATGAACTTACTAGCTGACTTGAAAACTATGGTAGAAACAAAAAAGGTGACCAGCTCTGGAGTACTCCTTCTAGACAACTATTCAGATAGAATACAGGTATAAAACTGTTCATTCAATTTCAAAAGAAAATCAAAAATTTCAATAGATGAAAGGCTATGTATATACATTTTAATTATTAAAATTTGCGAGTATATTAGATATACCTGTGGATTAACATTCATGTCCTACTGACTAATATCAATGAATTCAGTTTGTGTGTAATTCTGTTTTAAAAACGAGCTGTGTTTTACTTAACAATCTAGGTTCTACAAAATATGGTGCACTGTGCAGATATAAGCAACCCCACAAAACCTCTTCAGTTGTACCGCCAGTGGACGGATAGAATAACAGAAGAATTCTTTCGCCAAGGAGACCGAGAAAGGGAAAGGGGAATGGAAATAAGTCCCATGTGTGATGAGCACAATGCCTCCATTGAAAAATCACAAGTGAGTAAACTTAACAACCTGCAAACGAATCTCACGTCTTGAATTATGAATCCACCAATGTCCTTTTGTACATAGTTTAAAAATTAAGGTTAAACCTTAACTATTTGCCCATTATGTCTGTTATCCTGTATTAGGACCCTTTGGGAAAAGAAGCATCACAGTATCATAGAATATGTAACATGGAAGAAAGCCATTCAGACTACCATTCAGTACCTGCAGTGGAAGAGCTATCTAACGAGTCTCACTCCTGACTCTTTAATTGCAAGCCCTGCAAATACTTTCCCTTTGAGTACTTATCCAATTCCCTTTTAAAATTACCACTGAATCAGCTACCACCACACTTTAAGGCGTATCAGATTGCAACAATGTAAAAAAGTTCTTTGCCAGTCACATTAAATCTGCATCCCCTGGTTACTGAACTGCCATGGAAAACAGATGCTATTCAAAGTCATGAATCATTTGATAGATATGGATAAGCCACTTCCCACTTTTATTCTTCTCAGATCCAAGGGGAACAGATCCAACACTGCATATGAAATCCTTCATCCATTATAGCAACTCTGTAAATCTATCCTATGCCCTTCACATCTGTCCGACAGACCACATCCAGAATTGATCACTGTACTCCGGATGAGGCCCGAACAATGGAGCAGGTCTTCCACCCCGACACCAGCACTTATTCTGGGATGTATCCA
This sequence comes from Pristis pectinata, assembly GCF_009764475.1. Lineage (NCBI taxonomy): Eukaryota > Metazoa > Chordata > Chondrichthyes > Rhinopristiformes > Pristidae > Pristis > Pristis pectinata. The sequence goes on along the minus strand of NC_067406.1, from coordinate 52,018,464 downwards.
CGTAACCCTGCAGAAGTCTGAGTTTCTACATGTTGGTGTCAGCCTTAGCTGGCTGCAGCTGTCCTCTGCTGATCCAGTGGACTCCTTGTGGAGTCCAACAGGGCAGCTGATCTTCCACGGGCTCTCCAGCTTTGCAGTCCTCAATCAAACAAATAGGAGAAATTGGCTGTCGGGAGAAAGATAAGCAGTTATTTTTATTGTTTAGTTAAGTTTTTAAAGATTCAAGTTGGTTTTTAGTGTGACAATGTGCGTTTTAATGCTCTAAATGTGATTTCTTTGTTAAAACAATATAATTGTCCCTTATTGTGTACCAATTATTACTGAGACTTTCAGAAGCATTTAATTGCCCCCATCACACTGGCAGCTTTGACAGCTGGTAAGCCCAGACACAGGGCCTTGTGGGCTGTTAAATTGTTCATGCAAGTGCTGCCGGCTGCCTGTGCTGGGACAGCCCGTGGGCTGCACTCAGCCATGCTGAAGTCTGGGACATAGGCTGCCAGTGGAAGACTGTTCTGGGGGCTATACTGGAACAAACAGCATGTCCCAGGGGCAGCAAGCAATCTGCTGGAGGAACTCAGCAGGTCGAGCTGCATCTGTGGGAGGAAAGAAATTATCGACACTTTGTTCAGTCGACAATTTGAAATGTCGACAATTCCTTTCCCCCCACAGATGCTGCTCGACCCGCTGAGTTCCTCCAGCAGATTGCTTGTTGCTGCAGATTCCAGCATCAGCAGTCTCTTGTGTCCCAGGGGCAACAGAAGATCGGATCCACTTATGTCCATGTCTACATTAATAAAACCACGGATTCCATATGTTTTATTTTAACCAATATCTCGACTTGGCCATACCTTTAAGGATCCATGTATATAGATCACTAAATCACTCTGTTCCTACACCCCCTTTAAAATTATATAATTTTATTTCTATTCTCTGGTCAGTTTTCTGCATTCCCTCTCCTACCTCAGGAATTCAACTTGCACCCCAGAGACTAGAGATCAACAAAAAGAGTTGCCTTCTATTGGATGAGATGTTAAACTGAGGCCCCCTGTGCAATCAGATGAGCATAAATGATCCTATCGATTATTTCAAAGAAATGTGGGAGAGTTATTCCTGTTGTCCAGGGCAATGTTTATTCACAATTAATATCATTCACAATTAATATCACTAAAAAAATCTTGTCATTATCACACTGCTTTATGTCGATCCTTATGCACAAACTTGTTGCAGTATTTCCCACATTACAACAGTAACTGCACCTAGAAATACTTAATTGGATATTGAGGGCTTTGCAACATTCCAAAAAGGGATGTAAAAGATCTTATGTAAATATAACTCTTTTTACCTCTGCTCATTCTTTTTACAAAAATATTACATTCCACAATTCTCTGTGTCAAATTTCACCTGCCACAGATATACTGATGAAAATGGTACATAAATGTGTTCCTATAGTCTGCACTATCCTTGCAGCATTGTCACCTGCAAACATTGAATTGACACTCTATTCCAAGCCTTAAGTCCTGACTTGTACATCAACATTGTCCCAATTTCAACCCTTGAGGAACAGTACTGCATTCTTCTCTCCATTTTAGATAACGATCATTCATCACTATTCTTTGCTTTCTGTCCCTTAACAAAATGTTGTATCCAGGCTACCTTTATCCCTTTAGGCACATGGACTGCTAACATGTCTATCTTGTACTTTTGGAAAAAGGTTTTGAAAATCCCTATACATGTTATCAACCACACAATGCTCAATGCTCATCAACTCTATTTTAGTAAAAAGTAACCTTTTTAATAAAAGTGCCTGCATACTCTTGCATGGTCTGTTGTTGAAATTTATTTTCTGATAACGCACTGAATAGCTAAAATCAGCAGCAGTAGCACAGAGCTTGATAAAGCAATCTGTGGTACTGGCCTTCCAAAAATTGCTGGATGCGGCACCTTGTCTCAGCATTGCCACAATTAACTACTGATTGTTTTTTTCCATGGCAACATCTCAGATCTTGAGGCAAGATTATTCCAGTTTAGAATGTTCTGTTAAAAAAGATCACTGGAAGGTGTTAAAATGGAGGGTGAAATATTATGTAGTGAAAAACATTCACAGTTGTAACTGAAAATGTAATTTTCATTTTCCTTCTAATAGGTGGGTTTCATTGACTACATTGTCCATCCTCTATGGGAGACGTGGGCTGACCTAGTCCATCCTGATGCACAGGACATGTTAGATACGCTGGAAGATAATAGAGAATGGTATCAGAGCACAATCCCACAGAGTCCTTCACCTGCCCCTGATGATGGTGGTGAAGGACGACCAGGACAAGTGGACAAGTTCCAGTTTGAGTTAACACTAGAAGAAGATGGTGAATCAGAAACTGAAAAAGACAGTGGTGGTAGCCAGGGGGAAGATGACAACAGCTGTAGTGACTCCAAGACTCTTTGCACCCAAGACTCCGAATCAACAGAAATTCAATTGGATGAGCAAGTAGATGAAGAAGAGGGCCCACCAGATGCCTCTAGGGAACAGGAGGTAGAGGAAGAAGAAGAGAAGGCTGTAGATACATAATAATATTGACGGAGAAGGTATCTTGGAAGGATCTTCCAACCACATGTGTAGCTACAGCTAATGCCAATTCCTCATCCTCATCGACCAGTACTTTGTCTATCACAAAGCCAGGAATCATCTAGATGACTCTGTACTCAGGAATAACATGTCAGAATTTCAGTTCCACGTCATCATTACAGCATGGGAAATCTATTTAAAAACTGATCATTACTACTATCAGATTTATGAATCCGCAATAGGAATGGATTGCTTTTGGTGGGGAAAAATTATTAAACCAAATGTGGGTTTTGTTTTCACAAAGCTGTAGCTGTTTGAGCTTTTTCCATTTACAGATGAAAGTAAAGTATGGATATCCATTCATGAGATTATGCTGCGGACACTGGTTTCATCAAATGCTTCAGCAATGAAGTTTGAAATGCACAGTATTGTATGAGACTGCAGTTAGAGGAGATTTGTCACCAATGGGAAGTTTGATCATTTATGAAATCACAAGACGTTTTATAATTTCAAGTCTTCCTTGAAACCTGACTGTAAAAACTGTACTGCTATAAGCTGTACTGACCTCTTTTTGTATCATATGTAATACAGAGAACTTTTTTAGATTTTACTTTTGTTAATACAGATTTATGGAGGTATATTTAAAAATACTTTGAATTTTCATCTGTTATTGTTAGATATACAAGTAACTTGCAAGTTCTCTGTACAGTTCTGTAATGCTGAGTACAAGTAGTTCTTTACCATCTTACATGTTATGATTTTATGAATTTAATACCATTTAAAGCAGTTATTCTCTGGGAATAAAAATGCCACAAGTCCCCAGATGCTGCATTTTTCTTTGTTAACGATTGCATTAAAAGGCATTGGATTCAAGTTAAACCCTTGATTTATATGCTGCCCAGACAGCTTCTGGAAACTCCTAGAAAGCAGACAATCAACCTTGATAGGCTGTCTCCAGAGTTGGGCATAAAATGCACTGAATTTCACAACACTCAAATTTTCTTGCCAAAATATGCTCAAGCTGTAGACAGTTTGTAACAGTAATACAAACAATGTTACTTTGCATTATTACTAAGATTCCAATGAAATATTTCCATATTGTGTAAAGCTGTGTAGACTACTGTATGGAAGCATGTAGTCTCCAAATCAGTACACTTTAGCTTGCAAGTTACTGTACCAATGCAAAACTTTTTCTTCCCCACCCACCCAACCTCACCAACACACCCTCCCCCCTCCCCACCCATCCATATCAGGATGTCTTGGGGAGAATTTATAGATGGAACAAACTGTAAAACTTGAATAGGTCTGGCTGTTAAAGAGCACCTATTGAATGAGCTCATTTTACTCCATTATTTAATTTTGTTGCCATACCTTTTTTCCCTCACCAGATGACCTTACTTGTAATCCAGTCTTGTTTGTCTCTGTTTACAACCATGTATTTATTGAACTGTACATACTGTAATGTTCATTGTAAATTATTGATTCTTATTATAACACAATTCCTAATGGAGTGGTGTTACTACATTGGAATCTCCTTGTGAAAAAAATGAATATACTTATATCTGTAAATTTTCTTCTATAATATTATGCCATCTGTAGCTTGGCTAAGGAGAACCTTGAGGAAATCAACACTTGATGTAAACGGTTGCAGGCCTTTGGCCCCAGGGTTGTGCCTTAACTTTCTCCAATATATTGTTACTGTCTGCTGCATTTCAAAGCTTACTAGTCAAGTGACAGTTCGATGAAAGGGGAGATTCTTTCCTATTAAAAACAGAGCCTCCTTTGACACGTAAACTGTAGATTTCAGCAGCCCTGGCCCAAAGGAATTGGACACATTTTTTTTCTTTTTGAATTAAATCATAATAAAAGGGATTACAGACAATTGTTATCTACAGAGACTCCTGAACAATTTATTTTGTTTTGAATATGTCCTTAGAGCAGCAACTTGTCTGGAGGTTGCAAAAGAAGAATCTTTCAATGTTTTTCCTAATCTCTTACAGTCTATGGTATAGCACTGTATGTATATCATGCTGAGAAACCTTCATAAAATGTTTTTATATGCAATGATAAAAATAAAAGCATGAGTTGATTCTACTTAAAGCAATACTGGTTTACTCACTAATATAGAAAGTAGATTAAAGATATAAAGTTACTCCTGTGGAGTTCAGATAGACGGTAACGTCTCTTTTGACGATGATACAAAAATAAGCGGAAGGACATATTATGATGAGGATATTATGATTTTGCAACAGGATATAGATGGATTGAGTGATTGGGCAAAAACCTGGCAAATGGAGTTTAATGTAGGGAAGCTGGAGGTCATGCATTTCAATATAGGGAATCAAAAGGTGGTTTATAATCTAAATGGAGAGAGACTCCAAATGAATGAAGTGCAGAGAGATCTAGGTGTTATCCTGCATGAACCACAAAAAGTTAGCAGGCAGCTCCAGCAAGTAGTTAAGAAGGCAAATGGCAATTTGGCCTAAATTGCAAAGTGATTGGAGTTTAAAAACAGGGACATGTTGTTACAATCGTACAGGGTGTTGGTGAGACCACATCTGGAATACTGTGTACAGTTTTGTTCTCCTTACCTAAGAATAGACACAGTCGCATTGGAGACAGTCCAAAGGAAATTCACCTGGCTAATTCCTGGGATGAGACGGTTCTCCTATCAAGAGGGATTAAATAGTTTGGGCCTGTATTCCTCAGAGTTTAGAAGAATGAGGGATGACCTTATTCAAACATATAAGATACAAAGGGGGGTTTGGCAGGGTAGATGTTGGGAAGTTAACATTAGTGGGTGTGTCTCAAACAAGGGGACATAGGAAACAAAGTTAATTTTTTAAAAACTTATTGCTATTTTAATGTTGACCCCAATTAAACAATAGCATTTTCCTGCACATTCCTTTTCTTTAAATTTTCTCTCCTACCTGCATCAGGTTATTTCCAACAATATTAACAATTTCCGGATGGAATTTAGGATGCAACCTTCCAGGCCACCTCTTTTGCATCACGTGTGAAGTGTGTAAATCCGCGACTGTAAAGCTATTTCATATGCTACACCAGCCGTTAAGTGAAGACGTATAGTTTTGGTGTTTAAACTAAAATCATGTATGTCTTAAGTACATTTGAAATTATAATACATTCCACAAAAAAAAACATGCATTTGAAATGCTGACTTTTGGTCAAGGCCATTGCTTCAATGTAGCTGAATAAATTTATTTTGAGAGTAGAAGTTGTGTCACTGGGCTATCAATCCAGAAGCCTGAACTAATTATCCTGAGAATGAGAGTTCAGAAACCACGGTGATAGTCTGAGAATTTAAATTCAGTTTAAAAAAACATCAGTGCCTATAAAAGGGACCATGAAGTCGCCGTACTCTTACAAAACCAATGCCTTTATGAGAAGGAAAGCCTGCTCACCTCACCCTTAACCAGCTCCAGGCCCACACCAACATGTGGTGCAGTGGTTGGCACTGCTACCTCACAGTTCCAGAGACCTAGGTTTGAACTGACCTTCAATGCTGTCTGGAGTTCTCATGTTTTCCTTGTGAGTGCATGAATGATGCTCTGGTTTCCTCCTGCATGCCAAAGACTTTGGTGGATTGATTGGCTGTTGTAAATTCCCGACCCCTGTGTTGACGGGTGGCAGGAGAATAAGTGGTGAGGAAGGTGGAGTTAATAGGGATGAGACAGGAAGAAAAGGATTAACGTGAACGGGTGCTTGATGGTCAGTGGGGATGCACTGGCCTGTTTCCATGCCGTTTGATTCTATTACTGATTTTTAACTACTCTCTGTAATGTCTCCACAAGCTACAAGAAAGGTAAAGGAAATGCAGAACAGAGCACCCAGTTGTAATTGATGATCAAAAAAAATGTTGGAAGCACACAGCAGGTTAATCAGGTGGAAAGAGGAAAAACAGAGTTAATGTTTCAGGTCAATGACCTTTCATCAGAATTGATATGAAAACCCCATTCCCAGTTCTCATTTTCCCAGTTCTGATGAAAGATTTTTGATCTGAAATATTTGTTCTGTTTCTCTTTCTATAAGCGCTGCCTGACCTGTTGAGTGTTTCCAGCATTTATTGTTTATGTTCCACTCACTTGTAAGCAAGGCTTCAAATCAGGACACAGCAAAGGTACTTCCAAGAGCTGATCCTCACTTGCACTTGAAGAATGTATTAAAGCTGGGAGAACTGTCCCAAAGGCTTGTCAACCAACAACCTCACACTTTGTTACACAATCATGCGGATTGGCCGACCTCCAAGTTTCCTCCATCACCATCGCCTCATTCTATTCCCAATGACAGAAGTTCAGCATGTTGGTGGCACATTTTTATAAAACTTGGGGAAGGTAAAAAAGAATCGACCCTCTCCATATCGATGACTGCTGTATGTAGTTTGTGGCAAATCGTGGAGTGCCACTTCTGCCAAGTATCTGTAAAGTGCTCTTGAAGAGTTACAATACTGTTGCACTGTAAGAGAAGGGCTAATCAGCAACGTCCACAGTTTCTGCATTCATTACACTTGAACTGCAATGAAAATATTTAAATTAACATTTTTCCAGCAAAGTTGTGTATAAATCCCTCTGCTGTTTGTGTAACTTTACAGCACACAAACAGTGAATTGCAGCTGTTGCTTAAACTGCAGAAATTCAGGGTCAAACTTTCAGGAAATATAATGGTTTTGTGCTTAGGAATTCGGCATTTTAGGCAACGACTCTGTGCTCGCTGATACAGAAGTGCTATACTATGATGTGGCCATGTGACGTTAATTGACGTTAGTGCAGAGGCGGGCTGGTTAGTACACACAAAAGCTGAAAAGAATGATTAGAAATGATGTACCTTCATCCATTCCAGCTGGTTTTCACCGAAGCAGAAAAGTACTGTGGTCTCTAAAGAGAATGATAAAGCTCTGAGAAACATTGAAGTGACATTACAATACTAGAGAGAGCCACGAGGCCAACAAAATGTAACAAATGATGCAAGAGCTGCAGCACAATGTTATCCAGCATTGCCAGAGCGCAATTTTTGTTTCACAACTGGGGTGATAGTAAGGGTGAAGCTTAAATCCATGCACCCATTGGTGAAGCAAAAGTTAAAATCCAATTCTACCTGACACCTTTTAACAGTTCTCTCTGCGTGGATAACTTAACAACTGACTAAGGTGTGAACTTCTGGGATCCTATAAACATCTGCTAAAGTCATTGTTTTGGTTTATCAAATGCAGCATCCACTGCAAGCAATCTTCTGTCACTCAAGCCAAACAGAGAAGAAGTAGACATCTGTATGTAGACATCTGTAAAGCCCATACTTGGATAGCCAAGAAGAGCAGGAATGTCATATTGGGACTCACAAATAAAGCTTGGCTGTGGCCTGGCTGGCCATAACTCCTTAACTTTTCCCCATCCATAAAATCGTCCCGAATCCCCAAGAACCCAGATGACAATAGTGCCACTAGTTTTATCACATGGTGTCTGTCCACTTGGCTGTCAATCATAAAGGTTGTCAACCAATCAGACCATTACCTTTTTTCCTTGAATCAAAGGTTATCACCCATTTGTGGTATATCTTTTTAAATATGAACTGATGGTCTGAAAACATTTCACATTAAACTGTATATCAATATTAAATGGAAACATCCAATAATGGCCTAAGGTACTTTTTAATGATGATGCCAAAAATGATAAATATAGCCCTCAGTTTATTAATTTGCTTTAATGTAAAACATTGCAGGCAATTTTTCTGCAGCTATTTTGTTACTCATTTGAGAAAAATGGTACATAGCATTTTAATATGCGGATCCAAGTAAAACCAAATTGAAGTTAAAAATTCAACATTAAGATTTAACAATTTCGCAACACTTCTCAATCTTTGCAGGCTTATATTCGGGGTGATCCACTGATACTGAAAGCAAATGGTTTGTATTTAAGACTAAAACTATCATGTGTCTGCATCACACAAGACTCTAAGTATATGAGCAAATCTGTCTAATTACAGAAGCAAAATTGTATGCTTAAGCATAATCATTGTGTATGGATACATTAATGTGCATCATCAAAATCTAGGAAGGTAAAATTAAAATGGCACATATTGAAGATTATAATTAAGATGTGCAGATTTACCTTATACAGTAAATCCAGTCACATATTCAGGGAGGAATTTCTCAATGTGGGATTAGTTAACTTTTGATTTATGTGTGATGCAGACACATGATAGTTTTAGTCTTAAATATAAACTTAATGAGGAGCAAGTGAACATGATTTTGTCCATGGAAATTCCTTTCTGGAGTTCTGCCTCTCGCTCATCATGGAATGCATATTAAAAGCGCTTTGTGATTTTCAATTTTTCAGTTCTACTAATTTACCTGCTGCCATGCAAAACCAGCGTATTTTTCTCTGTGCCTTTTTTGAAATTCATGTTGGGACTTCTGCACTGTCCACCAGGTCTTCAGAGTAGTGGACAATGAGATTACATTTCTTGTGAATAACTGACAGTTCTAATGTTATTTGAAATTAAAAATGGCCAACATGTCATACCAGATATTTCTAATCTTGAGACATCTGCAGATAATTGGACCAAGAATTTTTTTTCTGAGGAACTCCTACAATTATCTTGAGCTTGTAATGATTGTTGTGGTTCTCAGAAGCTACCTCCTTTGTGCTAGGTGTGTTAAGCACTGCAGGATGTTTTCTTCAGTTTGAGTACGGTTCCTTCTTTCAATATACCTTTTCTCACCTGCAATTGTTATGTAGCTCTTTTGCTGTCAGAGAAATACAATGATATTATCTTTGTAGGTTCCCTGTGGTGGACTTTTTTTAAATATATTTTCCATCAAAATTGTCTGCAACAAAATTCTTTAAAACCAAGAATTACAATTATCTTAGCAATGTGAAAACATGTATGAAACAAAAGGCCTTACAGTGCTCCATGTATGAAATGTGAAACTCTTGTGGCCTTTGCAGCTCAGGTCACAAAGAATATCATGGAAACCAAAACAAGTGCAGATGCTGGAAATCTGAAATAAAGTCAAAAAATGTCAAAAACATTCAGCAGATAAGGCAGCACCTGTAGAAGGAGAAACAGAGTTAACTTTCCAAATTGAATAATCTTCATCATCCAACTGGACAGTCATTTCCAATGATTGTGACTTTCAGATTACTATGAAACTAAATTTTGATAAGTTTGTTAGTGGATTTAAAATTAAAAACAAGCAGGATTTCCCATCCTGAATAATGCCCTTTGAGTCCTCTATTAGACAACTGAAGTAAGTCATATTATGCAAGAGGAGAGATCTGAGCTTACCAACTACAAAATCACAGAATGATTATAGCAGAGAAAAAGGCCATTCAGCCTATCACATCCATACTGGTTTTATTTAAGTGCAATCCAGCCAGTCCCATTCCCAAACTTTCTCCCCGTAGCCCTGAAAATTCCTTCCTTTCACACACTTATCCAGCTCCTTTTTGAACACTGCAATTGAATCTTCTCCCACTACTACCCTGACATGCATTCCCGGCTCTAACCATGTACTACGTAAAAATAACTTTTCCTCATGTCACTTTTGGTTCTTTTAACAATCACCCTCACTCCATGGTTCTTAGTTCTTCAGTCTAACACCAATTGGAATTGTTTCATAAATATCTGTCCAGTCTTGATGTGCTTCACTTTGGCTTAATGCTTTTCATTTAGGGTAATGGACCGTTCTTCCAGACCTGGTCTGACACAAATTCCTCTAATATCGTATGCCCTCCCCTATTATAACTTTGGGTGTTCCAGGGTGCTTCATCAAATCATCACTGCTGTCTGCTACACCTGGCATTGACCTGATGTTAGGTTTGTCCTCATTGTGTCTCCACTCCATAGTGGCTCTCTTCATTTGTCTTCCCACCCCTCTTGTTTCCCTGTTCTACAAATATCAACTGCATGTGTATCTGTGGGTTGTGCAACTGAAGTGATTGTTTGCACTGAAGCATCTGTTGTGGTCCTATTGTCATCCACTATTGTGGTAGTGTACACCAAATATGGATGTGGCATCTTTTGGGTTAACTATGATATGACTACTATCATGGTTCTCTTGATTTTTTTTTATGTTCACCACCTTCAGAGAGCATTTCCCAGTTGGCTTCAGTGTTATTCTATACAGACAACAGATGATTTTAACTTCACCACCTCAAGATTGATAGCTTGCTTTGTGGGGCATTACATGTTGTTCTCCAATTGAATTGAAATGTCAGTGTTTGCCCTTGTAACAACATCTTGATGTGGATACATCCACTGAGTGTTCCTCCCACCAGATACAGTGTGTTCAACTGGTGATCTCAACCTGACCCTATTTGATTTAACGTCCTAGCCTTTCTACTCTGCACCACTATTTGTGAAGCCAAGAATCCAGGAAGCAGTTTGAAAAGTTTTCTCAAATGCTCCCTGCTATGTTCAAAGTTTAATATACATACATTCCTGGGCCTCAGATCCTGCAACCCATTTAAAGTCAGACAATATATTCCTTTTGCCTCTCTCCTTCCTTCTTATCGATTTGAATAAAGCCCAAAACTTCCTAGGGTTGGAGATAGTAGAACATCCTTTGTCATTACAGGGACAGTGATATTCAATTTAAGTGCTGTGTTTGTTTTTGTTTGAAATTCATTCACAGCTTGTGGGCATTGCTGGCAGAATTTATTGGCCAGCCCGAGTTTGGGAAAGATTTTCCAGTCTGCGGTAAGAGCAGATATTCCAGTCATTCAGTAGAGTGCATTCCTAGAAATTTCAGGGCCACTATTTCAGACGGTGTGGCTTCTGGACTTGGTGCTGTGTGCAGAAATAAAGAAGGAATAAGGGCACAGCTGGATGTATCGGAATAAGACCCATAATTAAATTCTAGGCAAGTCAGCAGAAGTGGCAAAATATATTCTCAGTTTAGGCACTGAAAGGAAGATCTGTCTTAAGCTGGAACGATGAAACATTATCACGGAGAGAACAGGGGCAAGAAATCAAGATAATACAACATAGTATCCATTCTTTCTGTTATCATTGGGATTGGATTTGCTTTAACTGCATACATTTGAAATTCCTCTGCTACTATTGCAGAGGCTGCTGCCCTCTTCCTTTCCAGTCCTGATGAAGGGTCTCAGCCCGAAACGTCGACTGTTTATTTCCCTCCATGGATGCTGCCTGACCTGCTGAGTTCCTCCAGCACTTTTTGTGTAATGCTTCAGATTCCAGCATCTGCAGAATTTCTTGTGTCTCCACTACTCACCACGAGGCCAGTTTAAGGATAAAAGATTCTGAAACATAATTGTTTTAGTTTCCTTCTTTCTCTATTTCCTTCATCCCTAAAGATGGTATGTAATATTGGGGAAGAATTTCATTTGTTCCAGCTGCTTTCTGGTGCTTTCAGAATATAATTATTAATATACAAGCCTAGTCAGGGAGTCTATGAAGACCATTTAGCTATGGAAGCCGTTTTCAAAACTGTCTCAGAACTTTCAGCAGTGATCCTGAGGAGGGACGTGCTGACTTTCCTCTTAACTACTAGTACACTGTGTCAATTGTGGTACCACTGCTGACGTCTCTACTGAGATCACGCACTCACCACAGACTGGGAATGGAAGCTGCGACCTACCGCTTAGCTATACAGTGCCTTTAGCATCGGAAACACAGCAGCAGAGAGCAGGGAAAACATCAGCCGTTATATGTAAATAACATCTGTGTCTGCCACTTATGAATGAATTCCTACTGCAGATGATTATAAAGTTCAGTGCTGGAGTGGGATGATGAATAGATCTGTAGGAAGCGGGTGACCACATCTGAAGTAATGCCTGTTCAATAACACCGTTGATTTTCAGACCCAACATAATTGTTTCTCTGTGCCCACTGAATGAAATCATAATGTCACTTAGTTTCAGAGACAAGATGATTAAAATATATTAATATTCAAAAAAATGAAAAGATTAGTAAGACCTATTCATTCTCTCCCTGGGTGTTAAATGGTGCAATCCTATACATCCTTCCTAATCACTAGTACCAGTATTTCCTTAGGGAAGCTAAATTCAAGAAGCAAACAGACCGTATGGAATTTGTGGTTTGTAAAGAACATTGTGTAAATATAAATCTTTCCATGTGGTGTGTTTTATGACCGCAGATGATCTCTCAACACCCATAATCAATGATGTACTTCTAACATTGTTACCATTGTAATGGCTACAAGAGCAGGACAGATGCTGGCACCCTTCCGTGAGTGACTCACTTCCTAACATCAAGGCCTTTCCACCATTAACAAGGCACAAGTCAGGAATATAAAGGAATATTCTCCACTCACCTAGATGAGTGTAGCTCCAACACCTCTCAAGAGGCTCGACAATCCCCAGGACATGCCAGCATACTAGATGGGCACTCTACTCCCCACCATAAATATTTGTTCCCTTCACCACTGGCGCACAGTTGTTGCAGTGTGTGCCATCTACAAACTGCACAGCAGTTAGTCTGCCCCAACAGCACCTCCCTAACTTGCTACCTCCACCACCAAAGACAAGGGTAGCATAGAAACACCACCACCAGCAAGTTGCCCTCTAAGGTGCATATCATCCAGAGCTGGAAATATATCACCTGTCCCTCATCTTCACTGGGACTAAACCCTGGAACCCCTTGCCCAACAGCACTGAGGGAGCACTTCCACCGGAAGGACTGCCATGGTTCTAAAAGGCAGCTTAACAGCAAGAACGATTAAGGATGGACAATAAATACTGGCTTTGACAGCAATGCCCAGATCCAGAACTTGAAAAAAAAAATGAAGGAAGCACAACAGGAGCACCAATGTTAGAAGTACATCATTGAGTATGGACGTTGGGAGATTGTCTGTGATCATTTTGCTCAGTGACTTACATTGTGAGATGAGCATTTTCAGTACTGCTGTGTTTGCACACAGAATGTCAAGTGGCTGCTGGTTATCTCAGGCTAGGGTGGTGGAGCAATACCTGGAATGCCAAAGACCCAGGCAGAGAAATACTGAGACCTGTTCTACACTGAGAATTTTCTAGGACCACAGTTTCCTGCCACCGGGGTCCGGTGGGCATTCTGGCTGCTCAAAGATAAGTCCAGGAAAAGACTGAGGCAACAGAACGATCAATTCCCATTAAATCCTGGGATCGGGGTGGGGAGGAGTGGGCAGATTGAGAGAGACCTGGCCCATACTGGAGTTGAGAAGAATGAACGGTGATCTCGTTGAAGTATGCACGATTCTGAGAGCAGTTGGCAGGGTAGATGCCGAGACGTTGTTTCCTCCATCTGAAGATTCTAGAATTTGGGAGCATAGTCACAGAAAGAGAAGGGTAGGGGTGGGGTGTGTAATCATCTATTACAACCTTGAGGCACAGGATGGGAAAGGTCTTTTCAAAAGGCAGAGCAGCTTCAATGGGCTAAATAGGATCCTCCTGCTTTCTTTATATACTGTATATTTTTCTGTACCCACAGATTTTATCGAGATTTATAAATGCCCTGATTTGTCTAATATGTCCTACATCTCAAGGTAAAAAATAACATAATGCTGTAAGTGTTCTTTTCCACACATAATACCCCAGAAACTAATGCTTTCTAATCTCACTTTTCCACAGCATGAACTGACTTCCATTTCATACATCATGCCTACTGTTACTTTTTTTAGCAAAATGTAACACCTCATACTTACTGACACTGAATTCCATCTGCCAATTCACAGCTCACTTTCTTCTTTATTAGTGTTTCAAGCAGCTTTATTTGATCTTCTAATGCTCTGAACAACAACTCCACATTTGACATTATCTGTAAATTCCAACGTCACTCTGTGATTAGAGTTCTCTTCTATCACATCCAGCACAAATAGGTTCACCCTACCTGATAATACAAGGCATTTCTTTACAGAACCAAATTATGATAGAAGGGCATAGCCTAGGAATCAGCCCACTAAATCATAAATAAAAACAGAAATGCTGAGGATATCCGGTATCCAGTATGACAGTATTCAGTATGACAGATATCCAGTATCCGTGGATTTAACATTTCCCTTAATTACCCTTCATCAGAACTGGAAATATGAAGAAACAAATAGGTTTTGAGTTATAAAGAGATGGAGAGAACAAGGATGGAATCCAAAGTTGTCCAGGTGACACAAAGATCGCGGATGCTGTCTAATGAATGCTTGTTAATGCCGATCCATCTGGAGGAGTGTGAATAAAGTGCGATGAATGTGGGCAGCAGAGAAAAAAATGCTGTAAGGTTGAGATGCAGAACACAGTGGCTGCTGGAAATCTGAATCTAAAAATAATGCTGCAAGCACTTAGTAGATTGCATTCTGGAGGGAGAAAAACTGAGTTAGTATTACAGGTGGATGACCTTACATCAGAATGGGTGAGGCCAGACACAAACAGAAAGGTTGGTTAGCTGAAGAATTCAGTATTGAGACCTAATAGCTGCAACTGGCCCATAGGGAAGATAAGGTGTTGTTCATTAGCTTCACATTGGGCTTTGTTGGAACAGTGTTGGAGGTCAAAAGACAGATGTCAGAGTGGGAGTGGGATTAAAAATTAAAGTTACAGACTACTGGAAGCTGGTACTAAATCTTTTGTGACTAAGACTGAGACCTTGTATTCAAATGTTCCTCCATCCTCCTTATCCACAAAGCCAACACTGCCCTATCACCACAATGGTCCTTATCCCGATTTTGACTCTTTCTCTAGTCTCTCAGTAAATCAAAATCAGGTTTATTATCACCGATAAACAAAGGATTGGAGATGATGGAATCTAGATGAAAAACATTATGATGCTGGAGGAACTCAGCAGGCCAGGCAGCATCCGTGGAGAAAAGCAGGCAGTCAACGTTTCAGGTCAGGACCCTTCTTCAGCGTATTATCAGTGACATATATTGTGAAATTTGTTGTTTTGCGGCAGCAGTACAGCGCAAGACATAAAAATTACTATAAGTTACAACATATATAAATAGTGCAAAAGAGGAATAACGAGGTAGTGTTCACGGACCATTCAGAAATCTGATGGTGGAAGGGAAGAAGCCGTTCCTAAATCATTGAGTGTGGATCTTCAGGCTCCAGTACCTCTTTCCCAATGGTACTCACAAGAAGAGGGCATGACCCATATGGTGAAGGTTCTTAATGATGGATGCCGCCTTCTTGAGTCACCATGTCATGAAGATGTCCTCAGTGGTGGGAAGGTTGTGCCTGTGATAGAGCTGGCTGAGTCTACAACCCTCTGCTGCCTCTTTTGATCCTGCGCATTAGAGCCTCCACACCAGGCAGTGATGCAACCAGTCAGAATGCTCTCCACTGTACATCTATAGAAATTTGCAAGAGTCTTTGGTGACATACCAAATCTCCTCAAATTCCTAATGAAGTAGAGCCATTGGAGAGCCTTCTTTGTGATTGCATCAATGTGTTGGGCCCAAGATAGATTCTCCAAGATGTTGACACTCTTTCCACTGCTGACCCCTCAATGAACACTGGTGTGTGTTCTCCTGACTTCCCCTTCCTGAAGTCCACAATCAATTCCTTCATCTAGCTGATGTTGAGTGTGAGGTTGTTATTGCACTCAACCAGCTGATCTATCTCATTCCTGTACGCCTCCTCGTTGTCAACTGAGATTCTGCCAACAACCGTGATGTCATCAGTGAATTTATAGATGGCATTTGAGCTGTGCCTAGCCACACAGTCATGACTGTAGAGCGAGTAGAGCAGTGGACTAAGTACACATCCTTGAGGTGAGCCTGTGTTGATTGTCAGCGAGGAGGAGACGTTACTATTGATCTGCACTGACTGTGGTCTCCTGAAAAGGAAGTTGAGGATCCAGTTCTTCCACACTCCCTAACACCAAAACACCAAACTCCCCAGCTTTCTTTGTTGACCAGTGCCATCAGACACTGAAAATAGCTGTGTCCTCTGATATTAGTTCCCTCGCTTTCAAATGTGCTACCATCTACTGCTCCTGTTTCCATGATTGAGTTGATCACTGGGCTACTTTTCTGGATATCCCTGTAGTTAATTGCATCCTCCATGCATAGCCCTGCCCTGAGGCCTCTGGAATAGCTCAGTTGACGTGGCTCCAGGCTACTACTTGAAATTTCTAACCAAGACTTGCATGCTCTTCTTTTTCCTTTCCGTTTTGATTGCTCCCTGAATGTTGTCGGAGAGGCTGCTCTCAACAACTCTGATATGTTTGTGATAGAAAATAATGATTGCAGTTTTCTCTTTCTGATGGTGTTAAGAAGAGCCTCTTTCTTCCAGATGAGCTACCAGCCACACTACTTCAAAAACCACATTTTCTGTTTCTCAGTTCTTACAAATTACTGTCCCACCACAAACTGTCACTGTATCTTCATAGTCTCTGAAAGTGTTGTCATCGACCACACTGATTCTATTTGCCTCACAACTCCTTCTTCAAATCTATCCAGATCAGGTTTATGATGCTCTAACAGCACCAACATATTCATATCCAATGTCACATCTTACATCCTTCGTGAATTTGTTCTTGGTATCTTCTCCCACCTCATCCCTCTCAAACCCCCTGCATCCTTTCACAGCCTATCATGTTATCCTTCTTGAATATTTCACCATTGCAGTTTACCATGATTACCCTAATGAGGTTCCACTCATCCTTATCCAACTGCAAACAGGAGATGTCTAGCAATGCACTCTCTTCCTGTCTCCACATCATCATTTCTGGAGTCCTTCAATGAAGATGTCCTTAGCTCTACTCTTCTTTGTCACATCTGGTACAAGGGATTAGATTCCATACATATTTTCATGATACCTATCTGCAGCGTTCCACCACCAATGAGAATTTGCATGAAACCAAACTATGTGCACCTCATTCTGCGATATGTTGAACATTACTTTTTTCAGTCCTAGTCTGTCCCCTTCTTTCAACTCTTTTTCTGGTGCATTGAAGCCTGTGTCGGTGCTGCTTCCTGCCAATTTCCACCTTGCTCTTCCTTCGCATGATTCATGCCTGACTCTTTCCTTCCCCTTTTGGATTTCTCTGTCCTGACCACAGGGATTAAATTAGAGACCAATATTCACTACACACCTACAGGGTTCCACAGCTACCTTGAATATACTTCCTTCTACATTCTTCCTGTGAGGATGCCATCACATTCTCCCAATTTCTCTGTCTCTGTTATCTTTAATCTGAAGATGAGACTTTTTTCACAGGTGGTTCTAAGAGGTCTTTCCTTTCCCTGAACCATGGCTTCCCTTCCACAGAATCCTTGATTGCCACCCACAACTCTGGTCTCACGCACTCTCTTCTTGGCCAGAGCAAGGACAAATTTCTCCTTATCCTAACTTTCCACCCTACCAGCCTTCACGTTCTGCTGACTGTCCTTCACAATCTATTCTATCTTCGTGATTCCACCAGCAGGCACATCTTCTCTCAACCTCCTTTCAGCATTCTAAAGAGATGATTCCCTTCGCAACTCCCTGGTCCACTGTTCCATCTTCACCATTTACTTACCCATGCAATTACAGGAGGTACAACATCAGTTCTTTTACCTTTTCCCTTCCCACCATCTAGGGACCCAAACGATTTTTCTGGGTAAAGCAGCAATTCACTGTACTTCTTTCACTGCACTTTGTGCGTGTGATGTGGTCTCCACTACAATGGAGAAACCAGACAAGATCGGGTGATTGCTTTGCAGAACATCATCCTGTCAACAAGGACCACCCTGACTTCCAGCTGCTTGCCACTTCATTTGTCTGCTTCACTCCCACTCTAACCTTTTACTGGCCGCCTGCACCGTTCCATCAAAACCCAAAGTAAGCTTGAGAAACAGCAGGTCATCTTCCCTCTGGGGAGTTTGCAGACTTCAGAACTCAGCAACAAATTCAGTGGTGTCAGATTATTCGTTTTTTTCTGTTTGTATCAGAATTGGCTGGCTCTGTTGTCAGTTATCCGCCTGCAATACTAACTCAGTTTTTCTTTCTCTGCAGACACAGTCTGATCTATTGGGTACTTCCAGCATTCTAACAAAGAGGTTTGATCGAAATGTTAATTCTATTTCTCTTTCCACAGATGCTGCCTGACCTGCTGTGTGTCTCCAGCTCTTGCTGTTTATGCTCCAGAATTCTCCTTTCATTTTGATAAACTTTGGCTCATACAAAGCTTAACTGCTAACCTGATCTGCATTTCACAACTTTAACATAGTCCTATGTTTTTTTTCTGTCTCTCTAACTACCTTCATTAATCCAGGTAACCTAGGTTACCCTTGGCCTCACACTATCACCGATATTCCCTTTGTTCTACCCCTCCCCCATCCTCTCTGGCCTTTAAATTAATCTATTTTCACACTTTTCCATTTCTGATGAAGGGTCTCCCACTGGAGATAGTAAGCCTGTTTCTCTCTCCCTTGATACTAACCTGCTGTTGTTTCCAGTATTTTCTGTTTTCATTGCAGATTTCCATCTTCTGCAGTGTTTTGAGCTTCAGTTATTCCACTGCTCTTCTGATGAGACTTCTGTCACCATACATAGAACATAGAACATTGCAGCACAGTACAGGCCCTTCGGCCCACAATGCCGTGCCGATATTTCATCCTGCTCTAAGATCTATCTAACCCTTCCCTCCCACATAGCCCTCCATTCCTCTATCATTCACGTGGCTATCTAAGAGTCTCTTAAATGTCCCTAACGTATCTGCCCCCAGAACCTCTACCAGCAGTGCATTCCACACACCCAGAACTCTCTGTGTAAAAAACTTACTCCTGACATCCCCCGTATATCTTCCTCCAATCACCTTAAAATTATGTCTCCTCATGTTAGCCATTGTCGCCCTGGGAAAAAGTCTCTGACTGTTCACCTGATCTATGCCTCTTATCATCTTGTACACCTCTATCAAGTTACCTCTCATCCTCCTTCGCTCCAAAGAGAAAAGCCCTAGCTCGCTCAACCTATCCTCATAAAATAACTCATAAGATCCTCATAACCTGGCAAACTTTGGCTCATTCAGAGCTCAACTGCCCCTTTGCTAACCTGATCCATTCCATTTATTTCCTTGCTGACTTAAGCCAGCATCTCACATATAAAATCTCTATGCCATGATCAAATACTTTCATGGTGATATCTGTCAATTTTGACATTTGGACCACGTTTTGACATTTTCTTTGTTCACGCTTCCATATATATCCTCTTATCCTTCGTCGTCTATTTTAATGATGTGATATTTCTTCATTAAAGATGTTATACAGGTGCAAGTTAGTTTTACACAGGAGTGGGTAATAAAATTCCTTAAGTCTACTGCACCTTTCAATAAAATTATTGCTGATCCTGTGCGTAAGGTCCACACCCCACACCCCACACCCAGATTTTCTTAGTGGCCAAAAAACAATCAAAAAAAACTAAGGCTTATTTCTAGAGGGATGGAATTGAAAAATAGTTATGCTAAAATGATATGAAATCTTTGTTCAACCATACTTAGATGAGTCTGTACAGCTCTGTTCAGAGTGAGAGTGCAAAGTTATGTACAAGATTGATAGCAGATGGTAAACACACAGGTCTTCCTTAATATATAAGAGCAACATGTTTCAACTCTCCTCCCCTGTCTGCCTATCATCCCCCTCACCTGGATCCACACATCATCTGCCAGCTCTTGCTCTAGCCCTTCCCTCCACCGTTTTATCCTGGCTATCTCTCCTCTTTCCTTCCAGTCCAGATGAAGGGTGTTGACCTGAAACATCGCCTGTGCATTCCCGTCCATAGATGCTGCCTGACCTGTTGAGTTCTCCAGCGCCTTTGTGTGTTGTTTCTGGAAGATACTTTGCTAAGCAAAATTTCATGAATCAGTAAAGCTGGGTGAAATGCGTTACTGGTATTTTAGTACAATGTGCTCCAATGAGCAGAGAATGACATACTATTTATTGCAAAAAAAATCCTTAAATCATGGGTACTTATTAAATAGTCAATGATGTTATAGTGAAAAATTGTAAAAAGAATTTTCATTAATTATGGAATTCCTGCATATATATCAGGAAAGGATTAGCAGGCCTGGTCTCATTTAAATAAAAGCAAGTTATGGAGTGACCCAAGTGATTATGAAGGATTTTAAAAGCATGGATGCAGAGAGAATGTTTTCATTTGTGAGAAAGATAGTAACTAGATAGTCAACAAGAAATCCCAGAGGGAATTCAAAAGAAACTTAAAGAATGATGAAAATGTGCAACTTGCTCCTATGGGAAGTGTTTAAAGTGAATTGTACATTTAAGGAGAGGCTTCGGAGCCATAGGAGGGAGGAGGGAGACAAGGGTTAGATGGATGGATTTGAATGAAGGAAGATGGAAGGATATCACAGTCAATGCCAACATGTGCTGGTTTTTCATTGCACCTGTGCATACATGCACTTGTACATATGACAAGAAATTCGACTTTGACTTTGGTTGAATGGCCTTCTCTCTGCCTTAGAACACTACAGCACAGTACAGGCCCTTCGGCCCACAATGTTGTGCCGACATTTTATCCTGCTCTAAGATCTACCTAACCCTTCCCTCCCACATAGCCCCCTATTTTTCTATCATTCATGTGTCTATCTAAGATTCTCTTAAATGTCTCTAATGTATCTGCCCCCACAACCTCTGCAGGCAGTGCATTCTATGCACCCAACACTCTCTGTGTAAAAAACTTACCCCGACATCCCCCTTATACCTTCCTCCAATCACCTTAAAATTATGTCGCCTCGTGTTAGCCATTATTGCCCCAGGAAAAAGTCTCTGACTGTCCACTCGATCTATGCCTCTTATCATCTTGTACACCTCTATCAAGTCACCTCTTAGCCTTGTATCCTATGTAATCCTATGTTTCATGTTGTACTAAATTTGTGATAGTTTTCTCGCATGTTCCTTCTTGAACTTCCCAGTATGACTTTATGCAATTTTATCTCCCCTTAAAGTGTTAATTCCTTCATTTTTCTTTTCAAATTTGACTCAATCCTCTTATTCTTCCATGAAATCCCAGTCCTTGACAAGTCCCATTCTTTCATACCCTTTCCAATTCCAATTTAAATATTTTCTGTTACTCATTTACTGGTGCCTTATACACTTATTGTTCCATTTAACCTTTACATGCACTTTGCACACAAAGTGATCATCACATAGAATAAATTTCAAGGGCAGTGATGGAGGATAAGAAGCTGGAACCATTTAGAAATAATTGAATGCTGAGATGAAGAACTGTCAGCTCATTTGCAATGGATAAACTGAAGTAGCTGGAATGACTTTTCTTGTCCATATCTATTTGATAACTTAATTGTTGCTGAGGACCAGCAGTTCTCCAATCTATGGATCAGGACCATTATGTATCTTTGATCATTGCTACCTTGCCCTCCAGGAAATACATTTCCGTTCCTAGAGTGATTGCAATCTGTTCACGTGAATGAGTGTGGTTAGTGCTGAGGGAACCAATTAAAAAAAACAGAGAAGCTGTTTATCATACCTGCAGGCGACAGCTTTAACGTGTTAGATAATCCTTGCACTCTAGAACTAGTGGCTCAGGGCAGGGTCACACAGGGCAGAGATTAATCCTCTGGAATTGTTCTTTTAAATTATTCCCATTGTGTATTCTCAGATAATAGTATAGCCAAAAAACTTGAAGTTTGTGGTTCAATAAAGATAAGTGATTAGAGAATAAAGGGTTTTTCAAGTGGCAACTGTAATGTTTGCAAAAACTGTGAGATCAAGTTAATCTTGCAAACAGTATGAATGTTTTAATATCTCAGTTGCTAACAATGCTATGGTGTGTGGAACTGAGTCAAACAAAACAAGAGGTACCTATGTATCTCCTGATGAAGGGTCTCGACCTGAAACATCGACTGTTTATTTCCCTCCTTAGATGCTGCCTGACCTGCTGAGTTCCTCCAGCATTTTGTGTGTGTTGCTCCAGATTCCAGCATCTGCAGAACCTCTTGTGTCTCAGATACCTATGTTTGATCTCTGGTATGATGGGCTCAGTGATCCTTAGGGGACATGAAATATACCCAGTACATATTTCCAAATAAAATCTTGCATTTATTCACACCAAAATTCTTAACAGGTTGAAATATGGCAATACATGCCAAGCTACAAAGGGGTGAAGGTATAGATTATAGCAAAGTATCTTTATTCATTAGTCAGGCATGGGAGTCACAGGCAAGAGCAGTATTAATTGTACAACCCTCACTGCCCTTGGAATGAGTGGCAGCTCGGAGTCAATCATATTGCTGTGAATCCAGAGTAACAGAGAGCAGAACCAGGTGGGGGCAGCAGATTTCCTCCCCTAAAGGACATTCTACTATCAATTGTGTGCAAAAGACAGGTGAATGTCACAGAATACTTGGTCAAAGGATAAAGTTGGAGGAGACTGAATGAATATTGGATCTCTCTCAATTTTTGGTGTATGGAAGCTTTAAGGCCAGTGAGGAGCATGTTGGTGCAATAGACTGACAAAGATATGGTGAAAGTTTTTGTTTAAATTCATTCAAGGGATGTGGGCTTGACAGACTGAACCAATATTTAATTGCCTCTCCTTAATTGCCCTTGAGAAGGTGGTGGTGAGCTGCCTTCTTGAACCGCTGCAATCCTTGATTGTATACCCACAATGCCATTAAAGAGAGAGTTCCAGGATTTTGACCCAGCGACGGTGAAGGAATGGCGATACATTTCCAAATCAAGATGGTATGTGGGTTGGAAGGCAAATTCTGGGTAGGGGTGTTTCATGGTCCCCTTGTCCTTCTGGCTGATGGAGACTGTGGGCTTGCAAGTGCTGTCTAGGGAATCTTAGTGAGTTGCTGCAGTGCTTCTTGTAGATGGTGCAAACTGATCCTACTGTGCGCTGGTGATAGAGGGAGTTATTTGTTGTGGATAGGGTTCCTATCAGGTGGGATGTTATGTCCTGTATGGTGTGGAGTTTCTTGAGTGTCGATGAAGCTACACTCATCTTGGCAAATGAAAAGTATTCCACCACACTCCTGACTTGAGTCTTGTAGATGATGGACAGGCTTTGGGGAGTTAAGAAGTGAGTTACTCGCCGCAGGATTCCCAGCATCTAACCTGGCAGTGGAGTAGCTCAGACAGAGCTGGAGGCAAATCCATGTTGTCAAAGTGGAAATAAGTAATTGTGAAGAATAAATCTTAACACTCAGCTCAGGGGTCAACAGCATGGCAAGATTTTGCTAAGCCACAGGAAATGGCAGTTGCGATAACGGTGGGGTTGTCCTGCAAGGAAGTGATGGCAATAGTGTGACAAAAATACTAGCTTTGGTGTTGATGTTGTACATCTGGAAGAAATTGCAACATCCCAATCATCATATGGGCAACTGGGACTAACTTGGTGGACACCATGGTCAGCATGGACAAGTTGGGCTGAAGAGCCTGTTTCCATGCTGTATTACTCTATGACTGTAGTCACTTTCTTAATAAAAAACCTTCAACTTGGAAGAAGAAGGGTAAGAAAGCATTCCGAATTTAACTACTTTAGGCAGAAGGTATTGAGTTTGTGGAATGGACCGCCAAGGCGGATAGTGGGAGGTGAATGTATCAGCATATGTGTTTAAAAGTAGATTAAATACCTGGAGAAAAATACGATAGCTTTATCTAGGAAACAAGATAAGATAAAAGGCAAAATTTGGAGTTTTATTGGAAGTATAAAAGGTGGGTGGCAAGCAGCAGTTTGATCAGAAGGAGCACACAACAGCCAACAAGTCACTGAAAGTGGAACTTTCCAGTCCACTGTTATCCAAAAGACAATGACATTTCCTGGTTCTCCGCAGTCCCATGCTGTTGGACGATTAAGAAAAGCAATAATCCAACAAAGTATACCCTCAGTAATTATTAAGACACAAGAGAGACTGCAGATACTGGAAATCTGGAGCAACACACAAAAAATGCTGGAGGAACTCAACAAATCAGGCAGCATCTATGGAGGGAAATTAACAGTCGACCTTTCAGACTCAGTAATTATTGCTGTATTTAGATAGTGCAACTTAAGGAATTGAAGTAAATCTCAATGGATGGAAAAATCACAGAAAGTCCATCAGCAGAAATGCTCGTTGTCATGATCACTGGAATAAAATAATAATCTGGAATAAAAAGCTTAATGGAATAGTTGATAAAACTGTTTTCACGGCAATGAAACAATAATCAATTTCGGTAATATAAAACTTTTCTTTGACACTTGGGGTCTACGTGAAAGATGGTTGCAGACTTTGCCCATGACATTACCGGTATAACAGTTTTCTAAATTACTGAACAGATAATTTAAGGGACTAAGGTTACTACAAACTTTGTTGACGCAATAGGGATGTTATCTCTCAAAGAGGTATTTTGGTATTATATACTAGATGTGTTAGAAATAAACAAGCAACGTCACTGAGGTTTTCCTGTGTCATATGAGATAAATGGTGTAAGATATTCAGAACAAGTGCGATGTTCAAAGATCAGGAAATTCAGCTTTTTATTCAGTTTGGCATTTTATTATTGGATTACACAATCCAACCAGCTGCAAAATTACCTCAATGTGCCAATTACGCAGTGGGCACCCAAAAAGGTGAGATGGACTGGAAAGCTGATAGATAAGGAACTTCCAAGTCAGTTGCAGTAAATTGTGATGAGTGCTCTATTACTCGTTCCAATGTCTCACTAATGAATTTCTGTGAAGTTTTCAATCACCTTTTAATTTGTAAAATCTTCTGCCTCAGTCCATTGAATTTTGAAAATAGAGAAAGAATGAAGATAAATCCATTTTAATTTCAGCTCCAATTCATTGCCATAAATAAGTAAACTTGATCATTGTGGTTCAACATTAAATGCACAATTTTATTCCTGATATTTCATCCAGTTTAAAGAGAAGATGAGAAATGCTTATAAGATCTTTATTTTTCTGAGGAAATCGAAAATTAAAATAAAAAAGAAATAAAATATATTTTTAAAGCTAATCAATTGCTAGTTCTTTTTGATTAGTTTTTTTCTCTGGATATGATGTTGCTGCCAAAGATTTTTTTTAATCATCCATCTCCAGCTGTCTTTCTTCTTGAAGGCTAAAATTTCAACATTCAGAGTTTGGAATTCAACTCATCCAAAATGTCACAGCTTATGTACTCACCAACTCTGGTGCTGTGACCATCTGACCTTCATCCTCATCCTCATCAAGATCCTGAATCATCCAACAAAGCAGAAATTGCTGGTAACATTCAGCCAAGGCTGGTCAGAAGGGAAGGGACAGTGGGTGGCCAAGTATGGGATAAGATGAACTAAAGTTCACAATAAAGGGCAGAAGAATGAGAATATTGTTCTTAAATCTGAAGATGATAAAGACATATATAAGAGATTCACCAATATATTCAGAAGTTTGATATGTGCTTAGTTATTAAGAAAATGAAGTAGTTAAAATTTTGAAGGTCAGCTTTCATCAATGGGCCAAGTTCAATCTATAATGGGAAATTAATTCAACCCCTGTTTATGTCTTCGAAAGGAACATAGGGAAATCCAGGCAGGAGGGAAAATTGCTAGCTGCACTGCTGGCTTTAGTGAAATTATGTCCCCTTACTCTGCACTATGCAAAGAAGTTACCTACCCCTAAACAGTATGCGCATCCACATAAAGAAATATTGTGTGAATTTCAGATCTTGTTGCCAGCACAGACATTCTCTCACTGGGAATGATTTGGGAATGCTGCAGATCTTCCATCCATTAAAATTACCGGATAGAAATATTGATCATGGTGTTTGGGAACATGACCAAATTCCAAGTTTTTTGTCTTAATGTATCAACCACTCCCTCTTGTGGTGAGACTACTGAAGGTTAAAATCCCGATTATTGAACTTGGGTTCAGTCTATTAAAGGAAGAATGTTAGAAATCAGGAATTTAGAAAATGAAATCCAGTCATAAAGTACGTTAAAAAATAGATATGAACTGCCAACAGGGAGTTCATAACAATGTATAAGTGCAATGGCAGGAGCAATAAAATCTGAAAGATGAAAACAGCTGTGTGTTCACCCCATCAGAGGTAACGTGCAACTGTACCAGTTCCATCATCATCAGCGGACTGTGACTGCAAGGTGACCTACAGCTTGTCAGAGACAAGTATCTGTTGGATACACAGCTCGGCCTTATGTCAAATGTAAAATTAATTACCCTTCCCTTTATTGTTGAAAGTAATTTATTTTTACAACCCAATATATATACAGTATTTAACAAATCAATGGCCGTGCTTCATGTAACTACATTATAAAAGTCAGCAGTTCTTTAACAAAACAAACGATGACTTAGATTTCCTAAAGTGACATTGGATTATAAGATGGACCATAATTCTTAACATTATTCATAGAATGGGTTTAATCCCTTCTCCCTTCAAAGGTTTTCTTTAAAAATTAATGGCAAAATCACAGAATATTTATTGTACTGAAGGAGGCTATTTAGCTTGACAACTCCTTACCCACTCTCTGCAAGAGAAATCCAGCCAGTTCCATTCCCCCATCATTTTCTGCACAGCCCTGCAATACTCCTTTTGTTTACTAATCCAGCACACTTTTAAACTCTCGACTGAAATTGCCTCCACTTCTATCCCTGGCAGAGCATTCTAGAGCCTGACCACTCACTGCATTAAAAAGGTTTTCCTCATGTCTCTTATTCTTGTTCATTAAAATATCCAATATTTTAATCTCCCAACAAGAAAACTCTACCTACCTGCAAGTTCTAATACTGCTCAGAACAGTACCATCCACAACAAAGTAGCTCATTTGATCAGCAAATTCTACCATCCTGAACTCCCTTCACCACCAGTATACTACTGCAGTTGTGTGTGCCATGTACAAGATTCATTTATTCACCTAGAAGTCTTCTTAAATGTGTAGTCTCTTCCACCTACAACATGGGCAGCAGGTGTATGGGAACAAGTTGCCTGTCAATTCACACATAATTCTAACTTGGAAGTGTACTTCATCAACTTCATTGTCACCAAGTTAACAACAGTGCACAATGTAACTGCATTATAGGGGTGTCTTTACCACAAGACCAACAGCAGTTCAAGCTGGTGATCACCATGACCTTCACCATGGTGTTTAGGGATGGGAAGCAAATGCTGGTTTGCCAGTAATACCTGCAAATTAATAGTTAAACAAAATCAACAAGAGCAGGCTGGTATAAATGCGAGCAATTTTGGAAGTTCTGGAACATTTTTTTATGATTCATTTCTCCTTGCTTTCTAATTGGTCCAACAGCAACCACTTAAAAAACCTGAAAATGTTAAGTAGTGTGGCTGAAACTTGCTGAGGACTTGTTCTCCTGTTTGTGAGAAAGTGTGCACTTCCACAAGCCAGCAACAGACTCTTTAGTGTCTCTAGGTGGATTCTTGTTATTAGTTATTTACTCATAGGATGTGGATATTGTAGGGAAGCCAGCATTTATTGGTGAATATCTGGAATGAGCTGCCAGGTGTCTGTGGAAGCAGATATAGTTACAATATTTAAAGGTCAGGAACTTGGATAGGAAAAGTGTAGAGGGATATGGACCTAAGATAAGATTTCTTTATTAGTCACATGTACATTGAAACACACAGTGAAATGCATCTTTTGTGTAGAGTGTTCTGGGGTAGCCCGCAAGTGCCGCCACACTTCCGGTGCCAACATAGCATGCTCACAACTTCCTAACCTGTACGTCTTTGGAATGTGGGAGGAAACCGGAGCACCCGGAGGAAACCCATGCAGACACGAGGAGAACGTACAAACTCCTTACAGACATTGGCCGGAATTGAACCCGGGTCGCTGACGCTGTAATAGCGTTATGCTAACTGCTACACTACTGTGCCCACACTAATGTGAGTAAATAGGATTTGCGTAGATGAGCATCTCAATTGGCATAGATGAGGTAGGCTGAAAGGGCCCATTTCTGTGCTGTACAATTCAAGGATTCTATGATTTTATGAACTGTGTGACTTGCTGGACTATTTCAGAAGGCAGCTGAAAGACAACTACATTGCTGTGGGCAGACCAGATAAGGAAGTGATATTTCCTTCCTTTTGGACAATAGTGAACCAGATGGATTTGAATAACAATCCAGTAGTTATATGGCCACTATTTCTGACAAAAGTTTTTTTTTAAATTCCAGATTCATTTAATTCCTTTCATTTACAATATGCAGCTGCTGTATATCAATAGTCCAAACCTCTGGATACGAGTCAAATATTCTGACCACTATGTCACCCTCCCCTAATAGGGTTTGCTCCATTCCCATTGTATATAAATAACTTGGTTGCCAACCGAGAACTTGGGTCTTCTTGCCTTCCATCTATCAATCTTATCCTTTATCTGTCCTCTAATATCATGGGCCTTGAACCTGTTACTAATCTCCTCCTCTAAGTTTTGCCTCCTAAGTTAACTTCTGTCTCAACATGCACACTGCTTTCTTCAACCCTAAGTTGTTTCTTTAACTCTCATATCACTCACCGCTGTTTTTCCCTGATCTGTAGCACAAACTGCCCTATTCCTGTTGTTTGACCACATATTTTGACCTCGATTTATCAGGATAGACTTCTCCAACTTAATGGCACGGTAGCGTAGCGGTTAGCGCGAGGCTATTACAGCGCCAGCGATCGGGGTTCCATTCCCGTCGCTGACTGTAAGGAGTTTGGACGTTCTCCCATGTCTGCGTGGGTTTCCTTCAGGTGCTCCGGTTTCCTCCAACATTGCAAAGCCGCATGGGTAGGTTAATTTGGGTTTAAAATGGGCGGTGTGGACTCGTTGGGCCAGAAGGGCCTGTTACCACGCTGTAAATAAAATTTAATTTAAAATTTAATTTAAACTTCCTCCCTGACTGAATGTCAAAGGAAAACAAAATGCTTAAATCTCAAGCATTCCAGAGTTCCAGCAGAATGCACAGTGGCAGTTGCAGCCTGACAATTTCAGCTTGAAAGGTGCAACTTGAGATGGTTTGCTGCATATCAAACCATCTCATGCTGCAGGCACGGTAGTGTAGTGGTTAGCATAATGCTATTACAGTGTCAGCGACACGGGTTCAATCCCAGCCACTGTCTGTAAGGAGTTTGTATGTTCTTCCCGTGTCTGAGTTGGGTTTCCTCCAGGTGCTGTGGTTTCCTCCCACATTCCAAAAATGTACGGGTTAGGAAGTTGTGGGTGTGCTATGTTGGCGCCGGAAGCGTGGTGACACCTGTGGGCTGCTCCCAGAACACTCTACGCAAAAGATGCATTTCACTGTGTGTTTCGATGTACATGTGACTAATAAAGATATCTTATCTTGTCTAAAAAACATCTGGTTGATCAGAAAAAAACACTACATTCCAAGAAACAATAAGAAGAGCCAAAGGCTGTATTCTGAAAAATAATTTTTCATTCTTTTTGAAACGTTCCCAGTTTTTTTATTCGAGTTTTGTGCTGTCTGATAACCTATCTAAGTTTTTGCTTATTCAGATTATTTGCCCAACCTGATATTTACAGCCAGATGGCTCAAGAAGGAAAGCAGAGATAAGGAAGACGAGGTGGATGGGCCAAGAGACAATGTGGCTGACAGTTTCTATGGCAAACTCACTCAGTTGTCTCAACACCAGCTGTGTGGCTGATTCAAACCAGCTCCTAGTGGATGCCAGCCCACAGCACAGACCTGCCCTTGTTTTCACTAATTGACATTTAACTGGCATCTTTGAACTGAAAAGGAAATGTGTTTGGGACATGGTGCTAGCGAAGGAGAAAGGTTGGGATTAAGGCACATTGTTAGCAGTGCACACAAAGAGTTCATGCCCTGACACAAATAATAACAATTTAAAAGAAATCTGCATTGATAACAACATCAGAAGGCAGATTAGTTTTGCACCAGAAAGGATGGAAAAGAAATCTAAAACATGGACATTAAAAACAACAACTAATCTCAGTGCTCTGTTCCCTTCTCTATTATCCTGTAGTTTTCTCTATTCTGTACCTTTACCTAACTTCATTTTGAAAGACACAATGGTTTTAGGTTCCACCCTTGCTTTGCAAAGCAGTCAACAACCAGAGATGTAAAGTGATTTCTTTGAAACCATCTTTCGTTGCCAATGAAAACAAATTCTGGGAGCAGAGTACAAGACACATATCTTACATCAGTTAGACACAAAGGTCTGAGGGTTATGTTGCTCATATGAAATTGTAAACTGAAGTCCTGTTTGTTCTCTCAGATGGACATAAAAAGTACCATGACACTACACTGAAGAAGAGCACGGGTTTAATTCTTATCACCACATAATTAAGATAGCTGATCTGGTCTTTGGGCCAGATCATTCAACCAAACATCTGCCTACTACTTTCTGGCAAGTTGCAGCCACAACATGTGCCCTTTAGTGTTCAACAACAAGCATGCTAAATTGAGTTAGGCAAGACAACACAGAAGTGTATTCTGCATTACTGGATATCATCAGGATGTCGGATGACTAGCTTTATGTGTACACTGATGGCATCATTTCCTCCATTTCAATGGTGATTAACATGGAAACCTTTACGAATGTTTCTTGCCCTAATCCCTTTTTGAGGTTGTGTCTAGTCTCATCCACACTTCCCCCCAACTCTAAAAAAGGACTAGTCTGAAAAATGTCACCGTGTTGTGATTTTAATCATCAGAGAGGAATTGAGGTGTGAAAAATCTAAGTACATAAAAAACCAAGAAGTTAGGACCAGCTGCAACCTTTACTTAAACTGGTAAATTCATTTATTATTGTCACATGTACCAGGGTACAGTGAAAAACTTTGTTTTGCATGCCATCCATACAGATGATTTCATCACATCAGTGCATTGAGGTATTACAAGGGAAAACAACAACAGAGTATAGAACAAAGTGTTACAGTTATAGAGAAAGTGAAGTGCAGGCAGACGATAAGGTGCAAGGCCATGACGAGATAGATTGTGATGTCAAGAGTCCACCTTATCGTACTGGGCAGGCACGATAGCGTAGCAGTTAGCGTAACACTTTACAGCGCCAGTGACCCGGGTTCAATTCCGGCCGCTGTCTGTAAGGAGTTTGTATGTTCTCCCTGTTTCTGTGTGGGTTTCCTCTGGGTGCTCCGATTTCCTCCCACATTCCAAAGACGTACAGGTTAGGAAGTAGTGGGCATGCTATGTTGGCGCTGGAAGTGTGACGACACTTGCAGGCTGCCCCCAGAACACTGTATGCAAAAGAAGCATTTCACTGTGTGTTTTGATGTACATGTGACTAATAAAGATATCTTATCTTATCAATATTCTTATAACAGTGGGGCAGAAGCTGTTCTTGAGCCTGGTGGCATGTGCTTTCAGGCTTTTGTACCTTTTGCCCAATGTGAGAGGGGAGAAGAGAGAATTTGCCCAAAATAACTCTATCTTCTTGGCTGGTATTTTGGTCAAAAATTGGTCAATGTTCATCAGATTCACTTCTCCCACCCATATTCCAGAAGCCTAAACATAGCCAGAGATCCTGGGAAAAGTCGGGGCCTCCTTCAGCTACAGGGCACTCACCATTCAGTCCAGAAGTGTTGGTGGAGCTGGATCACTGAATGACAGGGGCTGCCCAATGACCTAAAGGACAGGAGATTCCATTGCCAGCACTGAAGTGAAAAACCAGCTTAATCAACAAGCATTTGAAAGGTGACTGGCTTGGAAAAAAAGTAAGTCTTAGAAATTACTCCATTGATTACCAGCCTGTGGGTCAAACAATCAAATTCTTTATCACACTGGTGTGTGGTAGCTTGCTTTACATAACTTGGAGGCTGCATTTCCTATATTTCAATGATGACTACAATACAAAAGTGATGCGGTTTATAAAGGGCTCAGAGATGTCCTGAAAGGAATCTGCAAGGTACTACATTAATGCAAGTCTTTGTTTTACCATTTATTAGCTTCACAGCATCACAGTATATTAACTTTCCTGTTTGCCACAGATGTCAAAAATTTCATGGCGGCAGCTGGTTATTAGTTTCAGAAAAAATGACTGGTCATCACCCAACGTAGCAGCACATCATATGAACAGACATACGAACATATGAGTAAGGAGCAGGAGTTGGCCACTTGTCTCCTCAAATCTGCTCTGCTACTTAATAAGATCTGGTCTAATCTGATTATAAACAAATTCACTTCCCACCAGTTTCGAAAGCTTTTGTCCCCTTTCCCTTTAGTGATAGCAGCTGATTTACTGGATCAGATAATTGAAGAATCAATTGATTATTCATCCATGCAGAACAATGAAATACTGTCTGTCCCTGGGTAACAAACAGATTCTGATTTAACAGACGTCTTGAAGTCCATTTAGTCCATAAGCTAGAAAATACACAAAATTCTCTTGATATGGTAACCATACCTCTACTGTATTGTAATGAATGGCATCAAAAACACATGACTCATAAGAAAGAACAATTACTAAAAGTGGAGAGAGAGATGAAACTACTTCTGCTATTTGTAGGAATGAACCTATGTACATACGTCAGACTTCTGAATTTAATAATATTATGGGAGCGAGTCTGTATGTAGGGGTGTCCATCAATTGGGCATTTGTAACCTGGGGATGGTCTGTACTGGGAACACAAACTTAGGGCATGGGACAAGTATTTGAAAAATTCTGTTTAGGAAATTTCCCAATGAAATCTGATTTTGGTGGGTCTGTTTCCTTCTGTAAAGCAATCAGTCATGCATCACTACTGCTTCCACAT
Source organism: Pristis pectinata (assembly GCF_009764475.1). NCBI lineage: Eukaryota > Metazoa > Chordata > Chondrichthyes > Rhinopristiformes > Pristidae > Pristis > Pristis pectinata. The sequence continues at coordinate 51,985,249 of NC_067406.1, read as the reverse complement.
TATTATGCAGGCATCAAAAGAGTAATTTATATGGCTGAAGCTACAGATGCTGGAGGAAACAACATTTTTAAGTTGAACTTTCTCAAACTACAATTAAAATGCAAATAAGACATTGAGGTAGGAAATTCTACAGAAATGTCGCAATCTCAGGGTCAGAGATGAAGGGCAAATAAGAAGTTGGCAAAAACAAAATGATACCAATTAAAAATAAATGTCCAAGTTTTTAACTCTACCTCTAAACATTCAGAAACAAGGGAGCAAAAGACAAGACAGGTTGCTTGGAGCAACACTCCAAACCTTATGCAAGAAATCTCTATTCAAGAGCAGAGCCAGTCAGGATCAAAGGCCAAGCAGTAAACGTTCCAACTTTAGTGACAGGGATAATGTGCTTAAATGTCTCTGGCCAAATTCTGCTCTAACTCCATCTACAAGTTTGCAGATGATACCACCGTTGTAGGCCGTATCTTAAACAGAGAAGAGTTGGAGTACAGGAAGGAGATAGTGGAATGGTGTCATGACAACAACATTGCCCTTAATGTCAACAAAACAAAAGAGCTGGTCATTGACTTCAGGAAAATGGGCAGTGTACATGCACCTGTCTACATCAATGGTGCTGAGGTCGAGAGGGTTGAGAGCTTCAAGTTCCTGGGAGTGAACATCACCAACAGCCTGTCCTGGTGAAATCACATAAATGCCACGGCCAAGAAAGCTCACCAGCACCTCTACTTCCTCAGGAGGCTAAAGAAATTTGGTTTGTCCCCTTTGATTCTCACCAACTTTTACCGATGCACCATAGAAAGCATCCTATCTGGATGTATCATGGCTTGGTACGGCAACTGCTCTGCCCAGGACTGCAAGAAGCTGCAGAGAGTTGTGGACACAGCCCAGCGCATCACGGACACCAGCCTCCCCTCCTTGGACTCTGTCTTTACCTCTCGTTGTCTTGGTGAAGCAGCCAACATAATCAAAGACCCCACCCACCCAGGACATTCTCTCTTCTCTCCTCTTCCATCGGGTAGAAGATACAGGAGCCTGAGGGCACTTACCATCAGACTTAAGGACAGCTTCTACCCCACTGTGATAAGACTATTGAACGGTTCCCTTATACGATGAGATGGACTCTTGACCTCACAATCTACCTTGTTATGACCTTGCACTTGATTGTCTACCTGAAAAGCACTTCCCTGTAGCTGTGACACTTTACTCTGTATTCTGTTATTGTTTTTACCCTGTACTACCTCAATGCACTGTGTAATGATTCCCTTATATAATGGTTCCCTTATACAATGAGATGGACTATGATCTCATGATCTACCTTGTTGAGACCTCGCACTTTATTGCACTGCACTTTCTCTGTAGCTGTGACACTTTACTCTGTACTGTTATTGTTTTTACCTGTACTACATCAATGCACTCTGTACTAACTCAATGTAACTGCACTGTGTAATGAATTGACCTGTACGATCAGTTTGTAAGACAAGCTTTTCACTGTACCTCGATACAAGTGACAATAATAAACCAATACCAATACCAATACCAATTTTTTGTTCAGAGAGAGTGTTCTGTAATTTGTTTAATTAAGGTGAGACTTAATTTCCTCTTTACCCCACATCTATGCTTGCTATACATAAAATAAAGCTGAACAATTCTGATCAGCTGTCTTCTGGCTGCATCCAGTCTATCTTTGGGGAGATTGACAGAGAGCATGGGGCAAGTTGCATACCTGGGAACACACTAGGGATGAACAGATTGATTCAAGGGTTACATGACATGGGAAAACACAGCAGCTACAAGTAGTATTCAGCAACAATCCAAATGGTTCAAGGTTTCGACCAATGTTTGGAATTGCAGAGTGGAGCTGCTCAGAGGAATGTGTGTACATAAGATTCCTTTAAGCCATGTGAAGCTCTTCAGGAACAAAATAAATTTTATTATTACATTTTGATAGGGTAGGGATTCATTCATTCAGAAGCACTATATTGAATGCAGTTGAACCTGAAGGCAGGATATGAAGGGATTTTGAATGTCATTTGGGCTTTCCAAGTTTGTGTTAAGGATTGGAGTTTGGAGACGATCACTTAGTTTGCGTTGGTTCAATTATTTATCAGGCTCTTTATGAAATGTATTTCTCTATGAGAGTCCTTTGTGTACTGTACAGTCAATGTTACCCTCCTCTGCTCTGCTGGAAGGTGCAGGTGTTGTTGTTGTTCAGGAGGCCTTCCTCATATTGTCCGGCAACACAGTCCAGGGATGAAGGAGTCATACTCCTCCTCCTATCCTCCTGCAATTTCCCAAGCACTGCCTCATGGTCCTGAGGCTCCAGCTGTCCTTGCCGCTTGCCCTCTGGCACCAGCTGGTCTCTGTGTTTGGTTGTGGTTGATCAGTAGCAACACACAATGGAGAAGTCTTTTTATGTGCTGGGCGTACAGTGCAGGAAACTCCTAGATGATGCAGGAACTGAATCTCATCTTCAGGATACCAGCAGAATTTCCTACTACTGTCCTGGTACTTGTGGGATCTTGTTACTTCTGCACTCAGTTGCTGTGGTCAGAGAGCATGCAGGTGTGTGGAGCCAGGGAGGTATTTAGGATCTATCACTTTGAACAGGGCTGGCCACTGAAAATGTCAGTCCAGGGATGAAGGAGTCATCTGTACTTATATCAGGGCAGGCACGGTAGTGTAGCGGTTAGCATAATGCTATTACAGCGCCAGCGACCCAGGTTCAATTCTGTAAGGAGCTTGTATGTTCTCCCCGTGTCTGTGTGGGTTTCCTCCGGGTGCTCTGGTTTCCTCCCACATTCCAAGGACGTACGGGTTAGGAAGTTGTGGGCATGCTATGTTGGCACCGGAAGTGTGGTGACACTTGTGGGCTCCCCCAGAACACTCTACGCAAAAGATGTATTTTACTGTGTGTTTTGATGTACATGTGACTAATATCTTATCTTATCTTACTTGCCAGCATTCACCATGAAGAAATACTTCTCATGGACCTGTGGAATGAGAAACCCAACACTAGAGAATGCACACCCTGTTAATTTAAGCATACTCCATGGACTTTACAAGGTGTCTGACCAGGCTGCAGTGAGTTTTAAAGCCGGCCGGTCAGGCTTTCCGATGACAGCGGAGTACTTCTTTAGGTAACAAAAGCAATGAAGTAGGACAGTATGCTTCTGCTTCTACTGATGATGATCTATGCCAGTTGTTGTGTGGAATTTTGAGCTCTAACTTGCATTGGGAGTCAGGATACTTTCTATAAAACTTCTATAGCAGTTCAAGAGAATCCTCGTAGACAAGCCTAAGAAAGTATATACATTAATGTGCTTTCTTGATCATCGCATCAGTATGGAGTATGTTGGTGGTATGCATGTCTAGGAACTTGAAGCTGTTGACCTCCTCTACAGCAGCTCCATTGATGAGGACAGGGTTGTGTTCACCACCCTGCTTCCCTATAAACCAGACTCAAGAACAGCTTCTTCCTCGCTGCTCTCAGACTTCTGAACAAATCACCTCTTTCACATTCTCTTTCCAGTAAGGCTGCCACATTCTCGAACCTTTAATTCCACCTCTTCTGTTATTAACACTTTAGCTTTCCTTTTTGCACTACTTCAGTTTGCATAACTATACATGAGCAAGGATTTCCTATCAACCTAGTGTATATGACAATAAACTAATCTGAATCTGAATCGAAGTGGTGGAGACATGTGTTGAGTTAAAGTGGATCATACAGAGAGGTTTTTTGATTGATGTAATTTCACCTGGTACTGACTGTTAGCATGTTCTTCTCCAGGTAGAATTGAATTTTTCTTGAAAAGCATCTAAAAGACAGGAAATTGATTCAAGTTATTGGCTCATTTATTTTAAATCCATAAGTAGCACCTGAAATTAACTGAATACATGAACACAATGTGCTTTATTATTTTGCCTATTATGAGATACGTTACGAAGCAATTTTAATTTTTCTGTAAATTTTATTCAGTTTGCTATTGTATGAAGTCAATCAATTGGATTACAAGTAGTCCTGTCTTTCTGGTGTCCCTGGTCTTGCTTGGTTTTGAACAATTGGAACTTGCAGATTGGAAGTTCTCAAGATCAATGCATGAATGAACTCTCAGATAATCAGTCCACCTTCCGAAATGGCACAGCTAGTAGTGCCGCTGCCTCACAGTTCCAGTGACCCTGGTTCAATCCTGACAAAGTCTGTGTGCAGTCTGCATGCAGCTGTGTGGGTTTCCTCTGAGTGCTCTGAAAAATGTAAATTGCCCATAGTGTGTAGCTGAGTGGTAGAATCTGGGGGGAGTTGATGGGAATGTGAGGAGCATGAAATGGGATTAACGTAAATAGTTGTTTGATGATAGGCGTTGACTGTGTGGGAGAAAGGTCCTGTTTTAGTATGACTCTACCAGAAAAGCATGTGTAGGATGAGAAGAAGAACACTCAAGGTGTCAGCATTGTTCACATTGTTATCACTTCTGCGTCATCAGCTCATGTGACTAAATATTAGGTCAGTGGGGGAGGGGGGAATCAGTGATGTTGAACAAAATCAAATACATATTACAGATCCAAACTTTTCACTTGTCATCTTGATGAACACATTACTTACTAACCAAGAACATGTCAGAGCTGTGTTGATTTGTCTTTGATTTCCCTTTAATTGGCATATCACATCTCCGTCCTGGGGGCAATTAGCGTTTCTGTGGAGAGGACTTGCAACCAGCATTTTCACTGTTGATGAGGCATCTCTGTGGTTTGACCTGCTCTTCTGCAGTTTCCAGGTCAATTGCACCCTCTAGTGTTTAGACTGCTGATTACAACAATTGCAATGTATTGAAAAAACAGGTATTGTTTCTCAGATTCAGATTAGTTTATGGTCATATACACCAGGGTGCAATGAAGTTCCTTGCTCGCATGACACTCACAGAGTATGCGGTATACATGGTAATAATAAATACAACAAGAAATACAACAATGTGCACAAAACAGCAGAATGGTGCAAAGATTGTAGTGAAGTCATACTGATGCAGAATACCCTGTGCACAGGGTGTCCTTTTGTGTTAAATCTGGTAAGAGCATTTGCTTATGTATAGAACATTGAATTACTTAACCAATCAAGTAAATTGGAATTTGTGATGCCACACTGTTTCCTCATTGTGGTCACACTGTACTTAGAGCACTGGGCCATGAATTGGTCACCAAGACAACGAAGGTGATTTTCAGTACCAGGATGCACTGCAGCAGTCTGATCCCTGAAGGAATAACGAGTGAAAACCGTAGAAACCTATTGTTCCAGCAAGAAAGTCAAAGCATAAGAAATATGTGCAGGATTAGGTCACAGTGTCTCTCGAGCCTGCTCTACCATTCAATAGCTGTTCTTGTACATCAAGTCCACTCTCATACCTGATCCCCAAATCTCTTGATTCTCTTAGTGTTCAAAAATCTATTGATCTCAATTTTGAATGTACTCAATAACTGATCACCCATGTCCCTTTGGGGTAGAAATTTCTAAATATTTATGTCCCTCTGAGTAAAGAAATTTATCCTCATCTCGATGGATGAGTCCTTATCCTGAGACAATATCCCTGTGTTTCTAGACTTTCCAACCTGAGGGAACAATCTGTCAGCAGCTATCCTGTCAATCTCTTCCAGAACATTATATAGTTAATGCCATTGTTCCAAATTCCAGAGTTATCAGGCCAGCACCATGGATGTCGGACCACAGCACCACAGGGGTACCCCAACAGTGACCTGTTCTGAACCTGTCCCATTTAGCATGGTGCCTCACAATGTCTTTTCAATGTGACTTCATTGCCGCAAAGATTGTGTAATGGTCACTCTTGGTACAAACATCACGGACAAGTGCTTCCACAGTAAAATTGCCAGAGAAATGGAGGAATGCTAACATTGTACAGTAGTTAAAAATGAGATGAAGGGATAAACCATTCTTTACAGACCAGCTAATTTAACTTGGGTGATGGAGAAATCATTGGAATCATTTCTAAGGGGCAATATAAATTGCCATTTAGATTAATCAAGGACAGTCAGTGTGGATATATTAAAGCAAGTTCATGCCTGACAAATCATTTTTTGAGGAGGTGATAAGTAGCTTTGATGAGGGCAGTGCATTTGATATAGTCCACATAGTTTTTAGCAGCATTTTTGACAGTGTTGGCCAATAAGTTAAAACCCTTGGAATGCAGTGGAGAGTTACAAATGGATCTAATGTTGCTTCAGTGCAGAAAGCAAAGTGTAATGGTTGACAAGTGCTTTAGTGACTGCAATTGAGCACTGTGGATAGTGAAGTTCCAGAGGGCACACTATCTGGCTCCTTTTTGCAATAAATGTTAATGATTTGGACCTACAGACAATTGTTTTATTTCTAGCTTGCTGTATGCATGTAATTCATCTGATATACTCTCCAGGTTTTCATCTGAAAACTTCATGTATGGTATGCATGGTACTGTTCTTTGCCCACATGATCAGTGTGATAAAAGAATACCTTAATTTTAACCTGTTGAAGATGTCCTCGATGGTGTAGAGGGTTGTTCCTGTGCTGGAGCTGGCTAAGTCTCTTGCAATCCCGTGCATTGGAGCCTCCATACCAGGCTGTGATGCTCTCCGCTGTACATCTATAGAAATTTGTAAGAGTCTTTGGTGACATACCAAATCTCCTCAAACTTCTAACAAAGTAAAGACACTGGTGTGCCTTCTTCAAGATTGCATCAACGTGTTTATCAGGTAATGGCAGGTAAACCAGAACAGGTTAAAATTAAGGTATTCTTTTATCACATTGATCATGTGGGCAAAGAACAGTACCATGCATACCATTTTTGTAATTTATAGATTATTATATCTTTGCACTGTACTGCTGCCGCAAAACAACAGACTTCATGTCATGTGTCAGTGATAATAAACCTGATCCTGATTCTGAAACTCTTCCTCCATTGCCTTCATTCTTCAGTGAATTTACTTGGCTGGAGATCCAGTGACCCAGACATCTTTATTTGTTTCCTGGTGTAGTATCTCCCCTGAATTACTGGGCTCACTGACTCTCAATGTGCATCCCTGTATTAATTGCATTAGCAGAGATCCTGCCTGGCATTTTGTATTTGGATTCAGGTATGCTATCTAAATATCATTATTTTATCTAACCGTTACTTCTGATGCCATGTATCAGTATCACTCTGAAAGTTACCTGAAGATATCTGGTAAATTAAATTAACACTATGCTTTATAAAACAAAAGCACCTTCAGAGAAGGTAGATTATATAAGCCACATATCTTGCAACCCTTATTAATATCACCCATAGGCATCGGATTAGTTTCCATACATTCACTCTCTAATGCCTCTCTTGATCTCACAGCCATCCCTGTGCTGTAAATTTAGGATTGTGAGAGCCAGAATTTCTTAAATATATGTCAGAACACCAAAGGTATCCTGCCACCATCTCTACTCCCCAGTAGATCACTCCAAACTGCTCCATGTTTAAATGTTCATGCTAGTCAACTGTAAGCTATTACTGCCTTGTTTGGCTCAGAGCTAAGGTGCAGGCATGATATTCTATCTGCCCACAGGGAAACTCTGAAAGTTATTATTAATTATTATTGTGATGATTGCATCTGGTTATATGGCAATGTATGAGTTTCACATTCACTCTTGATCAGCTTAATTTTGCCAGAAATGTCAGATGGGGAAATTTAAGGGTCAGAAGACAAAGTATCTGAAAGACTCAGTAAAACTCTGACTTAGACTATGTGAATGACAGTTATCTGCAGCCTTGGCTGGTAGCTAAGACATTGCCTTCACATGTCGTTGTGCACATCTTGGTGAGTGTCTTTTCTTGGAACTCAAGACTTTTTAAATTATGAATCAGCTTCATAACCTTCCTTTGCACGATCTCCAGTCTTTGAAAGTTTGTCTTGTTTTTTGATGAGGAAAACATATGGCAATTTTTAAGATGCAGTCTAATCAGATAACCACAAAATCATTATCCCTTGATCTTAATTCTGTAACTTTGGATATTTAATTAAATATCTTATTTGTTTCGTCGATTACTGCTTTGCATTTTGTTGAAGATATTCGACATTGAGTTCAATGTCTATTGTAACTTCAATTTTAGCTATTTCAATACCATTCAACATTATTGATATGTATTAGGGCATCCTGCAGACATGGAAGATCAAGCCTTTTCAACTGTGGCTCAACATGGAATCCATGCCTGCAAAATTCCCAGGATATGTAAAATAAATGTGGAACTTTGATCTGCAGCTCCCCAGAGCCCTAACAGCCTGTGGTGTCTTTCCAAGGTACCCATACAGATGTTGGGGGGGGGGGGGAGGGTCTCCTGCCATGCCCTTAAAACCTATCCGCTGAAGGCAACTGGGATTTACATTTGGCATTCAGAGGTCTTTTGAGCTTTTATTGTTCATTGTTTGCTTGCTGGTATCCCCAATGGAACACAATCAAATTCTCACTGCTTAGTGGCACTGGAAGTTCCACCAATAGCTGGCCATGTGTTTCTGATGAGCCCAAACGCGAGTAAATGGTTTAGGATTGAGTTGGGTGTTAGAATTACAGGTGGAAGGAAATCCCACTTGACAGAACTCCTATTGCATACCGCAATAGGAGTTTTCTGTAAGTAAATTCTATGCTTGTTTTCCACAAATTAAATGTCCATTTTTTGGCACTGAAATATCAGGTATTACTGAACATATGTGCAATAATTACTACTGAATCTTCAGAGGAATGAAATTGCTGTCAATTGTGTTAACTGATGGTGATATTTGAGGAAAAGCACATGTGACCATCTCTGGCCACTGGCTGTTAGAAAGACACATGAATATGTGGGGAATGAAGGGATATGTATCATGAAGAGGCAAAAGATATTTAGTTTAATTCGGTATCATGTTTGGTACAGATGTCGTGGGCCAAAGGGCCTGTTCCTGTGCTGTACTGTTCTATGATTAAGCACAGCTACTGGCTTATTTGAGCATGAATATACTGAGTAAATAGAAAATGTCAAAAGATTTGTCTGCTATTATCAGTAAAGATAACGTCTCCAGGCACATGGCTGACATCAAGTGCCATAATCAGGCTTCAAAACCTGGGCTACATGTGTAAATGGCTTCCACTGCTAAATGTAACAGTAATTCCCAAATTATAAACTAATACATTGAAAGAAACAGGGAGCAACATTAAAATATCAATACGACTGATATCGTCTCCGCAAGTTTATTTTCCTTTCAAACACACACATTAATTTACATATTTCACAGACAAACACAAAATAGCTGGTCTACTGTACAGTCTAAATTCCAACAAGAGAGGTAAAATATATTGTGCACATACATAACTTTCAGATTTAGGTAACAAGGTAATTTTAATGTTTATGTTTATACAAAGGAATACAACATTGATCAAATAGCTGTTTTCAATAGGTCTATATGGCACCACCTCACTAAGCTTTCACAGGCAGTATTATTCTGGTCAAACGGGTGTTGCAGGGGACAAGGGAGTCAAGGAGTTTTAATTATTTAACGGTAATCATGGTAACTACATTTCTAATAACACCTGCAAGCTTGAAACAATATTTTAAAAAGGCAGTAGTAGATTTTGTAGAATATACAGAAATAAGTCAGTTGTACTTCATTTCAAGTTTATCTGTCAGAAAGGCCTCAGTAAATAATAGCCTGTTTATCTTCAGTCTGCACAATATCCGTTAACCTTTGACAGAGGCACAAGAGACTGCAGATGCTAGAATCTGGAGAAAAAAAACAAACTGGTGGAAGAAGTCAGCGGGTCAAGCAGCATCTGTGGAGAGAAAGGGATGGTCCATATTTCATGATGCTGCTTGAAGGGTTAGTTCTTCAAGCAGTTTGTCTTTTGATTTGTTAACTTTTATTTTGTAAACTACATTCAAGTGGACCATTCCCATTACACTTCTTGATTATTACCTGTACCATATTGTCTTGTTTCAACTACAGGATCAGTTCAACCATAATGTGCAGACTTCTTGTTCAATTCATGAAAAATTGTGAGATTTTTTCAAATAAACATAAACAATTTTGTGTAAAGGGAGGTGAATGAAATTCACGAGAGAAATTTTTTCTGTTATTTTGGGTACCCAATGTCTAGTGTCAGCATCATCCCATGTCAAATAGTAATGTGGCTGAGTTCTATCCTCATAAAAATCACCAGCTTTTGTTGATTTTATTCTGTCAACCTTTCAATTTGAGGTCACCCATTAGTGTCAGAATTGAACTATCCACCCATTAGAAACTATGTTAATATGGCCAAAACTTATTTCATGTGGATGCTTAAAGTCAGGAAGTAAGAATGTCATTAGTAACTCATTAATATTGGCTAGATTTCATCTCAGGTCCCAGCAATGAATTCCAGTATTTTCCCAATCCCGGAAAATAAAAAAATGAATTACTACTGTACAACATACTCATTCCTCATTGTTAGTCAACAACATAACGAACTCTAAGACTTAAGGAACAATGTTGAAAGTTACATCAATGAAACCATTCTCACACAATCAAACATACATGCAATAGTCTAGTGAAGAGTTTTACATTTATACACAGATAAAAGTTCGCAGTCATTCCAACAAAAAGTAGTTACTGAGAGTGACACAGAAATTCAGTAACTTCAGTACAAATATCATTTTTAAAAACTGATTTACATTATGCCCACGTACAATTACATAAGACCCACAAATATCTCTGAGAATTCGCAAATCACACACCATGCTAGCAGATACTGGCTCTAATGTATCATTACCAGGGCTTGAACTGGCATCGATTTTAAGACACAAGGAAAATATTCAATTTCTGGAGGTACTGAACAGTTATGAAATAAAATCCCAGTATCAGATGACTGAGTTATGAGGAAAAACTCTTCAATCCTGAAAGAAAGTGTGTGAAGTGAATCCTATGTAAGTTTCAAGGAGAATATAAAATGTAAAAAAGCACTACATCAAGGTGCACTATGATATTTTGAGAACAGGTTGTAACTGTTCAAGAGTATTCAATGTATGAGGTGGGTAGCAAATCTTTGTAGTCATTTGAGAGACATTTGCTCATAATGGTGGGTAAGACTAAATGTTTCTCTAGATTAATGAATAGATTTAACTGTTACACATGTGTAAAATATTATTACTAACTAAATACTTAGTCATCTTTACAACTATTCAATTTGAAGCAAGTTCACTGTTACTTGTTACAGTAGACATCAAGAGTGAATATTGTGAAGTTTTCAATTTCATCAGTTCTTATTTGCCAGAACTGTGAAAATAGCATAAATTCATCCTACAGTCAACAGAGAAAATTTGGAACAATGTTTAAGAAAAGAAGGCAAAATTTTATGCCCAATGTTACCTGACCAACCAATAGCTCGCAAATAGCTAAAAAACTGACCGGGCAAGTTAAAAACAAAAATTATTACTAAAGTTTGTTAACTTCAAGCCCTGTTGTATACAACCTTGCACAGTTATCTGCATTGAATTAGAAATGCACTATATATTCTGAAATATTGCACTTAGTGGCCTATTGTCCCTCAATACAGAGGCTACACAAAAGTATAAAACGCAGATTACTTCAGCACCGATGCATCATTTTACATTTGCTCCGTTCAGGTAAAAAAATTCAGACATCAGAAAGATAACCCTAACTACATTTAATATTACACATTCACAATACATTATTTATTTGCACAAAAATACTTACCTTCTTGATTTGTTTTACTTATGTAGTTTAAATGCTGGCAAAACACTCCTCTGAGGTTTCTGAGCGACTTTGAAAATTGTCAAACTAGCATTAAAATTATGTGAAGGATGATGTAAATTCTCAGTGGAAATAATTTTTCTTTAAGATTGCTAAAGGGCATGACATTTTAAAGAGTTTTACATTCAATCTTCTCTCTATGCTAATATATTACAAACAATTATAACTGAGGCTGTAACAGATTGCCCTAGATTAGAAAGTGCAGCCAGCATTGCTAAAATTACAATGCAGTCTCCAGCTCCAGAATTAGGGGGAGAATATTTGGTTGCCAGCCCTAAGAATAATAATGGGCTGGAGCACCAGTCTCTCTGTGGAGAGCCATTAATTAGCTTTTATTTATGTAGCAGTGCATTCTGGACAGGCGGACATGCACACAACCACATGGATGTTGGGAATGCATTGGAGGTCAGATGCAGGAGCATATGACCCTGCCCACTTCTAGGATGCCCCGTAAGTTGTTGAACTAAAGAATTAGATACACTGTGTACCTGGCCCCTCAGCTTTACACCAGCCACAGCTGGAGCAGCTGACACTTCCACAGCCATTCTAATAGGTTAGCTTTTTTCTATTCATTATTTACTTCAATGTGCATTCATGTTTTTAATTAAGGGCAGTTTCATGTGTTTGAAAAGAATTTAACGTTTTAAAGTTTTTAGTAATTCTTATTTTTTACAACTGTTTTCCAACATATTTGATGATCTGCGGCATGGTCTAGGATCAATTTGGCTCAGACACCAGCTTTCTGTACAACCAATGGCTGATACTCTTGCACATATTTAGTACTAGTGGTCACAGAAGAATTATTCCCACTACATTTTCCAACGGCAATAAATGACACACACAAAAGAATAACTAAGAACTGCTGACAATTTTCACTGTATCTCACAGGACAGATCATTGGAGATGCTCTATAATAGGTAATATTTAATGATAGAGGGCTTGGCTCTGCTTTCTAGTAATGTTTGAAGAAATCAATTTTAATATGCAAGTTGTCCCAATGATTCAACAGTTAGTCTGAACAAGTGGAATTGTAGCTCCCTCTTGGTGAAATTCAAGTGATGTGAGGTGGATTTTCTGGAAGTGATCTTAAAACACTTGGTTCAGTGCATTTGAGTATCGGAGCAGGGCATCACTCTATAATTGAACTGGCATTTTTTTGTCAGCACACGTCAATAGTTTATTCACAACATTAACATATGTCAAGTAATGTGAGATCTGAGACTGCTGACTTATATATTGAAAACATTTTTACTATAACTCATTATTCATCAAGGAACTCTGTTAATTGGAATTGCCACCTTAAATGGCACATGAATACTTATTACTAGACGAGGGATACACATTCAAGCCACCCAACTGAGTTAACTCACTAATTTAAATGCATTCATTTCCATTGCTGAATTCAATTTTGTGCAGACTGAGGATAGGCTTTTAATCTTCGATTTATCATCCAGAGAATACTTGAAAGGCCACATAAATCTAGTAAACAGGGAAATCTTAAGTAATTTATAAATGTAGTACACTGAGCCTAGGAAGCTTTTGTTCCTAGGAACCCACTGTTCCTGTTAACAGTCACACAAACCTTGAATCTACAGAAAAAATGCAGAACCAATACCAATATAAGTAAAGGTTGACTAAGTGTCAGTATTAATGCAAGAGGTCTTGGGAAACAGTACTGAGCACAGACTAGCAAAAAATAAATATAGATTGGTTTGTTTAATATTATATAGATGCCAAACAGTTACATTTTCATGTACTAATAACTAAGAACTAATTTTTGCGATATAGACACAATTTGATTGCCTCCATATGTCTATGGACAAGTCACTAACAGCCGCAGTTTTGTTGCTGTGGGGGTGGGTTCTCTGTGAGTTTTGTGTTTTGTTTTCCTGCAGCAACAGTAGGATCTGTATCCAAACTCTCCAACATCTTCTCACAGATGATGTCAACAAGGCGCTCAAACGTTTGCTTGACATTGACGTTATCCTTGGCACTGGTTTCAAAAAATTCAAAGCCTTGCAGAAAGAAGAAAAAAATATTAGTTTCTTAATTAACAAATGTTAAGCACAAAGCTAGAAATAACAGACTATACTCAGCGTCTCTCCTGGGTTTTTTTTGTCTGTAATTGCAGAATCCAAGCTGGACAATACTCAGAAGCAAGCAAGTGTCATCTGGAATAACTGGGCCTTTACATTTTGCAAATATGACTGATTTTGGCTTAAAAACTCTCAGTGGGGCCATTTTTGAGAATTATTTCCCACTGTATTGGAATGACAGGCACAACCAGTTTTCTGTTCCTGGGAAGGGCTTTAGTTCCCACCACCTGCAGCCTCATTACCACCTGTGCTCTGATCCATGGGATGGTCACAACAGGGACCCTGGGGTGGGGAAGTGGGTAAGGCCGCAGGGCTAGCATGGGCTGGGCTGACAGTCAGGAGCAGGTAGTCTCCAGCATGATCCAATCTATTAAATCTCATGCTCTGCTTGTGACTAACACAATCTATAGCCACTGTTGCTATTGATTTGAAGTTTTTTTTAAGTAGTGCTGGCAAGATAGTTTCTTCTTGCTCACTAACCTCTCTCCTCAGTTTGACAATTCCCTTTCGTTGATTGTAAATACTGATACTGCACCCATTTCTGAGCAGTCCCTCAGTGCCAGTCTTCGCTCATTTAAACTGCTTTCTGAAATCTGCCTTTTGAAATGTGCAACTGTTTTCATAAGACACTGGAACACAACAGATTTCTGATCTGTACCAGCATTTTACATCATCCGTCTTCTGAACTTGGGACTTCCACTTGGTGAGCCGGTGCATTGTCCTAAAGCCTCTTCTAGTTGGCTAGTGCTACCTGAGGCAAATATGTCTGGAGGATTTTGGCAACAGTCATGGAATATGGGCATCTTGGGACAACTGCAATCTTGGGGGCCTCTGAAAACAGCTTTGTTACTGCTGGTGTAAGGGCAGCCTGGAGTTATCTCCTTTCAGCTTCAAGAGCAGGTGCCCAAGAGTGCTGAGTGGAAACCTCTTATAAATAGCAAATGGGCTTTTCTAACTGGGGCTGATGTCCACCGAGTCTCTTCTCAGTGATCCACTTGTACTCCTGATTCCTCCGCATGGCATCTTACTCTAAATCACATGTTCTTAATTCCATATTGCCAGTAGTTATATGCTTTTAAGTGCAGAATGGAGAGAGTGAAAGAAACACTGTTTGATGTGGCAGGTGAGAAGGTGGTGTAGTTTGCAGTAATGAAAGGCCTTGTGCTCTCCTTTTCCTCCGTTGTTACTTCTTATGATATTTTATCTGAAAGGAAAGGAAAAGAACTTGGATTATCACGCAGCAAACTCGAGCTGCTCTGTGTAACACTTGAAGAAACACAATGACATCTGTTGCAACTGTTTCTTTACTGCTGAGAAATGAGCTTTTGATGCAGCACTTGCCCTAATATGTGTCCACTCTCAGCCGTGCCACTTGTAGGGTTTTTGGGCTGAGTTGTCTTGTATTGAGGCTGAGTAGTCATGTGGCTTAAAATTTGAAGGTGTTACAGGCAATGTTCTTCTGCAAAAGAAAAAAGACGTAAGTATGGCGTAGAGAAAAACTATTTTGTTCTAAGAGTTAGGCATAAGGTAATGACAGTAGCAGCAAGCACACATAAGGAATGGCTTCTCATACATGCAGACTGTGAGACAAGTGCACTAGCAGGTTGCATGTAATGATGGGAGTAAGGATCATTGATGCAGATTACAGCCCAAGAAGCAGGGTTAGGGTTAAGTATGATGGAGTGTGGTAAACATAAAGTGCATCAAAGTGCTTACCTTAACTGCCTTCCTGAGGAATTCCAGATACCAAGGAGGTAGTAAACATCACCAATGCCACTTCCCTCCAAAAAGTGCACATCACAGATTATAGGAGGTTCCTGCCACGACTTCAAGGACAGTGCCCACTTCACTCTGTATTTTAGTTAGCAGACTATCCAGGTTTAATTCAGAAACATTTGCCTTCCCCCACCCCCCCCCCCCCCCCCCCCCCCACCCAAGGTCTGAGCCCTGCTTCGTGCTACATCGTCCCTCAAAGCAGAAGGAGGTTTGGTAACCCACTGTACCAAGTCTCCGTGTAGGGACCTTTCCACACAGTTCTCCTGGCTGTCATGTTTTCTTCTTTCCCATCCTCTGGCATAACTGCACCCCTGCAGAAGTGGTTTGCGCTGCCTGCCAGCCTTAAATTACCTGAGGCCTGTGATTTCTACTGCAGTCTTTACAATGACTGAAATTCCTCAAAAGATTGTTAGTTAAAGATGCTCATTTAATCTTACTCTAGTACTTTCCAGATCTGCTTAGCGTTCGATTAGTAAGAGGTATTGACTATCGATTGTATAATTTGCTGTAAGAATGGATGCCCGAATCATCAATTATAATTGACATTTTCATCTTGGTGTGTAATATTCTCAATATCCAAATTCACTGTTTAAATTTTAATACCTTTTGAAAGAAATGGGGATTGCATTTCTGCTGGAACCGTGCTCATGAGGCTCAGTATTTGGTCCCTACCACACTGCCATTTCTAACCCAGGGGACAGGAGCATTGCATTTGGAATATCGTGTTCAGTATTGGTCACTCAGATAAAGGAAAGAAGCCATTAAGCTGGAAAGAGTGCAGAGGAGATTTACGAGGATGTTGCTGGGACTCGAGGGACTGAGTTATGAAGAGAGGTTGAGCAGGCTGAGACTTTATTCACTGGAGCGTAGGAGAATGAGAGGTGATCTTACAGAGGTGTATAAAATCAGTAGGGGCATAGGTAAGGTGATTGCACACAATCTTTTTCCCAGGGTTGGGGAATCAAGAACAAAAGTACATAGGTTTAGGGTGAGAGGGGAAAGATTTAATCGGAACCTTAGGGGCAACCTTTTCCCCAGAGGGTGGTTGGTATATGGAATGAGCTGCCAGAAGAAGTGGTTGAAGCAGGTACATTAACAACATTTAAAAGGTACTTGGATAGGAAAGATTTCGAGGGGTATAGGTAAAACGCAGGCAAATGGGACTAACTTAGATGAGAATCTTGGTCAGCATGGACCAGTTGGGCCGAAGGGCCTGTTTCTGTGCTGTACGACTATAAATCAGAAAAGTGAAAAATCTGCTGATGCTGGAGATCTGAAATAAAAACAGAAAATAATAGAAACACTCAGCAGGTCAGCCAGCATCTGTGGAAAGAGAAGCAGAGTTAACATTTCAGGTTGATGATCTTTCATTAGAAAAGTCCTGTTAAAAGATGACTGCTTTATGATAACTCAGTTCCTTTCTCCTCAGATGCTGCTGAGAGGTTCCAACATTCTCTTTTTATTTTATTGCAGTATTAGGTGTCTACACTGGTGCGTACTATGGGGCTACTTGAAATGGAAATTACAGGATGCCAGGGGGCTTTCTATCATTGAGACAGGATCAAAGAGAACTAAAACAATACCGAATTCCTCTTGAAGGTGGACCTCTACTTCGAAAGGCATTTTCTAGCTGCATGGGCTAAGTAAGTCCAGACTTATGTCAGATGTGGCAAAGGTGGATAAACATCCAAAGCAAAGTATGCGTTCTTCCACTACCATAACTGACTCCAGTACTCAGGCACTGAAGCCATCTAGCTGTTTATGGTCTTGAAATGATCAGATCCACTAAAGAACAGGAAGCATTACCTGATTAACAGAAACCATAATATAGCACCAGAAAATCTGAGAATTGAATGTCAAAAGTTCACTTCCTGTGCTTTACTAATTGATCAGCTACCATGTGGTACATTTGATGGTCAAAAGTTTGGGTGTTTCATATTAGCATTTATTTTTTTCATTTACACAAGAATTTGAAAGAAAAGCCACATTAGATAATTCTCTGAGTGGAGCTTTCTTTGAAGCAGAGCTGACATACTGAATGGATGATCATTTCCACTAGTGACTCAACAATAAATGTTTGTGGGGTCATCGAGTCGTTGAGAGACACAGCAGGGAAAAAGGCTCTTCGGCCCATCGAGTCCACACCAACCATCAACCACCCATTTACACTAACCCAATATTAATCCCATTTTTTATTCTCCCTACATTCTCTTCAACTTTCCCAAGATTCTACCACTCATCTACACATTTGGGACAATTTACAGTGGCTAATTAACCTACCAACTTGCATATCTTTGTGATGTGGGAAGAAACTGGAGCACCCAGAGGAAACCCATGTAGTCCCACAGAGAACTTGCAAACTCCACACAGAGAGCACCCGAGGTCAGGATTGAACTCAGTCTCTGGTGCTATGAGGCAGCAGCTCTACTAGCTGTGCCATTGCGCTGCCTAATATCATTTGGAAAAAGATTATTTAACACTTGTAACTCCAGTAACTACTGATCCCTGTCTGCCCATGAACACGGTTCACTTGTTCCCCTTTACTTTATCTTGATGCTTTTAATTAATTTCTTGGAATTTACAGTGTATTTTATTTAACATTGCTTTCTTAAAACTTTGAGGCCATAATAGTCTAAGATACAAGCAGAGTGTGGGATATTTATGAGAGAAATGCAAACTGTGAGAACTTATTCTGAGGAAGGAAGGGTCAGTAATGTTTAGAAGAGTTTAAAAATATTACTCCACGGCTAATTTTTTTAAATTTTAAATATAATAAATTGTATAGATTAAATTAAGACAGATATCTTTATTAGTCACATGTACATCAAAACACACAGTGAAATACATCTTTTTGTGTAGTGATTTGGGGGACAGCCCGCAGTGTCGCCACGCTTCCGGCGCCAACATAGCATGCCCACAACTTCCTAACCCGTACGTCTTTGGAATGTGGGAGGAAACCAGAGCACCCGGAGGAAACCCACGCAGACCCGGGGAGAACGTACAAACTCCTTACAGACACTGGCCGGAATTGAACCCGGGTCGCTGGCACTGTAATAGCATTACGCTAAAAGGCTTAATGTAATAGAATTGCATAGATTAAGGCATAATGTAATAGCAATCCTCTAAAGTCACCTTATTGTAAGACATTTTTAGAATTAATATTGCCTCATTTCATCGAGTGTTTGTTCAGTCTGCCTTAAGCAAGAATGAAGTTATATAAATGTGAAAGGCACGAATATCCAGTTCAGATTGCCAGATGATTCAATGTCATACAAATGGGTAAAGAGCTCTGGGAATCAACTTCGATAAAAGATGCTCAGAACACTTATAGGGATGACTGTACCAAGAGGGTATCTCAAGAGGAGCTGAGTATATAAACTACATCATCATCAAAATGTGTCAAGGACCAGCCAAAATCAGAGCTGAACAAAACCATTCACTGTGCTCAAGCATACCAAGTTGGTCTGCCAGCTGCTTTCCTCTCTCCATCGATACTATTCTTTCATCTTCCATGTCACATTTATTGCCAACCAGTATAACCTGTGCATTGTCCCAGGAATATGTCTTGATTTGGGTTGACCTGAAAGAAAATTGAAAAATATTACCATCTCAGACAACCATTACATAGAGATTTCCTACAGTTGTAAAAATCAAACTATAAATATTATGTAAATTACAGTAACTCACACTCACAAACATGTTTAGAAGGATGCTGCTGGAAAGCAAATCGTATAACTCCACTGTTCTTCAATAACTCCATTGATTGTACATGGAGTGTTTTTCATGGGTGAAACATGGTGGTGACTTTTTACAGGTTGTTTCATGTCACTCAGAAAATTTGACCAGTTACTTCAAGGTGAATCAACTTTGCACAATTTCCACATTAGGGTGCACAGGATGACATCACGGACAGTGCAATGCTCCATGGACCGTACTGTCCCAGGAGCTGCCAGGACTGGACAATCTGGTCCTCTCAGCACGCTGCTGGACTGAGCCCTCCTCATCAGGTAATTCTCCTATCTACTCTTCATCCATAAGGCCCACTGCCCACCACCACCCAATCAATGCCAACGCCCCAGGTCCAATCTCTGGGCATAACCGAGGCTCTTGATGGATGACCACCACGCCCACTCCCCTGATGCCCTGTTCCCCACATCCCATCCTCATCCTGAGCCTTGCTGCGATCCTGCTCCCCTCTGCCTTAAGGTACAGACCCCCGACGTCTCACCTACCCAACCCCCAGGTGTTGCCACATCTGACATTCAGCTCCAGCACTTGACTCAGCTCTGAGTAAAAGGCAAGTTTGCAGGTCAGCAGTTCAGTTGTGTCTCTTTACTTTAACCTGATGTTTTTAATGTATCCCTTGGAATTTAAGGTCTTGTTTTGTTAAGCAAGACTTTAAGGCCATTGAGAGCAATGAGCTGTCTGACAGTCATCAAGATGATCTAAGAGCAGGTCCTGAGGAGCCGCTGTCCAAGGCTTAGTCACTGGTTGGAGTCTGTGACACTTCACCAGAGGCCGCACTGGTGCACATGGCCTTCGACATCTGGATCAGGTTAATAGGGGTAGGCAGCCACCATGGATGACAAGATCGGGCAGTGGGCTGGATCCAGTATCCCACCCAGTGATAATGTTTGCACAAATCTTGTGATAAGAACTGGCCCACCAGACCTGGGTGTGAGTAGGAAGAAGTAGAACCCATGACCAGTATATGCAACCCCTGTGTTATGGGGGCATTGCAGGGGGCTACATTCCTAGAAAACTGTTTGTTTTGCGATTTTCCATAATATGAAGCTGCGTCATCTGCGCATGCGTCAGGAAACGCGAGTTGGAAACAAAAGTGTCTTTTTATTTCTTGGTATTGGTTTATTATTGTCACTTGTACCAAGGTACAGTGGAAAAACTTGTCTTGTATACCATTCGTACAGATCAATTCATTACACAGTGCAGATACAGTGAGTTAGTACAGAGTGCATTGAGATAGTATTTACCTTTTTCACATAAATTTTGTGAGAGCAAATTTTTACTCTGCATTGTTTGGTATTGATTTATGAATTCTGTAAGGGCAAACTTCTGTTACCTGAACTGATGCAATGTGGGGGTCGCCCACAGAAGGAGTGAGGCTAAACACGTATCTTATAATGAACATGGCTGAATAAAAGATCTGTATGATACTTGTGCATAATAATATACACCATAACATTTTGCATCCTTTAGTAACAAATTTAAGACCATTGAAAATCCTCTAAATCCTTTCCAAGCAAGCAAATCCACTTAAAATATGCTGCTATATTTCCACACAGCACTTCTTTTGTTTAATTTTCCATCAGATAGGACTATGGAATATAGTTGCTAGGTGACTTCATGGAAAATTTCCCTTAATAAAATATTTAGCATAAACTATTGATATAGTTTACTATGCTCTTCCTGCAGATAATTTCAAATGCAGACTAATAAAGCAGAACATAATCTTGAAAGATCAATTAATTTTCAAGCGTTAGTGACCTTTAAGAGAAGAAAATTCAAATTGTCAAATATCTGGTGATCTACTTTTCAAGTAACTTTGGTCATGATGTGACTAAGAATTGTTTTGAGAAAATTCTATTTCACACTACTTCCAAAGTTTTGCATCCACGAAGGCATCTGATAAAATAAAGCAAGGAGAGTAGAAAAAGTGGCTTGAAGTTGTAAGTAATATAAAGGCTTAGAAAAATTATTTGAATACGTACAAGTAAACACATCATTATTGATATGGAAGTGAATAATAGAATGAATCCTGACAGTGATACATTTCACAGACTAATATCTGGTGTACAGGAAGTTTAATCAGGAATCTTTAAGGTCTTGTTACCTTGCTACTTTTGATCTGGTTTTCAATCATCCTTCTTACTTCTTCTTCCTAAATTTCTGTCTTTAACTTGCAAAGAACTTTAGTACTTTAAAGTTGCTACATAAGTGTTATTGTAACACTACTCTTGTCTATGTTCAATGACCTAAATAAATATTTTAAAAAAACAGCAGTGTGAAACCAATTTTTGTGCATACTATTGTGAACTTTGCTGTGCGGTATGTTCTAGATTAACTATTCACACTTTGCAAAGGTGAGAAATTAAAAGCTGTGCTGAAAATTAAAAGCTGAGATGGAGTTCTATCACTCTTATGTGTTTATAACCTCATTTAGAAGTATCAGTAATTACACTGTGCTGAGAGTTTCCATATTGAACTTAACGATGCATGTCCCTTACAGACATTTGTTTCAGTATTATTACAGATATGCTTAATAGGAGCAGCTGATCAAATTAACAGTGATATCAATGCATTTATTTCCAGAGTCTGCATTTCATAAATTGCTTTCAATGTGTCTGATGTGACTCACAGAGCAGAATGTCAGGCAGTAAATGAAGGAAATGTTTGAGATTTACACGGGTCGTTTTACTCAGAGACGACAGAGGTTGCCCTGGAAACAAGAGATATTGTAGGTTCACTCAAGTCAGATTAGGCACCAGACCTTTAAAAAAACTACCTGCTTAACTAGATAATGTTGACATTTTACTAAGTGACCACATACAGTTGGTGCAATTATATGAGGGGGTGGTCATCTAAAACTAAGGTCATCGAAATTTCTCAGAAGATAGTGAATCTCTGGAGGCCACATCATTAGATATACTTAAGGTGGAAATAGATAAATATTTGAAAGATCGAGGAAGTAAGGACTATGGGGAACTAGCATAAAAGAGGAGTTGATTGGCCATGATCATATTTGAATGTTAGGACAGGCTTGAGGATCCTGATGGCCCAATCCTATTTTCTTGTATGACATTCCAGTGAGAGCATCACACACCCAATTCTGTTTGGCTGCAAAGACATTATTAATTTGGCTAATAATGAAAATAATAGGTCAGCCACTCTCAAATGTTGTTCCTGCAGCAGCTGTAGTTCATCAGCATATAGAGTCAACACATCCTTGCTGTTCAGTGAGTTGGTTTCACAGCTGATTTCTCACAGCAGCCTCTTTCTGGAACTAAGTCTGCCTGAAAATTCAAGCATAAAATGAAAGTGAAGGAGACTGAGCTAGAAATGCACTGTTTAGGCTTTTAAGATTATGGGAATGGACATCATAAAGATAAAGCAAGACTGAAAATAATTTTAAAGTATCTGCAGTGGACAATGTATTGCTAGATAAAAATAATATGCAGTTTATCCATTTAAAAATATAAAAAATTCCTTAAAGGTTTTCAAAACCTGTATAATAACAAATATAGCAATGCACACCAAAAGTCACCAGAACAGTATTAGAGAAGTGGAATTGTAAACTGCATTTAAGCAGTAGTAGTCAAAAATGTTTAAACCTAAGGCATATATTTGTCAAGTTGAAGTTGTAGAGGATTCATAAAGGATTCATGTAGCTTGGTGTTGAGGGGACACAGGTGAAAATTTTCATCTGAGTATAACCCCATTTATATTGAGAAACAATTTATAAACTGTGGAGGAAAATGATTTATAATTCACCATTTGATGAGTGAAACAGCCTGATTTTATTTGTAACTGGATCTTGAGTAAAGTAGGCAAAAGTCTTAGATCAAATGTGTAGAATACGTGATATGCATTTTTTACGTAACGGTACCAGATATAACAAATTAATTGCTTCAATATCACTCATTTATATGTGACAAGAAATACATAAGTCTTCTCTCCAGTCTAAATTAAATCTTCCCATCCACTACTTGTTGCTAAAGAGCCCAGTACCTTTGGGAGGTGTCACTGGATTCAGCATCATGCCTTTCTTAAAGGCATGATGACTGTTTGCAGCTCTCCAAACAGATTTTAACAAAAGGTAGAAAACAATTGCAATTTCAAGCTGGTAGGCCATGTGATCATTCCAACCACAGCTCCTCTTGGTGTACCAGCTCCTCTTAGGCAGTCCCTTGAGCTGGAGAATGACTAAAACCTTCCATTTTAAAGCAGCCCCATATGTAGTTGTATGAAATGTTTATCCATTGATGAAAGCCATTAACATCTTAGCCTGCTGATATTACACAGTATAAATCCACTTCCATTAAGTGCAATTAATAGTAGATCAAGAAATGGGTTTGGAGATACTATAATACAGTCATATAGCATGGGAACAGGCCCTTCAGCTCACTGAGTCTGCTTGGATCATCAAGCACCCACTTACATTTTATTCTCCCTATATTCTCATCAACGTCCCCCAGATTCTACCACTCCTTACTGGCAATTTATAGCTGTCAATTAACCTACCCACCAGACCTTTGAAATATGGGAGGAAACCAGAGCAGCCAAAAGAGAAAAAGACAAAAGAGAAACACACACAAAAGGCACTTGAGGAACTCATCAGGTCAGGCAGCATCTATGGAGGGAAATAAATGGCTGACGTTTCGGGTCGAGTCCTGATGAAGGGTCTTGACCTGAAATGTCGATCGTTTATTTCCCTCCATAGATGCTGCCTGACCTGCTGAGTTCCTCCACCATTTTGTGTGTGTTGCTCCAGATTCCAGCATCTGCAAAATCTCTTGTGTCCTCAAGACAAAAGGGAAAATGGTTATGGATTAAGGTTGTGATATTCTGTTGTTCAGCCTCAGTTACTTTAAACCCAGGATAGATTAATGGATGGAATTAGTATTTGCAATTTGCATTAGTTTCTCAACCACTGTCCTTTTCAAAGGTTTCCCATCCATACTGAACTTTATTAAATTGCAAATGAGTTACTGCTGAATTTTCAAATCTGGGAAAGTCTTTCAAGGTCACAATGCCTTTTTAAAAAAATCGACTGGATTTGTTAGCAGCCTATAAATACACAATTTATGTGCAAGCATTTGTCAAATTTGTCATGTATATTTGCTAGATAAAACACTGATAAGGACGCTGATTGGCCCACAGTTAGAGAACACCATTTTAGCTGAAATACTGCAGTAAAACATGCAAAGTGAATCGATTGGAATGATGTGGGAATAGCTATGTCAAGAAATATTTAAAGCATTAGAACCAACTTGTTTGAGAAGAGAGTTTGCAAGAGTGTGAACTTCACCAAAAGCTTAGTCAAAAACTGTTATTTGATCATGTTTTTAAGTAGATGAAGTGCAGAAAAAATGGAGATGTTTGCTTAGTGAGGTGTACCTCCCACATTTACTGATGATTTACACCAATAATGTGCATTTAAATTTTTGGGATTGTGAAGATAAC
This sequence comes from Pristis pectinata, assembly GCF_009764475.1. NCBI lineage: Eukaryota > Metazoa > Chordata > Chondrichthyes > Rhinopristiformes > Pristidae > Pristis > Pristis pectinata. Next base: position 51,960,395 of record NC_067406.1, on the reverse strand, counting down.
CTGGCTGGACAAAACCATCCTGGAACCAAGTGGGAAAGCTCTGATCAGTGGCAGCATCTTGCATGACATAATTGGAACATGTTCACTGGCCAGAACAAGGCCTGTCCGCAAACTTCCTCTGAAAAGCTTTGACAGATGGCAAAGTCCAGGCCCACCATTGCTGTTTGTTAAGGCAGCCAAGATTTTCCCATGCTCCTGAATGTCCTTGATGTGCAGGAATTTTTGAACAACTTATAAAAGTGAAGCTCCTGTGCTGTGACGTTGGAGTTCTCATGGAACACTTCTGCTGGGAGCATGACAAAAAATCTGCTTCTGATGGACAGTGAGTCAGTAACTAGGGGTATAATTTAAGAATATTGCCAAAAGGGCAAAGGGGGTGAGTAGGAAAACATTATTAGACAAGTGGTTATTCAGGCTTTACAAGTAGAGATATTTTATAAAACAGTATTTGAATAAGATGAAATTAAAATGGTTCTTTCAAGCTGTTTCAGAAAGCAGGTTCAGATTCCTTACTATTAAATCATTAACAATCTTCATTAAGGATTTATAAAATTATGTTTTCATAAGGAGAACGGATGCTTATGAGCAAAGCTCATCTGGATGAATTATTCACCTCAGAAATGTTGACATAGATTTTGCTTTATATTAAGTGGAAGAAATAATTCAAACATTTACTTAAATTCAGTTGTTTCCTTGTTCAATGTCATTTTAAAATGAATCCACTGAATGCAGTGTACTAATGTGTCTTAATAGGCTGTTCACAAGATTTGTTCAGTTTGGTATTATTGTCCTTTATTGTTTAGAAGGGAATCCTATGGTGCAGTCTTATTAAATTATGAAATCATAGAAGTTGCATTTATTCTAAGAAACTTTAATCAATAATTTTTAGTTGTTTTTTTTCTTGTTATGGGAAATAAAGCAAGTATTATAGTTCCCAATTCTATCTAAAGACAAATACAGCTTTGAAAGTCTCATATCCTGGGTGATCTGCAACCTTCAGTGTACATTGTTTCTGGGCAAAAACTGTCATGGGATTAACAGTTATTGTTTTACTGGGTTGTTTTGCACTGGTGAGAGGACAGGTTACCCTGTGTGCATTCATGCTGTTGTTGCTTCTAAAAAGGTGTTAGTTTCTATCATTCAGGCTGAAGCTAATAATTATACAGAATCAAAAAGGACGAAGGAAAAAATAACTTCCAATAATATTTGCCCACAGTAATTAAAACTGATGCATGTCATAGAACCCATCTGAATTTAACTTCCATTGATGTATACACACATGGCAAGTTGATAATCTACCCAATTTGTTAGGTCTCTTTTACTTGGGTTCTTGAAGGTGATAAAATGGATCCTTCCGTTCTAGTAAACCCCATTCGGCCAAAGTTAACATACAAAATTATTGCAGTGATGCTCAAATTGGAGGCAAGCATGTTGTTAATCAACTTTACCATTTACATTAAAAAGCATGAGGAGCAGAATTCAAGCCATTTTGCTGGGCTTTGATATTTTTTGTATAACATATCAAGTTGCCTCGTGTCATTTGGAGAATGTAAGGTCAAATTGTTTCCTGAGCACAGATTGCATTGGCATAATCTTAGATGTGATTAAATTTTGTAGACCACAGCACTGTGGGGACCAGCTCACAATCTCCCTGGCCCTTCACTCAGCTCTGGAGCATCTGGACAGTAAGGACACTTACGTTAGACTATTGTTTATTGACTACAGCTCTGCCTTCAATACAATAATACCAAGCAAGCTTGTCACCAAACTCCAAGACCTAGGACTCAACACCTCCCTCTGTAACTGGATCCTTGACTTTCTAACAAACAGACTGCAATCAGTGAGGATAGGCAGCAATTCCTCGGGCACGATTATTCTCAACACTGGTGCTCCTCAAGGCTGCATCCTCAGCCCTCTACTCTACTCCTGGCCAGATTCTGCTCTAACTCCATCTACAAGTTTGCAGATGATACTAGTGTTGTAGGCCGTATGTCAAACAGTGATGAATCGGGGTACAGGAAGGAGATAGAGAGCTTAGTGGAATGGTGTCATGACAACAACCTTTCCCTCAATGTCAACAAAACTAAAGAGCTGGTCGTTGACTTCAGGAAAGGGGGCGGTGTACATACACCTGTCTATATCAATGGTGCTGAGGTCGAGAGTGTTGACAGCTTCAAGTTCCTGGGAGTGAACATCACCAACAACCTGTCCTGGACAAACCACGTGGATGCCATGGCCAAGAAAGCTCACCAGCACCTCTACTTCCTCAGGAGGCTAAAGAAATTTAGTTTGTCCCCTTTGACTCTCACCAGCTTTTATTGATGCACCATAGAAAGCATCCTAACAGGATGTATCACAGCTTGGTATGGCAACTGCTCTGCCCAAGATCGCAAGAAGCTGCAGAGAGTTGTGGACACAGCCCAGCGCATCACGGACACCAGTCTCCCCTCCTTGGACTCTGTCTTTACCTCTCGTTGTCTTGGTGAAGCAGCCAGCATAATCAAAGACCCCACCCACCCGGGACATTCTCTCTTCTCTCCTCTTCCATCGGGTAGAAGATACAGGTGCCTGAGGGCACGTACCACTAGACTTAAGGGCAGCTTCTACCCCACAGTGATAAGAACAGTTCCCTTATACAATGAGATGGACTATGACCTCATGACCTACCTTGTTGTTATCTTGCACCTTATTGCACTGCACTTTCTCTGTAGCTGTGACTATTCTGTACTGTTATTGTTTTTTTTTACCTGTACTACATCAATGCTCTCTGTACTAACTCAATGTAACTGCACTGTGTAATGAATTGACCAGTTTGTAAGACAAGTTTTTCACTGTACCTCGGTGCAAGTGACAATATACCAATACTATATATACTGATAACCCTCTCCAGTTAGAATATTGTTTTGACCCCTCACAACCCACAAACTAGTAAAATGAACTAACAGAGAATTTAACTTTAAAGAATATTGTGCAGTAGGTGCACTGAGTTTATTTGTTATGAATTTCAAAATTGATGGCTTTCACTCAAGTGCACTTTGGTAGGTTTAGATGGTCTTCTCTGTATAGATGCGTCTACAGAGTGGCCCCTAGGCACACAACAGTGACATCATTTATGTGCATCGTGTACTTCACTGTCATAATAGAGTAGCATTAAGTATTTGCTTCAGAAATGGTGTGGGCTTCAAAAGCAAGAGCAAGCCTTCACAGGGCCTTGCTTAACCACACCAAAACAATTACTGGAATTGCTTCAGATGATCCCAATCCTTCAGCTGACAGTTAAGTCCTTCCTTTCATTAGGAAGAAAGGACGTGTGGCCTAGATTTAATAAACGCTGCCAAAAGAGCCCACCTCCTTTGGCACATTGTACTATTAGCAATCAAAGATGCAATGGAGCCTGATCCTATCATCCACCTAGCCACCACAGGAAGACAGAGCCAATCAAAATGGTCCTACTGCTTAAATGGGAACTCTGCTTTAAGAGCTATACATTTTGTGTTACCTGTGCAACCTACAGCTAATGTGTTAATAATTATGTTGAAAGCCAATTTTGCATACCCAAGGCTACCCCATGATGCCACACGAAACTGGTTTGAATTCTCTGCAAGAATTTTCAATCAGGCAACATCAAATATTAGATTAATTAATTAATTAAATACGGCCCTATCAATTTCCAATGAATCAAATGATGTAAAAGCAGGCCTTTAGGACAGCTGCTCTTGATACAACTGCAATACATGCCACACCCATTTAAAAGTCATTGAAGTCTTGGCAGATCCTATCATTTTCTAAGCTGATATTTGCAAAAAGCAGATATGTTTTGCATGTCAATAACTTATATATGCTCCAGACTGATTGATAAAGAGATATTCTTTGGAACAACCTCTGTTCTATCTCACTAAACTCCTATTTATACAAAATAAAAGGGGGACATATGGAATCATTGAAAAATCTTTACTCCTCTGACAGCTGGCAAAGCACAGTGACAGATGAAGACCTACCCTCATCCTTCACTCCCCCACCCTCAAACACCCACTGCCCTTTAATTCTTATTTCAGCCCCCTGACTCTGGCCCTGATCTACCACACCCAACCCTGCAATGTAAAGTTCCAGGCTTTAATGTATTGCCCCCGATCATTGATTCTGCTGGTCCTGATATTGATGCTGCTATCATCCCTCACCACCACCCAATACCCCTTCCAACAACACGCCTAGCGTCAGTCCTGATTCTGCTCCCAATAACTACATAACAAATGCTGGCTCCCGATTAGCCTCTTGCTTCCCAAATATCAGGATTCAACGTCACCCTGGCAACAGTAAAGGCCCAGCTGGGCTTGTGGCCAAACTCTCTGAGCCCGACCTCAGGAAAGGGTATCATATCGCACATTTTAGATTGCAAAATATGCAACTTGTAGTCCCTTTTGCCCAAGACCTTGTCAAATTTTCATTGTAGGATAAATGACTAAAACTTTGGAGTCCCACCTTATGCACCCTTTGGGGGAACTCAAATTTCTATGCACTAGAACACTGGAAAAGACCATCAGGCCCTTCAAGCCTGCCCCACCATTTAATGTGAATGTAGCTGATCCATGCTGGCCTCAACTCCTCTTCTGTGCCATTTCTCCATCCTCCTCTATTCCTTGATCTACTAAATATTTATCCATCTCCATTTTAAATACTTCTGATGATCCAGCTTCCACCACGGGAGGCACAAGAGTCTGCAGATGCTAGATGCAACAAACTAACTGCTGGAGGAACTCAGTGGATCAGGCAGCATCTGTGCAGGGAAATGGACAGTCGATGTTTCAGGTTGAGACCCTTCATCTAGTCCAGAAGGGTCTCGGCCTGACACGTCGACAGTCCATTTCTCTCCACCACCCAGTAGTTTAGATAAACAATGGAACAGGGGAAAGAAAGAGAAGGGGGAGTGGGAAATACAAATAAAAATCAGCAGTACAGTATTTTCCTCTTATTAAGCAGGCAATTGAATTGATATAGCTTTAGATTAGACTATCTTCTCACACCCCCACCCCAAACAAAATGCTTTTTATTATATTAAAAACCAAAGAAAATATTGCTCGTATGTGAACACAGAAAATCTGTTGCTGCTGCTTCCACATTACTGGCAAATTTTCTGATATAAACTATTATTAAACTGTCAGGGGACTATTCAACCAAATGTCAACGAACTGAAGGAGTTGTCATTACCAAACCTTCAAGATTAATAACCACACTTCATGAACTACTGACAGAAATTATTTTCTCTTTTGTCTTAACAAAGGAACTTGAGAAAACTGGAAATGTCATCGATATTCAATGAGTTTAATTCCCAATCTTTCAAACCCCAATAAGTATACACCTAAACTGTTAAATCAGTTCTCATAAGACAAACCCTCCATATCTAGGGTTATTTCAGTGAACTTTCTCTGAATCATCTCCAGTGATAATACATCATTCCTTAATAATTGAGATCAACACTGTGTGCAGTACTCTGGCATAAAAGGAGGCTCTTAATTACTTTTTCATAGCCAGTGGGAACAAGAATATCAACAACTCTTAAATTATCCATGCCAATCAAAGCTGGCTTGGAATTGGTGAGCAACTGCTGCATTGCTCCCAGTTTATCCCCTGGAGTCAAGGAACCATATGGTTACTGGTCCTATGAACATGGCCCTGACGCTCCAATGCACAGGATCACAAGAGGCTGCAGAAAGTTGTAAGCTCAACCAGCTCCATCGTGGCACAACCCTCCCCACCATCGAGAACATCTTCAAGAGGCGGTGCCTCAAGAAGGCGGCATCCATCGCTGAAAATCCTCAACATCCGGGACATGCCCTCTTCTCGTTACTACCATCAGGGAGGAGGTACGCAAGAGGAGGCCTGAAGATCTACATTCAATGATTCAGAAACAGCTTGTTCCCATCTACTATCAGATTTCTGAATGGTTCATGAACCCATGAACATTACCTCGTTATTCCTTTTTGTTTTGCACTATTTATTTATGTTTGTAATTTATAGTAATTTTAAGTCTTTGCACTGTACTGCTGCTGCAAAACAACAAATTTCATGTCACATAGGTCAGTGACAATAGATCTGATTCTGAAATGTCCTCCTGTTGGCACTAGTGTCCAGTGACTGGCACACTCTATTTGTTATATTTGTGTGTGAACATACATAAAGGTTGTCTTCTTCCTTCTTCGCCTCAGAGTTGATGATGATTTGCTTCCACTCCAGTTCTGGGAGACCTGAGGTGACTGAAAAGTCCAATGCAGGAAGGTGGGACAGGGCAGGCGGGCAGGCGATTTGGGATTGTGTGTGCTTCTTTCTTTATTTGTCCTGGACCTCCGCAAGCTCCTGTCGTAGATTCTTGAGGAGATCAGTGTGCCTTCCCCTTATCCTTTGAGTGGAAACAAGTCAGAGATTCTGTTGCGTTGGACAGGATGTTACAGTTTTTGTGCTCACCTGGAGATCTCTGATCATGATGGAGGTCAGATTGGAGCTTTCTTTTCAGGTGCCCACTCATTTGGACAATGTGGCCTGCCTTTCAGAGTTGGTGGAGTGTGACTAGAGCCTTGATGCAGGGGATGTTGGCTGGGGAGAAGACAATGCTTTGACATTGATTTGTCTATGCTGCCAATGAATTTGGAGGGCTTTGCAGAGACAGTACTGGTAGAACCATTCTAATGCTTCTTCAGTGATCTCCCTCTTCTTTCAGCTCATGGTGAATTGGAATCACTTCTGAAGGTTTCCTGAAGGGGCAGGCACGATAGTGTAATGGTTAGCATAACGCTATTACAGCGCCAGTGACCCAGGATCAATTCCCGCCACTCTCTGTAAGGAGTCTGTATGTTCTCTCCGTGACTGCGTGGGTTTCCTCCGGGTGCTCTGGCTCCCTCCCACATTCCGAAAAAAGACATACGGGTTAGGAAGTTGTGGGCGTGCTATGTTGGCACCGGGAGTGTGGTGACAATTGCGGGCTGCCCCCAGAACACTCTACGCAAAAGAGGCATTTCACTGTGTGTTTCGATGTACATGTAACTAATAAAGGTCTTAATATAATCTTAATCTTAATCCTTCCATTATAGCAGCCTCAGTCACTTGACAAATGTGACTCTCACCATTAATTTACAGTGTTTTGGGCAGCCTTTCTTTACTTTATATCTCCTTCACACTAATTTAATTAAGGATTTCATTCTATATTAGATTTGCCAGAAGAGATTTTTCTTCCAACCCTGTGCTTACAAACCCATAAATATGACCAATAATAGACCAATAGTGAAGTTGCGATAAAAAGCTACAATGGGTATTTGTGAAAAAAAATAACAATTTGATAAATATCTGGGTACTTCCTTGTGGGATTTTATTTCATATGAATTAATTTGTGGATGTTAAGTGGATTCATGGTGATTCCCCAGCCCTCTCTGTACTCTGTTACCACTTTCTTCTGACTGATTGCCCCAGTTCCTCTCCTCAGAAGCAAGAGGAGGTCATCTAACCCTTCAAGCCTGCTCCACCATTCACCAAGGTCATAGCTGACCTACCTCAGCACCCTTTCCTAACACTATCCCCATATTCCCAGATTCCCGTAGTATCCAGAAATCTGTCAATTTCTGTTCTGAATAAACTAAACAACTGAACCTCCACAGCCCAAAGATTCACCACCCACTAAGTGAAGAAATTGTTCCTCATCTCAGTCCTAAACAGCCTACCCCTTATTCTAAGACTGGGATCCCTAGCTCTAGACTCCTCAGTCAGGGGAATCATTCTCCCTGCATTTAGCCTGTCAAGCCCTGTAAAGATTTTTGAGACATAAGAGAAACTCCATATGCTGGAAATCTGGAGCAACACACAAAATGCTGGAGGAACAGCGGGTCAGGCAGCATCTATGGAGGGAAAGTGGACAGTCAACGTTTTGGGTCGAGACCTTTCATCAGGACTGGTGAAGGGTCTCGACCCGAAATGTTGCCTGTTCATTTCCCTCCATAGATGCTGCCTGACCTGCTGAGTTCCTCCAGCATTTTGTGTGTTGCTCCTGTAAAGATCTTGTGTGTTTCAATGAGATCTCCACTCTTTCTTCCAAACTCTAGAGGATACAGACCTAGTCCACTCAATCTCTCCTCAAATGGTAAACCCACCATCCCTGGAAGCAGTCTCGTAAAACTTAAAAAATTTTATTTACAGCACGGTAACAGGCCCTTCTTGCCCAATGAGTCCGCACTGCCCATTTAAACCCATGTTAACCTACCCATATGTCTTTTGGAATGTGGGAGGAAACCAGGAGGAATCCCACGCAGTCATGGGGAGAACATACAAACTCCTTACAGACAGCGGCCGGAACTGAACCCTGATCGCTGGCGCTGTAATAGCGTCACGCTAACTGCTTTGCTACCGTGCCTCCCCAAAACAGTAAATATTTTCTGCAGGTAAGGAGACAAAACTGTGCCCAATACTTCAGGTGCATTCTCGCTAAGGCATGAAACAATTGTAGTAAGACCTATTCCTGTAGTCAAACCCTCTCATAATAAAGGCTAACATACAATTTGCCCTCCAAATTGCTTGTTTCACCTGCATGTTGGCCTGTAGTGACTTAGTGTATTAGCACTGGAGGAATTTTTAACATCAACATTACTGAATCTCTCACTATTGAAAAGACTTTAATTTGTTTTGGCATATTCTCAATTGAGGCTGCATTAGCAATTTCCAAATATACTTACTGGTATCAATGAAAGTAGCTAAAGCTTTTGCTATTTAAATAGCCCTGATGATTATTATGTGATCATACAAGTTTCAGGTTTCTGATTACAGCACTAATAATAATTATGATTTACAACTACTGATTTTCTGATTTTTGGATTACTAAATAATGATTGTAAGCATAGTTTTCTCATTAGATTATTTAAGAAATGGTACTAGTATATTTTTTAATTAGATATGCGTACAACATCTAGCAAAGATATGAAATATTCAACTTAAAACTTCGGCATATGAACCAGCAAACAAGCTCAATGCCCTGCCTTCAATATAAAGTTTGCTTCTGACTACATACAATGGTCCAAATGTTGCAAAGAATGCTGATTGGCCAATGCAAAAATCTAAAATTTGAAAATAGCATGTCTCTGAGTACCTTTTTCAGTTCTCTGTCCACATTCTTTCAGGGTTCATGGCGGATTTATTAGGCTATGACAGTTTCAGTAATATAGCTCTTTCTACTGTGAGTCATTTCTGTTTCTTGCTATTCATTCATGTGATGTCAGCAAACCAGTATTTATTAACCACTCTTAATTACCCTTGGTGATGACTGCCTTCCCAAGTTACTGCAGTCCTTTTGCTTAAGGTATTCCCACATGGTTGTTGGATAGGAAGTTCCTGTATTTTTATCCCATGACAATTAAGGGACAGTGATATTCTTCAAAATCAGGATAGTGGGTGACTTGGAGGAGAACTTGCATGTGGCATTGTTAGTTATCCTTGTTCTTATGGTTATGGACTGTGCGATACTGTCAAAGATGCAGTTGAAGAACTTTCTTTCATTATCCTCTGCCTCAGTCTCTCTATTTTTCTCCCCAACTAGACAGTTTTGCATATCCTCCTAATGATTTTGTTTTAGCCAGGACTAAGTATTAGTTTGGTCGTTGATGCTGGAGCCTGCTTGGTTATTGAGTGGATAATCAAGTATATGAATCCTGAGTTTAGCAGCCATCCTCTGCACCACTTGACATTGAGCAACTGATCAGCTGTCACAGTGTGCCCACATTACAAAGAACATAGAACATTACAGCACAGTACAGGCCCTTTGGCCCACGATGTTGTGCTGACCTTTTATCCTGCTCTAAGATCTATCTAACCATTCCCTCCCACATAGTCCTCCATTTTTCTATCATTCATGTCGCTATCTAAAAGTCTCTTAAATGTCCCTAATGTATCTGCACCCACAACTTATGCCAGCACTGCATTCCACATACCCACCACTCTCTATGTAAAAAACTTACCTTTGACATCCCTCCAAATCTTCCCCCAATCACTTTAAAATTATGCCCCCTCGTGTCAGCCATTTTCGCCTTGGGAAAGGTCTCTGACTCTCCACTCGGTCAATGCCTCTTATAATCTTATACACCTCTATCAAGTCACTTCTCATCCTCCTTTGCTCCAAAGAGAAAAGCCCTAGCTCGCTCAACCTATCCTCATAAGACATGCTCTCCAATCCAGGCAGCATCCTGGTAAATGTCCTCTGCACCCTCTCTAAAGCTTCCACATCCTTCCTATAATGAGGTGACCAGAAGTGAACACAATACTCCAAGTGTGGTCTAACCAGAGTTCTATGGAACTGCAACATTACCTCATGGCTCTTGAACTCAATACTCCGACTATAGAAGGCCAACACACCATACACCTTCTTAACAACCCTATCAACCTGTGGGGCAACCTTGTAGGATCTATGGACATGGACCCCAAGATCCCTCTGTTCCTCCACACTGCTAAAAGCCCTGCCTTTAACCTTGTATTCTGCCTTCAAATTCAATCTTCCAAAATCTATCACTTTACACTTTTCCGGGTTGAACTCCATCTGCCACATCTCAGCCCAGCTCTACATCCTATCAATGTCCAGTTGTAATCTACAGCAACATTCCACACTTTCCAAAACACCACCAACCTTCATGTCATCAGCAAACTTACTAACCCACCCTTTCACATCCTCATCCAAGTCATTTATAAAAATCACAAAGAGCAGGGGTCCCAGAACAGACTCCTGCGGAACCCCACTGGTCACTGACCTCCTAGCAGAATATGCTCCATCTACCACCACCCTCTGTCTTCTATGGGCAAGCCAATTCTGAATCCACACAGCCAAGTTTCCCTGGATCCCATGCCTCCTGACTTTCTGAATGAGCCTTACATGAGGATCCTTATCAAATGCCTTAATAAAATCCATGTAGACTACATCCACTGCTCTACTTTCATCAAGGTGCTTTGTCACATCCTCAAAGAATTCAATCAGACTCGTGAGGCACGACCTGCCCCTCACAAAGCCATGCTGACTGTCCCTAATCAGCCAATGCTTCTCCAACTGCTCATAAATCCTGTCTCTAAGAATCTTCTCCAGTAATTTGCCAACCACTGAAGTAAGACTCACTGGTCTGTAATTCCCGGGGTCATCCCTACTCCCTTTCTTAAACAAAGGAACAACATTTGCCACCCTCCAATCATCTGGCACTACTCCTGTTGCCAGTGAGGACGCAAAGATCATCGCCAAAGGCGTAGCAATCTCTTCCCTTGCTTCTCGTAATAACCTTGGATAAATCCCGTTTGGCCCTGTTGACTTATCTATCCTAATGTTTTTCAAAAGTTCCAGCACATCCTCTTTCCTCACATTGATATGCCCTACTGTATCAGCCTGTTGTAATCCATCCTCACAAACACCAAGGTCTCTCTCACTGGTGAATACTGAAGCAAAGTATTCATTAAGGACCTCCCCTACCTCTTCCGACTCCAGGCACATGTTTTCTCTTTTATCCCTGATCGGTCCTACCCTCACTCTAGTCATCTTCCTATTCTTCACATAGGTATAGAATGCCTTGGAGTTTTCCTTAATCCTACTCACCAAGGCCTTCTAATGCCCCCTTCTAGCTCTCCTAAGTCCATTCTTAAGCTCCCTCCTGGCTGCCTTGTAACTCTCCAGAGCCCTGTCTAATTCATGCTTTCTAAACCTTAGGTAAGTTTCTCTCTTCCTCTTGACAAGATATTCTACATCTCTTGTCAACTATGGCTCCTTCACTCTACCATCCTTACCCTGCCTCAATGGGACAAACCTATCCAGAACGCCATGCAAGTACTCCCTAAACAACATCCACATTTCAGCTGTGCACTTCCCCAAGAATATCTGTGCCCAATTTATGCGCCCAAGTTCCTGCTAATAGCATCATAATTCCCCCTCCCCCAATTAAATACTTTGCCATATCGTCTGTTCCTATCCCTCTCCAAGGCTATGGTAAAGGTCATGGAGTTATGGTCACTATCTCCAAAATGCTCTCCCATCGAGAGATCTGAAACCTGATCAGGCTCATTGCCTAGTACCAGGTCCAGTATGGCCTCTCCTCTAGTCGACCTGTCCACATACTGTGTCAGGAATCCTTCCTGGACACACTTAACAAACTCTGTCCCATCTATCCCCTTTACACTAAGGAGGTGCCAATCAATATTAGGGAAGTTGAAATCACTCATGACAACAACCTTGTTATATTTGCACCCCTTCAAAATCTGCTTCCCGATCTGCTCCTTAGTGTCTCTACTGCTATTGGGGGGGGGGGGGGGTCTGTAGAATACTCCCAATAGAGTGACGCTCCCTTTTTGCTTCTGACTTCCACCCACACTGACTCAGTCGACGATCCCTCCAGGATATCCTCCCTTTCTACAGTTGTGACACTGTCTCTGATCAGCAAACCCATTCCCCCACCTCTTTTACCTCCGTCCCTGTCCCTTTTAAAACATCTAAACCGCGGAATATCCAGCAGCCATTCCTGCCCTTGTGACAGCCAAGTCTCTGTAATGGCCACCATGTCATAGTTCCATGTACTTACCCATGCTCTAAGTTCATCACTCTTGTTCCTCAAACTTCGTGCATTAAAGTAGACACACTTCAGCCCATCCAACTGACTGCAATTTTGCCCTTTCAACTGCCTATCCTTCCTCATAGTCTTTCTATACTCTGCATCTACTTGTCACTAAATGCACCAACCTCTGACATCACTCTAGTTCCTATCCCCCTGCCAAATTAGTTTAAAACCTCCCCAACAGTTCTAGCAAACCTGCCCTCAAGAATATTGGTCCCCCTGCAGCTCAGGTATAACCCGTTCTTTTTGTACAGGTCATACCTTCCTCAGAGGAGATCCCAATGATCGACAAATCTGAAACCATACTCCCTGCACCAATTCCTCAGCCACGCATTCATCTGCCAAATCAACCTATTCTTACTATCACTGGCATGTGGCACAGGCAGCAATCCAGAGGTTACTACCCTTGAGGTCCTGCCTTTCAGCTTCCTACCTAGCTCCCTATATCCCCTCTTCAGGACTTCATCTCTCTTCCTACCTATGTCATTGGTACCAATACGTACCATGACCTCTGGCTGCTTGCCCTCCCCCTTCAGAATGCTGTGGACCTGGTCAAATAAATCCCTGACCCTGGCACCTGGGAGGCAACATACCATCCGGGAGTCTCTTTCATGTCCATAGAATCTCCTGTCTGCCCCCCCTTACTATGGAATCCCCTATCACTACCGCTCTTCTCTTCTCCCCCCTCCCCCTTAGGCTCTGTAGTTCACTGTACATGTCGAAATAAGGTTTGCCTCAAAATTGATTAAACTGAATGGACAAAGAATACCACGTGTACATATTATACAGACTGTAGCAGTCCCTCAGCAAGTAGTGCCAACAAAGGTGAGTGTGCTACAAACTAAGACAAATCTGGAGTACTATGCTTTGGTCTCCTCACAAGAAAGGATGATAATCTGTTGGAAGTAGTTCAGAGAAAGTTTACTTGAAGACTATACCTGGAATTAGCAGATTATCTCATGTTAAAAGGTTGGACAAATTAGGCTTTAATCCACTGGAGATTCGAAGAATGAGAGGGGACTTGACTGAAGTGTTTAAGACCCTGATAGGTCTTGACAGGGTGGATGTGAGGAGGACGCTTCCTCTTATGGGAGAATTTAGAAGTAGGGAACACTGTTTAAAAGCAAGGGGTTGCCTATTTAAGACAGATGAGGCATTTTGTGAGTATTTGGAACTCTATATCTCAAAGAGCAGTGGAAGCAGATTTTCCACTTCTCTTTGCTGAACAGTTTTAAGAAAGAAGTGGGTAGAGACTTGAGAAGCATGGGGGTGAATGAAAATGAGTTGAGTTTACAATCAGATCAGCCAGGAACTTATTAAGTAGTAGAGCAGTCTTGGGGGACATGGCCTACTCCTGCTCCTAATTCATATGCATGTTTGTATGTCATTGTATCATTGTTTCTCAGACTGCCAATGGCCCTCAAGCAGGACTGCGCTGCTTTAACCATTGCTGCAATCTGGTAAAAGAAAGATTTTGCATTTATTGGAAGTTGGAGGAAGGTATAAGAGGGATGTCAGTGTTAAGTTTTTTTTACATAGAGAGGGGTGGGTGCGTGGAACTCACTGCCTGCAGAGGTTGTGGGGGCAGATATATTAGGGACATTTAAGAGACTCTTAGATAGACACATGAATGATAGAAAAATAGGGGGCTATGTGGGAGGGAAGGGTTAGATAGATCTTAGAGAAGGATAAAATGTCGGCACAACATTGTGGGCCGAAGTGCCTGTACTATGCTGTAGTGTTCTATGTTCTATCTCTCCCTTGCTCTTTTTTGAATAGGCCCATTATATTGCTACATATTTAAATAGCTAAATGGGGGGGGGGGGAATGTGGGGACACTGTGTGACATCTCACCTGAGTGACAGTGGAGGAGTACAGAGGAAGGTCAAGCAGTACATGATAGGTGAAGGGAGAAAATGATAACTTGGGAAAGTGAAGTGCTGAGAGGTCCAGTTAATTAAATTTCTGTTCCCGTTATTTCTGCCACTATCTTTCTGATTTGGGAAAAGGCAGGGGAAAAATTAGGCCCAATTAAACAGATTCAGAGAGGTAAAGGAGGAAAATAAAAGTAGTTAAAACAGTAAACTACATCTTTAATCTTATTTTGTGCATCTTAAAAATGGCTTTTGTTTACAATATCTGCTGGAAAAGGGTCTGGAATAATTTGTTGATCTTACTGGTTTTCCCATCTGCACCTATAAATAAGTTAATTGTATATTATTTCTACAGCATCCGCTTAATTAGGTAAAAGCCAAAAGAGCTCTAACACTTATGCCGTGTTCACTTACTTGGAGACATTAAAATTAGTGAATTTCTGAATCCACTGTCTGTCTGGAGACCATGATTTATCCATATCAGTCTGATAAAACTGAAAACAACATTAACCATTCATCTTTATTATGAGACCCAGCCATGGTAACATTGAGAAATGGATCATTTTTGTCATATTTGGGGATTAGATTTGAACTTCCCTGTCTCCAAGACACTGAGAGATTTGTGGGTGAAGATAGTTTCCTTCATCAGCTTCTTTTCTGGAGTGCACTAACAATTTCAAACTGGAGGATAATCCTTCTTGCTGATTAAATGTTATAAACAAACCCAAAGGGATATCCTGGAGGCAATGTCATCAGTTAAGACAATTGGATGCCAATTTAAGTAACCTGGCAACAGAGCCAGAAGATCTAGGAAGGGAACATATTTTACATGGGAGGTTTTTAAACATCTGAAATGTGTTTGCTTCTAAGCGTTGTGGAAACAAATTCAACAGTAATTTCCCAGTGGGAATTAAACATGTACTTGTAAAAGAGAAACCCATGCAAGACTGAAACGGGAGAGTGGGAATGGAGCGAGAATAGCACTTTTAAAGAGCAGCACAGGATGTTGGTCTGAATAGCATCATTTTGTGCTATGCAATTGAATACTTTTCTCATGCAAAACTGGCATAATGTTGGATTGTGCAAGAGATATCTGAACTATTCAACGACTGTATATCTAAAATTATAAAAAGATCAGAACTACTTTCACTGACATTTATATATTCTTCTCCCCACCTTCAAACTGTATTCCTATTTTTTTTTCTGGGAAGTATTTGAAAATATTCTTGGGACATTCTCCTTTTGTGCTTGGTGTTTCTTTGCCATTCATTTTTTTCTTGGAAATCATTTAGGCTAGGGAATGGAGAAATATTTAAACCTCTTCTAAAAAAAAATTCTCGTACATGACTCTAGTGAGAATACAAAATAGTTGTGGATGGAATGGAATGATGTGAGGAAAAGTTTCTCATTTCTTTGGAACTCCCTTCCTCCCAGGAAGGGCAGAAGCAGAGTATTAGTATTATGAGACAGGGATAAATAGACACCCAAAAAGGAAATGGTGAAAGGTTACCAAGGGTAGATGGGAATGAAGAGCTGAGGTTACAATTAGATCAGCCATGATCTTGTTGAATAGTGGAGCAGGTTTAAGGAGCCAAGTGGTCTATGCTGCTCCCAATTCATTATTTTCAGATGTTATGTATGGACATATCTTTATGACGTAGGGTAGCTTTAATTACCTCCTTTCTCAATCAATAGCTGATTTATCATTTGCTGGCACTTAGTAAATCTATGGCTTCACCCTGGCTGCTGCTGAAACTGTCTTTTTCATGCCAGCATAATTTTATTTTCTTTCAATCAAATATAACTTTCTCCTCTCTAAAGAACTGAATAGTTACAGGATAAGTAATAATTGCAAAAAAGGCATGAAGACAACCAAGAAAGAAAGGAACAAAAAGCACTTGGGACAATTAAGTCTCTTCAAAAAATTGTTAGGATCAGGTGCCATTTGGCCCAACCTATTTCTGAAGTTCAGAAATATCCTCGTCCACTAATTTCAGTATCCAGTTGTTTTATAAATGATTTGAGAGGTTTCACCTCTGCCAACATGATTGATGCTACTTTCTATGCCCAGAGCATTCTCCAATAACGATTCAGGTATAATATGTTATTGAAATGACCACATAGAAATATTAATATTTTTGAACAGATTCTAAAGGTCTAGGCTTGAACATGTGCAGTAGGCCTAGAAATTCAACTCGACAGACATGTTTTTCACATACTATAAAATAGACTTGAAGCAGAAAGTCAACTGTGTACAATCCGTGATGAAAATTCTATTGCAGTTTTCTTTGAGCCAGTACTGGACTGGCAATAGTGACATTGATCACCATGCAATTTATATTGACACTGCTGCTCCAACACTGAAGTTATGCATGCTGGAGAAACCAATAGGGCAGGTTTAACCTAAGTTGCTGCTGGGAGTTGGCTCTGCCATTGAGAGCATCTGTAAAATCTTCTCTACAGATCTACTACATAAGCTGTCTTTCTTTTGTGGGGAAGAGCCCAGTCAGTTCAGTTGCTTTTCCTGGACATCCATCTCGCATGCCATGATGCCCAATCATCCAAGACTGATGTGTGGTGCCCCCTGACCCACCACTCCCTGTATATGGCCATTTCCATTAAGAGCCACTACTTCAAGTGGTGCTGGATGCTAATGATTTACCACACTATCAACAACAGGTGTACACAAGGTGACTTGCATTAGGTCTACACAAGAGAATTGCTTCCCTTTGGCCCTGCAATAAATTGGTGCTGTCCTCCACACTTTAGCTCATGTTTATTTGCACATTTGAATTTCTAACCAGTGGAATTTTCCAGAGTGTCTTCACAAACAGATCTCCTACCATCAAAATCAATGTCAGAAACATGGCTAAGTTGAATAAATGCAGAGTGGATCGTCCATTTATATTAAGGATTGAATTGCCCCCGATCTCTCAGCTCAATATAAGCAGCCGCACTGCTGTAATATTTAGCCTCATTTTCTAGGAGTTTCTGTTCTGCTGCATTTCAAAATTGTTAAAAGAATGTCTTAAAGGACAAATATAATTGACTTTGCTGATTACATTACTACTGCTGAAGAGCTAAGCCTGAGGTGAACAAATGTAGAATGAAGAGGATGGAGAAGGAGGAATTGAACACATATATTTGAGGGCAGAGCAGAGGTGATAATTCCTATTGCAATGATTGTAATAGGGATTAAGAGGTGGTATGACAAGGAATAGGTAGTCATAAAGAAAGAGAGAAGTGAAGCAATAGAAGAGTGTGGGTTGGGAGGGATAAGAAGAGAGCCACTCCAGGCTTCAGTGAGGCTTAAATCTTCACCTATGTTCCTCTTAATCTCACAATGAAATACAATAGTAATGTAATCAGAAAAGACAATTATGTTTGTCCTTTAGCATGTTTTCAACAATTTTAAAAGGCAACTGAACAGAAACTGCTGGAAAATGAAGTTGAATATTCCAGCAGTGCAGCTGCTTAAAACATGCTGAGAGATCGTGAAAAAATTCAGTCCTTTCACCACAAACTGCATTAAAAAAATTTAGCCTGCAACAATAGTGGTTCCTTTCCTTACCACAATTTGCCTTCTCCCACCCATAGAGAAAGGAGAAAAAGACAGTAGGAGAAGCAAACAGAGTTAAAATGAAGCAAAAAAACCCAGCAAGGTTCAGAACTGAGAAAGGGAGAAAATATTATTTCAAAGACAATGGAGACGAGAGAGAGAAACCAAGAGATCACAGTTACCATGCACAATGCTACAGGGATCTATTAGTATTTATTAAATGGAGAAAACTGACATCAACAATTGTTTGATCAAGCTGAAATGTCATTCCTGACATGTTGCTGTTAAAATATTGTAGCATGAAAACCTTCCTACTCACCAGTCCTGTACTGCATTGAAAGATTCTTCATTTGTGATGTCGTACATTAGGATAAAGCCCATTGCACCACGATAATAGGCTGTGGTGATGGTCCTGTAACGTTCCTGTCCTGCTGTGTCCTACAAAAAACAAAACTCAATCAATATGAAGGCTTTAATGCTTACTTTAAATCATTTTTTGTTGCTGTGATTCAAACATAACTGCTGTATAACCACAGGGATCTGTACATTTTTTTAGATGTATTCAGGATATATTGAAATGTATTACTATACTGGCATAGCTTGCAAATTGGATTTTTTTCTTCACAGTAACTCAGTAAAAGATATTATTGGAAATAAACCAAATCTAGTTACACATGGATACTGTTGGTCTTTGTGCAAAAGATCCTAACTTCCAAATAATAAAAGGTAAATGTTGCTCCAGTGAATTTGTGTGATCATTGTTTTTGAAAATAACGATGCAGCTCAATTACAACAACCAGGCATGTGTTTAGGAATCCCCAAACCACAGGCCACTGGCATCATCTTTTCACCTGAACTGGAATCTAGCCCAGACTGGCAGCCACTATCAATCATACTCCTACAGGAAATGTATCTGACAGTTTTGAACAAGTTCATGGTGAATGTCAGCCAAGACAAAAATGCTGCTTTTAGCTCTACAATCTTGATTACAAGGATACCAGGTGTAGGAAATGCAAGTGTCTAATTTTGACCTGAGAATACTGGATGCTAAAGGGTAAAGGATAAAATACTGCATACCTGAAAGGATAAAAGATGAAAAATCTACATTTTCAGTCCTGAAGTCCAGTTTACAGTGACTCCTTCTCCCTATAGATTTCTATGATTCTGTTTGTGGGCTGCACACATTAACCCACAGATCAAAAAGTGCTGACAACATACCAGTGTTACACTAATTTGCTTTGTGAACAGGAATGTCTTTAGAGAGATTATATATTTATATTCCCAGAGTAAATAGGGTTTTCTTGATTTCACATGGAAATTGCCATCAAACATTTGATAATAATCTTTCCTGCTCATCAAGTTTATCATTGGTTTTCCATCATGCTTTTGCCTTTCTAGGTTCTGTGAAGGATATTTATATTGGAAAATCCTGATATAAATTCATTTTCTTATTCCACAATCATCAATGCAATTTCCAGAATTGTTTCTAGTTTTTATTTCCCTTCTGCAATTTTTTCTCTTCCATAACTTTTACTTCAAGGAGTTGAAAAAGTAGAACTATGGTATGAATTTTCCACCTTGATCCTTCCAGTGAAATTTTCCCATGTGATTGCTATATTGTAGAATTGAATAATAATGGAAGGCATGCTGCCTATTAAGTGGTGGTCATCTGAGAGGCCAGGACATGTGCCACTCACAAGGAGGCATTCAGCATTAGCAATTGTGGGCAAGGTGGGGGGTGATGATACCTTGAAGGGTTCCACTCCAGAACTTGGCATTGCGAGACAAAGAACAGGAGGCAACAGCAAAGTGTAGAAATGCAGTTATCATGCTTGTGGTAAGGGTGTGGGAGAGGGGGAGCTGTAATTGTCAATATGCATCCCATTTTGTAGTTGCCTTCCTGGTATGAGAGTAAAGGACATCAAGATGAGGGTGCAGAGCACTCTGGGGTGTCGAACGGGGGGAGGTAGCGATACACGTCAGTACCATTAGGAGGGGGCAAGCAGGTGTTGAGCTCCTACAGACATTCAACAGTTAGGGAAGAAGTTAAAAAGTAGTTGCTAATCTCTGAATTGCTCCTTGTGCCACAGAGCAGCAAGAGTAGATATAGATCATTGCATGGCTATGGAGGGCTAGAGGGAGGGATTCTTGGGGCATTGGGATCAGTTTTGAGGCACAATGTATCTGCTGCACATCAGCAGGACTGGGATCAAAGTCCTCACAGGAAGTTAATGGTTTGGATGCACTTGAGAAGCCAAGGTCAGAATCCAATTAAGAAGCATGAGTATATATGAACAGTAGTATAAAAGGATCAGTGACAGCATAGATAAGAGGTTTGCTTCAGGAAAGAAAGCAAAGCATTGTGGTAAATGGTTGTGTTTCATACTGCAGATTGGCAGCCAGAGCTTACCCCTACAGGTTTTTTGATACATATTAATGACTTGAATGTGGGTGATCAGGATAAAGGTTCAAAGCTTGCAGCTGATCCAATAATTATAGCTATGATAAATAATGAGGAAGACGGTAATAGACTGTCAAGAAACAGGGATAGGCTGGCAGAATGTGTAGACAAGAGGCAAATGGCATTTACAGTATGAAGTGTGAAGTTATAATTTTGGCAGAAAGAACAAGGAGTGACAACATAGACTAAATGGCACACTGCAAAAGGGTGTGTAGGATCAGAGGGACCTGGTGTATTTGTGCATAAATCTTTGAAAGTGGCAGAAAATATTTAGAGGGTAGTTAGTAACAAATATGGGGTCTTGAGCTTCATAAACAGGGAAAGGATACAAAAGCAGAGAGGGTATGTTGGACCCAAGAAGGATTGGTTGGCTCACAGTGAAATTTGCACTCAATTGTGGATCCTGATACCATGTGTTAGGAAGGATGTGGAAGTCCTAGAGAGGATGTTGGCCAGAGATGCATTTAACAGAATTAGATAGGTTAAGTAGAATTTGTCCCCATTAGCAGATGATTTGAGGATCTGGTTAAAAATGAAGGAAAAAAGATACAGGCGGAATGTGAGGAGAAATTTTCTTGTGCAGAGAGTGATTAAGATAGGAATTTATTACCTGCATGCATAATGGAAAGGGAGCCAATAATAGCTTTCAAAGGGAATTGGATATGCTCTTGAAAGCAAGTAATTTGGAAGGCTTTGGGGAAAGAGCTTGGCACTGGGATTGACTTGGAGTGGCATAGCCAATAGGCTGAATGGAATCCTTCTGTGCCAGTATTGATGTTTCTCCATAATTGTACCAGTAGGCTGGGCAATCTAATTTAAACAATGATCCAAAAGCATTAATTGATTCGAATCAGGTATTGCCCAGATTTATGATTTTCTGTACAGAATTGTTGAAAGCCCTGCTGTAGTATCTGATATGTTGTTGCAGAAGAAGAAATAATAACATTTTCTGAAACCAGCTTGGAGCATGAGTAGGTCTCCATAGTCCGAATGTGCAGCATCTCTCAATTGACCAAATTCAATCGGATTTCTTGGTGGTTGGGATTCTAGTTTAGTAAGTTTTAATCTGGAATTGGTCTCATTCAAACACATTGATTTGACAAATGCTTGGCAGCATTCAATCGTAGTTTGTAAGATAGCAGAAACAAATGGCTCCATGTCAAAACAAAGGAAATCTGCTTTAATCAATTACTTTCATGAAACTAATGACTTATTGTAGATATTTTCTCTGCACTCCCCATACTCACCCCTCTTAATTTTCCAAAACGAAAGATTTACCACTATAATCATTGCTGTACCCTGCAGCTTGGCTGACCTATAAGTCACTCGTTGCAAAAGTGAGAAGCCAGCCAAAAAGATATTCTTGAGATTATAAAATTACAATTTTCCTCACTGATAGCATAAGAAGCATGTAATGATAATAAGCTAACCAAACCTCTTTCCATGTATCATGTACAGTTCACTCTGCTCAATTTCATTATTTGCAGAAAATCTCTGCAATTTTTCACTGATCCGATCCCTCCAGAATCCTCAATTATCTTAACTTTATTTGTTATTAATCCATGGCATGATATCTACTTACAAATCTAGCCAATTTATGAATCAACATGTTTCACACAGTACTTAATATCCATCTGCACTTACTCATATAGCCCTCAATTAAGTTCCCAACTAGATATTTGTGAAACTATAGCAGGTTGCAGAAGAATCAAATGCAGGAAAGCAATAACCTGATGCAGGTACCCTTCACATCTGATTCTATGACAAATCATGATCACTATGCATTTAAAATATAACAATGACAAAATTGTGCTGAGGGTCTCTGGGGTTAAAACAATCACCATAATGAAGCACAACTGTAAAATAAGATTTTGTTCCCAAATACATAATTATTCAACAAAAAATGTAGGCATGAGTATGTTGTACAATAAAGTGTCAATGATTTCAAAAGGACTAAAGCTTCAATCACCCTAATAGGAACATAAACTTGCACTACTGAAGTACATTTCGTGACCTCAACATCTTGCAAAATGTGGTACAATTAATAAAATATTACTGTAATGTTAGGGCCTGAGTCTGAGTAATGGAATAATTTCACATTCCAATGACAATACTCTGTGGGGCTTTAATGTAACAACTACTACCACTCATTATCCAAATCTGTGCAAGGAATATGGGCATTCTGGAGAGCTATTAGAACAGCCGACACTGCTCCATAGGACACTATTCCACCAAAGAAGGCCTGCATCATCTTCCTTTATTGTTCTAAATTATAAAGAGTAGAAGGAAGTATCTGTCTTATTGTCGATATTGTGCAAAACAGATGGATGTTCTCACTTCCCACACATTTACAGAAACACAGAACTAATGCGGGAGCATTCATTCTTAGTCCACACCAGAACTCTGCAACACCAATCCCACCAGTCCCGTTTCCCAGCTGTGACATTTTACTCCCTCTAGTATCAATTGAATTCACTTTTGAAGGAATTGAATTAACTTGCTACCAATATCATTTCAGACAATTAGCTCCAGAATATCATGAGTGATTGCATGAAAGGTCTTCCTCACGTCACCCCAGATTATTGTGCCAATTGCCTTAAATCTGCATCCACTAATTTGAGGTCCTTCCTCCAATGGGGTAAGCTTCTCTTTTGTCACTTAACCTTCCTTCCTCTAAGGAAAATAATCCCAGTTATTTTTTTTCTTTTCTAGTGTCATCTCTTATTCCTGGGAACATTCTCCAAAGTCTTTTCTGTACCCTTTGTAATCTTCCTCCAGTGCAATGACCAAAACAGGATGCTGCTGAAACAGAAGTTTGTACAAGTTCACTATAATCTCCTACCTTGTTATTACCTAGCTCAATTTTTAAAACCCAGGATGCTGCTTTTTTAAGTCATGTTCTCATCTTTAAATATCTGTGCACATACACAGCCAAGTTTTTCTGTTCTGCAGAATTTCTTGTGTGCCCAAGCTTTTCCTATTCCTGGGTCCCTGTCACAATTGCATTCCTTAGGACATGTTGTCTTTTAGCATGTTTCCTTTCAATTGGTATCACTTTGCCTTTCTCTACATCCAATTTCATCTGTTATCTGTCTGCCCATTTCACCAGTCTCTATCTCTTGAAGTCTATCACTATTTTCAGACTGTTTACCACTCTGTCCTGAGCCAGATTGCAGATTTTTCAGTGTTCCCCTGTATAATCAAGCTCAAGTCATTAAAACATATCAAGAAAAGCAGTGGGTCCAGTCCAACTCTCAAAAAGAACTGCTCAGCAAGACTGCCTATTGTCTATTCCTGTCAACTTTGTATCTATTTCTGCCACTACCTTTTTATCCCACAGGCTCAGCTATTCATAAGCTAATTTTGTGGTACTACATCAAATGGCTTTTTAATGTCCAAATGCACAACATTAATGGCATTGTCCTCACTCATTATTCTTTACTTCACCAATAAACACAATCTAGTCAAGGATGATTTACCTTTAACAAATCCTACCCACAAATTACTTTAAATGGAATTGAAGTGCAGAGATGAGCAACTATACTCCTCAATGTACTTTACACTAGTGATGAAAGAAAAATCTTCCTTCCTTAAATTTCAAAGCATTTCTACAGCTTTGTATACACATATATTGAAGTCGTCAGAAGGTACTGTATTTGTCTGACTAACAGAAGTCGATAGCAAGATTTCCCATTGGTCTGGTTATTGCTCCAGTAATTAACTCAGTTTGCAAAGTATTTAGTCTCACATTAGGCAAATTTTCTTCAAAAGCCACAATTGCTATAAATAGCAAAACATTTAATTACAATACAAGCAATACCTCCAACACCATATTAGCTGATGTCTAACAAGGGAACAAATAAATAATTTTTGTAGATAACATTTGCAAAATGACAGTCATGTTTTGTCGCCAATTACGTATTATGTATTTAGCTTTTCTACCTCAGTATTTTTAATTGTACACTGCATTATCAGAAAGGCCAATTATAGCATAAACATGGTAATTTACCAATATCATAAACACAAGATTAACAATATATATGTAAGAAAATTGGATCCAAACTCTTTTATACAAAAGCAAAATGCCACAACTGCTGGAAATCTGAAATGACAGTATTTTCTATTCTCATTTACAACTGTTATATTCCTCTCTTCAATTTTAGATGAAATTTCTTTTTTCCAATTCCCTACTCCACTCATAGAATCGGTAAGGATCAGGAGGACATGAGGCCCACTGAACCCATGCCAACTCCTTCTTGAACAATTTATTCATTTCTCTTCCTCTGCTCTTTTCCCATATCCCAGCAAACTAATGGCAATTTTGGTGACAGATTTAGTCTAACTGCTAACACCATTTTTAGAATACTGTTAATGTTTTATTCATTGAAAGAATGCAGTCCTGGCTGACAAGGCTGGTATTTATTGTCTTCCCTCCACCCCACCACTTTTAAGAAGGTGGTGGCAAGCTGCTTTCTAGAACTACTAAGGTCCTTCTGATATGGGTACTCCCACCATTCTCTTTGGTGGGGGGAGGTTCAAAGAGTTTGACCCAGCTACAGGAAATTGATTGTAAACGCTTCAACTTTTGCCACTCACAAGCTGGTTCTGCCAACACTAAGAAAGAGGAGGTTCTTGGAACTTAACTGTCCACCACTGTTCAGGATCAGATATGACAGGACTGTAGAGATGTACTAATTCAATGTAACTGCACTGTGTAATGAATTGACCTGTATGATCAGTATGCAAGACAAGTTTTTCACTGTACTTCGGTACAAGTGACAATAATAAACCAATACCAATTTGATCTGCTCCACTGGGTTTAGCTTAGCTCTGTCTACTGAATGCTGCTTTTACCATTCAACATGCACGCAGTCCTGAGATGCCCATTCACCAGTTTGGCTGCATGTTTTTGGATATGCTTGGTGCTGCTCCACTGGTACCTTGGGGTTTTCTTTTAATGAAGGTTCATAAGGCTCCGTTAATCAAAAGACTGTTATAGCACAGGCAGTAAAGGTTTCCAAAATAATAGCTGATTGATGGATATTGAACAATCTTAACTGCAGTCTGATTGTGTGATGGAACAGAAGAGAGAAAAATGGAATAATAGAGAGCATCTGGCCCTGAGCCAGGAAACAGAAGACCTCTTAACACAAGAAATTAGACTTCAGGCGAGTTCCATTAAATACTATTACAGTTAAACAAAATGGAGAAACCAGTGCACAACTGTCAGGTGCACACACCCAATCCCACTGCCAAATAAAGTAGGAGTTTCATTGATCCAATAATACAAGAAAATTCATAAATTCTGCCAAATTTTTATCACAACTACTTTTTTCTTTCTTATTTATTTTATACTCTATCTCAACTCCAGGCCACTTGTGAAATAGGACTAATTCTCTTTGAAGTTTCTTTACTGACTCCCTTGATAATATCCTTGAACGGAAAATGTTTTGAAAATATCCAGCCCATGCAAAACAATAGCCGTATCTTGGAATTGATCTGTTTGATTGCTGCACTTTGTTTCTTCCATGCTTCAGCTTAATCTTCCCCATCTATGACCAAGAAGAATCCTATGCTCCTAGCACATAATTTCCAACAGGCTCAATACAGATTTAAATGAGTTGATCTCACTTTATTTGCCCGTATTTCTGAGCAATCATGGAGCCATGTTGCAAAGCTACCATTAATCAGTACTTAATTCACATAGCCATCTTACAAGGCTTCTTCATGGGAAAAAGTCACAGTGATACATCTGTGAGCTTAAGGTCAAGTTTCAACATTCATTTTTGGGCAGTGTACAAGGATCTGGATTCCATGTCAATACTTACAATGAGGGATAACAAAAGAAAACTTTAGTGATCATTTGACATATATCACAGAGCCATGTGGAATTATGACCATTGAAAAGGAAAGTAGAAGAGATTCACCTATGCAAAATGCAACAAACGCTTTAGCTGCAAGTTGGACTCATCACTGCATATTTGGTTCCACTGTCTTAAGTGGAATTGATCATATGAGATGTGAACACAATTGGCAGTCAACATTCCCACACGTGTTCAGCACATGAGACAAAGCAAATTTCTCCACTAGTGTCTCTCTGTCTCAGAATGAAACTACATGTTTGATTTTTCACTTATGTGTATCTAATGCAAATTTTGGAAGCCATGAGTACAGATATATAAGTGAACTGAAAGTCATAACAGTGGTCACCTCCAATTTTCAGAACTGCACTCCTGGCATGCAATGACAGCACTAAAATGTATCCCTCAATCAATGTCACTGAAGCACAGATTATCTGATCATTAACATTCTGCTGTTCATGGGAACATGCATTAATCAATTTATTTCTTTTCCACATTACAGCACTTCAGAAAGTATTGTATCAGTTGTATAGCAAGTTGGGATGTCCTGCAGTTGTGCAAGGTGCTATAAAAAGACTTTAATTTATTTAGCTTGGAAAATATTATTACCAGTTACTGCAGTACCTCATGAACAATTTAATCAAATGTTTAAATATGTGCTGTGTCTTTGAGATTCAAAATTGTGTTACAATATTATCAGTTCAGCAGAAATCCACCTATCAAAGGACAGCTACAATGCTTTGATTAACTACCTTAGAATGCAACCTCAGGAAATAATCAGCACAGGATCCATTTACTGCTGAGCTGATTTATAGAGTTTTTTTTACATTGGCCCAATTTGTACTTCACAGTTCTCCCTGGTGCACTGTAGCATTTTCTTCAGATGCAGTAATCAGATTGTCCATATACAGTACATTACTGTAGGCTGCTCAGGCAAAACATTATTCATTTAAGTCACATTTATTGCATCCTGCAAACAATTACAATAAATCATCTATTTTTATTCCTGGTGTGGACAAGAAGAGTTAAGTGGTATATTTCATTTCATATTGGGATGACATTCTTGAAGGGAAATGTACTATGTAGATGTGGTCGTTGTTCAGGGATCTCTTGCAGGGTGTTAGGGATAAATTTGTCCTGGTGAGGCAAAGAAAGAATGACAGGGTGAAGGAACCATGGATGACAAGAGAGGTGGAACAACTAGTTAGGAAGAAGGCGGCAGCATACATAAGGTGTAAGCAGCAAGGATCAGATAGGGCTCATGAGGAATATAGGGTAGCAAGGAGGGAACTTAAGAATGGGCTGAGGAGAGCAAGAAGGGGACATGAAAAGGCTTTGGTGAGTAGGGTTAAGGAGAAACCCAAGGCTTTTTTCATGTATGTGAAGAGCAGAAGGATGACGAGAGTAAAGGTAGGACCAATTAGAGACAAAGGTGGGAAGATGTGCCTGGAAGCTGTGCAAGTAGGTAAGGTTCTCAATGAATACTTCTCTTCAGTATTCACCAAAGAGAGGGGCCTTGATGACGCTGAGGACAGTGTTGGTAAGGTTAATGTTCTGGGGCATGTAGATATCAAGAGAGAAGATGTGTTGGAGTTGTTAGAAAATATTAGGACAGATAAGTCCCCGGGTCCTGACGGAACATTCCCCAGGCTGCTCCGCAAAGCGAGGGAGGAGATTGCTGAGCTGTTGGCTAGGATCTTTGAGTCCTCGTTGTCCACGGGAATGGTACCAGAGGATTGGAGGGTGGCAAATGTTGTCCCCTTATTCAAAAAAGGTAGCAGGGATAGTCCAGGGAATTACAGATCAGTGACCCTTATGTCTGTGGTGGGCAAGCTGTTGGACAGGATTTTAAGAGATAGGATCTATGAACATTTGGAGAATCATGGACTGATTAGGGTCAGCCAGCATGGCTTTGTGAAGGGAAGATCATGTCTCACAAGCCTGATAGGGTTCTTTGAGGAGGTGACCAGGAAGATTGATGAGGGTAGTGTAGTAGATGTAGTCTACATGGATTTTAGTAAGGCATTTGACAAGGTTCCACATGGTAGGTTTCTTCAGAAGGTCAGAGAGCCTGGGATCCAGGGGAGCTTGGCCGTGTGGATTCAGAGTTGGCTTGCCTGTAGAAAGCAGAGGGTTGTGGTGGAGGGAGTGCATTCAGATTGGAGGGCTGTGACTAGTGGTGTCCCACAAGGATCGGTTCTGGGACCTCTACTTTTCATGATATTTATTAATGAATTGGATGAGGGGGTGGAAGGGTGGGTTAGCAAGTTTGCAGACAACACAAAGGTCAGTGGTGTTGTGGGCAGTGTGGAGGACAGTCGAAGCTTGCAGAGGGATATTGATAGGATGCAGAGCTGGGCTGAGAAGTGGCAGATGGAGTTCAATCCAGAGAAGTGTGAGGTGGTACACTTTGGAAGGACAGACTCCAAGGCAGAGTACAAGGTTAATGGCAGGATACTGGGTAGTGTGGATGAGCAGAGGGATCTGAGGGTTCATATCCAGAGATCACTGAAAGTTGCCTCACAGGTGGATAGGGTAGTTAAGAAAGCTCATGGGATGTTGGCTTTCATAAGTCATGGGATCGAGTTTAAGAGCCGCGAGGTAATGATGCAGCTCTACAAAACTCTGGTTAGACCACACTTAGAGTACTGTGTCCAGTTCTGGTCGCCTCATTATAGGAAGGATGTGGAAGTGTTGGAGAGGGTGCAGAGGAGATTTACCAGGATGCTGCCTGGATTGGAGAGTATGCATTATGAGGAGAGACTAAGGGAGCTCGGGCTTTACTCTTTGGAGAGAAGGAGGATGAGAGGAGACTTGTTAGACGTATACAAAATATTAACAGGAATAGATAGACAGCTGGCGCCTCTTTCCAAGGGCACCAATGCTCAATACAAGAGGGCATGGCTTTAAGGTAATAGGGGGGAAGTTCAAGGGAGATGTCAGAGGGAGGTTTTTCACCCAGAGAGTGGTTGGTGCATGGAATGTGCTGCCTGGGGTAGTGGTGGAGGCAGATACGTTGGTCAAGTTCAAAAGATTGTTAGATAAGCATATGGAGGAATTTAAAATAGGGCGATATGTGGGAGGAAGGGTTTAGATAGACTTAGGCGTGGTTTAAAGGTCAGCACAACATGGTGGGCCAAAGGGCCTGTATTGTGCTGTATTTTTCTATGGTTCTATGGTTCATATTCAAAAACATGTCAACACTGGCTGGGCAATTCACCTTCTTGGGTCTGAATCATTAAAAGGTTATATCCTTATTTAAATACCATCAACAAATAGCACACATCATCCCTTGTAGTTCAACCTTGTGGAAGGACTTGAAATCATGCGGCTCTGCCTGATTTGGTGTAATAATTTATACTTGTTATTCTTGAATAGTTCTTTTCAGAACTGCATAACCAAATGGGAATAATGTATGGGGCATATGCTCTATTCATCTGTACAAGATCATTTCTAACAAGTTTCTACTACCAGCCTAGAACTGCAATTTACATTTTTAAGTAGTTTTGCACTGCAAGCAGGAGAACATTATTATTTGCTTGCAGAGCCACTGAAAATTGCATTTAGTGGGTTACGGATAACAATGAAATAGCTTGATTGCTTCTCTCCTCTCTGTCTGTATATTCAATTTCTGTAATAAACAGGCTGCTTGCAGTCAGAAAGCACTCTATAGATTAGTAGAGTCACATAATATTCAAAATATTATTTTGAAGAGGAAATATTGAATGCAATAAATCAATTATTTTTCCATATTCTTAAGTTATGCATCGTTGCACCATTTCCAAGTTTTTTTCTATTTAATTTTCAGAATCTTAAAATGTTCAACTAATCTGTAATAACAAAAGGCAAAATAATTCAACTGATGAAAGTTAACTTTATGTTCTCAAAAGATAATGGTTTACAAGAGTATAGTTTACAAATGCCTTCAGAACTAACACTGCTCTTGCCTTGAGAGCAAGACTAGGAAATAATTATACAGAAGATAGATATAAAACAATCTAATTTGGCAGACAAGTCTTGTTCCCTTCATTTGAAATGAAATATCTATTTCATATAGAACAACTGTACCTGCAAATTATGACATTCATCTGTTTATCATTATAAGCTGCCATTAGCCTAGATGAGCAGTAAAAAAAATCTGAATGAGTGCACTGGCAGTAAAGAAATCAAACCTTTGAATTAGCAAAGCATAGTCAGAAATGTTTGAGATTCTTACTTTCAAACCATGTAAACAATGGAAATTGATGATGCCTACAAGGTGGATAATTGCTCCTCAGGCAATACATGTGTATGTGTTCCTCCACATCTGACCGTACACCATAAAATGAATTCAACTCATTTGTTTTAATGTGCTGCTTCCAGCTCTCCAGTGTGGCGAGTCTGGGTACATGCATTACTTCAAGGCTTAAGCTACTCATCTTAAGCATCAGTCTCCGATAGAAAATATTTTTACAAATAGTTTAAGCACAGGAAATTTTGTTGTATGGGTAGACTTGATTGCTTTCTTGCACATGTTATATTTTATAGCCTTAAGATTTCTTTATCAGTCACATGTACAGTACATCAAAACACACAGTGAAATACACCTTTGTGTAGAATTTTCTGGGGGCAGCCTACAGGTGTCACCAGGCTTCCAGCGTCAACATAGCATGCCCACAACTCCTAACCCCTATGTCTTTGGAATGTGGGAGGAAACTGGAGCACCCAGAGGAAACCCACGCAGTCATGGGGAGAACGTACAAACTCCTTATAGACAGCGGCTGGAATCGAACCCGGGTCGTTGGCGCTGTAATAGCGTTAAGCTAACTGCTACACTACTGTGCCTGCCAATTTGCTCTGGTACAAACAAGATACCAATGCAGTTGGGGTTCTGCTATTTATGGGAAGTCGAGAAAGAGGCAGAGAAGCATGGTTATTGTGTTAGGGAAGGGAAAATTAGTGAATGCAGAGGTTTCCATGCTCCAAGTCAAGTGGAAGTAGGTTGTAAGGAGGTCAAAACTGTTTGAATATTCCCCGACCAACACAACTCCTGAGCTCACCAGTACTTTCCTCTTTCTTAAGCCTTGGCCCCAAGTACCTACCTCCTCTCAGAGTGCAAGTAGCCAGCTGCACTCACAGAAAGGCTTTGATGGTCAGTGAGGCCCAGCTAATAAGCTCTGCCATCAAGCCTGGCTTTGACATTCTCAAACATTCAAAAAACAACTGTGAAGTAATAAAAAAAATTAAATGTTTTAAAATATTAAACTACTAAAAACACAAAATTTAAAACAATTAAATACATCTAAATTATCCAAATTACATGAAATAAAAAGATCTACTTTCTCTCCCATTAATTTCAATGGGACTTCAGTCATGAAATGGGAAGTTTGTACTGTCCAGTTCGACTCTGTGAAGAGTCAACTACTGCAATGAAGATGCCCCAGGGCCTTCATATAAATGGAATGAAAGCCTGCATTTCAGCTGGTAGTCAGGGCTATTTTAGGAGTGCCAGCAAATTTGCTGACTTTTAAGCCAAAGATTGCCCAAAATAGTCTGCAAAAGGCTACGAAGTATGTAGGGGAATGAGCACGAAGGAAGGAAATGAAGCGAAATTGTGAGGTTACTCACAGTAGTAGAAAAAATAGAAAAACAGAATACTTTTTGAAAATGGCAAATGTTCTTGAGACACAGAAAATAAGCATCTAGGCTCAGGGACAATTATAAAGACAAATTGCATGGAGACCTCCAGTCAATGTGGTTGGAGTATAACAGGAAAGAATTTCTACTGAGATTGTATGGAGTTCATTGGGAGTACCATGTATAATTTTGGCCTCTGTACCTAAAGAAGAATGTATGCAAATGCACTCAGTGCAGCACAGATTCACTCGATCAATTTTCGTCTGAGGGTTGTCCTATGAAGAGAGATTTCTTTTACTCACAGCAGTTTAGAAGAATGAAAAGTAATCTCAGTGACACATATTCCAGATTTTTTTTTGAAATTACTTAGATTGAACTTCACTGTTGCCAAGGTGGATTCAAACTCATGCCTATGGACCAATAGCCCAGATGTTGGGGCATTGATCTGGCAACTTAACCACCATGTAACTAAATTCCTTAATGCCAGCAGGCTGCTCTTTCTAGGTCGGGATCATAGTCACATGATCAGGAGTCAACTATTTAGGATGAGATCGGTAGATATTTCTTGATGCAGAGAGTTGTAAATATTTGGAAATCTTTACCTCAGAAGGCTATGTAGGCTCAGGCAACAAGGGCATTCAATGCCGAGATTAATAGAACAAAGGGTTTTTTTGATCAGGTGGGAGAGTGGATGAGACAGGATCAGCCATGCTTGTATTAAATGTAGAACTGACTCAAGAGCCTGTTCAGCCAACTTCTGCTTCTACTCCTTATGAATTGAATAGCAAGATGACTCATTTCTCTTTGGACTAGACTGACAAGCTGATTGGCTCCATGTAGAAAAACCAACAGTAGAAAGCCGCAACTGTTAACGATCAGGGCTTATTGGGCTCAGAGAATGGGGCAGATGAAGAGAAGCAAAGATTGGGGCATAGTGAGATTGAGGCAGGTGGAGGGGGTCTCTGGGTATGTGTATCACAGTCAATTGGTGCAGGAGGGAGAGAGTGTGATTGACAGGTTTGCTTCTGAGGCCCGGGGAAGCAGTCCCGATCCTCCTAATTAACAAGCAGAACTAGAAATAGAATTAACCTGCTTGATCCAGTTTTTCGTGCCTTCATTTGGCTCCTGAGTTTCTTAAGCCTTTAATTCAGTCTTCAGCCTGCACTGCAGGAGATTAATTTAAATATTATAATGAAATATCTGGCCTCCATAAAATATTGGAGTCATACCACGCAACCTGTTGGTGTGATAATGGCAGTGGTTGCATAACTGGCTTGTTTTAGAGAATTTAAGATTTTAAAACCCATCCTTTAATACTGTATTCCACCAGTTATATTTGATTAATAACAACCCCAGTAAATTAGTTTCACTTATTCATTGTTTTTGACAAAGAAAATTAAACTTGAAGTGTTCTGAAGTTATAGTGAGCCAACATGATTCCCTGCACTATTGGGAACTTTAAAAACATCATTTTATGTGTTACTGTCTTTCATACAGATTGAAAAAAAAATCTAAGAACTGTCATGAAAATAATGTTAAAATGTGCATTTGGGCACAAACTGAGTACAGTTCAAAAAGAGTTCTTACATTCGATCATAGTTTTAGCTAATTGAGCTAAAACAAGCATCTATATAGGACACAGTAATTATTCAAATAAAAAGCAGAGAAGATGAAATTAACTTTGTGCCCAATTTGCACTTTCAAACAATTTTTGCGTTTGTTCACTTGGGAGTAAGGGAAACTAAATAAATCATGTTTTGATGCCAAGAAAGCCTGGTAAAATCTACTGTACTCATCTTTAACTGTGAGAATTTTATAAGCAAAATCAAAAATTCCAGCTGAAAAGCAGCAATTTGTTATCTTTTTCATTGTGTGATTTCATCTTTCACCTTTCATTAAAATTTAAGCGTTGTAATTTGGAGAGATTATATGCAGAAAAGAGTGTGATACAAAATAAAGTAGAAAATCGGACAGATGACATTGAGCTTATGTTTTAAAATGTATGACTTTTAGGGTGGAAGATATAAGGAAATAAGGAATTATTTTAAAATTTTTGATAATAATTGGCAATGATATTTTTAGAATCTTACATGTACTAGAACAGAATATCATATTCATCCCTTTGATATAGCAGCAGAAATTACTTTTGTAAAAAGAAAAGCAATGCATGGATGTTTCCCAAAAGCAATTTATTGCTCCTCAGTTCAGTGAACATATCATTTACATATGTCCAAATCAAGGCTAGCAACTGAAGACTTGCTGCTATAAGATATACGGTGAACTCAGAGGATCCTAGAGTAATATTGGATGTAAAGTTCTGATGAATGGTCATTGATCTGAACTGTTAACACTGTTGCTCTCACAATAGAAACTGCCTGACCTCCTGAGTATTTCCAGTGCTTTCAGTTTTTACTTCAGATGTCTAGTAACTGTGGTAAATTGGTTTTGTAAGAGAAAAGAGCGATTACTTAAGTTTCCAGATATTAACATGAATAAGTATGATATTAACCAATCATCCAGCCCAGAAAATCCTTGATTTTAGGTAAAAGGAGAGAAATTTGAAGGTGGAAAATGGGAACATTTACTTTCTAGAACACATACAAAAAGCTATAAATACCTCACTGGTAAAGGGGATGGAGAGGAGGTTTCAACAATGCATGTTAAGTATTATTGTTAAAGTAAAAATAAGTAATTAGTAAACTAAAAATACCTCACAGGATTTCAATGTTTGCTGGTAGCACAGTCCCTGAGATTC
The DNA here is from genome assembly GCF_009764475.1 of Pristis pectinata. Classification (NCBI taxonomy): domain Eukaryota; kingdom Metazoa; phylum Chordata; class Chondrichthyes; order Rhinopristiformes; family Pristidae; genus Pristis; species Pristis pectinata. The sequence goes on along the minus strand of NC_067406.1, from coordinate 51,925,664 downwards.
TATGTTTAGCATATAGAGACGAAGAAAAATACAAGTGTAACCTGCCCACAGACTACTGCGTTATAGCAAGCAAACAAATTACAACAAATTTTCAACTTAAAGGAGGGTTCATTGCTGAAAAACAAGATATATAAAGAAGTTGTAATTCCAGTAACAAATGCAATAAGACAAGTAAATAGGCAAGATCCAATTAAAGCAGAAAATTTCATTAAATCTCTTATTTCCTTATACCAGCAAGAATGCAGATAAGATCACATTCTGTAGAGCTGAGTATGAACATTGTCTGTCTATTAAAAATAATTGTGACAAGCCATGCAGTTTCATATAGATAAGTAGGACTGAAATATCCTAAAATTTTACAAGCACAGCAATGTAACTGGTTAGAATCAAATTCACTTGGAGTGAAATTGTTTTTGGGTAGTATTGCACGGGTGATAGTGAATGAGCAACCAGGTAAAATCAGGCAAAATGCATGTCAGCTGTTGAATACTGAGAGTATTTTTAGACATAACAATACAGAATAGAAAACTGTTTGACTGAATGAAGCCACTTTTCTCATAAACCATCTGCAATATGTGCCACTGAAAAATTTATTTGGTGTTTAACAAACTGCAGATGTTTATAATAATTTCTTTCCAACCCAGTTGGGCTCATCTTCAAAATATTCAGGAGTAAAATCTGTATATTCAACAATGCCCATTTAATTTCCACCGAAACATCCTATGGGTGCATTAAATACAATTTTCAAAGGAGTATGCTGTAATTTTCAGTTGTATCTTCATGTTTACTTACATAAGGAAGCTTATTCTTCTGTGGACTGCACAGCAACATTGAAAGCTACACCCTTCGCACAGTACCAACCAACAACAGAACAGAAAATTAACAAGCAAATAGATCAGTATAGGGAAGAGCAAAGCATATTTATCTTTTCCATATTAACTGATTATGGTAATTCAAAGAATTAATTAAATATACATCTTCTTTGTGTTGAGAGATTTATACATACTCACAGCTTGCTTACTTGTACAATGTCATTTCAGTTATTTGGAATTTGAAAATGGAGAGTAGTGTCTTTTCAGAATAAGGCCCTCTCACATGGCCTGACACAACATAAAACATCTTTATTAGTCACATGTACATCGAAACACACAGTGAAATGCATCTTTTGTGTAGAATATTCTGGGGGCAGCCCGCAAGTGTCGTCATGCTTCTGGTGCCAACATAGCAGGCCCACAACTTCCTAACCCGTACATCTTTTGGAATGCAGGAAGAAACCGGAGCACCCGAAAAAGGCTATTGGGCAGCTCTGGCTTAACCTGATAATAATTTGAAAGGTCCCATGGTTGTCCTCTGTAGTGAACAGTAAGTGAACAGAATGAACATCAAGGAGTTAAGGGAATAAATTATTTCTCAAGGCAAGTGTCCAAGTCTTCTACACCCGTCCCCTGTTACTGTCAACCAAGCTGGTGGAAGGTGATTAACAAGAGGGCTCACCAGCCATTCACATCCTGCACCAGCATCTGAGACCCCTTTGATTCAAGGGGAATTGTAGGGCAAGATTTAGAAGGGAAGGTAAAGGAAGGTTGTTGGCAGAATTTCAGATGGCAAAGAGGAGGCGTACAGGAGTGAGATAGATCAGCTGGTTGAGTGGTGTTGCAACAACAACCTTCCACTCAACATCAGCAAGACCAAGGAATTGATTATGGACTTCAGGAAGGAGAAATCGAGGGAACACACACCAGTCCTCATTGAGGGGTCAGTGGTGGAAGAATGAGCAGCTTCAAGTTCCTGGCGTCAACATCTCAGAAGATCTATCCTGTGCCCAACACATTGATGAAATCATGAAGAAGGCACACCTCTACTTTTTGAGAAGATTTGGTATGTCATCAAAGACTCTTACAAATTTCTATAGATGTGGAGAGCATTCTGACTGGTTGCATCCCAGCCTGGTATGGAGGCTCCAATGTACAGGATCACAAGAGGTTACAGAAAGTTATAAACTCAGCCAGCTCCATCATTGGCACAACCCTCCCTACTATCGAGGACATCTTGAAGTGCCTCAAAAAGACAGCCTTCATCACTAAGGCCCCTCACCATCCGAGACATGCCCTCTTCTTGTTACTACCATCGGGGAGGAGGTACAGGAGCCTGAAAACTCACACTCAACGATTCAGGAACAACTTCTTCCCCTCTGCCATAAGATTTCTGAACAGTCCATGAATCCACGAACACTACCTCGTTATTCTTCCTTTTCCACTATTAATTTATTTTTGTAATTCATAGTAATTACATCTTTGCACTGTACTGCTGCTGCAAAACAACAAATTTCACATCACATAAGTCAGTGGTAATAAATCTGATTCTGATTCTAATTCTAACTTTATTAAAATCACTTTACCTTAATATATTATGTCTTAGTTAACTTTATTCTTTTATTTTAATATTTCTTAATTTTAAAAAAATTGTTTACCTCAATTTTAATAGTGTTTAAATGTTTAAAAGCTCTCAAAATCACAGAGCTTGCACATTTGGCAAAGTTCCACCCTTGAATTTGTTAGCTGTCAAATCTTGCGAGGGTCTTTCAGGCGCAGGCCTTGGCAATGGTAATGCCCAAAGTCCATCACCATCCAGATCCTGTTCCTGGCTCCATGGCATGGAAAGTCAATGACAATGGCCTACCTCATCTGGACTGAGTGTAGGTGTGGGAAGACTGAGGGATTTGATTCCAGGCCATCGATTGGGATGCAGTCACCCAGCCCAATAAATTTCAAGGATAACGAGAAAGGTATTATCAGTCAAAACCTGAATTAAGTGTAAATCCTACATCAGTCATTTTCATTGTGTACTGCAGTTATCACTAGCAGTGTTTGTGGATCCTCACTAAACATACTGTTAACTAATCACAGGCATAATAGGTTAAACACTGGGTTTTCACATAATTTTGAGTTTTATTCTATATCATTGCACATTCATTTCAATTTTTATTTTCAAATTGTGCTAACTGCTTCGTTACTCAGAGCAGGGTTTTAGAATAAAAGCAGAGGGTGTCTAAAAGAATATTATTGGAATCATTCCAAAACATGAGTAGTTAATATCTTGGATCACGCAATACTGAGATCTGCAGACCAGCAAGGGTGCAAATTTGATCCCCAGCCAGCAGTGCATAGGGAGTTATTATACATCTGCTAAAGTTGCTGTAGCCAAAGCTTCAAATTGAAATGTTTGCACTGGTTACAAGGAGGTTGCACGTATGCAGAAGTCTGGGGTTAAAATGATGCACTTGACTTTGCTTAAAAATGCAGCAAAAACAGTTTGCAATTGAGTATGTTTTTCCTTGTTAGTGAAAGAAAGAGTTTATTACAATGCCAGACTAATTCACACTAGTAATTGCTGACAGGGAAACAAAATTTATACAATACAGAGAGTAATGGTTGGAAATTTATTTCTGATGTGCTCTCTCTGTGCTGTGGTTCCTTACCACCAATGTGTTATCAGAAAATATTCACTAAGGCATTTACTTTTGTAGGTTTAAAGAATCTGAAATTGTTAATAATAGAAAAAAAATCAGGGCCTTGTTGGCTGAAGTTAGTTGTTCTGAGCTGCTGAAACTTCAATAAGTTATAGACATCTGTGCGTGGACTGCCAGACACAGAAGGCCAAGACTTAATCTGTGACAGATGGAGACTGTCCACTGCTAGATTTGCTGGGGCCATGACTTGTTGGCATAACCCAGCATTTTGCTGGAGAATTGCCTCTCTGATCCTGTGCCATGCCGAACCTGATGCAGTTGCTGTAACCTTATTGAATTCAATGGGGATTCTAGACCTGCTTTTAAATGGTTTTTAATGTTACAGACATTTAAAACTTATTAACATGCCTCACAGTTTTGATAAGAGAATACACTTTGTCCATCTTTGCCTTCCATCACAGCCTATCAAAGGTGCTCCAGGGTCAGGTCCTCAGTTAATACGCTGCCTGAGACCTAGTCATCGTGTGGACTTCACATGGGCCAGTGAGATTAGCCCTTCACATCTCGACCAGGTGCTTCTGAACACAAGCAGCCATGGGTGGTAGCCGCTGGGGTGGGTCCACCAACATCTGGCCCATCATGTTTCTTCTGATTCATTGTAAGAATCTCTCACTTCCTGGAATTACTAGATGATTGATATACAGCTCGGATGCTATAAGCATCTTCAATGCCCACAGAAAATATCCACTTAGCTGTCGCTTTACCACAGATGTCCATTTTGTTAAGACTGTCTATTTCCATGTGGTGAAATGAGGCACACTCTCAGCTACAAAAGAACAATGAGTTTAATCCGGGCAAGTGTGAGGTGTTGCACTTTGGGAGATCAAATGTAAAGCAAAAGTATATGGTTAATGGCAGGATCCTTAACAGCATTGATATACAGAGGGATCTTGGGGTCCGAGTCCATAGCTCCCTGAAAGTGGTCACACAAGTTGGCAGGGTACTAAAGAAGGTGTATGGTATGCTTGCCTTCGTTGAGGCATTGAGTTCAAGAGTCAGGAAGTAATGTTGCAGCTTGGTAAAACTCTGGTTAGGTTGTATCTGGAGTATTGCATTCATTTCTGGTCACCGCAATATTGGAAGGATGTGGAGGCTGTGGAGAGGGTTCAGAAGAGGTTTACCAGGATGCTGCCTGGATTAGAGGGCATGTACTATAAGAAGAGGTTGGACAAACTTGGGGTTTGCTCTCTGGAGCAGCGGAGACTAAGGGAAGTTTATAAAATTATGCGAGGCATAGATAGAAAAGACAGCTGGTATCTTTTTTTCCCAGGGGCAAAATGTCTAATACTAGAGGGCATGCATTTAAGGTGAGAGAAGTTAAGTTCAAGGGAGACTTGCGAGGCAAGTTTTTTTACACCTGGAGTGGTGGGTACCTGGAATATGCTGCCAGCGGTGGTAGTGGAGACATATATGATAGAGGCATTTAAGAGGCTTTTAGATAGGCACATGAATATGCAGAAAATGGAGGGATATGGACCATGTGCAGGCAGAAGGGATTAGTTTAATTGGGCATTATTAGCTTAATTCGTTTGTCACAACATCGTGGGTTGAAGGCCTTGTTCCTGTGTTGTATTGTTCTACGACAGAATGCAAATTGCCAACATAAGACATAGTCCTAGATTCTAAATGTAAAAATCTTAGTTTCCTCTGGTAACTAGGTTCACAGATGGAAGAGGATCCTCCTCTTATTTGTGACTCAGATCCCAAGACATGGCTTTCTCCTGTTTAAGTAGCTTGGAATGAAGTTCACTAAATTCCTCCCATTGAGATGGAGGGAGAGGCCTCAATTTATCCAAACTGTACTGCAGGGTCATTCCCAACGTGCAGAAAATTTCTCACCTACACCCATATTCAATGACAAAATATTCATTAATTAATTCATTTCTATATGTTTTCCATTAACTTTATCTAAGTCTAATAAATGTATTACAGAATTATATATGATTTTAAGATCATGTATGAATGCACACAGTGTGCAATGTCTGGATTTTGACAAAAATAATTTCACTGTGTTTCATTACTTTGGGAACTTTACAGACTCAGCACTGCATTCAACAAATTGAGAGTAAAACCCCTGCTCCTATTTTCACAGAAAACAGAGACTGATCAATTGTCTACAAGATCCTGATGCCAAGATCCTGAAAAATCAATATAGTAGCATCCACAAACTTACTAACCATGCCTTGTGCATTCTCATCCAAATCGTTTATATAAATGACAAACAATGTACTTGTTTATAAACTGTTAAATTCCTAATTTATTGCAGTTTTGATGAAAAGCCATTGATTTAAAACTTTAACTCTTTTTCTCTCCTCTGATTTGCCTGAGCTGCAGAATATTCCTATTTTTTTTCCTTTTTGTTTATATTAATATTTGTTTTTTGGGTTCGTTTGTATTTTTGCTTTTTTGTGGATTTGAAAAACTTCGAGGAACTAGTTTGTTGTACTTTTTATATGCAGTACAACATTTAAAAATGAATATGTTATAGCAAAAAATTACTTTGTAAAACAGGTATATGTTTTTAACAAAAAGTATTTTGTTAATGGCATAAATGGCATAAAGCTTTATGCCATCTTCACGCACCTGGGGCAAATTCCAAATTTGGCAAAAGCATAAAGAGAAATCTAAAGATGTGCTTGCAAGTTTTGACACCGAACATCGCAAAGGGCTTTTAAAGCCCGCAGATTAATGTGACCTTCTCAGTTTACATGGATGCTCACGTAAGCATGCAGTCAGGTGGTCAAACCCACTTCGATGTAAATCTCAACAGCATACAAATGATTTCTTCTCAAACAGGAATGAATATATCTCACATGTGCAAATACAAATGAAGGCCAAATCCCAGTGTTATGGATTCAGTGCTGCACTCTGTATTAGGCAAATGACAGCACAACTAATTTATGCTCCATTTCATCAAGGCAAATAACATCTGTCTCTTTTTATTTCATACATGTTCATGAGATTACAAAAATGAAGATCAGCTGGCTCATTTTAACTCCCTGTATCGGAGGAATCCCCAACAAAGTATCATCCAACTGGCTCCAACACAAAGCCTATTTCAAATATTATTAGTTTTCTCTATGAATTAATTCTTGTTGATATGAAAATTTGCTTTTAGCAAATATGATTTACCAGATTCATGTTTTTGTGGGGGGTTTAATATTATTTTTCCTTTTCAAGGACCCATTCACTAGGTTTACTTCAAGTCAAGTGTTCCTTCTCACAGCTGATGTAACAGATCAGTCTCGTAGCTCTCACTTGTACCATGCTTACAGAACATGAATATTTTTCATAAGAAAATTGGATATGGTACTCTGGTTATGGTCTGGATTAACGGATGTTAGCATAATACCCTCTGATATAAACATTGGCTATTTGACAACATAACTCAACATTCTTTTCAATTTAACAGAACTCCAGATTACCTAATGTGAAAGGTTGCATCTTTGAGTTGCAGTTCAGGAAATTAGATCTGTGCATTCAATTTGTTCTGGAAAAGTCTTGAATAAACCATTCTAAGCATTGTATCCAGCACTTCGGACCTGAATTCCTTTTAAGTGAAATAATGAGGGAAAGACCTCCAAAAATTTATGACCAATTTATTGGATTTTTTCAAACAAAGGATTAGCTGGTGCACAACCAAGCCTGTTTTTCAGTTGGTATCCTAATCTATTTTCTGTATTAGCTTTTACAATTATTTGAAATTTTTACCCTTTTTATAGGTCTTCGGTTGTTTCTGTTTTCTTCAATTACTTATTCAAGTGTGGGATCTTCGTGACCTTGACTAAATACTTTTAGTTTCCAAATGCTACTCATTGATATAAACTAAAAGCAGCATCAATCACTAGGACACTTCTGTCAGCACTTGTACTCACCCTAACACCCCTAATGTCACCACTGCTTTATATCCTTAAGACAATTAAAATCCAATCCTTTTACTTCTTTATGGGGCCATATCTGGTCTGTAACCTAATACCCTGCTGGGCTATTTGAAAATCTTCCTGTTATTTGGATTAGTATTTTACTCATGTATATCAATCACAGAACTTGCACAGCTATGTAGGTACATAAATACCAATAGCCTTTGGAGAATACAGTTACCTTGTAAAATTACAGTCATTTCTTGTCTGTGATAAAATGGCTAAACTAGCATACTCTGGCAAAAAAAAGGTTTATAAATTTATACACAGATAATACAGCAAGAATAAGATCGTTCATCTCTTAATTCCATGGACAGTGGCTTTAAAGGAAGGGGACTGTAAGTCAGGTTTTAGCAGTTATTAAATATCACTGATGGGATTCCTTTATAAAACACAGCCCCAAAATCATTTCCTATGGCAGCTGGCTGTAAGAGTATTCTGGAGTGATTATATTAACAAGTGTTTGCATGCCTATACCCAATTAGTCTGTTAGTTCTTTATCATTTTCCTTCTTTCTCCAAAAGACAAAGACATGAAAATTCCAGTTGGAGGATAGAATCATCGAATCATAGAAACGTAAAGCAAAAAACGAGACCATTTGGCCCACCTCATCTATTCTGATGGTGATGCCTTTCTACACTTATCCCATTTGTCCATATTAGGCCCCTATCCCTCCATGCCTTTCCTATCCATGTACCTATCCAAATGCCTTTTAAACATTGTAATTGTATCTGCCTCCATCACCTCCTGCAGCAGCTCATTTCCAGATAACTATATGAAAAACTTAGATCTCTTTTAAAATTTCTCCCCTCACCTTAAACCTGTGCCCTCCAGTCCTAGACTCCCTTGCCCTGCAATAAAGACTCTGACCATCTATTCTATCTATGCCTCTCTTAATTTTAAAAACCTTTATAACGTCACCCCTCAGTCTCCTGCACTTCAGTGAGAATAAACCCAGCCCCTCCAATTTTTCCTTATAGCTACAGCCTTCCATTCCACACAATGTCCTGGTGAATCTCTTCTGCACTATCTCTCTTCCTACCACATCCTTCCTGTAGTGCGGTGGCCAGACTTGCTAAAAGGAAAAACCTCTACAAAGTAACAAAGATAAAGCTTTACAACAGAGAGAAAAAATTCTCTAAATTGGTTGATAGATAGAGTCTCTATGAATTCCTTTTTAATGATTGCCAGATCTTTAAAATTTACTTCCATCTTCCCTTTGCCACCTTCTTAAGTGAGGGATGGGCAATATATGCTGGAACTTGCTGCATCCTGTTAATGAATAGAAAAACAGACACACTCATAGCACATTAAGGAGATAGCAGGAATCATGATGCACTCCTGCCTGATGTATGTATAATCCATTTTTAATTCAGTGTTTCCAAAATGAATGGGAAAATGATATGGGCACTGAAAGGAGGTAGGGTCTAGAGCTGCTGATCACACACCCTCTGAGAGAAAATCGTCTGAAAATTTTCAGTGTTAAAAGAAATCCAACTTAGTGTCTTGCAAATTAAGGAGCAAGTCTCAACAATGTTATTTCTTATCACGGATAGTGAAGCACCTCCAGTAGACTCCAAATTTCAGCTCAACTAAAAAGCTTAATAAAGATATAAACCAAGAAATCAAAAATAGTTGGCCCTACGATTGGAATTTCAGGGCAAATTAGGGGGCGATCTCACAATCTGGTGTTTTAAATGAAAGAGCAGCACTTACTGGAACTTCATCCAGAAAATGATGGCTCACATACTTGTGTATCTGTCAATGGAGGGAAATCACAAGGCTTGGGCCTGTATTTCCAATAGTGTTGTTTCTCTGCTTTCTCCCCAACTACTTTTGATGTGTTGGTTTGTACAATTTATTCAGCTTTTTAATCCAGCTGAAATTGAGTTCCAGAAGGAATTCATATTTTTTTCTTAATTTACATGGTCCAGATACAGAAAGAAAATAAAAAAGTTGCTTCTAGTATCTTTCACTATCAAGGAGTTTGGAGTCACATACGAAGACTTCCCTTATCTACTGAAGTCTGGTTTGTAGTGCTGTGCATTTGATTCTTATGAATGCTTTCAACATTATTATAAAGGTATGAGAACCCTAGTTAGGAAGCTTATAGAGTCAGGGCAATAATAGAGAAAATATATAAGAAATTGGTATAAGAATTAAAGGATGAATGCAAAACAGAAATCACTCAGAGGAAGGTGAGGGTCTAGAACTCTCTACCTGAAATGGTAGTGGAGGAATAAAACATATGACATTAAAAGTACATGGATGAGCACAAGATTTGCCTGAATGTTCAATAATACAGACCAAAAGCTTAGAAGTGGAGTTAGACCGTATAGGTCTTTTTCACCCGACGGGGACAGAATAAGCTGAGTAGCCTCTGACTAAATACTTCTAGGTAGGCTTCAATATCTTTATTTTTATGGAAGAGATAAGGAACTGTATTCAGATGGAAGGTATGTTCAAGATTTGCCTTTACAATCTTGTGACATTGCATCTCATTAAATCTTCCTTTGACCGCAGCTCCTGTTTGGGATCTATGAAGTTATTTTAACTTACTTATATTTGCCACGTTGTTTGCTCCTACCTACAGATATTAAGCCCACAGACTGGCAAATTAAAGGTCTTCAAAAAGGCTTGTGAAGTTGCAACATTCATTCTTTCAAATTATTTTTCTGTTTCAGAAAAGTTACAGAGCAGGTTATAAGAAAAACAAATGTAATGTGTATTGTACATTGGCTGGTGTACCATCTCTCAAAGGATTTTTAATGTTATCATCTGCATAGCTGTACGAACAATTCTCTTCCTTCTACAATACTCAAGTACACATAACAAAGTGAAGAGCATTAGAACACGTGGTTTTCCACCTGATTGATTAAACAGCAGATTCTACTTCGCTGAACACACAGTGCCATAAATTATTTTTGTAGGATTTGGTCATGAGGTTCCTGAAGTCCCTGCAGACACTGCTTTCTTTTTCCCTACTAAACAGGCAGCACTGCCAATTATAGGCTTGGACGTTTTTTGCTAGCCTCTGGGTGGTGGATGTGTGGCAGAGTCGAGCTTCTGCTTACCTGCTGGATTTGCACTGGCACCTCCAACGTCTAGGGGTTGGGCATTACAGTACTTAAATGTCCTTGTTGTTTCTAGAGTTCCTCTGCACAGGTTATCAGCATAGAGAGAGAGAGCGAGAGAGGGAGAGAGAGAGATCTTCACAGCGTCATCAAATTCTTGCCATGTTACTGGAATTTGGGAATTTCAGGAATGATTTCTTAGTTGCCTATCTATTTGTCAACCATCTTAAATTGAAAGAAACTAAAATATTAAAAGATTCCATTCTACTGATTGCTGAAACCTAATGTTTTAATTATATTCATTTGCATTTTAGTTTACAAAATACAACTATGATTATGTTTTCAAAATATGTTATTCATCCAACAATTTCAAATCTTTCACACCTCCAAACTGTATCCACGTTTATGGTATAGCAGAAATTCTAGGAATAAGAATAGTTACAATTACAGTTGGTTACATAATCTAGTGTCCAATAATTATGAAACTACCACTCCTCTGTATTTCTTAAGTACCAGCGTGGCAACACTTGGGGGCTGCCCCCAGAACGCTCTATGCAAAAGATGTATTTCACTGTGTGTTTCGATGTACGTGTGATGATGTAAAAGATACCTGACCTTATAAATCCTCCTTAACCAGTGCTTTACGTACTATTAGGGTTATCAATAAATTGCAGTTAATTCATGTGATTAATGGGAAGGGAAATGAATATGTTTATTTGACAATGTGCAAATTTTACACTTCAAGAAAATAATTTTAAAAACGTGTCTGCCTTTCCTGCTCAGTGGTAAGCGACCCTTGTTTGCTGCTGTTTGTAGATGTGTGGATTCCTCAGTGGGGAACCAATGCATCATAGTGTAGGTACGGGTTGGAGTTGTGGAAGGGATTAGAAGAGAGAACAAGCCCTTACACAGAATGCAGCTGATGTTCATAATAACTGCAGTTATCTCCTCATAGGGAGGTGGTTCACTTTGAGGTTGCCAAATGGAAGCCATTGGTTAGGAGGTGGAGCAGAAAGCAAGAAAGAAACTGGGATGGGAAGTCAAACTGCATTGCAGTTCTATACCCCTCTCCAGGGCACTAAACAGCAGAGGCTGGAAATCTGAAATACAAACAAGGAATGCTGGAAAAAATCAACAGGACAGGCAGCATCTATGGAGAAAGAAACTGAGTTAGCATTTCAGGTTGACAACCCTTCAGCAGTAACTAGTGCTGACCGGTTATTTCTTCTCCCTAACCCAAGATGACTGAGGCTCCTTGGCTGAGATCAATGCAATGTGTATTAAACACAAAGCCTTTCAAGTCTGTTCAGCTCAGCTACTTGCAACCTTAACAGGAGAAGAATTATTTTAAATATGTTTTAAAAGGCCTGTCAGTACATTGGATAGAGAAAGCAAACATATTTGGTTGATTGTATGCTGAGACTGAATTGGTTTCTCCAATTAACTAAATTAAGAACAAGCTGCTGATGCACTACATTCAGAGTATAGACAAGTCAGCTCCACTCAACTTGAACAGAAATTGCTCTGTGAATTACATTGATTTCCTATCATTATAGGCTACGATGTTCATCTACTTTAGCTTCCAGTGTATTAGTTTCAGGTTGTTTCCATTAAAGATTAAGTGGATAAATTGATAGTTACCAAGATAAATGCTTTTTCTTATGTTCATGATTCTTTTCCCAAAAGGAAATGATGGAAAATGAATGTATTTTGCTTGTTATTTTTGCTGTTCTACCAAATCTTAAGCATTATTTTATCAGGTTTTTGGTGGCTGTTTAGAATGGGAACATATCTTAATATTCTAAAGGGAAAAATAAGAAAATGGAAATATTTTGAGTACAAATTAGCTCTGTACAATCTACCTAAAAGAAAATACTTATGGATTATTGTTTTGAATTTTAGGTTGTAAATAAAATTAATAAAATAATGCAATTTGCTTCTCAAAACAAAGATGCAAAAAAGCTTTCTTAAATATTCTAATAATTTCTTTCAAAGGACAGAAAAATGATGTTTCCTCTAATATAGGTTAGTTCCCTTCAGTTTGCTAGTAATTTTGGTCTACTTTGATTTCTGAAAATGCCTTGGTGAATCATTAGGAAAAGAAATTGAAGACAGCATCTACTCAGCATAAATATTTTTCTGTCTCAGTTGAAATAAATACAAACAGTGGCATCAGGCTGATCTCTGCTCAATTCAAGGCAATGCAGGGCATTAAATAGGTCATTCATTGAAAATCTATCAATCAAAATATGCACTCACTTGTCTGAAAGGGGCATCACTGACAAAGCCAGTGTTCATTGCCCCACTCACTTCTAACTCTTGAGAACGAGCTGCATACATGAATTTCTGCAGTACCTCTAGTGAAGCTGTTCCCAATATTCTTGGGAGGGTGTTCCATGGATTTAAATCCAGCAACAATGGGAGAATAGTGAAAGGCTTCCAAGTCAGGATGGTGTAACTTGAATGAGAACCTACAGGTGGTGGTGTTCCCAATCACTTGCTGCCCTTGACCTTTTTTTGTGGGTATTTTAGAGAGTTTTTTCTCCGAGTAACTGCAGAGTATTTGGTAAATGGAGCAAACAGCAGCTGTGGTGTACCAGTGCTGGACGATGTAAATGTTCAGGGTTGTGAATGGGATGCCAATGAAGAAGGATGCTTTGTCCTGGACGCTACTGAGCTTCTTGAGTATGCTGGAGTTGCACTCATCCAGACAAGTGGAGAGTGTTCCATCACATCCCTGAATGGAGCTTTATAGCCACAGTTCACATGTAGTTAATCCGGTTAAGTTTTTGGTCACTTGTAACCCTCAGGATATTGATGGAGGGCTTAGCAAGGTAAGTGCCAATGAATGTCAAGGGTAGTGGCTAGGCTCTCTTTTGTTGGAGCTAGTCATTTCCTGGCACCTAGGAGGCATGATTGTTATTACTGCTTATCAGCCTATGTCTGACTTTGTTGTATGTATGGACTGCTTTATTTATGTTTGTCATGTTTGTAATATACTGTGCTGCTGCTGTAAAAAGCTAATTTTCATGGCACTTACAGTGGCATGCAAAAGTTTGGGCACCCCGGTCAAAATTTCTGTTACTGTGAATAGCTAAGCGAGTAAAAGATGACCTGATTTCCAAAAGGCATAAAGTTAAAGATGACACATTTCTTTAATATCTTAAGCAAGATTACTTCTTTATTTCCATCTTTTACAGTTTCAAAATAACAAAAAAGGTAAAGGGCCCGAAGCAAAAGTTTGGGCACCCTGCATGGTCAGTACTTAGTAACACCCCCTTTCGCAAGTATCACAGCTTGTAAACGCTTACTGTAGCCAGCTAAGAGTCTTTCAATTCTTGTTTGGGGGATTTTCACCCATTCTTCCTTGCAAAAGGCTTCTAGTTCTGTGAGATTCTTCAGCCATCTTGCATGCACTGTTCTTTTGAGGTCTATCCACACATTTTCAATGATGTTTAGGTCGGGGGACAATGAGGGCCATGGCAAAACCTTCAGCTTGTGCCTCTTGAGGTCGTCCATTGTGGATTTTGAGGTGTGTTTAGGATTGTTATCCTGTTGTAGAAGCCATCCACTTCTCACCTTCAGCTTTTTTTTTACAGATGGTGTGATGTTTTCTCCCAGAATTTGCTGGTATTTAATTGAATTCATTCTTCCCTCTACCAGTGAAATGTTCCCTGTGTCACTGGCTGCAACACAAGCCCAAAGCATGATCGATCCACCCCCGTGCTTAACAGTTGGAGAGGTGTTCTTTACATGAAATTTTGCACCCTTTTTTCTCCAAACTTTCCTGCATCCTTACCACAAAATTCAGCGTCAGAGGTTTGCAAAGGAACATCTAAACAAGCCTGATGCATTTTGGAAACAAGTCCTGTGGACTGATGAAGTTAAAAAAGAACTTTTTGGCCGCAATGAGCAACACTCTCACTTCTGACCTTATGGCAAAAGGAAGATTATTGATGAAGCAGTTGAAGATGGAGGGACCCAGGACATGGCCTTCAGGATTTCCTGCTGGGTCTTGGATGATTAACCTCCAACAAATACAACTAGCTTCCTTCGTATAAGGCCAAACTCCAATCAGTGGAGTTTTTTCTCCTTGATTCCCACAGACTTCAGTTTTACTAATAGCCTTTCCTGGGATAGGAATGCCGAGATCTTTAAAATAATGAAAGCTTTTGATATAGTGGATCCAGAAGGAATGCTTCCACTTGCAGAGAAGAGCATCACTAGGGATCATTATTGTAAGACAGCCACAAAGAAATCCAATAGAGAATTCAGACATAACTTCTTTACCAAAAGAGTAATGTGAATGTAGAATGTGGTCCAACAGGGAGGAGCTGAAGTACGTACATTAAGTCAATACATTAAAGAGAGTGGAGAACCAAATGAAGGAGAAGGAAATAGAGAGTTATACTAATAGATTTGCCTAATAAAAATCAGAAGTTGGACTGAGCAGTCATGAACACAAGCTTGGATTGGTTGGGATAAATGGCCTGTTCCTGTCCCATATATCGTTTGTAATCTTTAATGCCACGCCCAGTCTAAATTTTGTCTTTATGTTGAAGATTCATCAGATTCTCTGATGCACACCAATCGACCGTGGACATTTGAGTTTATAACACCCAAAATCTTTCAAGAATTAGACCAATGGAACTATAGCTCTAGGTATTGTCTCTTTTTTCCCCCTCTTTAGAAGGGGAAAAAAAGAGACAATTAAGTATTGCCCAATGTGGTTCTATTTTTCCCTCTAACAGCACAGAAGATGACTGCCAAGGCAAACTGTTCTTTCAACTCTCACTGTTTTGTTCTTTTCAATCAATCTACATTCTTCTCCCTTTATCTTATCCACATTTTATTTCAAAAGATAATTATGTGATGATTGCTCACCATTGTTTTTCCTATTGTGCTGCTTTACTTGTTCATTACTGAGAAGCTGATGTATAGAGCTCATTACGTATTAATTCAGACAACAGGCTTGACTGTATCCTATGAATCCCTGCTCATTAAAGTACTCCATGTTCAGATGTGCTCTCTCAATTTGTCTCAAATTAAATAGCTCCCTCTATCTAAACACACTTTTCTGAAATGGCATTCTTCTTCAATTTATTTTAGATAATTTGCTGATTGATAACATGGCATGAACCTCTCATTCTTCAGTGCAAGCTGGAGAAGCTCAGGCCTAGATATTTAGTGCATCCTATTTGAGATATTATGACGTAAAAGTCACTCTGTAATCAGTGGGGACCAAGGCCCAGGTCAATGGTGGCCATACCTTTTTGGGAATGAAACTGCCACACTGAACATGGGCCGCCTCCCAGGTGTTGGTGGAGGACAGGGGAATCGGAGGTTGTAGGGCCAATCAAAGCCTGAGGTAGAGCCTGGGATACAGTTGGTAATCAGGGAAATGCCAGGGTGTTCTGAGTAGCTGGGTGATGGGTAATGGTGAAGGCCTTGGGAAAAGCATTAGGTTGGGGTAGAAATCAGTAGGTAGAGGAAGGAGGGGAAAGATTCTGCGTCAATCAGAGGAGACTGGAGGATTGGGCAGAGGTCAAGGTATTAGCAGATCAGAGGTTTAGAGTGAGGGTGGGGAGGATTTAGTGCTTTTGTGAGGGAAGAGGGGGCTTCAAAGGATATAGGTAAGAATGAGGTTCTCCTCAGCCAGCTCCCAACTTTGCTCTGTACTATTAAAACTTAGTAGTCCCAGAAGTGCCCAATGATGGTTGCTCCCAGTACAATGTGTTATGATTTCCAAAAGGAACAGAAAAAGATGTAATTTGATGCGTGTCTGACACAGGAATCATATGAGATGTAGAAGTGTGATACATGTTGGTAAGTGCCCAGTTGTTTTCCAGTGCGATACAAACCTTCCTGGATGTGGTCATTATCATTTTTCACTTCTGGCAAGTGCATTTTCAATCATGTACTGCTGATATAAACAATGCTATAGAATCTAATCTCTAGGTACCTTTCTATAAATTACTACTTGCAAAGTTATCCTTTCCAATGTGAATAGACAAGTCAGGAGCAAGATGCGATATTCTCCACTTGCCTGGATGCACATAGCTCCAATAACTCTCAAGAGGTTCAACACCATTCAGGTCAATGATGGCACCACTCTAAACATTCATTCTCTCCATAAAGTCCCTGGGGTTGAAGCTGAAATTCACTTGTAAGGAGATGCTGAAGGAGTTTAGGTTGTGGATACATGTTCTAGTTTTTATCAGCAAACAGGGAGAAGATATTAGTGAAGTCCAAGATCCAATATTGTGAAGAAGTTGACTTTTCAACAGGATGGAGTTAGCAAGGAGCACTGGTAAAACAAAGACCAGGTTCAGCAAATTCAGAATCTGTTCAAGGGGTAGAATATTTCAACGCCTTTGGCCCTGTTAGTTTTGGTCCTTAAGTATTTAATGCAGCGGTAGGCTCACAAAGAAGGAGAACAGCTAAGTATCACAGGGGGTCTTTAGCACATAGTTACAGAAAAGCCAGTAGCTTGCCTTAATTCTTGATAAGGTGCTGGAATCAGCGAAGAGGGAGAAACTCAAAAAAATAAAATATTTAACTACAGAAGCTAAAAAAGGAACTATAAATACAATGAGAATGCATTATTTTCAACATCTGGATTGTACATTAACTAAATAATTAACTACTTAACATTACTTATTGCTGATTAAGGATTTTGAAACTAATATAATGTAATGACAACAGCAATGTGAGCCATTTCTACACAGAAGATTAAAAGGGAAACAAAACAATTAAAAGTTGCACTTTGGAGAGTAAGTGCATATATTATCAAAGGATTGGGAGATTTCCAACAGAGAAACACGAGGCTAAACCTCTGTAACAGTCAGTTTTAAGCAACAGTTTCACACCATGGAACACAGCATATGCATCATTTGGCACAGTTGGAAGTAGAATTACTAATTTTATGATTCCACTATGAACACTGCCAATTAAAACCACAGAACTTCCATTTAAAAAAAATATACATATGCAATTAATGTCAAGCAGAGCAGTACGTCAGCTTCCCTGCTAACATTGCTATGTTGAATATGACTGGGCAATCAGAGTGCAGCTGTAATTGTTTACCCACCTGCAGCCTAACTGCACTTCCAAGGCAGAATTGAAGAAGCGGCAGCCTGTTATTTCTGTCTCACAGGCTTAATCACACTATCGCTACAGGAAAATGCAATGCCTCAGGTACACCAGACATCTAGAAATTGGTGAGGAGGAAATACTTACTGGGATTAGTATGTAAAAAATGAAAGGGCTAGAAATAGCACAAATTTCCATGTTAATTTAAGATAGGGATAAGGCAGAATTTTTTCTCTCTGAAGATCGTGAGTCTTTGAAATTCTCTTCTGAAAAAGGTAGTGGAAGTTGAGTGTTTGAATATTATTAAGGCAGACTACATGGATGCTTATAAAGCTGGGGATGAAATGGTTGATGGGAATGCAGAGTTGAGGTTACAATCAGGTCAACCATGATCTTATTAGAAGGTGAGTAGACCTGAATGGCCTACTCCTGCTCCTAACTGATGTTCGTGTACACAATCTACATCAACAATTTAGCTGAGGGAACCAAATGTCATCTTTCTATATTTACACATCTCCAAAATCCTAGACCTGGAACTCAACACCTCCCTTTGCAACTGGATCCTTGACTTCCTGACCAACAGATTACAATCAGTAAGGAGAGGCAGCAACACCTCTCACACAATTATTCTCCCACAAGACTGCATCCTCAGAGCCCTACTCTACTCCCTGTACACTCACGACTGCGTGGCCAGATTCTGCTCCAACTCCATCTACAAGTTCGCAGATGATACCACTGTAGTGGGCCGTATCTCAAATAACGATGAGTCGGAGTACAGGAAGAAGATAGAGAGCTTAGTAACATGGTGTCATGACAACAACCTTTCCCTCAATGTCAGGAAAGCAAAAGAGCTGGTCATTGACTTCAGGGAGGAGGGCGGTGCACATGATCCTCTTTACATTAACGGTGCTGAGGTCAAGACTGTTGAGAGCTTCAACTTCCGAGGAGTGAACATTATCAATAGCCTGTCCTCGTCCAACTACATTGACGCCACAGCCAAGAAAGCTCACCAATGCCTCTACTTCCTCAGGAGGCTAAAGAAATTTGGCATGTCCCCTTTGACCCTCATCAATTTTTAATCGATACACCATAGAAAGCATCCTATCTAGATGCATCATGGCTTGGTATGGCAACTGCTCTGCCCGTGACCACAGGAAAATGCAGAGTTGTGGACACAGCTCAGCACATCACGGAAAACAGCCTCCCCTCCACGGACTCTGTCTACACTTCTCGCTGCCTCGGTAAAGCAGCCAACATAATCAAAGACTCCACCAATCCCGGACATTCTCTCTTCTCCCCCCCTCCCATCGGGCAGAGGATACAAAAGCCTGAAAGCACGTACCAGCAGGCTCAAGGACAGCTTCTATCCTGCTGTTATAAGACTATTGAACGGTCCTCTAGTACGATAAGGTGGACTCTTGACCTCACAATCTACCTCATTATGGCTTTGTACCTTATTGTCTACCTGCACTGCACTTTCTCTGTAACTGTAACACTTTATTCTGCATTCTGTTATTGTTTACCCTTGTATTACCTCAATCCACTGTTGTAACGAATTGATCTGTATGGATGGTATGCAAGACAAGATTTTCCACTGTACCTCGGTACATGTGACATTAATAAACCAATTTACTGATGAATAAAAACTTGGCATGAGCAGGGAGACTTCAATGCCATATAGACAAGCTAAATGAATGGGTGAGAATAGGGTAGATTGAATACAATGTGGAAAAATGTGAGGTCATCCACCTTGGGACACAAAACAGAAAAGCAGAGAATTTTTTTAAATAGTGACAGATTGGAAAACCTTGGACTTCATAGTGTTCTTTGTATCCTGGTACACAAGTCGATGAAAGCAGCTGCAATAAGTGATTATAAAGTCAAATGGAAGTTGGCCTTTATTACAAGTGGATTTGAGTGTAGATCAAAGCTCTATGTAGAGTCTTGGTGAGACTGCATCTGAGGTACCGTGTACAATTTTGGTCTCCTTATCTAGAAAAGGATGTACAAGCGACCCCTGTGTTTTGAGGGGAGCAGGGCTGCGATCCTAGAAAACAGCCCGTATTGGATTTTCCGTAATACAAAACGGTGCATGTGTGTCAAAAATGCAAGTTGAAAAAAATGTTTATTTATTTACTTTTATTTCTCATAAATTTGTGAGAGCGAATTTTATTTTGTACCTCAAATTTTTGGGTAGTGAATTGTGAATTCTGTAAAGGCGAATTCCCATAATCCGAATGGCTGTATCGCAGGGGATGTCTGTACTTGCCATTGAGGGAGTGCAATGAAACTTCCCTGGACTGGTTTCTGGAATGGCAGGTTTGTCATGTATGCAGAGATTGAATAGACAAGGCCTGTATTCTCTAAAATTTAGAAGAAAGAGTGGTAATCTCATTAAAACTCGCAGAATTCTTACAGTGGATGCAGGGAGGATGATCCCCCGGATTAAGAGCCTAGATCAAATCTCAGAGGTTAGCCATTTATGACTGATGAGGATGATCTTCTTCCCAAAGAGAACTGTCAGTCCCTGGAATTCTCTACCCCTGAGAGCTGTGGAAGTTGAGTCATTGAGTTCATCCAAAACAGAAACTGATATATTTCTCGACATCAAGGGAATCGACTGATTTAAGTATAGTGCAGAAAAATGACACAGGGATTCAAGATTAGCCATGTCCTTGATGAGTAGCAGAGTGAGCTCAAAAGAATTAGAAGTAGAAGCTGACATTCCATCTTATGTACTTACGTGAACATACAAAAGTTACATCTACACTTTCAGTCTGCCAAAGCCTAGTGTATTAGCAAATATGATGAAGGTAGTGAATGTTACACCATGATAAAAGAGACAATAGATTAATTATTTTTAAGAAGTTATTTTAATAAGGTTATTATAAATTAATGAACCATCTGAATGGTAATAATCTATCATTAGAGTGAGAGCAAAATAAACATGAAAGCATGAACTAATTACAGGGTCTGTGTGGTTTTGAAAGGATAGGTCATGACTTCCTCACCTCAAGGTTTTTCTTTTCACCTCGTTACTGCAATGTTGGACGGAGGGATGAATGAAATTGATATACATAGATTTTCAGGAAGTAAGATTCCCACAAGAAATTACCAACCAGAAGGTAAAGTGAATGAGATCGGGTGCGACCTCTAATTGATTTGTTGTCTGATAACCTTGAGCTAAGATGAAAGGAATGTTCTCAGTTTGGCAAGTATAATACATCCTAAAATGGACTTTGTATATTGCTGGAATTCTGGTAAGTTCTATGTACTGTAATAACTGCAGTGTTTAAATAAAGATAACTTATTCTAACTGTAAAGAAGTCTTTATCTATGGTGTTTCCTATATGTGGGTATATATAAACAAATACGCCACACTGCTTTCCCTCTTTGAAGAAAATGTGTGTAATCACTTTTCAGAATTATAAATGCTTTTGTAGATTCCATCCATTGATTCACTTCCTCAGTTACTTTGACCTCCTCAGTTGTGAACCTGTGTCTGATGTATTTGTTCTTGGGACTGAGCAACTTATAACCTCTCGCCTTGATTTACTACTATCCTATGATAGTTTAACAGTGTATCAACAAAAATAGTAGATTTATCATCACACATTACTTCGGTGTCTACAGGTGGATTTCTTATTGTGACCATCTGACATAATTTTTGTGTGGTACATTGACAATATTGCCTTTTCATAACGTAGTTACAGACGTCTTCACCAAAGTCCCATTGCTTGGTCACTAGTATTATAATTTTAACTCATACACAGTCAAAATAGTTTTTTTTCTTGAGTCATCACCTTTTGTTTCTATTGCTGCCTCTCTACTCTGCCTTCTAAGTTGGGCTGAACCAAGCTCAATCACATGTGTAGACAACTCTGCATTAACCTCTCTGCCAGAGTAAAGTGTGGAGTTGTACAGAATTTAGACAAGAAGTCAACCTTTTAATGATTCATCATGAAACTAGAATGACCTTGGAATATTTGGTTTCTTTTAGCATTCGTACAGATCTCTCCGCTGCTCCATTGGAAGCAGGTTTAAACAGAGAAATTAATTGATGTCTGATATCAGTATATTGCGTAAACCTCTGAAATGAATGTGAATTAAACTACAATCTATCGCCAGGCACTAATTCTGCCAGCATTCCATCTTTATAAGGAATGATCCGGCTCAACTCTTCAATGGTGCATTTGTACAAGAACTTACATGTCTGATTACATCTTAACTCCATGTCCATGTACACGAGGAAATGATTCATGCCCTTCTGACAAAGGCTTACTGAAAAGGTTATATTGGCCACTTTCATAGTCTAATGATGTCTTAAGTGACATTGTTCCATATTGTAGACAAATTGTATACATGGACACAACTTCCTCCAACTAATGTTTGGTCAATGAACAAAACATCCAGCAGTAGCCTTCTTATTGATGACACCAATGGAATCATCTGCAATCCTTTTCCAGACAATATCCTTGATCATTTAAAGCAGCATTTAGAGATTGGTTGTAAAGTTTTATTTGGGCACTTGCCCGGGGCTTTCAAAATTACTGGGAAATCTTTCTTTCCAAGTTGCAGAATGAAAACTAAACTTTCACCAACAATATCAGATAATTCATGCAGTAATTGACAAAGCATTAGCTTTAGCAGCAAGCATATCTAACTAATCAACTTCTGGTCTTATCTTTCCATTGATACAGTCTGACCTGCTGAGTATTTCCAGCATCTTCAGTTTTGATTTTAGATTTCAAGCATAGAACATAAGAGCACAGTACAGATGCTTTGGCCCACGATGTTGTGCCGACTTTTTAGCCTACTCTAAGATCAATCTAACCATTCCCGCCGACATACCCCTCCATTTTTCTATCATCCATGTGTCTATCTAAGAGTCTCTTAAATGTCCCTAATGTATCTGCCTCTACCAGCACCCCTAGCAGTGCATTCCAGGCACCAACCACTATGTAAAAAAAACTTACCTCTGATATCTCCCCTGTACTTTCCTCCACTCACCTTAAAATTATGCCCCCTTATGTTAGCCATTTCCACCCTGGGAAAAAGTCTCTGGCTGTCCACTCGATCTATGCCTCTTGTGATCCTGTACACCTCTATCAGGTCACCTCTCATCCTCCTTCGCTCCAAAGAGAAAAGCCCTAGCTCGCTCAACCTATCCTCATAAGACATGCTCTCCAATCCAGGTAGCAGCCTGGTAAATGTCCTCTGCACCCTTTCTAAAGCTTCCACATCCTTCCTATAGTGAGGTGACCAAAACTGAACACAATATTCTCAGTGTGGTCTAATCAGGGTTTTATAGAGCTGCAACATTACCTTGCAGCACTTGAACTCAATCTCCCGACTAATGAAGGCCAATACGCCATACGCTTCTTAACAACCCTATCAACTTGCGCAGCAACTTTGAGGGATCTATGGACTTGAACCCCAAGATCCCTTTGTTCCTCCACACTGCTAAGAATCCTGCCATTAACCTTGTATTCTGCCTTCAAATTCGACCTTCCAAAGTGAATCACTTCACACTTTTCCGGGTTGAACTCCATCTGCCACTTCTCAGCCCAGTGTTAACCCTCAACAACCTTCTACACTACCCACAACACCACCAACATTCGTGTCATCTGCAAACTTACTAACCCATCCTTCCACCTCCTCATCTAAGTCATTTATAAAAAAATCACAAAGAGCAGGGGTCCCAGAACAGATCCCTGTGAACACCACTAGTCACCAACCTCCAGGCAGAATATGCTCCATTTACAACCACCCTCTGCCTTCTATGGGCAAGCCAATTCAGAATCCACACAGCCAAGTTTCCCTGGATCCTATGCCTCCTGACCTTCTGAATGAGGCTATCATAGGTAACCTTATCAAATGCCTTGCTAAAGTCTATACACACCACATCCACTGCTGTACCCTCAATATGTTTTCTCACATCCTCAAAGGATTCAATCAGGCTCGTGAGGCATGACCTGTCCCTCACAAAGCCATGCTGACTATCCCTAATCAGACTATGCTTCTCGAAGTGCTCATAAATCCTGTCCCTAAGAATCTTTTCCAATAATTTCCCCACCACAAGACTCACTGGTCTATAATTCCCAGGGTTATCCCTACTCCCTTTCTTGAACAAAGGAATAACATTTGCCACCCTCCAATCATCTGGCACTACTCCTGCGGCCAGTGAGAACTCAAAGATGATCGCCAAGGGCTCAGAAATCTCTTCCCTCGCTTCCCGAAGTATCCTCGGATATATCCCATCCTGCCCCAGCAGCTTCTCTCTCATAATGTTTTTCAAAAGTTCCAGCACATCCTCCTTAACATCGACATGCCCTAGCTTATCAGCCTGTTTTACACTGTCCTCATAAGCATCAAGGTCTCTCTCACAGGTGAATACTGAAGCAAGGTGTTCATAAGGACCTCCCCTACTTCTGACTCCAGGCACACGTTTCCTCCTCTATCCCTAGTCGGTCCTACCTTCACTCTAGTGTTCTCCCTGTTCTTCACAAACAAGTAGAACACCTTGGGGTTTTCCTTAATCCTACTCTAGCTCTCCTAAGTCCATTATTAAGCTCCTTCCTACCTACCTTGTAATTCTCTAGAGCCATGTCTGATCCTTGCTTCCTGAACCTTAAATAAGCTTCTTAAGTAAGCATCTACAGTTTATTTGATTTTCACCACCTTCTGGCCTCATTCGCCAATCTTTGTTTACCTTTGCTGGTTACCCAATGTAATCTTTTACAACTGTGGGTGACTCTGGACTCTGCCTATCATAGCATACTGCATCTGTAACAAGATTTTTATTTAGTTAACCGACCCTCAGTCCATGCTGATATATTACCCTAATACCATGAGCTCAAAGTATTAAAAGTATGGACTAACCATGTCTTTACAGCGCGCTGTAATGGTACGGTTATCCTGGGAGTGCCTAACAATACTCACTTCCAAAACAACCAGTCATAATTTCCCATAATTTTATATGTACCTGATGCTAAAATTGAACTAAACTCACAAGCATGAGATATGCTATTGAATACCTGGTTGAAATTCCCGAGTGGTGTGAAATGACCTGGAAATATCAATCCCACTTTTCAGTAAATATCACATTTTGGTCTTTAAGAATTAAAGAATTACATATCTGTACATTACTTATTCTCTTCTAGAGGCAATTTTCTTTACTTTTGATTACTTGTCTCAAATTTAACTTTACATTTTTTTCCTTTTATGTCCTTAACATCAGCACTGTTTCTTCTAATGAACTTTGTCATTTTTCTGGATATTGCCTCTGTGCAATTAATCCAGCTTTGTCTGTCCTTCTGCTTACTCTGTCTTCATTTTTTTTTGATTACCCAGGGAACAGTTAAAATTAGGTCCCCTTGCCCTTGTGCTTCCAGAAAAGCTTCTCAAACACCAGCTAAGTACCATAACCACCACCAAATGGTTATGGTACATTCTGCTTGAAGGTTTTCTCATGATAAAATAGTGGGCTACTTCAAATATAGCCCAAAATAAAAATTAGAATTTGCGCTTTAGGGATGAAATGTTCTGCAATAAAATTTATCCTCCTAAGCAGATTCACTGCAGCTACAATGTCCAATTAAGTTAAGTGCTAATTCACTACAGCAACCATTATGCAAATTGGTGAGAGCAGCTTGTAAGAACACCAATTTTTCCTGATTGGATTTTATTTGCATTGCAATCTATTTGCTCCCAATCAAAAATGTTTTGTCAGTGATTTTTGGAAACTAATGTAATTTGGCAAATCCTTAGGTCATAAAGCAAGAACAACCTTTGAAATCTATCTAACAACTAACTTATTGAAGTATCTCATTTTGTCATGCCCATATGTATATATTCATTACAAAATGGAAACAGATTAGAAAAGCTCATTTCTACCCTCATTTTCCACTTGAAAATTAATCCAAGTTTATCATATCACTAAAATGATAACTCGATCAAGATAAGACATATCCAACATAGATACAGTTTGAGTTGGATAAATCAATTTAACCAAACATCTGCAGTACTGCCAACTCCATAAATTTATTACACAGAATGTTTTACTGACAGAAACAAGCCACTTAGAGCAAGAGGTTCATGGTGATATTCATACTCTACACACCCTCCTCCTAACATAGTTCATTAACCCTACTCTTTTGTTCCTTTTTCTCTCAAGTGTTTACCCAATTTTCTCTTAAATGCATCATTTATGCTGTTTATTTACCTTAACAGCAAAACTGTAATAGTGACTCAGATAATGGCAAAGCTTAATCAAATTATAGTAATTCATAGTGAAAGTGTTTTATTTAAGGAAATCTATGAAATTTAATGCTCTTTCACATTAATTTTATCTGCAAATTTCCAATCACTTCCATCATTTAAGGTTAATAGGAGCTTACTATTCAAGAGTACTGTTGAATTTATATTATATTGTTAGGCCACTGTAAGTGCAGCCTAATAAAAGGACAGTATGCCAATGGAAGCTTTCTGCTGCTCACTATGCAACAGTAGGCAGGCAGAAAACCAAATGACTACTGTTACCAAACCTCCTGTTCAAGTACCAATTCTCCTTGCTAGCCTAAACAGCAAAGCATTTATTTATTGGTTAGTGCAAGAAGGTTACTGGTATCTCCTTCTCGGATCATCCAGTGCTTCGGCTGTTACCATCAGTAGCCTACCCCCTCCCAAACTCTGCTTTATACTCTCCTTATTACCACGATAACTGTGACTCCCACCCCACCAGTAGATTGCCAAGAGCAATGCTGTGGCCTCCAGCTGTGCATCTGCTGTAATTGCTACTTCATGTCCACAGGCCCTGTAATTAATCTGACCATCTACTGGGTGGGAATCAGCAGTAAAATAAATGAGGTCCTGTCATTAAGATCAAGAAAATGAAATAATTAAGCAGTCATTTGAAATATGTTAGCTTTTAATATAGAAGGCGCAGCTATTGCTTGCATGGCTCGCATTTTGTACCCATCTCTAATTGCCCTTGAGAAAGTGGTGGTAGACTGCAACAGTTGCTGTGGTTCACGTACTCTCACAATGCTGTTGAGCTCCTGCCATTTTGACCCAGGTATGATGAAGAAATGACACTGAATATCCAAGTCAGGACCATGAGGGCCTAAGAGAACTTGCATGTGTTAACATTTGTCAGTGGTGGTGGCCCTGGGTTTCAGTAGCATTGTGAAGGAAGCCATATTGAGTGGCTGGTGGGCATATTTTAGATGGTACACACTGCAGTCATGGTGCACTGGTACTAAATATTCTGGGTGGAGGACTGGTTACGTAACAAGTAAGTCTCTTTGTCATCACTTGTGTTGTTCTTATTATTGATGCTGCATTCGTCTAAGCAATTGAAGAGTATTTCATCATATTCCTGACTTGGTCCTCATGTATAGTGAACATTAGGCAACAGATTGTGGTTGTGTACAGTTCTGCTGCTGTTAATGATCCACAGGGCCTCATAAGTACCCAGTTTAGAGCTGCTGGATCTGTTCTGGTCTGTGCCATTGAGATTGATCGGAGTGCCACATGATAAAGTGTCCCTGAGTGTGAAGACAGAACTTAGTCTCCACAAGAAACATGTGGTGATCACTTCTACCTATGCTATCATGGACACATGCAGCAGCCACAGGTAAACTAATGAGGATGAGGTCAAGAAGGTTTATCCCTTGTATTGGTTCCTTCACTACCTCCTACAGACCCATTATGTTAGCTATGTCCTTCAAGGCTCAGCCAGCTTTTTACTGGTAATGATACAAAACCACTTAGTGATGGATGCTGAAGATCCGCACCCAGTGTACATTCTGTGTCCCTGCTTCTTTCAGGTGTTGTTCAACAGAGAGGAGAACTGATTCACCAGCTGAGGGAAGATAGCACGTGGTAATCAGGAGCAGGTTTTGTTCTCCATATTTGATCTGATGCCATGAAACTTCATGGGATCTGGAATCAAAGTTAAAGATTTTGAGGGCTAGTCTTTCCCACCTGTACTTCACTGTGCCTCCCCACCCCAGCCCATTAGGTCTGTTCAACTGGTGAGAGAGGGTTTACAAAGGGATTGTGATGGAGGAATCTGGCTCGTTATCCATAAATTCACCACCTATAAATTCACATATGACACCAATGTTGCTGGTAGAATCTCAGATGGCTATGTGAAGGTGTACAGGGGTGAGGTAGATTGGTTGGTTGAGTGGTGTCGCAACAACAGCCTCGCGCTCAATTGCAGAAAGACCAAGGAATTGATTGTGGACTTCAGGAAGAGGAAGTTGGGAGAAAACACACCAGTCCTCATTGAGGGGTCAGTGATGGAAAGAGTGAGCAGCTTCAAGTTCCTGGGCGCCAGCATCTCAGAGGATCTATGCTGGGCCCAACACATTAATGCAATCACGAAGAAGGCACACCAATGGCTCTACTTCATTAGGAGTTTGAGGAGATTTGGTACATCACCAAAGACAAATTTCTACAGATGTACGGTGGAGAGCATTCTGACTGGTTGCATCACAGCCTGCCATGGAGGCTCCAATGCACAGGATCACAGCAGGCTGCAGCGGATTGTAGACTCAGCCAGCTCCATCACAGGCACAACCCTTCCCACTATCGAGGACATCTTTAAGAGGTGGTGCATCAAGAAGGCGGCATCCATCATTAAGGACCCTCACTGTCCAGGACATGTCCTCTTCTCATTACTCCCATTGGGGAGGAGGTACAGGAGCCTGAAGACCCACACTCAATGATTCAGAAACAGCTTCTTCCACTCCGCCAACAGAAAACAGTCCATGAACCTATGAACACTACTCCGTTATTCCTTTTTTTTGCACAATTTATTTGTTTATGTCATTTATAGTAATTTTATGTCCTTGCACTGTAGAGCTGTCACAAAACAACAAATCAGTGATAATAAATCTGATTCTAATTTGGATTCTGATTCGTAGTCTGTAAGTTATGATTCTATGAATGTGGCTTTGTCACGCAGTGTCTAATCTGTGGCATTATTCTCCCAATTCAAGTATTAGTCTCCAGGTATTTGTGATGAGGAATCGGCAAGGCTGACTGGGGTGGGGGCAAGTATGCCATGTCCCAATTGGATGCAGAGGTGAATGCCAGCTGATCTGTCCAGTTTTATCCTATTTGTGCAAATGCCCTTCAGGACTCAGCACCTCTACTAGTGTTGGTGCTAACAAGCTGCTCTTCCTGACGGACAATGAAGTCTCCCATTGGAATACATTCTGTCCTTGCTGCTCATGCTTCTTCCAAGTCATGTTCAAGCTGGAGCAATAATGATTCATCAGTTGTGAAATAGGACTAGAGAAATAATAGGTGGTTTTCTTGCCAGTGTTTGATCCAAGGGCATGAAAATTTGCCTCATCCAGATTCAATGTTCAACTCCTGGGGCCACTTCCTAAGAACTGTGTCACCTTTGCTGATGGGAGTGTTCTACAAGTCAGATGGGACAACCAATTATGCATGGCTGACAGCTGAAAGATATGTTTCAGAAGCAACATTATGCCAGGCAGTTTGTCTAGCCTGGGAGATGTCCTTAAGCTGATGTCCTTGGATATTTTTAAGGTAGATTGACAGGATCATCTGGGCTGGGTGTGTCTTTGTCCAGAAATGTGCAGCTTGGATCAATGCAGGTGATCTCTGCTATCATTTATATAGAGGAGACATATCCTAAATATGATTAATAAACAAGAT
This sequence comes from Pristis pectinata, assembly GCF_009764475.1. NCBI lineage: Eukaryota > Metazoa > Chordata > Chondrichthyes > Rhinopristiformes > Pristidae > Pristis > Pristis pectinata. The sequence goes on along the minus strand of NC_067406.1, from coordinate 51,896,352 downwards.
GGACTTTTATTACAATCCAGTGGTTTCATTATCATCAGCTTATTTTCTAATCAATTTTATTCAGTTAACTGATTTTAAATTTGCCAGTTTCATTTATGGATTTCAACTTGTGGATCTGGATCCTTTGTCTTGGATTCTGGATTACTAGTCCAATATCATAACCAATTTGCCACTGTCAGTCCCTCACATTTATATTTTAGATTTATATTTTGCACCAGAAATCCTGAGACATTGAAGGATTTATCATTTGCAGAAAGTCAATAAAGTTATTTTTAGTTAATAGCTCCTGACTTTCATTTCATCCCTCAACTATTTTAAGTCCTGTATTTTACTGAAGCTGAATGACATAACAGTGACTGCAGGCTTTTTTGTGAACATTACAAAGGAGTCCCAAGATAGTTCGCTGAATCAGATTTCATCCCAACTGGCTGGCAGCCACTTATAGTGAGTTTACAGTGAAGAAGAAACTCATGTTGACGATGAAGTCCAAGAGTTCCATGGAGACCTGACAGCCATCATAACCAGAAAATAGCTATTAACACAAAGCTTTCAAAGTCTGACTCTTTAATTAAGCTTACTAGTAATTTTACTGAGTTACTGCTTAATTTAGTTGAATAGTACTACTGACCTATGTGAGAGAAAAACGTAATTTAACAGCAAAAACCCAATGCAACCTTTGGCCCAAACACAATGAAATAACCACTGACTCTACTCATTAAAAGAACAATTAAGAACAAAAGTTCAATGTCACTCAAATCAGTTATTATTTATAACCATCTTTAAATGTTTTTATTTTGAATAGAAGATATATTAATTTTGATCCTCACCAATTTTTATCGATGCACCATAGAAAGCATTCTAGCCGGATGCATCATGGCTCGGTATGGCAACTGGTCTGCCCATGACCACAAGAAACCGCAGAGTGTTGTAGGCACAGCTCTGCACATCATGAAAATCAGCCACCCCTCCATGGATTCTGTCTACACTTCTCGGTAAAGCAGCCAACATTAATCAAAGATCCCACCCACCCCGGACATTCTCTCTTCTCCCCCCTCCCATCAGGCAGAAGATACAAAAGCCTGAAAGCACGTATCATCAGGCTCAAGGGCAGCTTCTATCCTGCTGTTATAAGACTATTGAACGGTCCCCTAGTACAACAAGATGGACTCATGACCTCACACTTTACCTCATTACAACCTTGCACCTGATTGTCTGCCTGCACTGCACTTTCTCTGTAACTGTAACACTTTACTGTGCATTCTGTTATTGTTTTCCCTTGTGCTACCTTAATGTACTGATGTGATGAAATGATCTGTATGGATGGCATGCAGAACAAGTTTTTCACTGTACTTCGGTACATGTGAAATGTGGGCATGCTATATTGGCACCGGAAGTGTAGCAACACTTGTGGGCTGCCCCCAGAACACTCTACGCAAAAGATGTATTTCACTGTGTGTTTCGATGTACATGTGACTAATAAAGATATCTTAAATCTTAATCTTAAACCAAGTTACCAATTTATATTTTTTTGCAAAGATGCTTTACATCTTTGTCCTGAACCTCCTGCAGTTAATTCTTCTGAAATGGTAGGGTTAAGTACTGCTGAGAACACAAACAAATGACTGGCACATTGCAAATTTGCTTTTAAGAATTATCTGGCAGAATTATCAGCACAAATAGCATCCTGACTGACAAAAAATTGAGACATCATAATGAAAAACACTAAACAAGATTCTTTCAAGATCGTCTGGTCAGGGAGAGCGAAGAGGTGATAGAGAGAAGTTATAGGCAGGTGGTCACACCGCAACCATCGGAATCAGGCAATTGGGTCACAGTCAGGAGGGGGAAGGGGAAGGGGAAGGGGAGGAGTCAGGTACTAGAGAGTACCCCTGTGGCTGTACCCCTTGACAATAAGTACTCCTGTTTGAGTAATGTTGGGGGAGACAGCCTACCTGGGGGAAGCAACGGTGGCAATGTCTCTGGCACAGAGCCCAGCCCTGTGGCTCAGATGGGTAGGGAAGGAGTGAGGAGGGCACTAGTGATAGGGGACTCTATAGTTAGGTGGGCAGACAAGCAATTCTGTGGACGCAGGAAAGAAACTCGGAAGGTAGTTTGCCACCCAGGTGCCAGGGTCCGGGATGTTTCAGATCGCATCCAAGATATCCTGAAGGGGGAGGGAGAACAGCCAGAGGTCGTGGTACATATTGGTACCAACGACATAGGTAGGGAAAGGAATGAGGTCCTGAAAAGACACTATAGAGAATTAGGAAGGAAGTTGAGAAGCAGGACCTCAAAGGTAGTAATTTCCGGATTACTGCCTGTGCTAAGCGACAGTGGGTATAGGAACACAATGAGGAGAAGGTTAAATGCGTGGTTGAGGGATTGGAGTAAGGAGCAGGGATTCAGTTTTCTGGATCATTGGGGCCTCTTTTGGGGCAGGTATGACCTGTTCAAAGAGGACAGGTTGCACTTGAATCCTAGGGGGACCAACATACTGGCAGGGAGGTTTGCTAAGGCTACTGGGGAGAGTTTAAACTAGAATTGTTGTGGGGTGGGATCTGTACTGGAGAGACTGGGGAAGAGGTGTTTGGCTCTCAAATAGAGGAAGCTAGGGGTAAGTACCATAGGTAGGTGATAGAGAAGACAGGCTTGAGATGTGTCTATTTGAATGCAAGGAGTATTGTGAACAAGGCGGATGAGCTTAGAGCTTGGATCGATACTTGGAGCTATGATGGCGTGGCCATTATGGAGACTTGGATGGCTCTGGGGCTGGAATGGTTGATTCAAGTGCCGGGTTTTAGATGTTTCAGGAAGGACAGGGAGGGAGGCAAAAGAGGTGGGGGAGTGGCACTGTTGATCAGAGATAGTGTCACGGCTGCAGAAAAGGTGGACGTTGTGGAGGGATTGTCTACGGAGTCTCTGTGGGTGGAGGTTAGGAACAGGAAGGGGTCGATAACTTTACTGGGTGTTTTTTTATAGGCCACCCAATAGTGACAGGGTTATTGAGGAGCAGATAGGGAAGCAGATCGTAGAAAGGTGTGAGAATAACAGAGTTGTTGTGATGGGGGATTTTCATTTCCCTAACATCAACTGGCATCTCCAAACAGTGAGGGGTTTAGATGGGGTGGAGTTTGTTAGGTGTGTTCAGGAAGGGTTCTTGACACAGTATGTAGATAGAACTACAAGAGGAGAGGTTGTGCTTGATTTGATATTGGGAAATGAACCTGGTCAGGTGTCAGATCTCTCAGTGGGTGAACATTTTGGCGATAGTGATCATAATTCTATCTCCTTTACGTTAGTGCTGGAGAGAGATAGGAACAGACAGACTAGAAAGGCATTTACTTGGAGTAAAGAGAATTATGAGGCTCTCAGGCAGGAAATTGGAAGATTAAATTGGGAACAGATGTTCTCTGGGAAAAGTACGGAAGATATGTGGCAAATATTCAGGGGGTATTTATGTGGCGTTCTGCATAGACATATTCAGAGGAGACAGGGGAGTCATGAGAGGATACAGGAACCGTGGTGTATGAAGGCTATAATAAATCTAGTCAAAAGGAAAAGAAAAGCATACAAAAGGTACAGAGAGCTAGGTAATGTTAGAGATCTGGAAGAGTACAAGGCTAAAAGGAAGGAACTTAAGAAAGAGATTAGGAGAGCCAGAAGGAGACATGAGAAGGCCTTGGCGGGCAGGATTAAGGAAAACCCCAAGGCGTTCTACAAGTATGTGAAGAGTAAGAAGATGAGATGTGAAAGGATAGGGCCTATCAAGTGCAGCAGTGGGAAAGTAGCGGAGGTACTTAATGAATACTTTACGTCAGTATTCACTACGGAAAAGGATCTAGGGGATTGTAGTGGGGACAGTGGCCTGAAAATCTTGAGCATGTTGATATTAGAAAAGAGGTGGTGCTGAAACTTTTGGAAAGCATCAAGTTAGATAAGACGCCGGGACTGGATGAGATGTACCCCAGGTTGCTGTGGGAGGTGAGGGAGGAGATTGCGGAGCCTCTGACGATCTTTGCGTCGTCGATGGAGACGGGAGAGGTTCCAGAAGATTGGAGGGTTGCAGATGTTGTCCCCTTATTCAAGAAGGGAAGTAGGGATAGCCCAGGGAATTATAGACCGGTGAGTCTTACCTCAGTGGTTGGTAAGCTGATGGAGAAGATCCTGAGAGGCAGGACTTATGAACATTTGGAGAGGTATAATATGATTAGGAATAGTCAGCATGGCTTTGTCAAGGGCTGGTCCTGCCTTACGAGCCTGATTGAATCTTTTGAGGATGTGACTAAGCACATTGATGAAGGGAGAGCAGTAGATGTAGTGTATATGGATTTCAGCAAGGTGTTTGATAAGGTACCCCATGCAAGGCTTATGGAGAAGGTGAGGAGACATAGGATCCAAGGGGACATTGCAGTGTGGATCCAGAACTGGCTGGCCCACAGAAGGCAAAGAGTGGTTGTTGAAGGGTCGTATTCTGAGTGGAGGTCAGTGACAAGTGGTGTACCTCAGGGGTCTGTACTGGGACCCTTACTCTTTGTGATTTTTATAAACGACCTGGATGAGGAAGTGGAGGGGTGGGTTAGTAAGTTTGCGGATGACACGAAGGTTGGGGGTGTTGTGGATAGTTTGGAGGGCTGTCAGAGGTTACAGAGGGACATAGATAGGATGCAAAGTTGGACTGAGAAGTGGCAGATGCAGTTCAACCCAGATAAGTGTGAAGTGGTTCATTTTGGTAGGTCAAACATGTTGGCGGAATATAGTATTAATGTTAGGACTCTTGGCAGTGTGGAGGATCAGAGGGATCTTGGGGTCTGAGTCCATAGGATGCTCAAAGCGGCTGCGCAGGTTGACTCTGTGATTAAGAAGGCGTATGGTGTATTGTCCTTCATCAATCGGGGAATTGAATTTAGGAGCCGAGAGGTATTGTTGCAGTTATATAGGTCCCTGGTCAGACCCCACTTGGAGTATTGTGCTCAGTTCTGGTCGCCTCACTAGAGGAAAGACGTGGAAGCCATAGAGAGGGTACAGAGGAGATTTACAAGGATGCTGCCTGGAATGTGGAGCATGCCTTATGAAAGCAGGCTGAGGGAACTCGGCCTTTTCTCCTTGGAGAGACAGAGGATGAGGGGAGACCTAATAAAGGTGTATAAGATGATGAGAGGTATTGATCGGGTAGATAGTTAGAGGCTTTTCCCCAGGGCTGAATTGGTGGCCACAAGAGGACATAGGTTTAAGGTGCTGGGGAGTAGATATAGAGGAGATGTCAGGGGTAAGTTTTTTTACTCAGAGAGTGGTGAATGTGTGGAATGGGCTGCCAGAAACGGTGCTGGAGGCGGATACGATAGGGTCTTTCAAGAGACTGTTAGATAGGTACATGGAGCTGAATAAAATAAAGGGTTATGGGTAAGCCTAGTAATTTCTAGAGTAGGGACATGTTCGGCACAGCTTTGTGGGCCGAAGGGCTTGAATTGTGCTGTAGTTTTTCTATGTTTCTATGTTTCTCTATGTTTCTAAGATTTTCCACCTCATTTCCTCGTGGACAAGAAGAGGTAGTAATGAAAAGTCAGGTGGCAGGCAATTTCATAGCTAAAGAGTTGCACAGCACAGAAATAGGCCCTTTGGCCCACCACATCCATGCTGACTTTTTTTCCCATCTACACATCCCATTTGCCTGCAATATGACCATATCCTTGCTACTTATTGGTTTATTATTGTCACATGTACCAAGGCACAGTGAAAAACTTTGTCTTGTATACCACTCATATGATCAATTCATTACACAGTGCATTGAAGTAGTAGAAGGGAAAACTATAACAGAATGCAGAATAAAGTGTGACAGTTACAGAGAACATGCAGTGCAGGCAGACAATAAGGTGCAAGGCCATAATGAGGCAGATTGTGAGGCATGAGTCTATCTTATCATACTAGGGGACCATTCAATAGTCTTTAAGAGCAGGTCCAAATATTAGTCAGTTTAACAGTTGGTCTAAAAGTATTAGTCAATATTTCTCATACCTGTTACAATCATACAATTTCACTTACACCGGATGCACCCTACGCTCTCAAAAGTAGACATAACAGTAATAAAGACAGATTGATGTGTGGTTCATTTTGCATCACCAGTCACACCAGCATTTTACTACAATTCACTGCTGTTCAAGGCAGTGGATGGGATTTAAACTTTAAAGGGCCCACCCTCATGAATGTAATTAATCATTAGATGACCAATGTACTCTTTACCTCAAACCAGATTTTGTCACTAACTGCCTGGCGGCAGCATGACTTTTAATCTGCTACAGCCACCACCACCTGACAATGGAAATAATGCCCCAGCCCCAATATCGTCACACCATGCCGGCTTCCCCAGCAGAAGTAAAAAAGCTATTGTGAACCCGCTAATAAGAAGTTGATCACAAAGCTGATAGGTATATTTGGTAAGAATTCTTGGGTGAGCAGAAATTCAGCCTTCCCACACATTTAGCAGCTTTACCCTATAGGCAGAAGAAAATTGGGGTTATATCATTAATGGATAATCTAAAATATGTGGCAGAAAAGAATTGCCTTTACATCATAAATAATGTTTGAAGAAACTTCTTTGGTTTATCAAGCCTCCTCTTTCAATATACTGCAACATGTACTAAATTCTACAATTCTTTATTACTGGATTTGGATCCATCAAAATCAGATTCTTTAAAGACAAATTTTTAAAAGTATAGACATTGAAAAGATAAATGAGTAATGAACACATAACCAAAAAATGACTTCAATAGTAAACTTCACAGAATATCTCTACAAGGCCATTAATTATTTTACAAAACAGGTCATCATTTTAAAATCCTTAGCTGGAATCCTGCCCCTTCTCTCACAACACAAATGCTTCAATAGGCTTCAGCTTTTATGGGCCAGGGAGAATGCAAGCCAGTCACAATTCCAATCTTGCAAACTGACACCTGCATGGTTATATGTGTTATTGGTGAACAGGATTGGATTGATTGAGAACAAGTATGTATTTGAAGAAGTCCCTCAGTGTAGTCATATTATCAGTTGTCTCTGGACAATAGCCACTTGGCTGAAATACAGACTACCAGCTTTCAGTGAGTACTGAAGGAGATGGAATTCATCATTGGTCCTTGAAACTGAATTTGAATTTAGTAAATTCTCTTTTAAAATAATTGTAATTGACACTTGAAGGCTCATGTGCCTTTACAAAGTCACTTGCTACCTTTTACTTAATTATAACATATAATCAATCGTTATCAGTAACATAGCTGCAACTGTAGCCTTGCAACTTCAGTAAGACAGCCAAGGGGAGGGTAACATTCAGGAAGTCAGGTAGCATCCATGGAAAGAAAAACAGAGGTAATGTCTCAGGTCAAAGACCCTTTGAAAGCGAGTGAAACATTATATAAAACTTAGGTTCAATACTTGCTGTGAATATAGACTGCCACCCCCCACCACCACCCCCCCCCCCCCCCCACCACAGGTCAATTTGAACAGTTTCTGTGCTAACAACTTCATGGGAATCAAAGTTCCTGCTTGTTTAGCATGCATATTCATCTGGTTATACACAGAATCACATTCACTTTCATTGATAATTTGGATATTCTGACTATTGTATGGTTATACAATGGTTCCATAACAACAAAGGTTTTCAAAATGCTTTTGCATAGTGAAATTTTGTGTTATCTGAAGAAATTTATTAAAATGCTGATCTCTAAATGTAATTAAGTACTTACAGTTCTTGAAAGATTTTAAATTGGTTCCTAGTCCTTTTTGCATTTGACGTGCTTACATCCAGAGGCACCCAAACAGGATCAGAGGCATCTAACTCAGTTCAACACACACCTGAATGTTACTCACTTAAAATTATTTTATGCACATATGGCTTGTGACTGGAACATGAAACACCACTCATGCAGAAGCAAGTTTTTACACTTTATGCAAGGCTTGTTTCTGCATAAGTTAAAGAATACCTGTCATGGAGTTTGACACTTGGACCCTTTTGCACATTATTGGAAAGCAAAAGAAATACAGCTGCTGGATATCTGAATTAAAAGTAGAGAATGGAAATACTCAGCAAGTCGGGCAGCATCTGTGAAGAGAGAAACAGAGTTACCATTGATGGCATTTCAGGTCAATGTAGGCGAGTCCATTTTAAGTTTTTAATTTATTCCTTGCAATTAGGCCCACTCCCCACACTACTCATTTTGGGTTTCCTTTGAGCCTTCCACCACTACAACCCAGCATGATCACATCTCTGACCCAATCCTTTCACCCACAGCCAATCTAAAACTCTACTTTAAGCTAATTGCAACAGCTTCACCAACATCCGCCTGATGCACAGCCAATGTCCAATCCAATCTGCTGTTCCAATTTTCCTCCACCCCTAAATGAAGCTCAGATATTTTCTCTCCCACAACCTTGAGTCCCCATGGCCACAATTTGAAACACTGGAGGAAAGGGTGCAAGGCCAAGTCTACTTGACCCAACTCTTGAGCCTTCTGAGCAATGGAATATTAATGCAGACAGACATATACAAAGAAACATATTAGCCCCTCTCCACCACTTAGTCCACCCCAATGTGTCACTCATCTAACAGACCTTTAGGAGGTGCAGAACAAATCATACCCAATGAATTTCTCTGGAAATAGATGAATTGATCCTGTTTTTAATTATTCCTGAGGTGTGATTCTGTCGGCAGTTTTTAAGCAGGATTGGAAAATTAAAAATTCCAGCCCAACAAGTTTCCTAACAGAACAGATCATGTCCATTTTAAATGTTATATTAGTCTTTGTAAATGTATGAGGAAAAGCAAAATGACCCAACACTCTGGTGTTTTGCTGTTATTCAATTTCATAATAAAATTATGACCACATCCCACTCCCCTCCATCAGCTTAGGTAAGGATTGGGAATCATTTTCCTGAGGAATTACTGGATGTGATACTAATCCTGTTCAAATCTTTAATCAGAAGTATTTCCTGCAATTCTGGTTATTATACAACAGAAAGGAAGGAAATTATATGGCACTGGGTTAAATTCAGGAATGTCTTACAATTTGAAACGATCATTATTGGTACAGCTTATAGCTGTCTAATGTTAATGTTTAAACACTAGAGATAACTGAGAGATCTTTAAAAAAAATCAAGGTTCTTAACGCCACTGAAACACTGAACCCCAAGAATCGATTTACATGACTACATGAATAACGATGAAGGAGATCAGGATGATGTTCTGAAGAAACAATGTGCAGATCAGATGTAATTATTTTGCCTGGGGATTCAACCAAGGTTGATAACATTAGAAATTTTACGACAGAGCAGAAGCTTATTGGATGGGGTAGCATAGCGATTACATTACAAGATCAGTATCCAGAGGCTGCACTATTGATCCAGAGACATAAATTTGAATCCCACCACAGCAGCTGGGGAATTTAAATTTAAGTAATTTAATAAATCTGGAATAAAATGCTAGCATTAGTGATGGTGACCATCAATCTACCATTTAATTAATGTTCTTCAAGGAAAGAAATCTGTTCATCATATATCTGACTTGAGACCCACCAATATGGTTAACTCTGAAATGGGTTGGAGAGTAATTAGACTTAGATAATAAATACAGGCCTTAGCAATGACCTCCATATCCCATAAAGGAATTAAAGCAAAATTTGGTAAGTTTAATTAAATGAGGAATACAGAGATCAAACTGTGCATTTTGAGGCCAGACTGACTCTGATGGACTCTGCCAATGAGACTGAAAACTGTAACAGAGTAAAAGGGAGAAAAATTATGCAGAGGGAACATAAAACTTGGACTTTTTATGATTGGAGGAAGAGAACACAGAGATCTAAGGAATTAGTGCTTCCTACAAAACTATGAGATAGAATAGAAATGAACTTAAAAACATAAGATGTAGAGGCAGGAGTGGGAGAGTCAGCCAGTTGTGCTTGTTCCATTATTCATTTAGATCATGTCAGATCTTTTATCTTAGTTCTGCTGTCCTGCACTAAACATATATCCCTTAACTCCTTTAACATCTAAAAATCCAGTCATTCACGTCTTGAATCAATTCAGCAACTGAGCCTCCACATCCCTCCAGGATGCAAAGGTCCAAAGATTCACCATTCTCATTCTTCTCAGCATTGTCCTGAATGAACGACCTTCATTTTGAGACTCTAGCCTTTGATTCTAGACACGACAGCCAGGGAAAATATTAATTCCACCTCTGCCCATAAGAATTTTGCATGCTTCATTCCTCTAAACTCTTGAGAATATCAGCTTATCCTGTTTAATCGCTCCTCATGTGACAAACCCATCATTCGGGTGAACCTCTGCTGCACTCCATCTTTCCTTGTGTCATGAGATCAGATCTGTGCACAATATTCCTGTGGTCTCAGTAAGTCTCTGTATAATTGGAGCAGGGCATTTCTACTCTTACACTTAAATCATCTGACAATAATGGTTAATATACCATTTGCCTTCCTAATTGCTTGCTGTACCCAGATCCTAAGTCTCAGCGATTCATGTACAAGAACACACAGGTCCCTCTGAATGCACTTTTCAATCACTCATTATTTAAAATAGTGGATCACCTAACATTTTTCGACAGTATATTCCACCTTTCATGTTTTTGCTTAGTCTATATCCTGCTGAAATCTCTCTGCACACAGTTCATGCTGCCAGCTACTTTTGTATCATCAACAGACTTAGATATATTACACTTGACCTCTTCATCCAAATCATTTATATAGATTGTGCACAAATGGGATCCCAATAACAATCTCTGCAGCACCTCATTAAACACAGCCCATTATCCTGAAAATAGCCCATTTGTTCCTACTCTCTGCTTTCCACCTGTTTTTTTCTTAGGCAGTTCCTTGGGATCATGGATGCCTGACTTCCAAGTCAAGTTTGTTGGTTCTGGGGTTACTGATGAGACCAATGTGAAAACTCCAACAGAGGAGGCAGGGGATACTTGGGGAAATGGACGGGTGGGCAATTTGTGAGATGGTATGCTCCTTCCACCATTTATGCAGGGCTTCTGGGTGCTCCCAATGCATGAACTTGGGGTTCACAATACCACCCCAAATTTTCATTTTCCACTTTGCATGTTCATGAGCCAAGGACTCCTAGGAGACGGTAGGGATGTTGCATTTTCTCAATGAGGCTTTGAGAACATCCTTGAAACTTTGCATTTGTTCTGCTGTTGATCTCTTCCCATGACAGTGCTTGCAATTGACTATCTGTTTTGGGACTCCGGTGCCTGTCCAAATGGCCTTAGTGTAATTGGGGCCTCATCAATGGGGATAATGGCCTGAGAGATGATGCTGAAGTTGTTCACTTATTCAGTGAATTTAGAGGATTTGAGACAGTGTTGGGAGTGCCTTGAGATGGCTGCTGTAGGTAAACTAGGTCTTAGAAACATGTAGGAGGGCAGGGATCACAAAAGACCTAGAATTTTGTGCAAGACCTGAGGTCTTGATCTTCAAATCGTCTTTTCCTAAGTCAACCAAAAGCTTTGCTGGTGCATTGAGAGCAGTGATGGATTCCATCATTGGATGTCTGCCTTCAATAGGAGGTGGATCCTGAGAAATGATAAGAGGTCCACATTTTCCAGTATCTCATCATGATAGAACAGAACAGTACAGCACAGGAATAGGCCATTGGCCCACAATGTCTCCACCAAACATGATGCCAAATTAAACTAAATCTCTTCTGCCTATACATGACTCATATCCCTCCATTTCCTACATATTCATGTGTGTAACAGCCTCTCAAACATCCCTTTATCTTGTGATCCTTTGTCTTGTGGATATTGAGGTGGAGGGTTGTGGATAAACCATCCATTTAATCTCTGCCCAGGGTTTTCCACAAGCTCTTCAAATGGGTTCCTTTTCAATTACTGGTCAATTTTAGACTGGAAAGATAACATTTAGTTATACCTAGATTTGTGAACACTTTGTTTACAAATTTACACTATACAGGCTCCTCCCAGGTTATGAATGTCCTACTTATGGACACCCATTAGGTATGGGTGAGCTCCCATAATATTATTAAATTCACAAGTCTGACATATGTACATATGTTCATTCTTATGAACAGCAGAACTAGTTTCCTCTTTTCCTCCACCTTTATTAATTATTCTCTTGTCAATCTTGTGTTTTTGATGCCATTCTTTACAACATTGTGGAGGTCTGGTTACCATGTCGAATGATTTTTGTGTATTTTCCAACTTATGGACAAAATCGACTTAAGGACATCTGTAAAAACCATAGAATATAGCACAATAACAGGCCCTTCGGCCCACCATGTTGTGCCGCCCTTCAAACCACACCTAAGACTATCTAACCCCTTCCTCCCACGTATACCTCCATCTTAAATTCCTCCATATGCTTATCTAACAATCTCCTGAACTTGTATCAGCCTCCACCACCACCCCAAGCAGTGCATTCCATGCACCAACCACTCTCTGGGTGAAAAACCTCCCTCTGACATCTCCCGTGAACTTCCCACCCATTAACTTAAAGCCATGTCCTCTTGTTTTGAGCATTGGTGCCCTGGGAAAGAGGCACAGGCTATCCACTCTATCTATTCCTCTCAATATCTTGTATACCTCTATCATGTCTCCCCTCATCCTCCTTCTCTCCAATGAGAACAGCCCTAGATCCTTTAGTCTCTCCTGATAATCCATACTCTCTAATTCAGGCAGCATCCTGGTAAATCTCCTCTGCACCCTTTCCAACGCTTCCACATCCTTCCTATAATGAGGTGACCAGAACTGGACACAGTAAGTGTGGCCTAACCAGAGTTTTGTAGAGCTGCATCATCACTTCGCGGCTCTTAAACTCAATCCCCCGATTTATGAAAGCTAACATCCCATAAGCTTTCTTAACTACCCTATCTACCTGTGAGGCGACTTTCAGTGATCTGTGGATATGAACCCCCAGATCCCTCTGCTCCTCCACACTCCCCAGAATCCTGCCATTTACCTTGTACTCTGCCTTGGAGTTTGTCCTTCCAAAGTGTACTACCTCACACTTCTCTGGATTGAACTCCATCTGCCACTTCTCAGCCCAGCTCTGCATCCTATCAATATCCCTCTACAAGCTTTGACAGCTCTCCACACTATCCACAACACCACCAATCTTTGTGTCATCTGCAAACTTGCTAACCCACCCTTCCACCCCCTCATCTAAGTCATTAATAAATATCACAAAAAGTAGAGGTCCCAGAACCGATCCCTGTGGGACACCACTAGTCACAGCCCTCCAATCCAAATGCACTCCCTCCACCACAACCCTCTGCTTTCTACAGGCAAGCCAATTCTGAATCCACACGGTCAAGCCTCCCTGCATCCCTTGGCCTCTGACCTTCTGAAGAAGCCTACCATGCAGAACCTTGTCAAACGCATTGTAGACCACATCCACTGCACTACCCTCATCAATCTTCCTGGTCACTTCCTCAAAGAACCCTATCAGGCTTGTGAGACAAGATCTTCCCTTCACAAAGCCATGCTGGCTGTCCCTAATCAGTCCATGATTCTCTAAATGCTCATAGATCCTATCTCTTAGAATCCTTTCTAACAGTTTACCCACCACAGACGTAAGGCTCACCGGCCTGTAATTCCCTGGACTATCCCTACTACCTTTTTTGAATAAGGGAACAACATTCGCCACCCTCCAATCCTCCAGTACCATCCCCGTGGACAACGAAGACTCAAAGATCCTAACCAATGGTTCAGCAATCTCTTCCCTCACCTCACCAAGCAGTCTGGGGAATATTCCATCAGGCCCCGGGGACTTATCTGTCCTAATATTTTCTAACAACTCCAACACATCCTCTCTCTTAATATCTACATACTCTAGAACATTACCCTCACCAACACTGTTCTCAGCATCATCAAGACCCCTCTCCTTGGTGAATACTGAAGAGAAGTATTCATTGAGAACCTCACCCACTTCCACAGCTTCCAGGTACATCCTCCCACCTTTGTCTTTAATCAGACCTACCTTTACTCTAGCCATCTTCTGCTCTTTACGTACGAGAAAAAAGCCTTGGGATTCTCCTTAACCCTACTCGCCAAAGCCTTTTCATGCCCCCTTCTCACTTTCCTCAGCCCTTTCTTAAGTTCCTTCCTTGCTACTCTATATTCCTCACAAGCCCTGTCCGATCCTTGCTGCTTACACCTTATGTATGCTGCCTTCTTCTTCCTAACTAGTTGTTCCACCTCTCTCGTCACCCACGGTTCCTTCACCCTACCATTCCTTCTCTGCCTCACCGGGACAAATTTATCCCTAACATCCTGCAAAGGATCCCTGAACATCAACCACATCTCCATAGTACATTTCCCTTCAAAAATGTCATCCCAATTTACACTCCCAAGTTCTCGCCTTATAGCCTCATAATCCGTCTTTCCCCAATTAAATATCTTCCCGTCCTCTTTGTTCCTATCCCTGTCCATGACAATTCTAAAGGTTATGGAGCAATGGTCACTGTCCCCCAAAGGCTCACCCACCGATAGATCTGTCACCTGTCCCGGTTCATTACCTAAAACTAGATCTAATATGGCATTCCCTCTGTCAACATACTGTGTCAGGAATCCGCCCTGGACACACTTAAACTGCGCCCCGTCTAAAGCCTTGGCACTAAGTAGGTGCCAATCAATATTTGGAAAGTTGAAGTCTCCCATTACAATAACCCTGTTATTTTTGCATCTTTCCAAAAACTGCCTCCCAATCTGCTCCTCAGTATCCCTGCTGCTACTGGGGGTCCTATAGAATACTCCCAGGAGGGTAACTACCCCTTTCTTGTTCCTAACTTTCACCTATATTGATTCTAGAGAGGATCCTTCTACATCATCTACCCTTTCTGCAGCTGTAACAGTGTCCCTGACCAGTACCGCCACCTCTCCTCCTCTTCTCCCCATCTCCCTATCCCTTTTAAAACACTGAAAACCAGGAATATTCAATATCCATTCTTGCCCTGATGTCAGCCATGTCTCTGTAATAGCCACAATATCATAGTCCCATGTACTTATCCAAGCTCTCAGTTCATCTCCCTTATTCCTGATGCTTCTCGCATTTAAGTAAATGTACTTTAGCCCATCCACCTTACTATTTTTATACCCTATATTCTGTTTCTCCTTCCTCAAAGCCTCTCTACCTGTCATATCTGACTTTTCCCCATCCCCTTCTTCCTCTGACCTACTCCTCTGGTTCCCTTCCCCCTCACAATCTAGTTTAAACCCTCCTAAACCTGGCCGCAAGGATATTGGCCCCCCTCAGGTTTGGGTGTAACCCATCCTCTCTGTACAGGTCCCACCTTCCCCAGAAGAGATCCCAATGATCCAAAAATCTAAAACTCTCCCTCCTGCACCAACTTCTCAGCCACGCATTTATTTGCCATCTCCTCCTATTCCTACCTTCACTATCGTGTGGCCCTGGCAGCAATCCCGAGATCGCTACCCTCGAGGTCCTGTTCTTCAGCCTTCTGCCTAGCTCGCTAAACTCACTTTTCAGGACCTCATCCCTCTTCCTACCTATGTCGTTGGTACCAACAAGAACCACGACTTCTGGCTGTTCTCCCTCCCGCTCTAGAATCCTGTGGACCTGATCAGTGACATCCCGGACCCTGGCACCTGGGAGGCAACATACCATCCGGTATTCATGCTCACTGCCACACAACCTCCTATCTGTTTCCCTGACTATCGAGTCCCCTATCACTACTGCCTTCCTCTTCTCCTCCGTTCCCTTCTGAGCAGCAGGACTGGTCCCAGTGCCATAGACCTGGCTACTGCTGCTAGGCCCCGGCAGGTCATCTCCCTCAACAGCCTCCAAAGCGGAAAACCTGTTACTGAGGGGAGCAGCCTCCGGGGTCCTCTGTACTATCTGTCTGTTTGTTTTCTTTTTCCTTTTCCCTCCCCTGACAGTCACCATTCTATCTACTTCCTGGACTCCACTAGTACCTGCTCTAAGGGTGGGGGGGGGGAACCATCTCCTTATGTACAGTATCTACAAAACTCTCCCCCTCCCTGATGCTGCGCAGTGTTTGAAGCTGCAACTCCAGCTCATCGATTGTGAGCCAAAGTTTCTCCAGCCTCAAGCACTTACTGCAGATGTGGCCATCGTGGACCGCAGCAAGGTCCACTAGCTCCCACGTCAAGCAGCTGCAGCACACCACCATGTCCTCCACCTGAACTAATTCTTTCTCCCCCTAGTTTTTCTACTTAAAAATTTATAAGAGATAACAGGTAAACCTTACCTTTACCCACCTACCAGCTACTCACCTGCCTTGCCCCTTTATGCCGAAGCCCCTAAGCCAAAGCCCGACCACTCCGCTCCCTCTCACTCCACTGCCTGCTCCAACGCTGCCCGCTGGATATGGCGGTTTGCTTTTTAAACTGCCCACGTCACGCGTCTGCGCAGTCCAGCCCCCACTATTCCCAATTAAAACCTTATAAAACAACTTAAAAATCTTATGAAATCTAACCCTTATAATAAAAACCCTATTAAAAAAAAGAAAAAAAACTTATCATCTGCTTGGAAGTCCCGACGTCTTCCGAAGTGAAACCCACGAAGTCTCCGAAGTTTTTTTTCTACCCGCTTTTTAAACTGCCCACTCCTTACCTGCCGACGTCACGCATCTGCGTGACAAATGGAACCCATTTGTTAGCGGGGAACGGACTGTAACACTTATCTCTTTAAGATATGTATCCTTGATTTACAAATGTATTTTTAGGAATAAAATATAAATCTATTTTTTGCTATAATGAAAGGTGACCCACCTTCTACCCATAGGGATGCACTGTACCAAGATACCAATAATGCATTTCACCCAATCTTATCAATTTACAAAATTTCATTAACAAAGTTTTCCAAGAAAGTAACCTTTTTGTTGGATTCCTGTGCAGGAAATAAAATGGAATTTTTTTTTTCAAATGCACACTTTCTAAATATGTTGCTACTCCAGCAAGAACAGAAACATTACTTTGTTTAGTTCTGGAAAATGAAGAGAGACAAATAACTGAAGTGAGGCCAGGTCAGTAACCGGGAAGTAATAGCCAGAGCATTACAAGGTTCACATCCGAACAATAATGAAGAGTGAGGGATAATGATGCTTTACTAGGAAAAGGAAGATATCAGTGAGGGTAAAATGGATTTTATCCAAATTAGGTAAGCAAAAAGGTTAACAAGCCAGCCAGTATATGTGGCAATCGTGAAATCTGAGATAAATAATGTGGAGAAATGCCTTTTGGTAAATTCTAAAGAAAATTCTTGTCAGGCCTCAAAGGTAATCAAATAAATTTCTGGTAAACTATCAGTTCCTAAATCTTTAATATTCATCTCTGATTGATTGTTTTTCATGGATGACATTTCCATGACTACAGCAGGACAGAAGCTATTATGCTCCGTACCATATTTGATTATCTCTAACCATACTTATACCTGTGACCTTTAATCTAATTTGTAATCCAAAATGTATTCAGTTGTCCTTTTTTAAGTTAATCAACAATGCATTAACTGCCTTCTGCAGCAGCCCTGTTTCATATTTTATTTCCACAGCTCTCTTAAGGGTACAGAGGTGGGGGCTGGGCAAGAGGGGCGTTAAGGAGTGGTGCAGAGAGAATGAGGAATGGAATTATTCTCTCCTCTAATCTTGCTCATGGCTAGTTAATTTTTAGCAAATGGATTTGATCACACTGCAGATGATGCAGATTGTTTACATTTAATTCTCCTACTGCTCCCTTAAGAAGTGGTCAAAATGTGTAATATTTTCAAAGAAAATCAACCCTGAGTAAGCATATACAAGGAAATATACTTACTGGAATCTATCACCACTGACTTGTCCCTGCAGTAACTGAAATGGAAATCAGAACGCTATGTACACTGTCTCAACATAATTCTCTGTCATTATTCTGACCAAAACAATGACTGGATCCCAAGGATATTTGAAAGATTCTTTCAATCTGTAACTAATTAAAACTTGCAGAACTTAATAATGATTACACAATATGGATGTCAATATCTACTACCTATTTAGGTTGTTCCTTGTATAAGTAGCGTATAATGGCTTTTATCGGTAAACACAATTTTTAAAATAAAAATGGCTAGAAAATATCTTTCATTAACTGTCAAGATCAGATCTGTCAAAAGGTGTGCAGAGTACAGAAACATAACTGGGCTTAGAAATCACAATGTGCTCAAAACTCTAACCAGTGGAAACACTTAATATGTAGGTCATATTTGTTACAGCTGTCTGACCATATAACATGGGGTAACCTTGAGCTAAGCCTTAGAGAGCTAAATTTTTATTCAGTTCAAAAGCATCAAGTTTTGATGTCAGCAGAAAGGTAAATATTTTCTTAGCTTAGTTTTGCTTACATACCAACATTTGGTTTCTAAATGATTTGGTCATTTGGTTTTTAAATGAAAATCACATAAGATATAAGATAGTTATTTATTAGTCACATGTGCATCAAAACACACAATGAAATAAGTCTTTTTGCATTGCTAAGAATGTGCTGGGGGCAGCCCGCAAGTGTCGCCACTCTTCCAGTGCCAACATAGCATGCCCAAAACTCCTAACCTGTATGTCTTTGGAATGTGGGAGGAAACCCATGCAGACACGGGGAAAACGTACAAACTCCTCACAGGCAGCAGCAGGAATTGAACCCAGGTTGCTGACACTGAAATAACATCACGCTAACCGCTATGCTACCATGCTGCCCCATGGTACCAATAAAATAATATAAGCAAATTTAATTATTACACTCAATTTGTTACCTAACTTACATAGTCATCACTACACTCTCAGTGACTACTAGGACTCTTTCTCAATCCTGTGTAATTCAAAATACCTTCAGCAGAGGTAACTCAGGTTAGAACTAATGGGGCAGATCATGCTTCAATGCGAGCTGTCATTCCTTTGGGGAAACTGATGCCCATCTGCCCTCTGCTGTCAAGGATTGTCATGGCAGTAGTAAGGAACGGGGCCTTTGGTTCTTCCACTTGAGGCCTGGTTGCCACAGTCTGCATTGCTTTGAGGAAGAGCACACATAGGTGGTTTCTCAAATTCAGATAAAGCATCTGTCTTCCTTTTTCCTGTAAATCTCATTTCAAATGATTCATTTCCTTCTAAGAGGCAGCGAGGTCATACACATTGTCTTGAAAACAAGCTGCTATTGCTAATGTTGGATGGGTCATTTTTAACTCTACTGATCAGTCTGGGTCCAATAGTAACTTGCTTGCTAATATGCTTTCACAAAAAAAACCCTAAACAAGTCTCTGATTAACCTATCCATTTAGTTTCTACCTAGATTTTTTCTTCACCTCCTATCAACTCTTACACCTTGGTCTGGATTTTCCTTTTTAAGAAAATGTCCCTTTATTCACTGCTGTTGTCCCCGAGTTACGTTAAGACTGATGAGAATTCCTGACTCAGGAATTCCAGACCCCTGTCTCTGTCCTGACTTCCCATTTGGGAAGGCAGGAAAGATTCTGCATCTTTCAAGGCATTCAGAAAATCTCATGAACAGCAGATGTCCTACAAGACATGAATTTGTCTACTATGAAAATCCGTATCATATCCTGGCAAAACATAAAAATATTAACTAAAGTCAGTCAAGAAATAATGTAAAAGAAATCGACTTCACAGATGTAACATAGATTTCTAACTGGCAATATCAGTCTGATATACTATAGAACGGTTCCCTTATATGATGAGATGGACTCTTGACCTCACAATCTACCTTGTTTGACCTTGCACCTTATTGTCCACCAGCAATGCACTTTCCTGTAGCTGTGACACTTTACTCTGTATTCTGTTATTGTTTTTACTCTGTACTACCTCAATGCACTGTATAATGAATTGATCTGTACGAACAGTATGCAAGACAAGTTTTTCCACTGTACCTCGGTACAAGTGACAATAATAAACCAATGCCAATACCATTATCAATCTGCACTGCTAACCTTCATGAGGCAGCTCACACATTATGAGGAGAATGTGCAAGAGCAAATATTAAACAAAATGAGGGCCTGGATGCCAGTGAATGGGTCAGCTGACCACTCACACTAAGCTGATCTTCTACCTTTGTGCCATTTTCCTCCCCTATCCCCATATCATTTGATTTCCTTATTCAGGAATCCATCAATCCCTGAATACACAGCATGAGTGAGCCTCCACAGCCGTCCAGAGTAGGGAGGTTCACCACCCACAGAGTGAAGAAATCTTTCCCCATTTCAGCTCTAAACAGCGTACACCTTACTCTGAGACTGTGAATCTTAGTTCTTGACTCCTCAGACAGGGGAAACATCCTCCCTACATGCAGCCTGTCGAGTCCTGTAACAATTTTGAAGGAGATCTAATCACATTCCGTACCCTAGAGAATACAGGTGTGGTCTACTCAACCTCTCCTCAGATGGGAACCAATCCAGTGAATCTTCACTAGATAGCAAGTACCAGGACTAAGTAAAGAGACCAGAACTATACACAATACTCCAGGCAGAGTCACCAAGGCTCTGTGCAATTCAGTAAGCCCTACATAATAACAGTAAACAGAGCATTCATGAAAAAGAAGGGCATCTACTCACTACTATTGTGATGCCTTCATCCTGTTAAAAAGTCTTCAATATCCCTTCTTCTTCATTCAAACAATGGGCTCTGAGGCTATCAGCTTGCAGATAAATGCAACCTCCTGCAGATCTGTGTAATGACACTGATGCTGAGATCAATGACAACCAGAGCATCGATACAGGGAATTACTGGTATTGTCGACTAATGCTTCAGCTTGGGTTGTTCTGAGACATTCAGCAGTACAGCTGAACCACCAATGTGTGCTGCAGTCTTACTAATCTTGCCATGCATTCTGGCAAACCCATTGAATTTCTTGCCAAGGAACAAGAAATACTGGAAGAAATAGACGAATGAGAAAGAGCAAAGCTCATTTTTCCAAAAAGTTTCATCAAGAAGAAAAAGTAGTTCATAAAAGGTTAATTGAAAATTACCATTACCACACCCAGAAACTAAATAAACCCCCAAGGGCAAGCCCCTTGTGCCCAATCTAAGTGCTCTCCTACACACATTGGTGCTCCAAAAAGAAAATCAGCTTGTGAATATCCACGGACAGTACTTGAAATTGGTTCATGACCCTCAAGAAATTTAGACCAAACAAGCCTTCGTCACAGAAAACACATCTGTGTTACTTTTAGGGAATCTGGCTATTTGGCTTTTTAGCTTCAGGATTGGCATTGGTTGGGAGTTTTTGATATATATCATAGGGCCCTCTTATACCCAAGTATTTTCTCTAATTGTTATTTCTTGCAATATTTTTCCACTTAGTTTTTATCATTTCAGGATTACCTTTCTCTACACTATCCTTCTATAGTTAAATATCTCTATGCTTTTCTGCTTGTTTTCTACATTCTCTTTTTAATGATATACTTGTCAAATACCATGTTCAACTTTTCTTTGAAGAGTCACAGAGTTGTACAGCATAGAAACAGGCCCTTTGGCCCACGCCGATCATCATGCCCATCTATACTTATCCCACTTGCCTGCATTAATTCCATGTCCCTCAATGCCTTGCTCATTCAAGTACCTGTCAAGATGCCTTTTAAATGTAATTCTGTTCCTGCCTCCATCACCTCCTCTGGCAGATCTTTCCAGATAACAACTACTCTGTGTGGAAAAATTTACCCCTCAGATCCCCTCTAAACCTCTTCCCTCTCACCTTAAACCTATGCCCTCTAGTTTTAGACACCCTTACAATGGGAAACAGCCTCTGGCTGTCTACCCTATTTTATATGCCTCTATTATGTCACCTCTCAGCTTTCTTTGCTCCAGGAGGAACAGTCCCAGCCTATCCGATCTCTGCTGATAACTGAAGCCCTCCAATCTAGGCAACATCCTTGTGAATTTTTCCTGTATCCTTTCTAGCTTAATCATGTCCTTCCTATGGTGAGGTGACCAGAATCAGAACTGGTGACCTTTTTGCTGATTTCCTCTTCATACTCCCTTCTCCTGATTTGCTTCTTCCTTCCTTGCAATTCCGATTTTTATTAATCATACTTATTGACACCATCTGCAAAACTCATCAACTTTAGTTCATTTCTAAATGATTTATGCCTGAAATTCTGAATCTTATTTTCCTTTTGAATAGTAAAAATAGTACAAAGTAACAGTCTCATTTATTGTGCCTTACTGTTGATCTATTGCCCTGTGTATTAAACTTTCTTTCACCTTGCACTCAAATAGCTGGACCATGTAATATAATCACTTAATACGGGCAACTTGATAGAATGTGACCAATTAGTCAATATACTTTTCTCACCTCATCAGGCCCCAGACCTGTGAATGTCTCCATCAATATCAATTCCACAGTTCTCTACCTTCAGGACATTAATGAGCCAAACCTTGTCGGTAAATGCCAACCTCTTCATAGCAAACTGCCAACATTTACCTCCATGAAAGCTAGCAAGTTCAGACCAGCTAGGTGCACATTCAAACGTAGAACTGCCAAAATTGCAACAGATTGCAGCTAGCAAATTTATCATTATTCTTCACTGTGTGCAGCCCAACAGCAGACCATGAACTTGGTGAAATTCTTGAGAACGTACTCCGGGAAATCTGTTATCATTCAAAAGGGGGTATTAGATGTGTTATCATCAAAACGGAGGTATTAGACGTCTTAACAGGCTTAAAGGTAGATAAGTGTATCCCAGGCTACTATGGGAGACGAGGAAGGTGATTGCCGAGCCTTGACAGAGATTTTTTTATTTCTTTGCTGGCCACAGGTAAGGTGTCAGATGACTAGAGGACTGCAAATGTGGTACAGGAAAGTGACTGGAGGGCACCAGGGATGAATCAGATAATTACAGGCCTAAGAGTATAATGTCAGTGGTACGGAAGTTATTAGAAACATTTTCTAAGCGACAGGATTAAGTGCATTTGGAAAGGTAGAGATTAATCAAAGTCAGCATAGTTTTGTGAGGGGAGATCCTCCTGACCAATTTGATTACATTTTTTGAAGAGATAACAAAACATTTTGATGAGGGCAATGCAATTAATGTAATCTACATGAACATCAATAAGGTCTGTGACATAGTACTACATGGAAGAGTGGTCCTAAAGGGCAGACCCGACGGGATCCAAGGCTGATTGGCAAATTGGCTTGGTAATAGGAGGCTGAGGGTGACGATGGAGGTTTATTTTGTGATTGGAAGCCTGTGAACAATGGTGTGCCACTGGGATTGGTGCTGGGACCTTTTCTATTTGTTATGTATTTTAACAATTTGGATATGACTGTAGGATCAGCAAGTTTGCAGAGAAGCAAAAATAGGTGGTGTAGTTGAAAGTGAGAAGGATAGTCATAGGCTACAGGATGAGATTGATCGTTGGTAAGAAGGCAGAACAAAAGCAAATGGAACTTAAACCTGACAACTGCCAGGTGATGCACTTTGTGATGACTAATAAGGGTAGGATATACTGTACATAAAGAACGGCAGGGCCCGAGGGAGTATGTAGGAACAAAAAGATCTCAAGTCCACAGATCCATGAAGGGTGGAACACAGGTAGGTAAGTTGGTGAAGAAAACATATAGGATATTTGCCTTCACTAGCAGGGGAATAGAATACAAGAGCAGAGAGGTTATGGTACAACTTTATAAAACATTGATTGGGGCACAGCTGGAGTATTTTGTGTTGTTCTGGTTGTCACACTATATGAAGGATGTGATTGCACTGGAGAGAGTGCAGAAGAGATTCACCAGGATGTTGTCTGGGATGGAGTTTTTCAGTTATGAGGAGAGACTGGATGGGCCAGGTTGGTCTTCCTTGGAGCTGAGGAGGCTAAGGGGTAAACCTGAGAGACATACATAAAATTATGAAGGGCATAGATAGGGTAGGCAGTAGGAAATGTCTCCCCATTAGCAGAGATATCTAAAACTAGACGGTTTTGAGGGGATTTAAGGTATTTTCACAACGTAAGATTGGAATATGGAATGTACTGCCTGAGTGGGTGGTGGAGGCAGGTACTCTCACATTTAATAAGTATCCAGATGAGCATTTGAATCACCAAAGCAAAGAAGGCTACAGTTTAAGAGCTGGTAAATGGAATTAGTACAGATAAACATTTGAAGCTCCATATGGACAAGATGGACTAAAGGGCGGGTTTCTCTGCTGTATGACTCTAAGACTCTATAATTCTGTTCCTCCAGTTAAACAAAGTCCTGGTACCATAAACCTGTCCTGATAACTAAGATCCCCGAGGCTACATAACCTTCTGATAGCTACCTCTGGAACTTCAATGCCATGATATCTCTCTGAATACGAGTGAGAAAAAATAGGCTGAGTATTCTAAATGTGCAATTCCAAAATTCCATGACAGAATAAATTGTGTAGGTCTACTCATGATTTTACGGGTGGAAATCTATCTTTGACTGCTTGTGCTAATATTCTCCAGCAGACAAAGAACAACTCACTTGATTGTTCTGGTTCTAAATTTCATCAGCAAATTCCCTTAACTTACTGCACCATGACATAAATGTGTTTCATAAGCCATCACTTCCCTCCTACCACCACTTTTCCCTGTAGTGAGCAACTTATTTTATATACTTCTACCCAGAATTAGTGGCCATATTTCAAGCCACATATCACCTCAAAACACTTTGTCACAATTTAATGAATTTAAACAAACAAGTATATTTTGAGAAATGTTTCTAGTTCCACAAAAATTAACTCACTTGAAGGATTAATTCCTCACTCTACATTAAATTACGTGATCACAATTGCAGTAACCTTAGAACCCTTTTATTGGAGGAGTAGGAGGGAAAAACAGAACCCTGATTACTATTCATGGTCTCTTGGTCTCATCTGGAGAGTGTTCCTGTGTGATTATCTGGCAAAGCCAAATCTGGACTCAGCTGTGATATTCCTTGTGCCTCATGGTCGGATACTTTCTGATGACCGATGATGAACCCGTGAAACAATACTCCAACACAAGTAATAGCCCTCAGGAGAGACCAAGCAAATGTACAAATCTCTCAGTTACTAGATTAGCAGGACAGCTGCTTCGCAATCTCTTGTACCATTCTAATGATCTCCAGTAATACAGCTCACTCTATTACTTGGTAGTGCCAAATGTTGCTCAAAGAGCTAAGTTTTTAGGAAGCTTTCTAAAAGGAGGAAAGGGATAGAGAGGTGTTGAGGTTTAAGGAGAGAACAAATAAATAAGTGAAGCATCGCTGCATCATGCATATAATCACATGGGTATTGTTGTGTGCACATCTTCAGTCCCAGATAAACTTGGAATAAACCTCTCAGAACTCCCCACTTTTCCAAAACGATACTCTGCACACTCTGCATGTTTTCTCACTGCAGATCACATTGAGCAGATATATTACCCCGACAATGGGGATGGATGGCTTCTAAAAACACTGAAGAATTTTGACCAATGCACTATGTCAGCCTTAATGCAAATGGCAATAGCAAAGGTAGAAAATCCAAGACTAAGTCAGAGTCACATGAATGAGTCTGGCACAAAAGACGAGATGGGTGGGATGTAATGGAGATGCCATATCAAAACAATGGAACCACAAAATAAAAGGGCAAAAAGCCTCACTGCTCAAGGCTACCCCAGAATAGCAAGCTCAAATAATGGCAGAGCAACAATAGTAATAGAAAGCCATGAAGGAAAGGCCTGTATAATGCAGTGTAGTTTAAACAGCACAGCAAGAATGGATAATAAAATGATTTTTAAAAAAGTTAAAATTAATGATCAGTGTATTGAGATGAACATTACTACAACTGCTGACTGCTTCATTATGGATAGAGACTTACATATCGCAAAGTTCAGCAAAGTGCCATAAATAAAAAGCTTGCTGAATCTAAAGATATATTCCAACAAGACACTGAGAACATTAAGTCAAATGTGATGTTTAAATTCTCTTGACAGTCAAAATTGGTGCTACCAATCATCAAACTATCTGTACAAATAGATTTTATTAGGAATAGATAGCTCAAAGGATTAAAAATGGATTTGAAGAACATTCAGTGTAAGCTCTTGCCAACATGTCTAGATAAGCTGCTAGAGCAATATGTAGATTTTTATTTTAAGGACTATACGCCAATATTAAGAGGAACAAACTCCATATACATCAAAACTGAATGGTTAGTCAATTTAAGCAAGCCTGGGCTGGTGCCATATGTACTGAAGGCTCAAATAGAGTTGAACGAAATTAAATGATATGGACTGCTGGTCAAAACTGCACAGTGATTGCATATCATCCTCTGTTGTGGTGCCCAAAGCAAAGACTGGTTCTGTGGGCACAATAAGGTAACCCTCAAAAAAAAACTGTGGATGATTTTCGAAAACAGCATAGGATCGCTAAAAAGTGGCAGGAACCAAGGTCTTTATCATGTTGGACCTAACACAATTGAAGATGGAAAAGGAAAGTCAACATTATATAACAATCAGCATCCATGAATAGATTTATTTATATATCAAGCTGCCTTACAAGGTGTAGTCATCACCCAAAATATTTTTGGGCCACCCATGGACAAGATGTTAAAGAAAATCCAATCCTATCTGTACAACTAAATTGATGTTTTTATCTCAATTACACGTGGAGGAAAATCTCCAGATACTTTTAGTATTCAGGAGGCTTCATGAGCTAATCATTAAGTTCCAGAACAATTAATGTGCCCATGTGCAGGACAAAATAGTTTATTTGGGCCTGAGGGTGGATGCAAACCATCTGCAACCAGTCAGGAAGGTTGAGGTCACTGTCAGTGCTAGAAGTACCGAATGAAGTACCTTGCTTTCTCCTGGGTATGGTCCAATATTATGCCAGCAATCTCCAGACATCACAATAGTCCAGGCACCACTCCATCAACTGCTGAATAAGGATTTCCATGGCAGTGTGGAAACAAACAGCAGACAATGTATGAGCTCTGTATGATACTATGTACACCTTCAAGCTAGCTTGTGATGCCCCCAGTGATGGAGTTGACACAGTTAAAAGCAACATTATAACCAATGACTTCAAAAATCCCATTGTCTTTGTGTCATGTACACCGACATAAAGCAAGAGGCAATGCTTAGGTTGAAAATGAGGCACTGGCAATCAAATTTGGGATTAATAATTTCCAAGAGTTTTTGGGCACATTGAATCATATGTGCATCATTATGTGCAGTCTGAGAAGAATGTTAATGAAACTGAACACATCATTTAGAGCTCTCCATATTCCCAGTGAAAATTACTGAAATACTGAGTTTAACAGATTATTTCTCCCCCTTGTTAATCATGAAATAAATTGTACTTATAGGGATCCTCTGCATTTCCCAAACACCTGAGTACAACTTTTTCTACAATCTTTTGCTCTTTTGTCAAACACTTCAAGTAATAGACATGCATGAACTGTTCCTTTGTGACACAGAAAGGGTTGATGTGTTCCAAACAACACAATTACTTGCCAGTAAGTCTGTTTGCCCACATTGACAGTGTTATAGAGGAAGAGCAGGGAATGGACAAGGAGGATATATTTTTTGAAGTGTTGGTGCAGGCATAATGATCGATTAGGCTCCTTCTGCATGATATAATTCTACGAGGAGGATTACTTCACCCAAAGGGTGAGAGTTTACCAAATTTTTGCCATGATCACTAAACTTTCAATGTTCGAAGTTCTCTTGACTTTGGTTCTGTAAGGTAGTATTGTAGTGAGCATGCAGTATTGCAGTGAGCATGCAGTATTGCTGATGGGTCAACATTAACCATATGACCAATGATAACATGGATCAGCCACAAAACATTCTAAAGTAAATGTTACAAATATGAATCATTTTAAAGGCCTTCTGTAATTCAGTATTTAAACCGACTTCATCTTGATTTATTCCCAACCACATTATTCCTGTGTTTCCACTTTATTATCTTCAGATTTTTTTATATACAGAACTATCCTCATGTATTGACAGCCTTGGAACTATATGCCATTATAGAACTAAAATCAGAATACTCTCATGTGCTGCTGCCCATTAGGTCAACATTTTATTCAGTGATTTCACTTTAGTAAACACTGACCAGTTTCCCCTTATCATTAGAAAAGTGTTCTGTTGAAGGTCATTGATCTGACACATCGCCACTGTTTCCCTGCCTACAAAGTACTGCCTGACTGCTGAGCATTTCCAGTGCTTTCTATTTTTATTTCAGTTTTCAGATTTCCAGTAGCCATGGTATTTTCTTTTGATAAGTTTAAAAACTATATTAATTTACACCATCAACTTACTTTACTGGATATCAAGGAAGTTGAAATGATATTATTTCTCACTGCATTCTTTATTAAAGGAAAAGTAAAGCAAAAGGTTGAACAAATGGCAAACACATACACATAAACTGACACACATTTGCCTCAAGCATCAGTGAACATACCAATGTGATCCATTTCAGATTAACTGTTTGAGGATGCTGTAATCACAGCATTATAAAGCCTAACACATTCATTTATTGTTTCTTTTACATTTTCCTTGGAAGCCCCACAAATGTAGAGAAACTATGGATTAGAAATTGTGTTTGCTACAAATAATGATTATTTTTGATAATCTCTGTGATAAAGAACACGGTCGATATCGTAAAAACAAAATACGCAGAAGAAAACATTCCAGATGATGGAAATTTGAAATATACATGGAAAAGGTTTGAAATATACATGGAAGGACTCAGCAGGTCAGCAGAATGTATGTGAATAGAAAAAGAGTTAACATTTCAGGTCGACAGCCTTTCATTAGGGCAAGATTATCCTCAAGTTCCTGCTTCATGGATAAGTTACAGACCTCAGAAATCAGTGTCACCACTATAAAATGATTCCGGTGGGTGTCTGCCTCCCTGGAAACTCAAGGATCATCCAATCTTCTGAAAACCATCTTTTCCACCATAACATGGTGAGTGCCTCTATTTTAGCAGCCAACCATGTTGCAGCTCCAGACGACCAGTGGCTCAAGTTCCACTGCAGCTTGGTTAGCTTTGTGTGGAATCACTAATTCTGGTGTTACTTTACACAATTTTGCATCCCTCTAAGAAAAAAAATGAACTCCATCCTAAATTTCTTACATTTAATCATGTATTCATATTCTGAAATTAAGAAAACTAAATTAAGTATGGGGTTTCCTCTGAGATTGCTATGTTCATATGCAAAATTTATTTCATTTTGCTGGATTATTCTGCATCCTTTAAAAATAATTAAAGATCAATATCCAAAAAGACAGCCAGGTTATTGGTTGTAGAGCCACAGATATTTATTTATTAGTCACATGTACATCGAAACACAGTGAAATGCATCTTTTTTTGCATTACTGAGAATGTGCTGGGGGCAGCCTGCAAGTGCCGCCACTCTTCTGGTGCCAAGATAGCATGCCCACAGATCCTAACCTGTACGGCTTTGGAATGTGGGACGAAACCGGAGCACCTGGAGGAAACCCAGGCAGACACATGGGGAGATATGCAGTTGAGAAACATAGTTGAGAAACAGGACCTTCACCACATCATGTCCATGCTGACTGTCAAATACCTATCTGTACTAATCCTATATACCAGCATCTGCACCGAAGCTTTCATGCTCATCTAGATACTTCTTAAATGCTGTGCGAATCTTTGACTCCACCACCCACTCAGACAGTGCACTCCAGATTCCAACCGCCCTCTGGGTAAAAAAAATACTTGCTCTGATTCTTTCTAAAAGTCTGATCCCTTACCTTAAACCTATGCCTTTTGCTGTGGAGAAATGTTTCCTACCATTTATCCTATCTATGCTCCTCATAATTTTGTATACCTCTATCAAGTTCTCCACCTTCCCTATCAGCCTCCTTTGCCTGAGATGGAAGAATTTGTTTTCTTGGGAAGCAAAGTCCTGGTAAATCTCCATTGCACTTTCTCCATTTCAATCATGTCCTCAGTGTGATGACCAGAATTATACACAGTTCTCCAGCTGTAGCCTAACCAAAGTTTTACCATAACCTCCTTGTTCTTATATTTTATGTCCCTGCTGGGATCTCCATTAATATACATAGAACAGAACATTACAGCACAGTACAGGCCTTTCGGCCCACAATGTTGTGCCGACGTTTTATCCTGCTCTAGGATCTATCTAACCCTTCTTTCCTACATAGCCCCCTATTTTTCTATCATTCATGTGTCTAACTAAGAGTCTTAGATGTCCCTAATGTATCTGCCCCCACACCCTCTGCAGGCAGTGCGTTCCACGCACCCACCACTCTGTAAAAAAAACTTACTCCTGACATCCCCCTTATACCTTCCTCCAATCACCTTAAAATTATGTCCCCTTGTGTTAGCCATTGTCACCCTGCTAAAAAGTCTGACTGTCCACTCGATCTGTGCCTCTTATCATCTTGTACACCTCTATCAAGTCACCTCTCATCCTCCTTCTCTCCAAAGAGAAAAGCCCTAATCACTCAACCTATCCTCATAAGATATGCTCTCCAATCCAGGCAACATCCTGGTAAATATCCTCTGCATCTTCTCTAAAGCTTCCACATCCTTTCTATAATGAGGCGACCAGAACTGAACACAATACTCCAACTGTGGTCTGACCAGAGTTCTATGGAGCTGCAACATCACCTCGCAGCTCTTGAACTCAATACGTCGACTAATGAAAGCCAATACTCCATATGCTTTCTTAACAACCCTATCGACCTGCATGGCAACCTTGAGAGATCTATGGACGTGGACCCCAAGATCCCTCTGTTCCTCTGCACTGCTAAGAGTCCTGCCATTAACCTTGTATTCTGCCTTCAAATTCGATCTCCCAAAGTGTATCACTTCACACTTATCCGGGTTGAACTCCATCTGCCACTTCTCAGCCCAACTCTGCATTCTTTCAATATAGCTTGCACTTATCAGGATTAAAATTTATCTGCAATTGCTCTACCTATTTTACCAATTGATCAAAATCATGCAGTAGTGCAGAACCATCCTTCTCACTATCAATTACACCACTGATTTTCATGTCATCTGCAAATTTACATCCTATATTTACATCAATATCAGAAGTGTATATAACAACCAGTAAGTGTCCCATCATTGATCCCCACGGTACACTACTGGTCAATGCCTTTGAGTCACAACAGCAATCCTCCACCATCACTCTTTGCCTCCTATTATCAAGCTAATTTTGGGTTCAATTTGCCCACCTGCCTTGGATGCCATGGGCTCTGATCTTTTGGACCAGTCTCCTATGCGGGACCTTGTCATAGGCCTTACTGAAATCCATGTAGACTCCCCCACCCACCTACCTTCCCCCTCTCACCCGGACTCACCTATCACCTGCCAGCTCATGCTCCTCCTACCCTTTTATTCTGGCTTCTGCCCCCTTCCTGATGAAGGGTCCCAGCCCGAAACGTCGACTGTTCATTTCTCTCCATAGATGCTGTCTGACCTGCTGAGTTCCTCCAGTATTTTGTGTGTGTTGCTACATCAAATGCATTGCTCTCAATATATTTCATTACTTTGAAAATTCAATCAAATTGGTCAGACAGGAATTTCCCCCTAACAAAGCCATGCTATCTTTGATTAATCTCTGCCTTTTTATTCCCGTCCCTCAATTTTTACCCGAATAACTACCCTACCACTGACATTAGCCTCACTGGCCTATAATTAGCTGGCATATCCCTCCCACCCTCCATTATTCAATGGTTCAGTTATTTGCAGAGCTTTAAATATACACAATTCGGATACTCTTTCCCATTAACAATAATACAAATTATTCTATAATGCAAGAATGAAATAATATTCTGGTTAAGTTTTGCTGAAGGCAAATCTTTTAATAACAGAAAATTATTATTTCTCTGGCCAGTCAGATCATCAAGTTATTAATTTCACCAACTGTAAGAATGGAGCTCTATCGGGACAAAATAGTTACTATTCTTCACACTATCCCCATAGTCAAGGAAAATATGGAAAGAGAAAAGGTCAATCAGCTCCTCGGGCTCTAAGTCTTCATTAAAATTATTTTATTCTGAAATATTCTGTACATGTTACAACATCATGGATTCTGTTTATTGATTAATCCCAAGCAAATTAAAATGTAAATTTGCAGCATGATGTTCTAAGATATCTCTCCAATGTTGAGTGAAACTCCAGAATCAGCTTGTGTGTAAAACAGATAACGTACACAAATGGTATCTTATTGTTGAAGCGGAGCAGCAACAATTGCTTCAGAATCAGATTATATCCCTTTTATCAGGACACTAATTTAGTGTTGTGTATAATGCTAACACCCCAAAGAAAACTGAAGTTGGCTAATAAGACATTAGGATGGCTTATCCCCAAACGTGCTAAAATGTGACATGCACAGGACTACACTCAATTTTTCTCAGATACACACACTTTGGTTGCACTGCAACGACGGAAGGGCATTAGCCTTTAGCAGCCAAACAGCACTAACAATAGTTACCACAAAGGACAGAGAGGCTGCATGGGAAAGAAAGAGGGAAAGGGCACGGACTTCAAAGGGTAAAGGAGATATGAGCAAGTAGGGATGGTCTGTGGACTGGGGTAGGGGTGCTACAGCCAGGAGACCTTTGACGATGATTAGAATCTAGCAGAAGGTACCTGGAAAAGCAACAGCCTGTGGTGAGAATCCCTAAACGATGCCACAAGAAATCTCATGCCACGACTCAATATGTCAAAGTAAACTAGACAAACAGAAATTTTGCTCCTTCATACTCTCAGACACACACACACACAGTCACACTCACAGACATAGAAACACACACAAGTTTCCTTTCACAAATCCCACTAACCACATCTTAAACCCACTCATTCTATTCCCTACATCCCCAAGCCAGCCATAGGACAATTATGAAAAAGGTGTTCAATGTCCTTTATCATCTTTACTCAGACAAAGATAATGAGGATTATGAGGGAGGATTTTCATCTACAGAATTTACCATTGGCTAGTATATTCTTATTTTTTTCCTATGAACTTTATTTATCATTGTTTTAATTATATGACATATCTGCTGATATCTGCCAGATTTGCTTCTAATTTAGCTTTTCTAGCTCCATTTCCCTCTTCTCAACATTAGCATTTTCGTAATTATTATTTTGCTTCATGATCTTTACCATATAACATCCTTGTTTATTATCTGCTTTTACTATTGCTTACTTGATTAGTTGATCAAACTAAAGGGGATGTAGTCATTATAATGAAGGAACATTGTGAATACACCTGGCAGATTGTGGATTGCACTGGCTCGAGGTAGTTTCAGCCTCAGTGTCCCTCTTCACCATTTAGGCTTGGAAGAAGGAGAGATTTCTTTATTCAGACGGTTGCAAATCTTTAGAATTCTCTACTCTAGAGGCCGTGAATATTCAGTCATCAAGTCTGTTCAAGGCTGAGATCAGTAGATGTTTGGACATATGGCAAATCTAGGATCCAGTGTTAAAGTGAACTGGGAAATAGGATCAGATGTCCTTGAATTGAAATGTGATGAAGACTTGGAGGCATTTTAAGTTCCATCTTTGTAGGATAAAACAAGTGCTTGGTTTGTTTTAACCGCTTGTTAACCTATACCCTTAAGTCATTTGCTCATCTATCACATTTAAAGTTGATTATCAAAGCAATTGGTGACATCTTTATTTTTCCTTCAAATTGATCACTTGATGTTTGTCTACATACTCTGCAAGTAATTAATATGTTGTGTCACCGTCTTCCTCAGCTTTTATTGTACCCCTCGATTTGACGTATGCAAATTTTAAAATTTGCATGTTAGCTTTCAGTAATTCATGTACAAGGAAACTCAGATTCCTCTGAACACTAACATATTTCAATTTAGAAAAACTATTGCCTTTATTTTTTTCTACCAAAGTCAATTATCTTACATTTTCCACATTGCCTTTCATCAACTATGTCCTTGCCCATTCCCTTAACCTGTACATTTCTCTCTCAAGCCTCTGCATCTTCCTGACTGCCCACACTACCTACTAACCACCAGGGTAAAATAAGGGAAAACAATTGATAAACTAGTCAAACTGAAGAACAAAGATTTTATTTATGCAAATTAAATCCCAAAACCTGTTATCAAATTTCATTCAAAAACCAAATAATACCATTAGACTATCATACAGCTAATAATGCTATTCCAGTAATTTAAAAGGAAATGAAGACTAGGTCCAGGGAACTATTCATTCATTAGCCTAACATTAGTGATAGGAAAATTAATGGAATCTTTACACAAACGTGTAATCAAAAACATCTAGAAACCAGAAAAATCATACAGTCACCTCAAATTGAGTAATAACTTAAAAACTAACCAAGTTTAACAAAGTAGGTTTACTAAGTTAAATTTGCCTCTGTATATTGCCCTAGTGTGCAGCTGAGTGGTAGAATCAGTGAGGAATTCAAGGGAATGTAGGTTTCGAAAGGCCTTTCATTATATATAATACAGTAGACCCATGACTAGTCACGGACAAGCAGTAAAATGCATAGCACGGTCAGTCCAAAATAGAAAAGCTCAAAGGGTCTCTGACCTAAAACATTGTTTCTCTTCCCACAGATGTGGCCAGACCTACTGAGTATTTATAGCATTTTCTGTTATTGTTTTAGATTTCCAGCATCTGCAGTTTTGTTTTATTTTCACAAACAATTGGGATTAAGGATAATATTCTGAATGGGAAAAGGTAGAATGGCATTCCATGAAGATCAATACTGGAATTTATGTTCACAATGCACAAAATTGAATTGGATTTGGACGTAGAAATCAGAGGTAGAATTTTAAAATTTGCATACATTAAATTGAGGTGAACAGTAAAAAAATAAAGACAGTGAGACAATACATCATTAACCAGCAGAGCAATTGGTAAATTGATTTTGAAGTAGATAAGTGTAGGGTGGTACATTTAGTAGGAAAAACAAAACAAAATTGCTCAAGTACAATTTAAGTGTGATAGAGCAGCAAAAGATCTATGGGTACAGATGCACAGAGCACTGAAAGTAGCAATGCAGAATAATAGCTATTGAAGGAAACAAAACATTCACCTTTTCCTAAAGAGAAAGAATTGAAAAGCATTCCTGAGCCTGCTTCATCCTTCAATAAGAATATGGCTGACCTTATTCCCTGGCTCACTTTACCACCTGATCCCCATTCCCCTTGATTTCCCATGTGTCCAAAAATCAACAGATCTCAACCTTGAACATACTCGTTGACTGATTATCCACAGCCCTCTGAAGCAGAGAATTCCAAAGATTTACAACCCACTGGGTAAAAAAATTCCTCCTCCTCTAATTTCCAACATGGTCAGCCCTTATCTCGAGTCTGAGCTCCCTCAATTCTAGACTCTCCAGCCTGAGGAAACAGCCTCTGATGCTACAATGTTCTTCTAAAACCAACAAATATGATACAATCTCTTTGTCCCTGTAATGAATTATGTGAATTCATTCTGCACCCTTTAAGGAAATTATAATGGTCTTTGGATGTGAATACACTGCTCCTTCAGGGTCTTACACCCTTATCAGAACATACTAGCTCTGAACTCTTAGTCTCTCTTTTAAAAGACTACCACTTGTCAGCTGTCAGTTTACCTGCAAGCATCTGCTCTTAATCTACTTTTGCCAGGACCTCTTATGCTATTGAAATCAGCCTTCCCCCAATTCAAGACCTTAACTTGAGGACCAACCCTAACCCTTCTCATAATTATCTAGAAATTTACAGAATTATGATCACTGTTCTTAAAGTGCTCCCCCACCAACACTTCCACCACCTGTCCAGTTTCCATTCCTGAGAAAGTAGAGTACGATACCATCTTTAGTAGGGACAACTGCAAGTGGGGTTGTCTTTGGTGGCCTTGTAGGCATCACAATGCAAATGTCAGGGAGTAAGATCTGAGGATCCTGCTTTTTCCTGCTGGATCCACAGGGAATTTGCCATGTGGAGTTAACACAAAATGGACAAGAAGCACTTTATTGGTCAAAAGTGTTATCTATACAAGTCTCTGACAAATGTTTCATTAAGTGTGCATTCTTTAATTGAAAGCAGATAGTTGTCCTTTAGGAGTTGCAATCACCTGATATTTATGGAGTTCGCATGTAATCCCTGTGGGTTTCCTTCAGGTACTCTGATTTCTTCCCACTTCACAAAGATGTGCAGTTCAGTAGTTTAATTTGCCACTATATATTGCCCCAATGTGTAGTTGAGTGGTAGAATTGGTGAGGAGTTGATGAGAATGCAGAAAAAATAAAATGGTACTTGATGGTCAGCACAGATTTTTGGGCCGAAGGGTCTGGTTCCATGCTTCCATTCAATGACTATGACTTTAAGACACTGGTGATGTTTGGATTTGTTCTGATAACTGATCCACCGCCTATAAATACTCCTTCCTGAGTAGTGCCTCCTGTCAGCTGCACTTATCTATGCTGGTACTCTCCATTATTTGTACTGATGGGTCTGTGAACAGCACTCCTGTTGTTGGAGTTCAATGACCAATTATCTTGGTCCCTAGTTGAAGTGTAATCTAAGGAAGCATAACTAGTACCCATCTGTCTGTGACAGAACAAACCTCCAGAAGTGGAGAAAGCAAGCCTTAAATTATACAAGGTAATGTCATAGCAAAAATACTGTAAACAATCCTTTTCTTCAAAATAGTAAAGACAGTAGCTGTGAGTCCCAATTACTTATGGGCAAGAACAATTGATTATTTTCTTACCCTTAAGAGATTCACTAATAACATTAAGAAAATAGTCTCAAGAGCACATTTTTTCTGTCATACACTATCAAAATTCAAGTGTCATGTGCAAATTTCTACATCTTGCTTCAAAAATTCATAGAAGTGAAGGATTGTTCAAGCAACACAACATACATCAGGCAGAATATTTACTGCCTCTTATTTAAACTTGGTATAAATCCATTCAACAGGTATATAAGAAATATGATTAGGGCCAGGAAATGTGGTCCCTTAAACATTCAATGAGATCATGGCTGAACTCCTACCTCAACTCCACTTTTCTGACCAAACTCCATATCCTTAGATTTCAAAAATCTAGACACAAAACAAACTGTTAGACCTTAAAGTAAACAACATTGCACTGACTTTCACTGCAGAAACTGATCAGTGAATCTTTTTCAGAAATATTACTAAATTAAACCAAATATGCAAATAACAATTATTGGGGGAAAAAAAATCAAATGTTCACGTAAGGGCAGTTCATTCAAAAGTTAATAGCTATTCAGAGTGAATGCAAGAAAATAACCTTTGGCTGTAGGACAATCAGTTAGCTGCAATAGTTTATTTCACTCACTTAGATGGAATCAGTTTGACTGACAAAACTGCAATTGAACAAAGTGAAGACATTTCAACTATAGTCCAGGTACATTCCCATGAGAGAGAAGGATAAGGAAATTAAAACCAAAACTCCCCAGACAACCAAAAAGACAAAGTTAGAGAGCAGAAAAAGAAAGCACATTACTGATCCCAGCTTGTTAACACAAGTGAGAACAAGGTTGTTAAAGAAAGTTCAGAGAAAAGTTAGAAAGGGAGTGAAAGAGGCAAAGAAAGAGCATGAGAAATGTCTGGCAGAAAACATAAGGAAATCAAAAATAGCCTAAAGGCATATGAACAGTTAGAGACACAACAGGAGAGAGGAGGCTGAAGGAGCCAGAGGGCATGCAGTGGTACCAAACAATTACTAACAGCAATCTTCACTAAGGAAGAAGATGCTGCTGAAGTCTCAAAGGAGGATGAGATTGGTGAGGTGGAGGTACCAGAAAGGCTAGCTGCACTTTAGGTGCACAAGTCATCTAATTCAGATGGAATGCATCCTAGCTTGCCGATGGGAGGGATGAGATTGCTGAGGCTCTGGCTATGACCAGATATTTGGAAGGTCAGAGATTTATGGGTGGTGCCTAAAGACTGGTAGATTGCAAATGCTACATCCTTGTTCAAAAGAAGGGTGAAAGGGTGTGTGGATAAACCCAGTAGTTGCAGAGCAGTCCATTTAACCTTGATGTGCAAGAAAGCTTTAGAGACAATAATCATGGACAGAACATGGGCAAGTGTGGGTTGATTTGAGAAGGTCAGCATGGATTTGTCAAAGGCAAATTGATAGAATTTTGATGAAGTAACAGAGACAGTCAATGGGGATACAGTTGGTGATATATGAACGAGCTTTCAAAAGACATTTGATAAAGTTTTCAAAGACCAAACATGTAATAAAAGAATCTGTGACAGCATGGATAGAAAAGTACCTTATTAAGAGGAAATAGTGAAAGGTTGTTTATCAGACTGGTGGGAATATACAGTGGAGTTCTAGCTTACAGTACTAAACCTACTGCTTCTTTTTCTATCTATTAATGATTTGGGCTTGGGTTTCCAAATCTGCAACTGACACAGAACTTGGAAGTATGGTTAACTGCGAGGATGGTAAAGGATTTCAAGCAGATTGAGACATGTTGGTGGAATGGGTAGATATACAGTGTTACCTTTTGGAAGGAGAATGGGACGAGGCATTATAAATGAAGGGTCACAATTCTAAAAGTGGTGTAAGAACCTTGGATAATATGAGAATGATTCACTGAAAGTGAAAATTGTTTAAAAAGATATGGGATCCTGACTTTATATGTGAAGGCACAGAGTATAAAGAGAAAGGAAATCATGTTCAACCTTCACCAAACACAACTAGAATATTGTGTCCTGTTCTGGGCACCAACTTTTGGACAGAGTGTAGAAAGGATTTACTAAAATGATCCCAGGGTTAGGGACTTTAGTTAAATGGATAGACTGGAGAAGCTCTGAAGATTGCCAAAGGATTTGAAAGGGATATTTAAAATCATGAAGGGTATGGGTAAAGTAGATAGGGAGAAAAAGTTTCCCTTGGCAGAAGAGTCTATCACTATTTCCTCTTAATTCCATTGGATTAAGATGATTGACAAAACAACCACAAGTAAAACAAGGAAAGATTGGTTAGCATACGTAATACATTGTTAGTGGTAATAGTGAAAGCAGGTTCAATTGTAGCATTCAAATGTGAGGTGAATAAATATCTGAAAGATAGAATTTGCAGGGCTTTGAAGAGAGGAACTGGCTGGACTGATCATAAATACATCCTTCATTGTCCTGTTGGGCCAAATGGCCTCCTCCTGTGCCCTCCCATTCTGTGATTCTATGATTAACGTATGGCAAAGAAACCTACATGACCCTGTGAAGCATGTCCCATTGTGGTGGACATAAAGATTAATGTTTGCTTTTAAAATATTGTACATTAAAGCCTAATCCCAGTGGAACCATCTAAATTAGTTGAAATCACTTTGCAATAATCAACTTGTCAATGTATCACACCTTACTGAAAATTGTAATTATGCAGCAAGTGAATGGGAACAGGTTTGGTCAGTCGGCCAATATTTTAACTGACAGTGCTCACAGGACAGCCATGTGTAAAATGTCTCACTTCAGGTAGTCTTGATAATGACACCCAGCACTTGAAGTATTCATTTAGCAATCTGAGAATGATGCACTTGCAATAGGCTAGTGGTAGAGGCAAAATTCAGTAAGTACCACGTATAGATTACAATACATGTTGACACCACTCTGTTTCTTAATGCTGGAATATCGTGGTGGAAGATTTAAAATATCCATAACCACCTGCGGAAGGTACATCAAGTTAATTACTACCGTGTTGTCAGATGAATGACCTTTTTCATTCAATTACACAGACTTATTGTGGATTCTCTACCCTTAGTCTAAAAATTCTATCCAATTCACCACCGCAAATATAGAGATTAATTACTTGTTCTAAATGACTGATTGTTTAAAGTGTCATTGCTCTCAGAGAAGATAACCTAAAGGAGATGAATAATCTGTCAAGGCTAACAGCTTGTCAACCATGCTGAATGGTGGTATTTTAACATGCATCATCATGTTTAGTGTAGTTCAACTGTACTGGTGTAACCTCTCTGTGCTGGTTTAGTTAATCTTTGCCATTGCAGCTTTAGGAACCTTACAACTGGCTACATGGATTAGCAAATGTAGAACACTGTCATAGTTCACATTTTGATTCTGTCCAGTGAACCTTATCAATAAGTGCCATTCTCATCTGATGTCCAAATATATGCGCACATAATGCTAAAATGCTCAAGCGAGCTGCCTGCAAATCAATAGAGTTCATATTAGAATGATCACTTAGACAATGTATCAGAGGGTTCTCTAAGTATTTTGATCCATTTTCTAATGAGAATTCAAAACATCAGGAGAGAGTGGGTTACAATTAATGGAGAAAACTGCTGCTGAATCTCACACAGCAATTTAATGCACACATTTATCTTTCATTTTACTCCAAATCAGTTCCTTTTCAGTCAGACTCTTAATCCTTCTAGTCTGGTATGCATTGTAAAAGGATCATCCTTTATGTTTTACTTTTTCCTGCTTACATTTTGTCACTTGCTATCAAAACGGTCCATGGAATAGGAATGTCCCTTCTGATTTATTCAGAGCTTCTGTGCAGATAGCACTTCAGATAAACTCACAGCAGATGCAACTGAAATTTGTCTCAGTT
This sequence comes from Pristis pectinata, assembly GCF_009764475.1. Taxonomy (NCBI): domain Eukaryota; kingdom Metazoa; phylum Chordata; class Chondrichthyes; order Rhinopristiformes; family Pristidae; genus Pristis; species Pristis pectinata. Next base: position 51,855,808 of record NC_067406.1, on the reverse strand, counting down.
TTCATTGAAGAAGCTTCCAAAATAATCTACAGAAAAATAAAGTCAATTCTATTAAATTTACAGAACGGAACACAATCATTGGCCCACCTGATCTATACCAGTGCTTATGCTGCTCATGATCTTCTCATCTTACTTCATTTAGCCTATCGACATATACCCCAATTTCTTTTTCCATCATACACTTATCAAGCTTCCTGTTAAATGCATTTATGTTATTCATTCTATTTATTCCACTTACTCATTCCATTAAATTGCAAGTTCCACATTTAAACTATTCCCTGTATAAACCCGTTTCTCTTGAATGTTTTATTAGATATACTACAGCTTATTATATTCACGGCTAATGGCCTTGAGTCCTGATACTGTGAAATACAATGGAAAATGGGGAAGCTATTCTGCAGGCCAGTTAAGATCTGTCTCCACAGATACCAGCTTACTTGTGGAATATTTTCTCTTTTCATATTTATTGTGCCTAATGTGTAGACAAGTGGAAACTATCACATTAAACCCTTTCATGATCCAAATCCTCTGATAGACCACTACTCAGACTTCTTTCTGAAGTGCAAGTGCAATTGAAAAGAATTTCAAGCATGTGACCAATTGAGACAATGTAACTTTTGAGGAAGTATTAAGCAGGCTGGGAGATCTTTCAGTTAGAAAAGGAATATTGAAGTGGCTGATTGATGGAGGTATTTAAAATTACAGCAGAGTTTATTTGGGTGGATGTGGAGGAAACATTTCCATTTGTGACGGAGTTTAGAATTTTAGTCTAACAGCTTTTGACCCAAGGTATCCCCTAACAACTTGCATTGAAGAGAATTGAAGAGAACCAACTTTAAACAATAATGAAAATGAAGAGTGTGATGTAACATCAGAATGACTGAAGCAGGTATTACTGATGTGTTTATTGCGAGGCTAAAAATGAGAGAAAAGAGAATAGAGTAACCTAGACACAGAGGAGCAGAGGTAAATAAATCAGGGGTTCATAAAACACCAGCATGAATCAGTTAGGCCAAATGACCAGTTAAGGTGCTTTAAGTTCCAATGTAATGATAAATCTCAAATGTAAAAGGAAAAATATGAAATTTCTCTTCTTCATCACTGGATTAATTGTGTGGAGAACAAAAACTGTTCCTTTGCTGCTTATTTATTGGCACAAGGAAAATGAATAATTATCTAAAAATTAGAATATTACTTCTAAGGCAGTAATTAATTGGATTACATCCTCACAAACATGTACATCATTTATTAAGCAGGGTTTATTAAAAACATATTATGGCAAATTTGCAATTTGCTCTCCATTTTAACTCAGCATTGCCCAATCATGCTAGGCTTTGTAAAACTAAAAGGCTGGGCCCATATTATCTTTAAATGCCATGGTCTGTCCACCAGATATTACATCAAGGTTATAAAATTTTGCCTTTTCTGATCATTTGCCTTTTTTAAAAGATGGCAAGCTTATGCAGTGTCACACAAACACTGCATGTTTAAAACCCAGAATGAAATACAAGGCATGATGGAATAACTGATCAACACTCACGTGTTTATCTCACCACTATGTAAAAATGTTAACAATCTGAGCCACTATCATTGAAGATTTCCAAATGCTTGTAAACAATTCTCTATCAAATCTAACCTATACAACCCACAACAGAATAACTAACAGCAGAAAATGTATTTCTTCACATAATACCTTTTCCCAGCAATTTACTCACATGGTATCAAGAGGTACAGTGCACTTAAGTAATGAAAACCCACACCATCAAATTAGGCAGTCAAACCACCAATTTAATGACATCCAGTTTAACCACTGCAGGAGACAGTTGGACTACTCTTTCTTATTAGTACTCTGGTTTTCAGCTTTTAACACAATTAAATCAATTCCACCTGATGAAGGCAAAATAAAAACGTTGACCAGGAAACCCGATCACATCAGTCACAATACATCTTAATTGAGTATCACTCATATGAATTATAAATGCCAATTATAAATGGGTACTATAATTCAGCATGGTTTCTATTTATGTTGAGCTACAGAGACCTACTTTCACCCTATGTTGCAGTTACAGTTAAATTAAGCGTAAGTGGAGAACTGGAGCCCAATCTGACAACAGAGCAGGCTGATTGGGAACAGTCTCAAGGGACCAAGTGGCTTGCTCCTGCCCCTAATTCAAATGTTTGGAATTCATAAGTTCTCCTTAGTTGATTTCACTTTAATCATTTCAGTCCTTGGCACCCAATTTACACTCCATGTCTCTCATCTGTGTAAAGATTTAAGCTTTGCTTAGATGTTCAGTGACAGAATGTGAATGTGCCTTGAAATGCATCATGACACGATTTTGCAGATACTAGGTACCAATGTTTAGTTTATCAATGATGCATATTGTTTCAATGATTGAGAAATTAACTACAGAGTCACAGTTTTGAATCTTGAATGCCGTAAGCTATCAGCACATGTTGCCTTCTCCAACAGTGGACTTCATGTCATTTCATGAATTTCCTTCCCTGAATATTGGATAAATGAGATTACAGAATGAACTGACAACATCATAGATTTAGGATATCTGTTCCAATTTACCATTATTCATCCCTAATAATTAACATATTTATTTCATTGAACATCAATTCAATGGGAGGAAGAAACTGAAGTGAGTCCAGGACAACAATTCATTCATATCTACTGCACAACTAATGCAATAATTTTACTGGGTAAGAAAATGTTACATTAACAGGGATTTACAGATCATTTCTTTTAATGTACACCCAAATTATATAAAAGAAATTAAATTGGACTCAGTAGCACACTTATGTCTTCTATATGCAGTTTTAATGCATTTGGAAACCTATTACTCTGAATAAACTAAAACAAGCGAGAGGAATCTCATGCAAACACAGTTCATTGTCAGCTTCTGGATATCATGTTACTGGATATCTGTTGTAGCAACAAAAGTCAAAAGGGTATCCATATAAAACATGCAATTAAAGGGAGATAAAAATGTGACTTTGAAATTCTGACAACCAATTATTATATGACTGAATAGAATGCTGACTAAACTGGCTATTAAATCAAACTGATCTAATGTATGAATCTGTTACTCAGAGGTTTTATTTCAAATACCAAACAATTTTCAGCATAAATGTTATATTTGAGGTTATGGTATCATTAAGCAAATATTCTGGGTTGCTTACTGATGCTACAGGTATCTAAGTAGCAGTATGACCTGATAAAGCAGACATTGTAATAATCTGATTTTGCTCAAAACCAGACAGTACATGTAATCAAAACTCTGAACAGAACTGAAAGGAAACAATTGTCTATAAAGGAAAATTATCTATTGGTCTTTGCACTTTTATAATGGAATTACCACTGGCGTCATCTGAACATTGATGCTGAGCAGAAACAGACTGTCTGAGCAGATATTTTTAATCACTGTTACTGAAAATATTGTATGTGTTTCTTTTTGGTTCAAGGAAAAATGCTGCTCTTGCATATTCCTTCACAATCATTTTTTTTAAAAACAACATCCAACATCCTATCCTATCAGTAAAGTCATACGCACTCTCAATAATTATATATATCAAGTTATCATTGCTCAAAATACAAGATATTTCTTCATGACAGAATGTATCCTTTAACTTCCTGTTTTGTTATAAACAAGTCATTTATTGCAATGCGGAGTGGAGACCAGTTTGGTTGCTTTTCCAATACCAACAACGGCCAAAAAAGAAAACAAAATGCATAAAATGAACAACTGGAATCTTTAAACTGCATATTTCAATCATTTTATTTGTATACCACTCCCTAAAGTGCTTCTTTAAATACAGACTGAAGAAAACAAGAGTGCTGTAACATAATCAAAGATACATTTTTCAGTCTTAAGAGAACCTGATATCTGGGACACCTGAAAAAAAAGGGCAACTTGTCCAAAACTAATAGTTACTACATTTTTGAAAGAAAATATCCTTTGGATTCCTGTTCTATTTCAAATGTATTCCATGTCACACTTTCTACATGATCTCTTCAAACCAGTTTTAGTTAATGCCATTCAGCACAGAATCATCATTTAGCGTTTATAATGCTAAATCATTCAGGGTTTGAGTTACAAACATGTCCTAGCTGTTCAGTGAAGCAGAGCTACCTGTGATTTTATTCATTAGATCAATGCAGAGAAAGGGAGGGTAGGCAACAAACAGTAGACACCTCTCCTTTCAGCAACCAAATAAATTTACCCAATTTATTTGTACATGACAGAAAACAACATAACCTTTACAGCCACAAAATTAAAGCATCCATTCAATTTTAAAGTGAATTTTTAACTGATTTAACTATTTATGTTTCTTACTGAGCCAATAGATACTTTGACAACTGAAGAAGCCTAGAAATCATATGCATAAACTTACCCAAATTTGCAACTTAATCCTTTTTTCATTCCTGAAGACTGTCTTTACCTTGAAGTCAATACCTACGGTGCTTACAAAGGCAGATGTAAAAGAATCATCAGCATAGCGGAAGAGAAATGAAGTTTTCCCAACGCTGCTGTTGCCAATGATCAGTAGTTTGAACATGTAGTCAAAGTTCTGGTCAGCTGTGTCCTTCTGAACATATCGGGAATCCTGTGTAGATGCCATCTGGAATACAGATTTACAGAGTATCTTCAAATTACATCTTCACTTCAAACCATGTACATCAAATAAATATTCTGATCAAGAATTATGTCAAAGATACATCAATAATAAAACCAAGATGCAACTAAATTTAATAACACAACATATTATTTGTGTAAGTTATACCAAACACTGTGGTTGAAAGTTTAATTATTTAACAAAATGGTGGCAAATGTTATTCCTGCTTCTTCTGTATCAAACCATTTTCTATGAATTGGTACTATCATTCCAGAGAGACTAGTAATCTCACTGGCATTATCAACTGCACACTGTCAAAAATTAAAATACATGGTAGTGTAGCAGTTAGCATAAATGCTATTACAGCGCCAGCAACTCCGGTTCAATTCCCACCGCTGTCTATAAGGAGCTTGTACGTCCTCCCCGCATGTCTGCGTGGGTTTCCTCTGGGTGCTCCGGTTTCCTCTCACGTTCCAAAGACATACAGGTTAGGAGCTATGGGCATGCTATGTTGGCGCTGAAAGGGTGACAACACTTGCAGGCTGCCCCCAGTACATTCTCAGTAATGCAAAAAGACGGATTTCACTGTGTGTTTTGATGCACGTGACTAATAAATATGAATATAAATATCATGGAACCATATTAAATCAAAATCTAAACAACATGCAAATCATTTTTTTTTAAATAACAAACTTTGTCTATCCAATTCATATTAAATAGTATAACAACTTAGATAAAATAGGATTTACATGTCTTTTTATAAAACAGAGATAAAGCACATAGCAATCAAGGTGTCAGTTCAACCTCTGAGTCAGAAGGTTCTTGCCTAGAAATTAGATTTTCCCTAATTTTACTGCGTTAAAGCATCCTTGCAAAATGGGTGATGAGGCATTTGTACCAGAATTAGAGTAGCTTATACGCATAAAATGAAATAATAGGATGTGATCTGCACATTTCCTGAAGGGAGCAAGCTTAGTTGAAGGTGGAGTTGGTGGATGGGTGCAGTGGCAGCAGATTTATGAAGGCCACGTTAAGCAGAACTTGGTTGGAGATAGCTAGAGTTGCTTCCTCCAGGAGTAAAAGACTCCACACAATCACAATCTCACAAGATATATTGTGAGCTGCACATCACTAAAAAATACTGCTTTCTTATACTGACACATCCAGACACAGACTGCAGGCACACCTCTACACACACAGCCCTCTCCTTGCGTCCCTGCCCCCAATCACACCCAGACCACACAGGTGAAATCGCCAAAGGTCTGAAAGTTAAAAGGTTTACTCAATATCCTGCATCACTCTCATTTAGACTAAGACAGTGAAGAATAGGAAGAAATCCACACACACACAGGAGAGTGTTGAGACTAGGGGGAGGGTGGGGGGAATCATTGGCTGCTTTCCATGAATAGAAAGAAATTGCACACCTTCACTGTGCTGTCCTGCATGAGGAGAGTGATGCCAAGCATGAGAAGAACCCTTTGCTAAAGGAGTAGCGATATGGCATGTGGGAACTGGTTACCCTTCTGCAGGAACAGAGGCATGATTCTTCCCCCACCTCTCAGCCAACACACATCATTGTTAACAGAATCCTGCTCAGATTGCCAAGTCCAAAAAGAACGAAGACAACAATGGCCAAAGATCTCACACCCAGGGTCTGTCAGCTGGTCAACTCTTGATTTGGAAGTTGAAAGAACAGTAATGCGGTCTAAGTGCCTGCAGATTGTTGTACCATTGTCTACCCAATACCCTGAGCGATCAGATAGAGTGCAGGTTCAGGTTGTTGTTGCCTCCCAATGACGAGGGCTCCCATTATGACCACTCAAGCAGCATGCTCACCTTTGCCCCATGGACAGTCATCCCACACTGCTCCTTCAGTTGGCTCTGGACAAAAGTTGGTCCATAAAGGCAAAGCTTCATGTGAGCCAAAGACATCTGCACAAGCTAAAGGGAAAGGGTGCAGACTTATAGCAACCAGACTGCAGCCACTCAGGTGACACTCAGTCTAGCATTTGGACATCAAAGTCTATCTACAATGTTGTGAAAAAGGAAAAGCACCAGTCTGTATAACTTTGCAAATTTTAGTTAATTTATTATTCCACCCGATTTTTTTTTGAAGAAGTATTTTCAAGATACTGCCACTATTGAATGGTGTTCTCACTTAGGAAAGATTACAGCATCATCGTGCAGAGATAAGTCACATTGCTGTGGTAGCTGCTGGTTCTATTGTGTACCCTGCCATGCCATCAAGAAAGATAGTTAATACTTTGCATGTCATATCAATATGCTCAAGATAAACCTTGATTATAGCTGGATTACAAGTTACATTTTCCTCTTAAAAATAACCTTATTGCAACAGAATATATTAAATAATTAGACTTGCTAAGGTTGCCATGTTAATCTGCTGATAATTGATTACTATCTCATGACTCTTATCACCTGCTTGTTTTCCATTTAAAATATTGATTGTGGCATCTGTGAGGAAGGGACAGAAGGATACAAGAGGCAGAAGAATACGAGGAACATCATATTGACATGAAATATTTGGTCTCTGTTGCATCTTCTTCTAAGAGTTCCCCCTTTACATAGAGGAATTGAAGACAATGAGATAAGGTAAGAGAGTAGTGGTGAAAAATGATGGTATTTACAAAGAATTAAGATCATTCCTTAAAAAAGGAAACTAATACTGTACATAGTACTTCAGATGTAGTCTCACCAAAGCCCTATTTAAAGGAAGCATAACCCCTTATAGAGATTCATAGATTTAAACATCACAGAAACAGGTCCTTTGGCCCAACTTGTCCATGCTAACCAAGATGCAACCTAAGATATTCCCATTTGCCTGCTTTGGGCCCATATCCCTCTAAACCTTTCCTATCTGTGTAACCGTCCAAATGTCTTTTTTTAAGCCATTGTAATTGTACCCGCCTCTACCACCTCCTCTGGTAGCTCATTCCATATACCCACCACACTGTATGGAAAAACCTGCCCCTCAGATTCCCTTTACATCTTTCCCCTCTCATCTTAAACCTATATGCTCTAGTTTTAGTCTCCCCTAACCTGGGTAAAAGACTATCTACCCAATCTATGCCGCTCATAATCTATAAGGTCACCCTCATTCTCCTTCGCTCCAGGAAATATAGTCCCAGCCTATTCAATCGCATAACTTAAGCCCTCCAGACCCAGTAACATCCTTGTAAATCTTTTCTGCACCCTCTCTAGCTTAATCATATCCTTCCCATACGATGGCAACCAGAACTGCACACAATACTGTGCAGTTTAACCAAAGTTTTGTACAGCTGTGACATAAAATCTCATCTCCTGTACTCAATGCCACAGCTATTGAAGGCAAGCGTGGCATACGCCTTCTTCACCACCCTGTCTACCTGCGATGCCACTTTCAGGGAACCATGTACTTGCACCCCTAGATCCCTCTGTTCAACAACATTCCCAATTTACTATGTATGTCCTGGCCTGGCTTAACTTCCCAAAATGCATCACTTCACACTTATCCGAGTTAAATTTCAACTTTCTTTCCTTTGCCCACTTTCCGAGTTGGTGAATATCCTGATGTAACCTCAGACAAACTTCTTCACTGTCCACTGTACTACCAATTTTAGTGTCATTTGAAAACTTATTATGCCAGCTACATTCTCATCCAGATCATGAATATGCATCACAAACAACAAAGGACCCAGCACTGATCCTTGTGGCACACCACTGGTCACAGGCCTCCAATCTGAAAAACAACCCTCCACTACTACCCTCTGCCTTCCATCACCAAGCCAATATTATATCCAATTGACTAGCTCACCCTGGATCCCATGTGTTGTAACCTTCAGGACCAGCCTACCAAGTGAAACCTTGTTAAAGGCCTTGCTAAAGCCCATGTAGACAACATCTACCACGCTGCCTTGATCAATCCTCTTGGTCACCTCTTTAAAAAAAAAACTCAATAAAATTTGTGAAACATGATTTCCCACACACAAAGCCAAGCTGGCTATCCCTAATCAGTCCTTGCCTTTCCAAATGCAAATAAATCCTGTCTCTCTGGTTCCCTTCCTGAAACTTACTAACTTAAGGCTCATTGGCACATAGTTCCTTGGCTTGTCCTTGCAGCCCTTCTTAATAAAGGAACGACATTACCAGTCTTCTAATACCTCACCCATGGCTATCGAAGATAGTTTTCAATTTCAAAAATTCTACTTCCTTTGGCAATAAATCATAATATTGTTAATTTTCCAATTTACTTGTACCTGCTTTCTAGCCTTTAAATGGTCATGTTCTAGAACAACCAGATTCATCTACATTTCAATCCGCAATTGCTCCACAATCTCTCAGAATTTAAATAATATGATCTTTTATTTTCCTGCCAAATGGAAAATTTCAAATTTTTGCACAGTATATTCCATTTGCCAGATCTTTGCTGTCAGATTTAAGATAATTGGCAAAAGAACCAGTAGATAAAGACTTTTTGTAAAGTATCAAGTTGGCAAGATCTGGAATACACTGCTGAAAAGATTGAGGATGTAGATTCAACACAAAAAAAACTTGCAAAACGCATTACTGAAAAAGTAAAATTCGTAGAGTTGCAAGAAATAGCCAGGGGACTTGGAGTAACTTGAATAGCTCTTTCAAAGCCAGAAAAGATACAATGAGATAAAAAACTTCCTTCGGTGCTGCATGATTACAGAGGAAATATACTTACATGGTTAGATTTTAGGAGTTTATTTTTCTATATGGAGTTGTTCCAGCAACTAATGTTATCTTTTTTTAAACTGCCTCCATTTACAATAGATTATTTTAAATAATCTCTCAAGTAACTGATAATTAATTCTATAATCCACTATAATTCATCTTTTAACTATATCCAGAGTCCTCCATTCTGCACTTCTTTTCATAGAATCCAAAGCCCACACACCTCTTATAGAGTTTAAGAGTATGATGGGAAACTGTCCATTTACCTCTCCAGCACCAGCCATTTGACTGGCACCCTGTGCACCACTCTACACAATCACCATCTCCATCATCAGTGCACTGTGGATGCAGTGTGCATCACCCACAAAGTGAAAGCAAAATAGTAGCCTGCACCACAACAAAGGACAAATGATCTGCAGTCTTCCGTCCAAGTCACACACCACTCTGATTTGGAGATGTTTTATTATTCCTTGGGTCTTATTATTCCTGTGTCTAAATCCTAGAGCCTCTAACCCAGCAACATGGTGGAAGAACCATGACTGGATGGGCTGCACTGCAGTTCATCACCATCTTCTAAAGGGCAATTAGGGATGGGTAATAAATGCTGGCCTAACCAGTGTCACCCACTGCATCCTGTAAATAGATTTAGAACATAGAACAGTACAGCACAGTACGGGCCCGTTGGCCCATGAGGTTGTGCTGATCTATATAAACCTTATCCCTATTCAATCTATCCCCCTCTCTACTTCACCTCCCATAACCCTCTTTTTCTTTCATCCATGTGCCTATCTAATAGTCTCTTAAATGACCCTATCGTATCAGCCCCTACCACCACCCCAGCAGTGCATTCCAGGCACCCACCACTCTCTGTAAAATACCTACCTCTGACATCTCCCTTGAACTTTCCTCCATGCACCTTAAATGGGTGACCTCTAGTACTGTCCACTGCCACCCTGGAGAAAATATGCTGGCTGTCCACTCCATCTATGCCTCTCATAACCTTATACACCTATATCAAGTCTCCTCTCATCCTCCGTCACTCCAAAGAGAAAAGCCCTAACTCGCTCAACCTCTCCTCATAAAACATGCTCTCCAACCAAGTTAGCATCCTTGTAAATCTCCTCTGCACCCTCTCCAAAACTTCCACATCCTTCCAATAATGTGGTGACCAGAACTGAACACAATATTCCAAATGTGGTCCAACCAGAGATTTATAGAGCTGCAACATTACTTCTCGGCTCTTGAACTTAATCCCCCGGCTATTGAAGGCCATCACACCATACGCCTTAACTGTCCTATCCACTTGTGAGGCAACTTTGAGGGATCTATGTACTCAGACCCCAAGATCCCTCTGTTCCTCCACACTGCTAAGAATCCTGCCATTAACCATGTACTCTGTCTTCAAGTTCGTTCTTCCAAAGTGTATCACTTCACACTTCTCCGGATTAAACTCCATCTGCTGCTTCTCTTCCCAGCTCCGCATCCTGTCTAAATCCCGTTGCAACCTACGACAACCTTCTTTACCATCTACTACACCACCAACCTTCGTGTCATCGGCAAACTTACCAACCCACCCTTCCACTTCTTCATCCAAATCATTTATATATAAAAAAAGTCACAAAAAGCAGGGGTCCCAGAACAGATCCCATTAGTCACGACCTCCAGGTCAAATACTCCTCTTTTACAACCACCCTCTGCCTTCTGTGGACAAGCCAATTTTGAATCCACATAGCTAATTTTCCATGGATCCCATACCACATGACTTTCTGAATGAGCCTACCATGGGGAACCTTGAGTTAAAAAAAAATCAAGCAACTCCTGGGCATTTTGCGAGAGTTAGCAATCCAGGTGCCGCAGTGTCACACCGTAAATGTAATCCATACAGATTAGAAGTGAAAACATACATTTACCATAGTAGTTAGATTTCAAGCCTTCAAATGATAGGTGCTGCTTCACTAATCTTCATATCCTGGGTTGTCACTGGGGACCCATATAATAATGTCTTAAGTTTTCTGGGCGACATTTACTCCTCAAAATCTTCGTAGTGACAGTGGCTGAGGAACAGGAATAGAGATGAAGGAAGTGATAACAAGTTGAAGGGTGGGTTAAAAGGTAAAAAAAAATGAGAATGAGGAGTGAAGTAGGGATAACAATTTTTCAGCATAAAGTAGGAAGTGATAGGCGGAATGGACATCAGTTGAAAAAACAGAAAATGGGAGAGTAAAGGAAGAGTGGAAAAGAGAACAGAGAGATAGGGGAAGAGGAGACTACCTTGGTGAAGCAGATGTACACAGCAGTGAACTGGAAACTGACACATTCGCTTCCTCATTATATATGTGCCAACTACAGTCAGTAAATCCAATATATGCACAAAGAGCACTTTGAAAACTAAACAGTCAGTTTCCCAGTTCATTGCTAAGAAAGCAATAAATAGGCAGTAGGTTGTGCAGAAATACCACAGGAGAAAAGGAGTTGTCCATTTAGCCTCGAGCCTGTTGTTCCATGCCTTTGGATTAATGGTGATGTGCACCTTAACTCCCTTTACCTGCCATTTCTTCATGTCTCTTGTTGCACCAACCTGTTAACTCATTGGCAATTCAGTCCACCTAATGTCAATGGACCCCTAGGGATAGTTCCAAATTTCACCATGTATTATGTAAAAAAAACGAACATGCCAATATACTTAATGGCCAAACTCCAACTGTAATATTCCCTTGTTCTGGATTCACCCATCAGAGAAAGTAAGTTCTCCATTTCCAATCCTATCAAATCCCTTCATTTTGGAAACTCAATTCATTGGTCATCCAAACTCAAGGAAACATGATGTTTAATCAATATGTCTTTATCATTTAACCTGTTAAGACACAGCATCATTCTGATGTTCTCTGTATTTCATCCCTTCTAACACTAATATATCTTTTCTGTGATGCCCAAATTTGATTGATGTGTCGCAGATGAAGTTTGACCAAGGCTCAATATAATAATGCATAATTTCCTCAGTGAAATCCAAACAGAAAATGCTGGAAATACTCAATAGGTCAGGCAGCAGTTGTGAGTAGCAGAGTCAACATTTCATTAAATCTGTTTTTCTCACCATAGGTTCTGCTTGATCTGAGTATTTCCAATATTTTTCCTTTTTATTTCTGATGTCCATTTTCCATAGTATTTTTCTTTAGCATAATTCCCCCACTGTTCTATTCAGTACAAAAATCTTGCGGATAAATGGGAAGAAGGAGGAGCTAGGTACTTCAAGGGAACTATGCAAGACTGTAAAAAGAAAAAGCAGAGACAGGAAATGGGAAGGATGGGGATGGCAAATGGGAGTGAGAGATGAAAGGAAATTGAGAGGAAAAGGTAGATGGAGTAGTACAACATGGTCATTCCCTGTAGCATGTTCTCCAGCAACATACAGCCCATCTATGCCCTCATGGAAATATAACAGTAAGAAAGAAACACACACAGACAAATGCCAAAACTAAGAAAAAGGCTAAGATAGTGAAGCAATAAAATGAGGGTTACAAGATAGGCAATGTCATGCAAATTCCAACTGAAAATCCTGCTCTCCTATAATATTTGGGTATTTTTCTAGATGATTTTCACCATTTGAACCATCTAATATTTTCAGAGGAAGGCAGCAAAGCAAGTAAAAAAGCTGTGGACAAAAACACTGTAACACAGAGGCTCTAACATTTTATTCTGCAGTAGAAGCAATTACTGTGTTTTCCCCATCTTTCAAATAGGTACTGAGCTCTTTTGGCAATAATTCCATAGGTACCTCCTCCAACACCCTGCCCAAGTGTGCATTATTCCCATCATCCCAGAATTGCTTTCCAACAAAGGTTTAACTGACTGGCATCTGATATCCACAGCATCCATCTTCTATGAAGGGATACTGCAGAGCAATAAGAAAGGGAACTGTGAAAATATTAAGGGACATGGAACTAAGGTGGTAAAATGGAATTCATTTTGATAATCTAACTGAATGGAGAATACTGAAGGAGCCGGATGGACCACTCCTATTTTTTGTGACTGAGTGATTATTACCCCTTTCCAGCCCAGGGTCAATGACGCTAAACATAATATCCAAATGCTCACCTAACTAAAAGAAGCTAATTAGGCATGATCCATATTCAAAGTGGCGCCATCTGGAATGTAGTATCAAATGCTATAATGGGTGGTGCCATCAATTCAGCCGTCCTGGGAGACTGCGGGCCCCTTTCTGGTGTTTCTTTTTCTGACTTTTATGATTTGCTTAAAGAATGCAACCAATAATATCTTGATATATCCTAGAATAGCTTCAGCTAGTAGGGAGAAATAATGTTAAATTAATGTCAGTCATTGTACAGGTGCTTAGCTAGAAGATATAATCTTTTCCTGTGCAGAAATACCTTCTGTTTTATAGTTGGGATAATATCAGTCCCCTCACTCAAATTAGTTATAATGTAAACTACTTATAAGACAAGAATTAGAAAATTTCTGCAACTTGTAAGACAGATGGTATCATTTACAGTCCTATACCTTCAATTCCATTAGTCCTGTCAAGGTGACCATCTATAAATGCCAAATATAAACCTTTTAACTATTTAATGTTTGCAAGTACATAAGTAAATTCTATTGTGGGCCATTTCAGCAACACAGATTTCCAAACTATGTAATGTCAACAATGCAATAATTTAATCAATGACACACTAAAATATTGAGAATAGTCCACAGATTAGTTTTATAATATCGGAGCTATTTTGTTTTGAAATTAGATTCCAATACAAAAATTAAATATGCTACAGTTTGGCAAAACTTTATTTCAGGTGGTACTGTTCTGTGAATTTCCAATAGACTTCATGTACATTTATTTTTCTACTTTATAATGGTAGTCTCAGAATGTATCTTGGAAAGCATTTTGAACTATATTTTTATCAGAATAAATCAGGTGTATTTCAAAACATGCAGAATATTCTTTAATTCGAATCGGTGCACCATCTCATTAAAGGTAACACCAATATATGAAAAAGTCGGTACGTTCAAGTCAAATGGATGTGCTCCCCACACTGCAGCCCAGACATCTTGGTAACTGACTGTACAGCCTAAATTAATTGCAAGAAAAATGCATGCGATTAATATGAGAGAGATTGTCCAAATAGTAATGAAGCAGTACGAGTTAATTTTGCAATCCTGATGCAAAAATACATCTGTCATCACAATTTCATCCACTTTCAGGTCATTTTCCTTCGATCTGAACAGCCCTTAAGCGCTGTAAGACATTTAACACCCACCAATGGAGGAGCATAAACAGTAATGAACATATCGGTCTAGGGGAAAGAAACGGTTAAACAATATTCGTTTTACAAAAATAACAGTTCTCTCGTTGAGCACATTTATACGTGAAATCCTTGCAACTGAATAACTCCAATTGACAAGAACAACTGTGAAATTGACCGGTTTATTTAACAAAATTACAATTGTGCAAATTGTGTAATGATACAAGTTATTGTAATTATGTTTAAAATGCTACATTTGTGATCAGGATCAAGGTAAATGAGCTTTCATTTGCGTAATAAAGCCTTTATGGAAAAAAAAGACTTATTTGGACGTCGCTTGCATTTGCCATCTGCTGCGTGATATGAAAGGTTGTACAGACCTGCATTGGTGCCTCGTGCCTCATGCTGCCCGAGCGCTGGCGATCCGCCGGAGCCTGTGCAGAAACCCGAGCGCTGGCGATCCGCCGGAGCCTGTGCAGAAACCCAAGCGGAACAAGCCGCTTCCCTCCCGCTGTCACCCGCTTTTGTATTCGCACCGGCAGCTGGGCTGCGCCTGCGCGAACGCCGCTGCGCCCTCTGGAACCTGTAGTTATTTGCCTCAGGACTACCTCAGGACAATGGGAGAGAAGGACTTGGAGCTGGATGGACTACAACTCCCAGAACATCCGGCCCTAATCGTAGTGACAGGGCTCGGCGGTGGCTTTAACCACGGATTCAAGCAATGATGCTTCCCTTGCATCGTGTGGGATGGAAATTCGGAACTAATCAGCAGAAAATTTTGCAAAACATTACCTGGAAAAATAACTTGCTGTGCATAATGTTAGCTATTATGCATTTTAAAAATTGTTTACATCATTCGGGAAATACTGTGCTGAAATAAACTGTGTGGAGATATCGTTAACCTGTGCATAAATAAAATTTATTTTGTACCCATTTAAACACAATGCAATTAGGAGAAATGCAAGTGATCTGATTGTTTATCGCGAAAATCCCAAGAATCCGAATGCCACAGCCTTTTCCGATCTGATGGAAACTCGGCCTTTAAAGAGGAAGTCTGTAAGTAGTACAGTTAAAGAAAAACAATATCTTACCTTCCCATACAGCTCCATTTAATCCGTTAAATTAAAAAAAACGTGGCTAAGAGGATATGCAGATCAGGAAAAATAATTCGCTGGTGTTTTAGTTGGCAATTTGCAGACAGGTTTGTCCATAGATTTTCATTTCAATTTCGATGTGTAAACCCCCCGGTCTTCTGGCACTGGAAGCTGAAAGTACAGGAGAAAGCAAACGGAAAATCAGGACCCGCGTGTCTTCTGACTGCGATGGAAACACAAGCCTATCGACTATTTTCTGCCGTGCAAGTTGTTCTTTGAACGTACAGAGCGATTGTTTATTAGAATAGATTAACGGATATCATGGAAGGATAATTTACTGGGTGTAGTCAAAACTTAATGGGAATGAACTGTTGTTAAAATAAACTTGGTTTCCATTTCTCCAGTTTTACCTTACCTTCCTATTTGCATTACCGGCTGCCGCAGCTTTTGAGAAAGAGCCGTCTGTATCCGTCAGCAGAGGCGATGCTGTTTGGTCTGTTACGGGCGGGACTTTCATCGGTCACCAATCGGTCAAGGCAATCAATGGATGGGGGAAATCAGCAACAGCCCCACCATTCCCATTTGATTCATTGGGTTTCCTGGACGCATAAAACAGCTCGTATATAATAGTATTTCAGCTTCAACAGTGTACATATTTGTTAAAAATGTTATTATTTCCGAGAAGCATTGTTCAATTATTTACAAATTTTATATATTTTGGATTATCTTTCTTTTCATGATTGTTGTAAGCTTATTGAAATAAATGTGATTTCATGATTTGTGTTTTATTGGTGTCTTGTTGCTATATTATAAATTCTCATTGTGCCTAAATTTTGAAATGGTCAAGAGGCGACGATGGGTGCAAGGTTTCATCAAAGGAGCATGGTCTCAGGATCAGGTTTGGGCCTGGCGGGTTCAGAGCAGCGAGAAATTGTGCGGCGGTGAACAAAACCACAGGCAGCGATTGGTGTCAAACGTGGTCAAAAGACCAAATGCAATAAACTGCGACTGCAAGAGTAATGGTTGTTGATTCAACAAAAAAGACAGGTTAACCCTTTCCAGTCGAGCAGTTCGTCATATATCGGCGGAAAATGAGCAATCCATTTATTTTAAATCAGTTTAGTATTAAGCTCGCCCAGAGTACAGTCAGATAAAGGCTATTTAAATGGAAGACAAATAGAGTTGTTTACATTTCAACATCGTGGGGAAAATTTGCTTTGCTATGGCAACTAAATGCAAATATGCAAGCTGTCCAAACACTCGTGTAATTATCGTGTTTCTTCCGTATTCCCGCATTAAATAGAACGATGTTCTTCCACTGTAAAACAGCGGCGACCGCTATTTATTGAGGAATGCCAAAATAAAACCCTGCTTTTAACGTAGCAATCAGTATTGGGCTCAGTGCATTTCGATGCGTCCATGACAAAATATAAAGGGTCTAAACGTCCTAAACTAGTTACTGCAGTTACTGTTCCTCGACTAGTAATCCAGGGTCAAATGCTAGAAAAAGCAGTTTAAGTATTCGCATTTAGTTTAAAATCACTGGATTGGGGTGTTGTAATATACATCAGCTACACTAATATACCCCACGGTACAAAAGGAAGACTGCTTCTCTGACTTGCGCTGGTCTACAAGTGATTCCGGTCTCCTGCCAGTGAAAGAACATTCAGAACGCAGAAGTAGGCTACTTGGTCCATCACGATGGAAAAGAGCTAACAACTAAATTCCATTTCCCAGCTCTAGGTCCTTAGCCCCGCACGTCACGACTCTTCAAGTATGATAAGGCTTTCTGCCTCTACCACCTCTGCAACGCACACAAGATGCTGGAGGGACCCAGCAGGTCAGGCAGCATTTATGGAGGGAGTGCTGATGAAGGGTCTTGGCGCGAAACGTCGACTGTTCACTTTTCTCCATAGTTGCTGCCTGACCTGCTGAGTTCCTCCAGCATTTTGTTTGCATTGCTCCAGATTTCCAGCATCGGCAGTCTCTCTTGTGTCCACCTTCTAAGGCAGGGGTCTTCCACACATCTGGCTGAAAAAATAAAGTTCTTCATCTTCTCTCTAATACTTCCACTAATTGCTTAAAATCACTGTCTCCTGTTCTGTTTTTGGCCATTCTTCTACAGGAAATTGCTCTTACCTATTTACCTTGTCTTGGCCTAGAATATTTTTATTCACCTCACTGATGTCTCTCTCAACCTTCTCTGTTCCATAGAAAGTGGCCCTAGCCCATCCAACAAACCCGCAGCCCTCTCACAGCACCTTCCCATGCCACTACAAGAGTTGCGAACACCTGCTCTTTTACTTCTACCCAAACACTCCATCCAGCAATTCACTTGCACTTTTGCCAATGGTATTGGTTTATTATTGTCACTTGTACCGAGGTACAGTGAAAAGCTTTATTTATTTTATTTTTTTAATTTTATTTACAGCGTGGTAACAGGCCCTTCCGGCCCAACGAGTCCGTGCCACCCATTTTAAACCCATATTAACCTACCCGTACGTCTTTGGAACGTGGGAGGAAACCGGAGCACCTGGAGGAAACCCACGCAGACATGGGAGAACATACAAACTCCTTACAGACAGCCACGGGAATCGAACCCCGATCGCTGGCGCTGTAATAGCGTCGCGCTAACCGCTACGCTACCGTGTCTTACAAACCGATCGTACAGGTCAATTCATTTCACAGTGCAGTTACATTGAGTTAGGACAAAGTGCATTGAGGTAGTACAGGTAAAAACAGTAACAGTACAGAGTAAAGTGTCACAGCTACAGAGAGAGTGCAGTGCAATAAGGTGCAAGGTCACAACAAGGTAGGTCGTGAGGTCATAGTCCATCTCATTGTATAAGGGAACCGTTCAATAGTCTTATCACAGTGGGGTAAAAGCTGTCCTTAAGTCTGGTGGTACGTGCACTCAGGCTCCTGTATCTTCTACCTGATGGAAGAGGAGAGAAGAGAGAATGTCGCAGGTGGGTGGGGTCTTTGATTATGCTGGCTGCTTCACCAAGACAACGAGAGGTAAAGGCAGAGTCCAAGGAGGGGAGGTTGGTGTCCATGATGCACTGGCCATCTGCAGCTTCTTGCGGTCCTGGGCAGAGCAGTTGCCGTACCAAGCCGTGATACATCCAGATAGGATGCTTTCTATGGTGCATCGGTAAAAGTTGGTGAGAGTCAAAGGGGACAACTCAAATTTCTTCAGCCTCCTGAGGAAGTAGAGATGCTGGTGAGCTTTCTTGTGATTTGACCAGGACAGGTTGTTGGTGATGTTCACTCCCAGGAACTTGAAGCTCTCAACTCTCTCGACCTCAGCTCCATTGATGTAGACATGTGCACGTACACCGCCCCCTTTCCTGAAGTCAATGACCAGCTCTTTTGTTTTGTTGACATTGAGGGAAAGGTTGTTGTCATGACACCAATGCAGTAGTGCCCAAGGTGTGACCTCATCTATACTGGTGAAATTACATTCAAATTGGGTGACAGATTTGGAGAACACCTCCACTGAGCATGCCAGTTACCCATCACTTCAATTGTCCATCCTGCTTCCACTCTGACCTCTCTGTGTTTGGCCTCTTACCCCATTCCAATAAAGCTCAACGTCAGCTCCAGGAGCAGTGTCTCATCTTTTGATCAGGCTTCCTTCAGCCTTTGGGATTCAAAGATCATTTCAACTATTTCAGACAGCAAGCATTTATGCTTTGTATCAGAACTGTGTGTAAGATCAGAGAATACTCGGGGTTTTCAACAGGTTAGCAGCGTCAGTGGAGGTGAACACACAGGTCAATGCCACAGTGAGGGGATCATCAACTCATTTTCTCTCTCATCATGGATGCTTCCTAATCTGCTGGGTGTTTCTAGCATTTTTGTCTCCATTTCAGATTTCCGGCATCTGCAGTTATATTGTTTTATTCAATCCCTGTCCAGTGCTGATGACACAGTTTACCTCTCCCCACAGTTGTTGCCTGACCCGACAGGCCTTCCCAACATTCTTATTTAGTTCAGAGTTCCAGCAACAGTTGTGTTCTGTATCTCAGAAATTCAGCATGTTTTGTTTTTATTTCCCTCCTCCATCCTCTCCATCGTCACCACCTCCAAACAAATTAGTTGCTTTTAACAAGCTTTCAGCACCTTCCCCTAGTCAACATCAAATGGCGGTGGGCTGAAGGTTGTTTCTCGGAATGAAGGCCGGCGACTAGTGGTGTGCCGCGTGGGTCAGTGGTTTAGGACCTTTGTATTTGTTATTTATATAAATAATTTGGATGCGAATGCACAAGGCTTGATCAGTAAGTTTGTGGATGACATGAAATTAGGAGGTGTTGTTGATAGTGAAGAAGGTTATTGTAGATAACAGGGGGATCTTGATCAGTTAGGGAAGTGGGCTGAGGAGTGGCAAATGGATTTCAATATAGACAAGTGTAAGGTGATGCATTTTGGAAAGTCAAACCAGAGTAGGACTTATACTGTGAATGGTAGGGCACTAGGGAGTGTAATGGAACAGAGGGACCTAGGAGTACATGTGCATAGTTCATTGAAAGTGACATCATAGGTAGACAGGGTGGTGAAAAAGGCATTTAGCACACTGGCCTTTATCAGTCAGGGCATTGAGTATAGGAGTTGGGACATTATACTGCAGTTGTACAAGTTATTGGTGAGGCTGCACTTGGAATACTGTGTACTGTTTTGGTCACCCTGTTATAGGAAAAACATGGTTAAACTGGAAAGACTGCAGAAAAGATTGATGAGGATGTTGCCAGGACTAGAGGACCTGAATTATAGGGAGAGTTTGGCCAGGCTAGGTCTTTATTCCTTGGAACGTAGGAGAATGAGGGGCGAGCTTATAGAAGTGTTTAAAATAATGTGAGATAGAGATAAGGTGGATGGTAACAGTCTTTTCCCCAGGCAGGTGAGTCCAAAACTAGGGGCATAGATTTAGGGTGAGGGGGGAAAGATTTAGAAGGGACCTGAGGGGCAACTTTTTCACACAGAAGGTGGTGAGTGTATAGAATGGGCTGCCAGAGGAAGTAGTTGAGGGAGGTGCAACAGTATCATTTAATAAGCACTTGGATAGGTACATGGAGGGGCAGGACTTAGAGGAATATGAGCCAAATACAGTAAATTGGGACTAGTGGGTGGGCACCATGGTCAGCATACACTGGTTGGGCCAAAAGGCCTGTATCCGTGCTGTATTTCTCTATTCCTCTATCAGTCTTGTCTTCAGTTGGTCTCCATCCCAACATAAATATTCCCATTGTTATTTCTGCCCCTCCCACTTCTCTGCAAGTTTCCTAGATTTGATCTGAAACATTAACTGTTTTTCTCTCCACAGATGCTGCCTGACCCTTTGAGTATTTCCACATTTTCCATTTATATTTCAGATGTGGAACACCTGTGTTCTTTGCTATTTGATCTCTAGCTTATTCAATTTTTTCTCATTTTTCTGTCCTGGCAAAATCCTGTAGATCTCTACATCATCATCAGCACAATCACATCTTTCCAATAATGTGGTGGCCTGAACTGTACTCACTTCTCAAACTTTAGCCTGAATAGTGTTGCATACATTTCTACCTTAACATTGTTGTATCATATGCAAATGCTTTTATTTATACTTAGCTCTAAATTATTTAATATAGAAGCATAGCAATATAGAAAATAGGAGCAGGAGCAGGCCATTTGGCACTTGGATCCTGCTCGCTATTCAAGGTGAGTCCTCATTCTGGACACTTCCTCCCAGCATCCAGTCTGTCTGGCCTTGTCAGAATTTTGAAAGTTTCAATTAGACCCATTCTTATTCTTCAGAGCTTGTGAAAACAAACCTTTTGACCTAATCTGTCCTCATACAACATTCCAGCCACCTCAGGAATCAGTCTGGTGAACTATTGTTGCTCTCACGCTATGGCAAGTATATTCTTTCTTTAAAAAGAAACCACAATTGCATACAAATGTGGTCTAACAATGCCCTATGTAAATGTGGATAGACATCCTTGCTGTTGTCCTCTAATCCTCTTGCTATGAAGACCAACATACCATTTGTCTTCCTAAATACTTGCTGCAACTGCATGTTTGCTTTCAATGACTTGCATACAAAAACACCCAGGTCTCTTTATACCTGAAAACTTCCCAATCTAAGATCACTTAAATAATATGCCACCTTTACAGTTTTCCTACCAGAGCTGATAACCTCACATTTATCTACATTATATTGCATCTGCCATGTTTTTGTCCATGCACTCAATGTCTAAATTGCCTTAAAGCCTCTCGCAATTCACAATCCCACCCAGTGTCATTGGCAAACTTCAAAATATTACATTTATTCCCTTATCCAAATCATTGATACGTTTTTTATATTTTGAATAGCTGAGGTCTACCAGTTACCACCTGCCAACCAAAAATGGCACATTTATTCCTACTTTTTGTATCCTGTCTGTAAACCAATTTTCAATTAATGTCAATACAGTATCTCAAAAACATGTGCTTTAATTTTACACACTAACCTTTATCAAAGGCTTCCTGAAAATCCAAGTATACCATGAGTACTGGTTTTAACCTGAATTACTCTAGCAGTTACTACATCAAAAATTTCAGTAGGTTTGCCAAGCATGATCTCCCTTCCAGAAATCCATATTGAATCTGTCTGATCCTGTTGATATTTTCCAAATGTCTTGTTATCTCATTCTTTATAATAGCCTTTAGCATTTCCCTCACTATGATCTTAGGCTAATTGGTCAACAGTTTCCTTTTCTCTCTCTCCCTTTTTAAATAGTGGAGTTACATCTGCCACCTTCCAATCTGTGGGAACTATTTCACATTCTATAGAATTCTGAAAAATGACAACTAATGGTAACTAATAAATAATGATACCTATTTCATGGTTACTTTGTTTAGTATTTTGGGATGCAAAATACCAGGCCTTGTGGATTTATTAGCTTTCAGAGCCATTAATTTCTCCCACAGTATTTTCTTACTCAAACCAATTTATTTTAGTTCCTCATTTTCTTTCTTTTTTTTTGTTTCCCTAACTTTCTAGAAAGTTACTTGTGTCCCGTGAGGACAGAACTAAAGTATTTGTTTAATTCCTCTGCCACTTCCCTGTTTCCCATGATGAAATCTCTGATTTCTGACTCTGGGGCCCTACATTTGACTTCATTAATCTTTTTCTTTTCACATATTTGTAGAAGCTTTTACATTCCACTTTAATATTCCTTGCAAGTTTATTTTCAAGCTCATTGTTTGCAATTTTAATCAATTTCTTTGTCCTTTAGCAATAAACTGCTCCCAATCCTAATGTTCACTATTTTGTCTGGCAATTGTGTATGGCTCCTCTTTGGAACTAATATTATCCTTGTATAAGTATTCTTTTCTTTAGATTATGAAAAGCAAGGGACTGAGAATTAAACTCTGTAGGATCCCACTTGGAATAGCCTTATTCACAAAAATATCTACCAAACAATTACTTTGGAATCCGTGGGCTTTCACTTTGTTAATCAGTTTGCCATGTGGTACCTTAACAAAAGCTTTGCTGAAATGTGTAAACTACAATTAATGAACTGCCCTCATCAACCTTCTTGCTACTTCTTTAAAAAATCCAATTGTTGGTCAGATATGATTTACCTATCACAAATCCACACTAATGGTTAACCCGTGCCCTTACCAAGATATAGAAAACTAATAGTTGAAGAGGAGTTGTGCTAAAAATCTATGCAACACCAGGTAGACTACATCTTGAATATTGGTTCCAGTCTGGTTACTGCATTATTGGAAAAATGTCATTGTGCTGGAGGGGAATTTAGGAAGATGTTGCTAGGACAGCAAAAAGTTTATACTGCTTCTTAGAATGGATGTCACTAATTTGCCCAATACTGAGAATAAACAAAACTGACCCATAATTATTTGGTTTTTCTCTTCATCTCTTTTAACCAATAGTACAACATTAGCAGTTCTTCCAATCCCTGGGACCAATCTTGTCACTGGAGAGGATGAGAAAATTGCAGTCAGAACCTCCACAATTTCCTTTCTTGCTTCTTAAAACAGCCTGGGATATATTTGACATGCCTGGTGATTTACCTATTTTCAAAGGTCAAAAACCTTTAATACTCGCTTTTTTACTGTCTTATCTCATTCAATATTTTATCCTCATTTGCCTGAATTACAACATCAGCAACTTCACCCTATTTTATGAAGACAGTCAAAAAATATTTTGGTCCCAATTATGCCCATCATTTTCCTCAGTTATCCTGTTGCTTTCTATGCATGTCAAAAAGTTTCTTTGGAATTTCTTTGATTTTACTTGCCAACAATATTTTCATAACTTCTCTTTGCCTTCCAAATTTTCTTCTTAATTTCACTCCTACATTTTCTATACTCTTCTACACTCTGTTGTATTATGCTTTCAGTGTCTGACATAAGCTTTCCTTTTGCCTCATCCATTCCTCACTGCACCTAGGTGGGTCTAGATTTGGCACCCAACTCCTTTTCTTTGTGGGAACAAGTTTATCCCAAATCTTTTGAATCTCCAGCAGTAACTTCCTTTCAAGGTGATATTTCAAGTCCAATTTTGCTAAATCACTCTGGTAAAAGTGATCTTACCTTAAGTTTGAACCTGTATTCCTATTTATCTTTGTCCTTTTTCATATCAATGTAAATCTGAGTTATTATCACTAGTTTAAAAGTGCTCTCCCAGTAACATTCCTTCCTCTTACCCACCTTCATTTCCTAAAGTAAGTCCAAGTTTGTGTTCCTGTCCCCACCCCAGCCTTGCCGTGCTTGCGATATACAGTGCGTTGTCGAAGTACATTTTGTATATGGTACACAATGTGTGCTGGTGGTACAGGGAGTTACAAGAAGTGATAGAGATAGGGGCCCAAGATGTGGACAACCAATAAGAGTTAAAAATGGCAATGGAAATGTTGGACTCAAAGTCTCGAGAGGCAGCTCAGATGAATGAACACTGAAGAAATTCACATTTTGTGGACATGTCAAAGATTAAAAATGTTATGTCCTAATAAACAGAGAGCAGTAAAAGACAATGTGGGGAGTCCACTGTTAAAATTCCCCAGTCTAAATTTGGTATGAAATTGATAGGGGTGACATATTCAATTCCACCACATGAGAAACATAATTGAACACATGAATGCTACAATTAGACTCCTCGGAAGTAGCCTTCCTTATCAAATTGATCCTGATTTGACATCATTGTAGGACCAAATAATGTCTTTTGCTCTCTGGTGATCTCTACCAAATCCATTAAAAGAATTCCAAAACCACATGATACCACAATTATACTGAACACAAACATGGTACTATTCAGGCAAAAGCAAAAAGCAAGCAGACAGTAAGAAAAGATAAGAAAGTCTACTTTGTAAACCTGGCAAATGAGACAGAAGTAGGATCCATCGTACACAACATTGGTTCGTGTCATGGGCTGAAAACCAGAACTTTTTTAGGTTGACATCTACAAACAATTGCTAAATGAAGATGGAGACAGCCATTGATTCTGCTGACAGAAGTGACCCATAGAATTAGGTATTGCAGTTTGTAAAATCATCAAGATTGACATCCGTTGTAGGTTACCTGTTCATGAAATGATCGCCCAATCAAAAGGATCTGACTATTAAACAACAGTTCTGAGAAGTTCTATACCAGATGTGGTGTGTGGACAAGATGCACCAATCTTCTGACCTTATTCTGTTGTTCAATGGACAGATTGCATCTCTGAACAGGTCAACATTTTACTCAGTTGGAAATGGCCTGAGAGGAATTGAGTTATCTCATTGATGCATTGGGCAGTACTCATTGTCATATGGGCTCCTGATTTTCTAAGTAAAGACAAGAGCCAATTATACTTAGTCTTCACAATTCAAGGTTTTAAGTTGACAGACAAAACCTTTGAGGTATCGCATGGCCCATCTTGGAGAAATCCCCCAAACTGAGCATTGAAGGTTGGAAGCCAATTCTGGAAAGAACCAGTCCAGTTTCAGATTAGAGGTAGTCATGCAGCTTGGCTACATCAGTAAAGATAACTTAAAACTTTATACCATCAACATCTGATGTCCAACGGCTAAAGCATGCAGTAATTTGCTTAGTTTAATATTCCAGGTAACTGCCATCAGGAGTTGAAAGAATCACAATATTTATGTAATGTATTACAAGCAATTGAATTTCAACTTGTATGCATGTGCATGTGCATTTATCTGTGTATGTGTGGATGGCTTTGTTAACCTAGGGAGCAAGTTATCACCAGGTGAACATAACTAACCAAAATGATGATGATTAGCTTAGTAGCTTCAGTATGGACAGAGCTGCACAGGGTCTGAATAGAAAAGGTGGTTGAGATATGCAGCCAAAAAGCATGGATCAATTAGACCTGCATCTTTCTTATGCATTATATTGTGTTTAAAAGAAGGGGGCAGATTAATAATATATGAGAGACTGGGAACATCATCTAAATGAAGTCAGAGATTACTGTTGGGAATTAGGTGGTTTAACTTGAACTGGAACACAGCTCCAGCAATCGGACCTGGAACTGAGAACATGGTTAGTGTTCACCACCAAGTGCTGATTGATCACATGGTTCGTCTCAGTGAAATCCCTCCAGACTGAGCATTGAAGGTTGGAAACTAATTCTAGAAGGGACAGGTCCAGCTTTATATTAGAGGTAGTAACGGAGACATCTTGATTAGCCTGGCTATATGAGACATCAGTAGTGATAAATTAAAACTTTACACAATCAGCATCTGATGTTCAACTGCTAAAGCATGCAAATATTTGCTTAGTTTAATATTTCAGTTAACTGGCATCAGGAGATGAAAGAATCACCATCTTTATGGAATGTATTATAAGCAATTGAAGTTCAACTTGATAAGCTGAAACATTAAGTAATCACATTTAATGACAATGAATTCAAATAAACTTTGAAATCTTTGTGAATCTTAATTGTAGAGAGTACCTTCTAACAGCTGTGTATGTGTGCGTGTGTGTGTGTGTGTGTGCATTTATCTGTGTGTGTACGCGCACATCTGTGTGAGACATAGGGAACTTCTGTTTTTAGCAAGAGGTACAAATTAATTTGAAGGGCTGATGCTAAAATATTTCATCACTGCATTTTCTATTTACTGTTTACTTCCTCTCAGGTGGCACTTGTTTGAACTGGTTTATAATTAGATCTTTTATTATAGCGTGCAATTTGTAGAGATGAAGCACTTGGGCATATCTTGGTGATAGTGAGTAATTTAGTCTGATCCAATTTCAGCAGCAAGACCTGCTTTGGACTTTTCACCATTTAGTCTGATGCTCTGAACCAGGAAATTTGTACACTGCAATTTAAATAAATGCCGTATACTTCCTGCTGATTTCAGGAAGAAATCATTACTCAGTGTGCGTGCTGGACGGTAAATTTGATACTCACTGTTTAAACAGACTCAGGTCAGCCCTCAGCATTAACTTTCAGAAACCTACTTAATTTCGTCATCATGACCTAAACTAACTTAAGTGAGAGCACTCTTTGTGGGTTGGAGACCATAAACAGGATATAATCCAATCCCTGAGCCTAGAGGTAGATGGTCGAGCTGCTATTTATAAGTCCCTAACTACTCGTCCATCCTCCTTCGGTAAATAAGACTTTCCAGGGCAATGATTTAAACATTGTTCTGGACATCAATCTGTTAAAGAAGTATGAATATGATTGGATTTTTACATTAGTAAACTTTTCAACAGCATGATGCCGAAGTGTTAAACATAAATGTGGGAGGTTAAAGAACCATTGGAGATTTTTCTACTTTAGTTGAACCATAGAACCATAGAACAATAAAGCACAATATAGGCCCTTCGGCCCACCGTGTTGTGCCGCCCTTCAAACCACACCTAAGACTATCTAACCCCTTCCTCGATCTTAAATTCCTCCATATGCTTATCTAGCAATCTCTTGAACTTGTCCAATGTATCAGCCTCCACCACCACCTCAGGCAGCGCATTCCATGCACCAACCACTCTCTGGGTGAAAAACCTCCCTCTGACATCTCCCTTGAAATTCCCACCCATTACCTTAAAGCCATGCGTGGAATGAGCAGTTAAGGAAAGCAGTGAGTTTTAACTGTATCAGAAAGTTTATGGGAAGGTCAGATAAATATATGGTAAGATACCTGATAGAAGATCATGAGAAGTGTCATGCAGGTGAACACAATGGTTCTTTCCAGTCCTGTTGACCTCTGTCATCGGCAGTGCCCTGAAGTAGAGATAAAGGGGCCTATTGATGACAAAGATAAAGTAAGTCTGAAATGCTGATATAATAGTTCCATAAACCTTCAAATGGAAATGAATTTAGTAGTTTGTTTTGTTCAATGAATATCCTTCCTAATTCAAAATGCCCAAAGTTCACTGAAATAGCAGTTGCAGGGAAAAAACAAACTATTGTTGGCGACTCACCTTACCGGTATCGAACCAGCTCCCGAGATCGCGAGCGTCGTCGGAGGCCCCGACCCAAGATGGCGCGGGGCCGTCCTCCTTCTCCATCGTTGGGCTAGGAAAGCCCGCGCACAGGAAGGTCAGGTGACCCGCGTGTGACGTCAGCGCGGGAACTGAAGCGCGGGAAGAGTTTCGGTATTAAAAGGCGCACCACGCCCCTGTCAAGCAATCGACTTCTGACTCCAAACAACAGACTCCGTGTCTTTATTCTATAGTAGTGTAGCTAGCCGCTACACTATAATATAAATTTTTGCCTTGAGAAAAATACAAGTAATGCAGGCTTTAAAAGCACTTCAAAAAGATTGGAATGGAATGAAAATGTATGGAGTAAAATAAGTCATGTCATTTAAAGCTATGGGAATGCTGTTGGGAGACATGTAATATTCTGCTGGGTCTTACCCAAACATTCTGAAGTTAACAGAGAAACACGAGAGAAGTGAAGGTTTCTAACTTGGGTGCTAAATCTTGTGATAGTAAGAAATGCTTCCATCAGATGGGTAACATGTATGGTTACTTTCTTATGGTTCCTATATGTGATTTCAACAGGAAGTGCTGTAACTTATTTTACTGAGTTTTTGGCTTAACTTGGAATTGCTCTGTTAATTAGTTATTCTGCAGTCCAATTTCGCACTTGCCTTTATTTCCATTGCTAAAGGAGAAAAGCAGCTATACTGAAAATTTACATTATCTTCCATGAGCTCTACTTTTTAAAACTAATATCTGACTGTGTGGAACAACCTTCCACTAATTGGCTGCTCAGCAATTCCTCTCAGGTTGAGCTTAGTGAGAGTGGCTGTGTTCTTCAGGCATTGATTCCAGCAGTCATTAGGGGGCATGTCTAGATGAAAAATGATAACATAAAAAGAAATGATTTCTTCTGCATGAATTGGGTGGCCATGGAGCTTTTGGGATTGGAATTGGTATTGGTTTATTATTGTCACATGTACCAAGGTACAATGAAAAGCTTGTCTTGCGTACCGTTCATACAGATCAATTCATTACACAGTGCATTGAGGTGGTACAAGGTAAAACAATAACATAATGCAGAATAAAGTGTAACAGCTACAGAGAAAGTGCAGTGCAGGTAGACAATAAAGTGCAAGGTCATAACAAGGTAGATTGTGAGGTCAAGAGTCCATCTTATCATACTAGGGAAACATTCAATAGTCTTATAACAGCAGGATAGAAACTGACCTTGAGCCTGGTGGTACATGCTTTCAGGCTTTTGTATCTTCTGCCTGGTGGGAGAGGGGAGAGGAGAGAATGTCCAGGGTGGGTGGGGTCTTTGATTATGCTGGCTGCTTTACTGAGGCAGTGAGAAGTGTAGGCAGAGTCCATGGAGGGGAGGCTGGTTTCCGTGATGTGCTGAGCTGCGTCCACAGTTCTCTGCAGTATCTTGCGGTCATGGGCAGAGCAGTTGCCATACCAAGCCGTGATGCATCCAGATAGGATGTTTTCTATGGTGCATCGAGGAAAATTGGTAAGTGTCAAAGGGGACATACCAAATTTTTTTAGCCTCCTGAGGAAGTAAAGGTACTGGTGAGCTTTCTTGGCCGTGACGTCTATGTGGGTAAACAGGTGATGTTCACACCGAGGAACTTGAAGCTCTCAACCCTCTCAACCTCAGCATTGTTCATATATACAGGACCATGTACACTGCCCCATTTCCTGAAGTCAATGACCAGCTCTTTTGTTTCGCTGACATTGAGGGAAAGGTTGTTGTCATGACACCATGTTACTAGACTCTCTATCTCTTTCCTGTACTCCGACTGATTGTTATTTGAGATACGGCCAACTACGGTGATATCATCTGCAAACCTGTAGATGGAGTTAGAGCAGAATCTGGCCACGCAATCGTGAGTGTATAGGGAGCAGGGTAGAGGGCTGAGGATGCAGCCTTGTGGAGCACCAGTGTTGAGAATAATCATGCTGGAGGTGTTGCTGCCTATCCTCACTGATTGCAAACTATTGGTCGGGAAATCAAGGATGCATTTGCAGAGGGCGGTGTTGAGTCCTAGGTCTCGGAGTTTGGTGATGAGTTTGCTTGGAATTATAGTACTGAAGCCAGAATTATAGTCAATAAACAATAGTCTAACATAGGTTTCTTTACTGTCCAAATGCTCCGGAAATGAGTGTAGGGCCTGGGAGATGGCATCTGCCATAGACCTGTTTCAGGGGTAGGTGAATTGCAGTGGGTGGAGGTTGTCTGGGAGGCTGGAGTTGATGCGTGCCATGACCAGCCACTCAGAGCACTTCATGATGGTAGATGTCAGAGCCACCGGGTGGTAGTCATTAAGGCACATTACCTTGTTTTTCTTAGGTACTGGGATGACAGTGGTCTTCTTAAAACAGGTGCGAACCTCAGATTGAAGCAGGGAGAGGTTAAAAATGTCTGCAAATACCCCCACCAGCTGATCTGTGCAGGATCCAAGGACACAGTGAGGGACACTCTCCGAGCCAGGTGCTTTCCGTGGGTTCAGTCTCTGGAACACTGATCTTACGTCATCAACGGTGACTATGGGTTCAAGTTCATTGGAGGCTGTCAGGGTGGGTGGTGACATATCAATCCCTTTCTGTTCAAAACGTGCATAGGATGGGTTAACCTCGTCAGGAAAGGACGTGCTGTTGTCAGCGATGCTGCCCGACTTCATTTTGTCACCTGTTAATCATATAAGCCCTGCCACAACTAACGGCTGGTCTGGGACTTGATTGTCTCTTGGCATCTCTGATAGCTTTATGGAGGTTGTATATAAATTTCTTGTAAAGGTCATGGTCACCTGATTTGAATGCTGCAGTACTAGACTTCAGAAGGGAGTGGATCTTCCGGTTCATCCATGGTTTCCAGTTTGGGAACACCCAGATTGTCCTCTTTGGTACACAGTCCTCAACACACTTGCTGATAAAGTCCATGATGGTGGTGACATACTCATCTAGGCTGGCAGCTGAGCCTTTGAACACGGATGAGTCTACCGACTCAAAGCCATCATATCTAACCTTTCTGTCTAACCAGGTTTTGTTTACTTACTTCTATTAATTTCTGAGTTTGTCAAAATGACAAAGTCCCTGCTGTCCTTCACTCTACCCAATTATGTACCTTCCAACAACAGTCATAAGTTAATGGAATTGTACCAGTGGAAGATTTTCCCATACACACCATCATTTTTTGTCTTGTTGATTGAAGTGAGCTGTTTATAATGTAGGCCTTTTCTCAGAAATGGTTGGAGCATGGAAAGTGGTTGCACAGAGCATTCTTATATTAAGCAGCAAAAGGTTTAGAGTGGTTTCAGGTTACTTCATTTTTGTATAGTTATTAATTTTACAGGGTCTGAGCACAGCATTTATTACCCCTCCCTTATTGCCCTTTCTGCTGTCGTTCTGTTTAAGGTCCTGTGATGTTCATTCAGGACTTCCAGGATTTCAACCAATGGTTGATGAAGGAATACATAGAACATAGAACACTACAGCACAGTACACGTCCTTCAGCCCACAATGTTGTGCCGACATTATATCCTGCTCTAAGATCTATCTAAACCTTCCCTCCCACGTAACCCCCTATTTTTCTATCATTCATGTGTCTAAGAGTCTCTTAAATGTCCCTGATGTATCTGCTCCCACAACCTCTGCCGGCAGTGCGTTCCACACACCCGCCACTCTCTGTGTAGAAAATTTACCCCTGACATCCCCCTTATACCTTCCTTTAATTACCTTAAAATTATGTCCCCTTGTGTTAGCCATTGTCACCCTGGTAAAAAATCTCTGACTGTCCACTCAATCTATGCATCTTATCATCTTGTACACCTCTATCAATTCACCTCTCATCCTCTTTCTCTCCAAAGAGAAAAGCCCTAGCTCGCTCAACCTATCCTCATAAGACATGGTCTCCAATCCAGGCAACATCCTGGTAAATCTCCTCTGCACCCTCTCCAAAGCTTCCACATCCTTCCTATAATGAGGCAACCAGAACGGAACACAATACCCCAAGTGTGGTTTGACCAGAATTCTATAGAGTTGCAACATCACCTCGCGGCCCTTGAACTCAATAACCCGACTAATGAAGGCCAACACTCCATACGCCTTCTTAACAACCCTATTGACCCGTGTGGCAACTTTGAGAGATCTATGTACGTGGACCCCAAGATCCCTCTGTTTCTCCACATTGCTAAGAGTCCTGCCTTTCACCTTGTATTCTGCTTTCAAGTTCAACCTCCCAAAGTGTATCACTTTACACTTATCCGGGTTGAACTCCATCTGCCACTTCTCAATCCAGATCTGCATTCCATCAATATCCTGTTGTAATCTACAGCAACCTTCAACTTCCTATGGCAATATATTTCCATGTCAGAATGATGAACCACTTGGATGGGAATGCAGCTGGTGGTATTCTCATGTGCCTGAAGCCCTTTTCTTTTTTAATGGTGGTCATGGCATTGGGAACTGATATCGGAGTAGCCAGGGTGAGAAATTGCAGTGCAGTTTTGAGATGGTGTACACAGCTGCCACTGTATGCCAGTGGTGTTCATGTGGGTAACAATTATGTGGGCTACTTTGTCCTAGATGGCATTGAGTTTCTTACTGCTCTATTCCTGTTTCATGAGACGTGTAAAAGAATTATGTCCTATAAATACCTAAACATTGTCCATACTTCCCAGCACAGTCATTGAATCTCATAATAAATGTCATTAATATTGAAAAGCAAAATAACAGATGAAATAAAACCAGAAGTGCTGAGTAAATAAGTGAGAGCTTTACAATTGCAGTGCATGATTTTTGCTTTACTGTAGAAGGTAAGGGATGGAGCAGAAAGAAAGCCTTCCAAGAATACTACATCAATCCCCATTCCAATCACCATCATTTGCACAATGGCTAGAATATTGTAAATATTTAAAGTAGTGGAGTAGATAAATTTTTGGAAGTTTGGGAAACGTAGGGTTGTGGGGAGCTTGCCGAGAGGAGAAATTGAGGCCTGTGTTAAAACAGCCATGATCATATTGAATGACTGAGCAGGTCAGGCAGCAGATGCAGAGAGACAAACAGCGTTAATGTTTGAAGTCAATGGTCTTTCGTCAGTCATGTCACAAGAACACAAGAAAATGGGAGCAGGAGTAGGCTATCTGAGCTCTCAAACCTGCCCTGCCATTCAGTATGATCATGGGTGATCTACCCCAGGCCTCAGCTCCTCTTCTTTGCCAGCTCCCCATCGCCCTCAATTCCCCAAACTTCCAAAAATGGAACAAACTCCACTACATATAATATTCTCGATATTGTGCAGAGGGTGGTGATTGGAATGGGGATTAGTGTAATATTTTAGGAAGCCTTTCTTCCTGCTCTATCCCTTGCCTTCTACAATAAAGCAGAAGTCACACAATTGGAAAACTCCAACTACGATTGGAATAATCCTGCTTATTAACTAATTATGACACAGTATGATCAATTTTACAACTTTGGTCACTCAATGGAGATTCTCCCTAGTGAACATAGAACGGTACAGCACAGGAACAGGGCCTGTGACCCACACAGTCAGTGCCAAACATGATACCAATCCCATCTGCCTGCTCGTGATCTATATCCCTCCATTCCCTGCCTGTTCATGTGCCTGGTCTGAGTGCCTCTTAAACATTGCTATTGCATCATGCAGTACAGAAAGAAAAATTGAGAGTATGTTGTGCGTTATTTTGCACCAATTTCTTCTATCATCAAAATAAGTAGAGAAATTTTCAACTTGTCTTATTGGCTGGCAAGACTATCCAGGTTGTTTAAAGTCATAAAATGATCCTTGATAGCTTCAAATATGGGAGAAATAGTAAGTTCCAGTGGAGAATCTATGCAAAGTAAAATCATTTGGTCTTAACAACCATGAGTAAATTTTAATTTAGTACAGTTGAGGTGCTAATAATCATGCTACTATTACTAATAATAATGGTACAAGTTTTTCTCCCCACCTGTGGAAATTATAGCTGCTGAAATAACATTTCAATGAAGCCCAAATAAAGAACAGAAGTTTTTTTTCCATCCTATTCATGTCTATTTAATCCTTCAAGAGTCTGATTCAATAGCAGGTCTGGTCATGCACACGATAAAAATAAAATTGTATTGAACAATATAATGCATTGCAATGGTTTGAACAGAAGGCTTCAGCAGCAGTCAGTTTTGTCACCTTTACACATTTGCTGGTTGAGCTTCAATGCAACTCCTGTCTGTTCTCGTGTTTTCAAATATTTATAAACTGAAGAAAATCACTGCATTTTCTTTCCTTTTCCTTTAGCTCATATATATTCTCCTAGGAAGCAGATATCTCAAGGAAGAGAATGATATGAATATACACAGGAACATATGAATAAATAGTGGAAGTGGGTCACCCAACCCCTCAAGCCTGCTCTGTCACTTAATAAGAACATGACTATTCTGATTGTAACCTCAACTCCACATTCCAGTCTACTTGTGGTAACCTTTCATCCCTTTGTTCTTTACAAATCCATCAACGTGTACCTCAAAAAATATTCAAAGACTCTGCTTCCATCACCTTTTGAGGAGGAGAGCTCCAAAGATTCACCTCCATCTTAAATGAGCAACCATTTATTTTTAAACAGTGAATCCTACTTCCAGACTCTCCCACACAAGGAAACATCTTCCCATATCCACCCTGTCAAGATCCATCAGCATCTTACATGCTGATCTCTTACTCTTCTAAACTCCAGAAGATGCAAGCCTAGTCTGTCCAACCTTTCCTCATAAGATAACCTGATCATTCGTGGTATTAGTCTAATGAACCTTCTCTGAACTGCTTCCAGCACATTAATATCCTTCTTTAAGGGGACCAGTACTAATCATTGCACTCTAATCTGGCCTCATCAATATCCTATATAAATGAAGAATAATATCCCAACTTTTATGTTCAGTTCCCCTAACAATATATTATGGCATTCTATTATCTTTCCTAATTACTTGCTGTACCTGCACCCTAGCCTTATGCAAATCATGCACCAAGCCACTCCATCCCTCTGCATCGCAGGGCTCTGCAATCTGTCACCACTTAAGTTATACGCTTTTTTAAAAAATTTTTCCTGACAAAATGGACAATTTCAGATTTTCCCTCATTATACTCCATTTGTCAGAACTTTGCCCCCCACAAGTATAGTACTTTGTAGTTTCCATATATCTTCTGCTCAATGTACCTTCTCTCCTGCCTTATGTCATCAGACATTCTGCAACCATACCTTCAGTGCTTTCTAACAACTCATTTGTATAAACTGTAAAAAGTTGAGACACCAGCACTAATCTGTGCAGCATGCTAATTGTTACATCTTACCAACTGAAAAAAGCACTTATACCTAATCTGTTTCCTGTTAGCCAGCCAATCTTTTATTCATGTCAAAATGTTACCTCCCACCCATGACCTTTTATTTTCCACAATAACCTTTGATATGGCACCTTATCAAATGTCTTCTTGGAATAAAGTCCACCCACCAGATCCTCTTTATTCACATCACACATTACTTCTAAAAAGAACTCCAATAAATGGGTCAAACTTGATTTTCCTTTCATAAAAGCATATTGACTTTGCTTGGTTGACTTAAATTTTTCTAAATGCCCTGCTGTAATATTCTTAATAATAGCTTATAACATATTATTCATAATAGTTATAAATCTAACTGGCAAGTACTTTTCTGCTACTTATCTCCCTTTTTCTTGACTAAAGGAGTTCCATTTGCTATTTTCCAATCGAATGGAACCTTCCCAGAAGCTAGCGAATTTTGGAAAATATAAACCAACACATCAACTATCTCTCTCACCACTTCTTTTATGGCACTTAGACGAAATCCATCAGGACCCACAGGCTTGTTGGCCCATAGTTCCAATAATTTGCTCAGCACTACTTTCCTAGTGATTACAATATTCCCAAGTTCCTCCCATCCTTCCAATTTCCAGTTTTAAACTGTTTCCGGGATAGTATTTGCATCCTCTATAATGAAGACATATGTAAAACATCTGTTTAATTGATCTGCTATCTCTTTGTTTTCCCATTATTAATTCCCTAAACTCTCTTCCTACAGGACCAATGTTCACTTTCTTCACTCTTTTAAGTATCCATAGAAACTCTTTGATATGTTTCTTTTTATTTCTGCCGAGTTTCATCACATAGTCCAACTTCTCCTTCCGTGTTAATCTTTTATCCATTCTTTGCTTTTTTTATATTTAACAATGGATGATGGGTTCTTGGATTTTTTCTTTCTTTTTGGAATGCATCTACCCTGTGTATTCTGAAAGATCCCCTTAAATATCTGCCAATGCATCCTGACTGACTGGTCCATTAATCCAATTTGACAGTTCACTTTACCCAACTCTGGTAAAGTGAACTGTCAAATGATATTAGTTTTTGACCCATTCTTCTCTCCCTCAAACTGAATCATAACAATGATCACTGTTCCCTAGGGGTGCCTTCACTATTAAGTCATTCATTTATCCTGGTGTTGTACATTGCCAGTTCTAGTATGATCAGCTCTCTGGTTCCAGGAACTATTTCAAAGATGCTCTGTGAACTCTTCATCAAGACCCATTTGATTTTTTCAGACTATATCAACTCCACCCCTCCCCCCCATAATTTTCCGACAAGATCCCATTAGTTCTTCCTTTATACTCTGTCCTACCATGTGATTTGGGACTTTTACGTTATTCCTTCAAGAAAGGCAAGTGACTTCTTGCTTTTCTTATTTCTTATTGCCACCCAAACCATTTTGATTTACTGGTTTCCTGAACTTAGATCATTCTTTTCTATTGTGCTAAGACCATTATTACTTAACATAACTGCTATTTCACCTCTTCCTAGATTCCTGTCCTTTCTAAATGTCATGCACCCTTCAACATCAAGGTCCCACTGTCATCAGGTTGATGTAATGCAGCCATGTCCCTGTAACGGCTATCAGATCATGTATATTTATTTCTGCTTGCATTCTCATTTCACCTGTTTGGTCTCAAAGGCTATGTGCAGTCAGATACAGAGTCTTTAATTTTGTCTGTTTATGATTTTTGTGAACTTCTTTGAATTGAATCCAAGTGACAATACTGCTTGCCCCTCTGCAACCAGCCTGTCCTGACTTGTTTCTGGGCTAGGACTTATTACCAATGCCGGTCCTCAGGAGAGGCTCCACCACTGAGAGTGGATGCAGATGGTGAGGCACGTGAACAGGGAAGAAGTGTCCCAGCAATGTGATCTGGTGCTGAACTGGAGTTTGCAAAGGCCTCTTCACTGAGGGAAATGTTGGGTCCACAGTTGCTTCTTGGGGCTAAATGTTGGTCCCATAAGGCATTGACAACTAGCTGCAGAAAAGGGGAACCAATCTTCCCCTCCCATAACATTCCCCAAGCTCCCACCAGCAACATTTGCTTCAGGCAGTGAGAAAGAAGGAGAAGATCAGGGGTAGGATATTCCTGAAGGAGTGATGCAAAGCAAGGAAGGCAGATTGACTAAATTTTCCAATGTCCCCTGACACAGCTCCACATAATTTTATTGGGATCATGGGGGATAACTCCCCTCCACCCTTCAAGTGGTGCAGCTGTGGTCATGAACTTGCTGTAAGCTGTTGTCAACGGGCTGAGCTTTTTGCATCGCCTTGTTGTTGAGGATATTGCAACATGTTTAACAACAGTTTGCTTTGCTCTGATTATCATGAGGTGACTCAGTAAAGCTCAGTTAGGATGTTGTGCGGTAGAGACCAGGTTTAATAACTTCGGTAAATGTCATTGCACCCCCCACTTCTGGGTTATTGTAAACTATTTTCCATAAATGAGGTTACAATTCTACCTGCTGCAGACTTTGAACATAGAACATAGAATGATACAGCACAGGAACAGACCCTTCAGCCCATAATATCTATGCCAACCATAATGCCAAAGTAAACTAATCCCATCTAACTGCACATGGTCAACATCCCTGCATTCCCTGCCTGTTCATGTGCCTGTCTAAGTGCCTCTTAAACATATTGTATCTGTCTCCACTACCTCCACTAGCAGCATATTCCAAACACCTACTACTCTCTGTGTAAAAAAATTGCCTCATATACTGTGTCTCCTCCAAACTTTCCTCCTCTCACATTAAAGCTATGCCCTCTGGTATTTGACATTTCCACTCTGGGAAGAAGTCCCTGACTCTCAATCCTATCTATGCCTCTCATAATTTTATGTAAATCTATCAGGTTACCTCTCAGTCTCTGACATTCTGGAGAAAACAATTCAGGTTTGTCCAACCTCTCCTTGTAGCTGATACTCTCTAATTTAGGCAACATCCCAGTGAACCTCTTCTGCACCCTCTCCAAAGCCTCCACATTTTTCCTGTAGCGCAGTGACCAGAACTGCACACTGTACTCCAAATGTGTCCATTCCAAAGTTTTATCTAGCTGCAACATGACTTCCCTACTTTTATACTCAACACCCTGACCGATGAAGGCATGTATGCCAGACGCCTTCTTTCTCACCCAATCAACTTATGTTGCCACTTTCAGGAAGCTATATATTTGCACCCCAGATCCCTCTGTATATCAATGCTCCTAAGGTTCTTACCATTTACTGTATAGTTCTTTCTCACATTTGACCTCCAAAAGTACCTCATACTTGTCTGGATTAAACTCCATCTGCCTTTTCTCTGCTCATATTTCCAGCTGATCTACATCCGGCTATGTCCTCTGACAGCATTCTTTGTTATGCGTAACTCCACCAATTTTTCTGGCATCTGCATACTTGATAAGATAAGATATCTTTATTAGTCACAAGTACATCGAAGCACACAGTGAAATACATCTTTTGCATAGAGTGTTCTGGGGGCAGCCCGCAAGTGTCACCACGCTTCCAGCGCCAACATAGCACGCCCACAACTTCCTAACCCGTACGTCTTTGGAATGTGGGAGGAAACCGGAGCACCTGGAGGAAACCCATGCAGACATGGGGTGAACGTACAAACTCCTTGCAGACAGTGACCAGATTGAACCTGGGTCACTGGTGCTGTAATAGCATTATGCTAACTGCTACACTTTCATCCAAGTCATATATATATAGTTCCATACCAGCATCCACTCCTACCACC
This sequence comes from Pristis pectinata, assembly GCF_009764475.1. Lineage (NCBI taxonomy): Eukaryota > Metazoa > Chordata > Chondrichthyes > Rhinopristiformes > Pristidae > Pristis > Pristis pectinata. Next base: position 51,816,614 of record NC_067406.1, on the reverse strand, counting down.
ATGAACAGGTGATGCCCTCTTCCGTCTCCTAGCCCTCCATGATATATATATATATCACAAACAACAGTGGTCCCAGCACTGATCCTTGCAGAGCATCATTGGTCACAGATCTCCGGTCAGAATAGCTCCCCTCCACCACTACCCTCTGTCTTCTATAGCCAAGCTAATTTTGAATCCAGTCTTCTTAGTTCCATACCAGCATCCACTCCTACCACCATGAACAGGTGATGCCCTCTTCTGTCTCCTGGCCCTCCATGAAGTCAGTGGTATTATTCAGTTTTTTTACCATGCCACCTCTGGTGTTTGAGGGACTAGAGATTAAACTCCCTCTTCACGAGGTGGGATACAGTGGCTAACTTCTCCTATTTTCCTTCATGGAGAAATGGCCATTCAGGGTGGCACAGTAGCGTAGCGATTAGCGTGACACTATTACAGCACCAGCGACCTGTGTTCAATTCCCGTCACTGTCCGTAAGGAGTTTGTATGTTCTCCCCGTGCCTGTGTGGGGTTCCTTCAGGTGCTCCTGTTTCCTCCCACATTCCAAAGACATACGGGTAGGTTAACATGGGTTTAAATGGGCGGTGCGGATTCGTTGGGCCTGAAGAGCCTGTTACTGTGCTGTAAATAAAGGTTTAATTCTGATATTTTTGATATTCTGATATTCCCTTCCAAATTCTGATATTTTTTAAGAAAATGGAAAGAGTTATTCTTTTGAGAGCAAACACGTGATGGCTGATCATTAGAATTGCCCTGAATAATCAGAATCATTTGCCCAGCTTTATTTATGCCATTAACATCTTTCTCTCCATGTCATTGCCATATGCATGACTTTTTCTGTCATATATTTCCCATAGCATCCTATTAAATGTGGACAAACAGTAGAGATTCCCAGCATGGATTGTAAATTTCACAATTTTAGAGCAACAAACAATCTGCTGGAGGATCTCAGTGGGTCGAGCATCATCTCTGAGGGGAGAGGAATTGTTGACATTTCAGGTCAAGACACTGCATCACGATTGAGTGGAGAGGGAAGATACTCAGCATAAAGAGAGGGGGAGGGGTGAGACATGGGCCAGTTAGGTGATTGGTGGATCAAGGAGGGGTGAAGAATGACAGGCAGATTTTTGATCTGGGTTGCTTTGTCTATCTGCTGTGCAATGTACTGAGGACCATCGATATGCACGATGATATCCAATGACATGCAACCCACATCGAGACACCATTTCCAGGATTTTCACCCACATTACTCTCCACAGCACCTGTGAGTCATGATTTATAGGGAGACCTTCCTGATAGCCCAGCCCAGCAATGGAAACCTAACTCAGGTAGGTCCCCATTAAGTTCTCTGTTTTCTCTCTTTTATGGCACCTCTCCACTTCAAGCTTGCAATCATTACACAACATGACCTCCCCACATTAATCAGTTGACCCCTTTCCAACCCACAAATCTTACAATCTGCTCCCAGCCCATCGATCTCCCCCCAGTAACGGGGAAATCGCAGACTCCTCCTCTCTAGCAATCAGACCAGAACAACCCAGATCAAAAATCTGCCTGTCATTCTTCACCCCTCCTTGATCCACCAATAAGCAGCCCTCTCACCACCAATTCCAATATATGTCCTTTCCCCAAATTCCTAAGCCTTCCTTTCCATGACTTTTGACTTGACCTGATTTCCTTCCTGGATCTGCACTACAGCAGCTCAAGAAAGTCCTTCCCAGGTCCTCTGATGCTGTCAAATTTGGCAGATGCATGACCAAAACAGTTGTTTCCACACAGTGCAGTGAATGCTGAACACAACTCTGTGGATTAGAGACGCAAGAGATTGTAGATGCCGGAATTTGGAGCAAAAAACAAACTGCTGGAGGAACTCAGCAGGTCAGGCAGCATCTGTGGAGGGAAATTGAGACAACGTTCCAGGTCAAGACTCTTCATCTGGACTCTATAGATGCTGAGTTATAAACTCTCAGGGGTGGATTTGCATGTGCAGCATATGCTGGGAAGGTGCTGGGCAGACCATTCACACTGACCACCCAATGGCACCCCCAACAGGCCAGATCTTACCTACATTAAATTTGGAAAGCTGCCAGTGCTCAATGAGTGCAGACTGTTCACTAGCAGGAAGGGAGAGTACAAAATTCAAAGGCCTTTCACAGCTTTTACTCCTGAAATGTCACTTCCTCTGATGACAATCGCAATGGAAAGTTAACTAGCCGGAATCTTTTAAAAAGTGGGAAATAAATTCAGTTTCTGATGCTGAAACTATTCATTTTAAGGTTTAAGGTGCTGGGGAGTAGATATAGAGGAGATGTCAGGGGTAAGTTTTTTATTCAGAGAGTGGTGAGTGCATGAAATGGGCTGCCGGAAATGGTGGTGGAGGCTGATATGATAGAGTCTTTCAAGAGACTGTTAGATTGGTGTATGGAGCTGAGTAAAATAGAGGGCTATGGGTAAGCCTAGTAATTTCTAGGGTAGAGACATGTTCGGCACAGCTTTGTAGGCCGAAGGGCCTGAATTGTGCTGTAATTGTTCTATGTTCTATGTTCTATTTTATGTTTTGAGAATCTGTCTTGAGATAAATATTTCATAAAATTTGTAGACAACCAATATTTCACCTTAATTATATTTTTAAATGCTCTTAACTGTAATAAGTTATATAGTTGTACATTGCTAGTGTGTGCTGGGAAAGATAATAATTTCCTGATTGAAATGCCTGCTAATGGGTTTTGTGCATCTATATATTTTGGAGAGCATATTATTGAGTCGTTTTTATTGAAATGCCCAATGATATTGTCCTTTCATTTCATTTCCTGATCAATTACTTCACAGAGCAAGCTATCATGTGATATATTTCAAAGCCCCACACCGAATAACATGCAAATCAATAGCTGAAGTGATACTTCATGTCACTGCCATGCTGAATTTATGCAAACATTAAGAATCAAATGCCTTAAATGGTCAAATCAGTAACGAGGGTGCTGAACGAACAAGCTCGGAACAGGCATCAAGGAGGTGTTGCTGATTCTGATCTGCCCTTCATTAATGATGTGCCTTGTTAGGTTGACTGATGAATATTGGATCATCTCACCCAGCAGGAAGTTTGGGGGCTGGGAGAAACCACTTCTCTTCTGGAGAGTGTATGACACATACTTGCATATTGAAATTCCTTAAAATGGCATGTGTATCATACAGCCAGTAGTTGCTGCCCACCCCCTTCACTGTATCATCTGCCTGGTGATGACCAGATAGAAACTTAAAACCTGTACTTCCTACCTCTGGTAGGAAGGCTTGAAAATTAGACTGGAAACAAGATGCACCAGAGTAGGGGAAGCATAAATTGATGATAAATTTGAAACTAGAAGGTGGCAGAATGTGGTGCCTCCAATGAGAATCTTCTCTGGACCTGACTCATAAGCGAAACAAAATCAGGAAGCAATGTCTTGTGGCATTGTTCGTGAAGTGGCCTGGGATTTGGAAGCAAGATCAGCATGGGGCCCTGGAATTCTACAGCACTTTGCATGCATTTTTCTTGTTATGGAGACTGGTGAAAGCGCTGGAATATCACGGTTAGAAAGGCAGCCACTCCCTGGGATTTCCTGGGATTTGTGGTGCATAGGAATTTAAATTTGATTGCTTTTGGCAGGGTATGTTAAACAAACAAACATTATACACATACATGCAAATATATGGGTCCTTATCAGTATTACGATACTGAGAACTCCAGCAAATTCTTTGACTCTTTCCTGTTTTGAAACAATTTATGCAAGATGGCTAACTTTCAGCTTTATGATGCCAGCAACCAAATTCTGATGCACATCACCAGCAGATGTGGCTGGAAGCATGAAGGTTTAACACCATAACTGTTATGATGTTGTCATGCTTTCTTCTTACTCTTCGTTATCTTACTAGTACTTAATTGTGACTACCAATTATGATTTGAATGTAATAATATGATTGTGGCATTTCCTTCCTTTGACAGTGAACATGAGAGAGAAAGAGAGAGAGAAAGAAAGAGAGAGAGAATTTGGTGCCTCAAATGGTTCATACTGAAATATACTATGATTAAGATTATTAGTCCTATAACAGACTATCCCAAGCACATCATGAGCAAGGTTGCAAGATTTGGCCACATTCCTGCCTCTGCAAATTACAGAGTTGATAGAGTTATACAGCAAGGAAACAGGCCCTTCAGCCCAACTGGTCCATGCCAGCCAAGATTCCCATCTAAGCTAGTCCCATTTGTCAGCGTTTGGTCCATGACCTTCTAAACCTTTCCAATCCATGTACCTGCCCAACTGTCTTTTAAAATGTGTTATTGTACCTGCCTCAACCACTTCCTCTGACAGCTCATTCCACATACATACCACCCTTTGTATAAAAAACCTGCAGGTCAAGTTCCTATTAAATCTTTCCCCTCTCACCTTAAGCCTATGCCCTCCAGTTCATGATTCCCCAAACCTGGGAAAATGTCTGAGTACATTCACCCTATCTATGCCCCTCATGTTCTTATATACCTCTATAAAATCACCCCTCAGTCTCCAGCACTCCAAGGAATAAAGTCCTAGCCTGTCAAACCTCTTCCTATAACTCAGTCCCTCAAATCCTGGCAACATCCTTGTAAATCTTTTCTGCACTCTTTCTGGTTTAATAACATCTTTTCTATAGTATAGTGACCAAAGCTGAACACAATACTCCAAGTGCAACCTCACCAGTGTTCTGTATGACCACACCATGACCTCCCAAATTTTATACTCAATGCCCCGACTGATGAAGGCCACAATACCCTGACTGATGAAGGCCAGTGTGCCAAAAGCCTTCTTCACCACCCTGTTTACCTGTGACTCCACTTTCAGGGAACCATGTACTAGTACTCCAAGGTCTCTCTGTTCTGCGACACTCCCCAGGGCCCTGCCATTCACTGTGAAAGTCCTACCTGGATTTGACTTTCCAAAATGGAACACCTCACACTTATCCATGATAAACTCCATTTGCCACTCCTCAGCCCACTTACTCAGCTGATCAGATCCACCTGTAATCTTTGATAACCTTCTTCATTGTCCACTATACCACCTATTTTAGTGTCATCTGCAAACTTACTAACCATGCTCTGTACATTCTTATCCAAATCATTGATATAGATGACAAGTGACAATGGGCCCAGCACTGACCCCTGACACATACCACTAATCACAGGCCTGTAGTTTGAGAAACAACCTTCCACCTTCACCCTCTGCTTTCTACCATCAAGCCAATTGTGTATCCAATTAGCCAGCTCTCCCTGGATTCCATGCAATCTAACCTTCCAGAGCAGTCTACCAAGTGGAACCTTATCAAAGGCCTTACTGAATTCCATTTAAACCATGTCTACTGCCCTGTCCTCATTGACTTTCTTGGTCACATCATCAAAAAACTCAATCAAATTTGTAAGACATGACCTCCTACACACAAAGCCATGCTAATTATCCCTAATCAACCCCTGTCTTTCCAAATACAGATATATCTGATCCCTCAGAATCCTCTCCAACCACAGATGTTAGATTTACTGCTCTACAGTTCCCAGATTTTTCTTTGCCACCCTTCTTAAATAAAGGCACAGCATTCGCTATCCTCCAAACTACTGGCACCTTACTCATGGCTAACAATGATGCAAATATCTCAGCCAGGGTTCCCTCAATTTCCTCTCTAGCCTCCCACAGTGTTCTTGCAATTGTCCTGCAATTGTCAAAATTTTCCTGCATCTGCAAGGCAATTGTGTTGGAAGGAAAACCATTCACTACCAAGCATGTCATCTGGTCTGTCAGTACCCAGTCATTGAATCTCAGAAAACTTAAATATGAGCAACCCTTACAGAATAAACCATTACAATGATACTGATTCCACTGATGTTGTGTTAAAAGATCTAAAAGCATTTCACACAGTTGCTTTCCTCAAAAGTTGTTCTTATGAATGCAAAAATGACAGATATTGGGCATTAACAACATCACACAAACTGTGACAAGGTAACTAGTTAATTTATTTTTGGATGTGTTAATTGAGAAGAGAATATTATTTATAACATTGTGCGCCTCCTTGCCATTTGTGCTGTGCGTGTGACACAAAATTTCCTGAGAACCTAAAAGGTGAAGCCCAGCAGTTTTGAGGAAGGCTTGGGACCTGGTGACAATGGGTCTCTACCTGAAGAGCTGGCCACAGGAAATTCCTCCAGGCTGACCAATAATATTAATACTGTTTCTCCTTCCATTGATGCTGCTTGACCGCTGAGTGTGTTCAGCACCTTCTATTTCAGAGTTCCAATATTGACAGATTTCTCCATAATTTCATCAGTGTTTGTCTTGACAAATAAAAAGCAGGTGATTCACACAAATTACAACTCCTCTCCCCCATACAAGCTGGAGGCCAATAAATCCAGAGAAGCAGAGTTGTATAAGTGAGTTCTATAGAATCCAGGCTCATGGCTTTGTACACAACAGTAATTAAAGGAAACGTTTAAATGCACTGTCTCTCACTATGAAGAGCCCGGATGCCATCACTGACATTTAAACCCTTCTTCATTCAGTATCACAGTTCTCTCTCATTACAAATATTCAAGGCATCCAATTACCCTCAATCATGGATTTCTTCTATCTCTCCTTGCAGGAGAGCACAAAACACCAGAGAGTGGTAGAATGCTGGAGATGGCCCTGCAGCCATTTCACAACTCACATCTATTGAAGGGGATAATCAGAGTGATAGAATGCATGGCTATCAGACTCATGAAGGGGGGGTGCCTAGCTAGTTGGTTGCAGGATTTTTTCAAATTTAGCTATATTGCTCACAATGGTTATTTATGTAGACTCGTGTAACGAAAATATTTTAAAATTCGTTCCTTGTTCTTTCCTGATTCAGCAGCAAGAGGTATTCGCAAACAAAGGAGGCACTGTACACATGTTAAAGGTTATAGAAACTACTTTATTAGAGTTATATAAAGAATAAAATACAGAAAGGAAGAAGAATACTTAAAATACAGAAGGAAACAAAATAATACTTATCAACCAATCAATGAATCTATATAATGCTGGAGGGAACCTTAGGAGTCCGACAGCCGTTCACGCAGCCTTCTGTCTGTGTCTTAGCACCGGTCGCGACCCAGCCTAAGGGAAGGTCCTGATTTGCACAAAGAAGGTGCCCCCTTTTATATCCCCAAAAACTTAACATAACTTTTACTGAGTACTTTTCCATTCCTAAGTGGTACCAGCCTGTAACTTCTTATCACTCGTGACCTTCGGCCTAAACATCCAACTTAGAAACAGAGACAACAGGTCGGTAAAGAAGAAGACGTTTTTCACCAGTATCTAATCTCAAGGATGTGCATCTGTACTCCCATAAGTTCTCAAAACATTCCCACAGTCCGAGCTGACACCATTTTGTGTTACACACACACTACAGCACATACTAAGGAGGAATCTGAAATAACTTTTGGCTAATTTAGCTATTTCCTTAAAACTTGAAATCAGAAGCAATGGAAATAAATAGCTTAAGACTTGATAAGAAGTAGAAGCAGTATGAATACAACTGAAAAAAAGCTAGACAAAACACTTCTGTGGCTCCTTTTCAGTAATGGGCAGAGTATAGGTTAGTGAATTAGATGAGGATGTAGCAAAGGCAGTGTACTAATCTTGGGAATCTTCAAACTGAATAAGCTGCGTGGCAAAGATAGTTTGGAGAATTGCATTGAAACATACAAAATTCTTTTATGACCTGACAGTTGCAGGGTGTATTTTTCCCCCGCTTGGGGTTTGTAGAACCAGGAGTCACAGTCTCAAAATAAGGAATTGACTATTTAGGACAGAGGTAAGAGGAAATCTCTTTACCCAGAGGTTGCTGAATCTATGGAATTCTCTATCCAATCAGGCTGTGGCGGCTTGGTCGCTGAATACGTTCAAGACAGAAATCAAAAGATGTTTAGATGTTAAGAGAATAATGGAATAACATACAATTACTCACAGTCATGGCTGTCATGTTGTATAACGGATCAGCTGTCATATTATACGTCTGCTCCTGTTTCTATTTCATATGATATGTTAAATGTTAGTAAGAAGAAGAATAGTTCCTATTCATGTCTTTGATTTCTCACAGGGCATTTATCTGCCCCATGGGGCATGTAGAAGGACAATGACTTTTTCTCAGAGGAGGTGACTCGTGCCAAGGTTGCACCATCACAAACTCATGCCGACTGCACCATCTCAGATACATACAGTTCCAGGGTCTGGTAAAAGTTTCACAGAGTTTTCACCTGGTAACACAGACAGTACAAGGGAGCAGGGGAAGATGACAGTGGAAAATCTATGTCAGAAAGTGCAGGATTGCTGAACTTCAAGGGGTGTAGTTGAAAAATATGCTTTTTGGAGCAGCAGGGAAGAAAGTGCATTGCACTGGTAGCGCCCTATCAGCTCTGTGCCCACTCACAGTTTGGAGGAGGCAATCAAGAGTGGAAAGATGTCATTGGGTTTTGCATCGATGCCTTTGTTCATTGAAAGAGTGGCCTTATGCAAAGAGCATCAAATCAGTAGCCAAAGGCACACACCTTCAGTGGAACAAATGATTTCCTACCCTTCACTGTCAGGCAGCTGTCTTACCTGCAGCAAAGTGTTCTACAGTTCACTGCTGGCAGGGTGGTACAAAAGGACCATGAGTGGGACAATGGGGCCTGAAGCTGGGGCTCTGATTGAAGCAGTTTTACTTCTCATCCATTGCACCTACTGTCTTTCACTCACTACCTGATGTCCTGAGTGCTGTACCTGCTTCTGCGTAGGGATTGCAGTTGGAGCAGCCGATGATGGTTCCTCACCAGCTCCAAAACATAGAGGACTTCAGCTAAATGCATCTTGATAATCAGAACAGAGATCTTAAACAGCCCTATGTTGCTGAAAATACAGTAGTTGCAAGACATAGAAGATGTGAAAAGAGGAAGAATCTATAACCACAAGGGCACTCATGGGAGTTCTTTACACAACGTTAAAATGATAAATTTCAATTATTTGTATACAGTAAGACATTAGTAGACACTTTTCTCATCTGGAAGCCTTTCGATTATTAGCTGGCAAGTAACCTTTAAACTTCTGTAGAATGCTAGGGTATGAATGGATACCAAGCAATGGTGGTACAAAGGGTGCTTCATATGCTGAGTATTTCAGCATTTTTGTTTTTATTCCAGTGTTCCAGAAGCTACAGTATTTTGATTTAGTTCATGAGCACTTTGCCAGATTGAGATGCCACTTACACATTCAGACTATCCTTACCCTAAAGCTAAGTTCTGTGGATCCAGGCTCAACTCAGTCTGTTCCTGCAACACACCTCAACTCATCAATAGTTCATCAATTTATTATCCAGTTTCTATCCAGCCTGTCATTTCTAAAGATTGAAATATCTTTGACATTGCATTTTATCATTATCTTTGTTATTGGAATGAAGATTCATTATTACAAACTGTTCAAGGCTACTGGAGGTTACCAGATGTAATGTGATATTCTTTTTATATAGTTTTACAGTTTCGCATTTCCAGATTCAGATATCTGGATATTCATAAACCTGAACAGAATAGCCCAATGAAATTGTTAGGCATGCAAAAGTTTGGGCACCCCTGGTCAAAATTTCTGTTACTGTGAATAGCTAAGCGAGTAAAAGATGACCTGATTTCCAAAAGGCATAAAGTTAAAGATGACACATTTCTTTAATATTTTAAGCAAGATTACTTTTTTATTTCCATCTTTTACAGTTTCAAAATAACAAAAAAGGAAAAGGGCCTGAAGCAAAAGTTTGGGCACCCTGCATGGTCAGTACTTAGTAACAACCCCTTTGGCAAGTATCACAGCTTGTAAATGCTTTCTGTAGCCAGCTAAGAGTCTTTCAATTCTTGTTTGGAGGATTTTTGCCCATTCTTCCTTGCAAAAGGCTTCTAGTTCTGTGAGATTCTTGGGCCATCTTGCATGCACTACTCTTTTGAGGTCTATCTACGAATTTCCGATGATGTTTAGGTCAGGGGACTGTGAGGGCCATGGCAAAACTTTCAGCTTGTGCCTCTTGAGGTAGTCCATTGTGGATTTTGAGGTATGTTTAGGATAGTTATCCTGTTGTAGAAGCCATCCACTTTTCATCGTCAGCTTTTTTACAGACGGTGTGATGTTTGCTTCCAGAATTTGCTGGTATTTAATTGAATTCATTCTTCCCTCTACCAGTGAAATGTTCCCCGTGCCACTGGCTGCAACACAAGCCCAAAGCATGATCGATCCACCCCCATGCTTAACAGTTGGAGAGGTGTTCTTTTCATGAAATTCTGCACCATTTTTTCTCCAAACTTTCCTGCATCCTCACCACAAAATCCAGCGTCAGAAGTTTGCAAAGGAACATCTAAATAAGCCTGATGCATTTTGGAAACAAGTCCTATGGACTGATGAAGTTAAAATAGAACTTTTTGGCCGCAATGAGCAAAGGTATGTTTGGAGAAAAAAGGTTGCAGATTTCTGATGAAAAGAACACCTCTCCAACTGTTAAGCATGGGGGTGGATCGATCATGCTTTGGGCTTGTGTTGCAGCCAGTGGCACGGGGAACGTTTCACTGGTAGAGGGAAGAATGAATTCAATTAAATACCAGCAAATTCTGGAAGCAAACATCACACCGTCTGTAAAAAAGCTGAAGATGAAAAGAAGATGGCTTCTACAACAGGATAACTATCCTAAACGCACCTCAAAATCCACAATGGACTACCTCAAGAGGCACAAGCTGAAGGTTTTGCCATGGCCCTCACAGTCCCCCGACCTAAACAACATTGAAGATCTTTGGATAGACCTCAAAAGAGCAGTGCATGCAAGACGGCCCAAGAATCTCACAGAACTAGAAGCCTTTTGCAAGGAAGAATGGGCGAAAATCCCCCAGACAAGAATTGAAAAACTCTTAGCTGGCTACAGAAAGCGTTTACAAGCTGTGATACTTGCCAAAGGGGTTGTTACTAACTACAGACCATGCAGGGTGTCCAAACTTTTGCTTCAGGCCCTTTTCCTTTTTTGTTATTTTGAAACTGTAAAAGATGGAAATAAAAAAGTAGTCTTACTTAAAATATTAAAGAAATGTATCATCTTTAACTTTATGCCTTTTGGAAATCAGGTCATCTTTTACTCACTTAGCTATTCACAGTAACAGAAATTTTGACCAGGGGTGCCCAAACTTTTTCATGCCACTGTATATTCCTTTCTAACGGAATAGAGGAATAAATAAGATGAGTTCCTATTGGACTATTTATTTTATAAAAATGGTCCCCATTTGTAACGCAAAGGAGAATCTATCCTGGGTTCTCAGATCACAAGGTTTTTCTTTCGGTACTGGTAGAGACATTAGTACCAAAGACAACAGGCTTGATATTTCTATTGCAGCACATTTTAACTCTGTGAGAATCTCTCAAGATATCAAGTACACAGGGAAAACATGGGGCCAGTGAATTTGGAATAACTCTTGCCAGTAGTCTAGCTTAGATCCAATAGAGAATAAAAGCTGATTATAACTTTCTCTAGTTGCCAATTAAATTTCAGTACAGAAAATTGTTAAGTGATACATTTTTGAATGAAGTTCAATTCCATTGGCAACTCTCTGCAGATAAAGCTGCCCATGATGTGGAAGGCAGTGATTTCAATTCAAGAAGCATTGGCGTCATTGCTGAGAAAAGATAGGTCTGTTCCGTTGGCACAAACTCCTCTTAAACCAGGTTGGAGCCAGTTTCCTGGCAAACAAAATAACAGGAGTGAGAGGCGGAGCTTTAAGCTGATAAATGAGATCGAAATTTCAGATCTGTAGAGCAGAGCAGGAGTTTCGGTGAAATCAAGCAGATTCTGTCAGGAAGGGCCAAAGGTGAACAATGATACTCAGACTTTACTGATTAAGATATAAATTAAAAAATAGAGAAAATAGAAAGATGCCAAAATTAGTAATGAAATATATACATGCACACAGTTTCATGACTAGATAGATAAATTATTGCCACAAATAGAAATAAATATACTTAATGTGGTGTGTCATATATTTAAATACTAAGGCTTGTCACCCAATCACATATTGCACTGCAGTAGTCAATTTTGTCCAGCAGAGACCATCAAGAGTTTCCATAAAAGTTGATCCTCCCTCTAGTGGGATTCATAAGAGCTGCGATTATTCTTGTCATAAATGGTTTAATCATATTAGGCTTACTTTTGGGGAGACGCAAGAGTTGCAGATGCTGGAATCTGGAGCAAAAAGTAAACTGTTGGAGAAATTCAGGAGGTCAAGCAGCGTCTGTGGAGGCAAAGGGATGGTTGATTTTTCAGGTTGTGACCCTACATCGGGGCCTTTCCTGTGTTCCCCTGAGACTCACAGGGCTCCCAGATCCTGTGGTCCCCTGAATCTCACTCAGGCCTGGTTCCCAATGTTTGAGGCTTACCTGGTTCACTGGGGGTAAATTTATTATAATGTTGTGTAACATCTAAAGATACAAATTAAAACTGTGTTAAGGTATTAATAGGGAGTAACAACCATTTGTCCAGAACGTCTGCCAGTCCAGCATCACTGAAGTCCTGAGTGTGCAGATTATCTTAGATTTACTGCACTTGTTTCTACTTTGGGCCCTTCCATGTTTGTTCTTCAAAGTTAAAAGCCTTCTTTTTCCATTTTAATTGAAGGCTGACCACAAAGAGACAAAGGCCTAGGGATTGCTTCATGCCATCTTTTTTTAATGTTAAAACACTGTTAGTAAGAGTTGTGAATGTTCTGGTGCAACACTGTGGTGAAACTGTTATCGCCAGTTCCAGCACTGCGTTCCCAAGTGATGTGCTGCAAGTCCTTGCACTTCTCAGAGCGTAGCACAGCAAGCTCAATCTTTGCAGTCAGCTCTTAAAGGGACATAGCACAATATAAGCAACACTTCTGCTTCTGTTACAGAATGAATGGGTGCTGAAGTGATAGGAGGAGAGTGGAAAAGTGATCTTGGGTCAGGCACGGTAGTGTAGCTGTTAGCATAACACTATTACAGTTCCAGCAACCCGGGTTCAATTCTGGCCACTGTCTATAAGGAGTTTGTACATTCTCCCTGCGTCTGCATGAGTTTCCTCCGGGTGCTCCGGTTTCCTTCCACATTCCAAAGACGTATGAGTTAGGAAGTTGTAGGCATGCTATGTTGGCGCCGGAAGCGTGGCGACACTTGCGGGCTGCCCCCAGAAAAACTCTATGCAAAAGATGCATTTCACTGTGTGTTTCGATGTACATGTGACTAATAAAGATCTTATCTTATAAAGAATCTGCATAGGCTGGTGAAGAACTGAGCCCCCAGAGGCAAGTTCTTTATGTGGGAATCCCAATCCCTTTAAAGCCATAACTAGGTGCCCCGGTAGGAGATCTCAGTATGGACTTAAGCACAGTCCGTGAACGCCTGCATGATAAGGGCCTATAATGTAAGCAGTTGCCTATACCAACTCTACTGTTCCGCAGGGCTGAAGAGAAACTAAGTGAAGTCTCCTCTCCAAGAAAAAAGAGAATGGATGACATCCCTAATACAGCAGTTCATAGCACACCGTGGCATGGAGCAACCTGGAATGATTCTGAAAGTGACCAGGGCCTTGCTCCCCATGATCTTCTTCTTAGGCAGTCCCACATGGTTGATGATGACTTACTCCCCTTTTGAAAATTCTGAGTTAGTGAATGAGGCCAACATAAGAACCCCAAACCTTTTCATAAGATAGGGCAGGTGGTCGCTGATAGGGCAGGTGAGTGTGTAGGTTGTGAGGTGGTGTGCTCCTTCTGCCATGTATATAGGGCTTCTGTGGGCTCCTGGTGCATGGACTCAATACCATTCCAAATGCTTCTTCTTCACTCTGAGCGATCAGGGGCCAGAGGTTCCCTAGAGTGGACGTTGCGTTTCTTCAAGGAAGCATTGACACATCCTTGAATCTTTTCCTTTGTCTATGTGGTAATCTCCTATCATGACAGGGCTCAGAACAGAGTATCTGTTTCCCAAGTCTGGTGTTGGCATGTCAAAAATATGGACTGCTCAATGTAGCTGACTAGCTGTAACAAGGGCCTCAGGGCTGAAAATATTGGCCTGCAAGAGGACATGGACATTGATTTGCTTTCCCCTCCAGTGAACTTGGAGGATTTTGCCTAGACAGCAATGGTAGTATTTTTCTAGTACTTTGAGATTCTTGCTGAAGGTACTCCAGGTCTCAGAATCATACAGGAGGACAAAGCCACTGCTGCCCAGTAAACTGTTTTGTGCCCGGTTTTAGTCCCTGACCTTCAACTATGCTTTTCCTCAATTGTCCAGAGACTGTGCTGGTGCATTGGTCACTTTCATCATTAACGTCTGTCTTCGTTGAGATCTGACTCCCAAGATATGGGAAGTGGTCCATATTTTCCAGGGTCTTGCCATGAACAAGTATTGTCAGAGGGCAATGAGGTACAGCAGAGGCAGAATTATTGAAGACCTTTGTCTTGCAGATGTTGAGTGTAAGACCCATCCTCTTGCAGGCTCCAGTGAAAGCGTTGACAATGGCTTGGAGCTTGGCCTCTGAGCATGTGCAAATGCAAGCATCATATGCATACTGCTGCTCATTCAATAAGGTCTGGGTAACTTTGGTTCTGGAGTGTAGTGGCTGTGGAGTGAACAGCCTCCCATTAGTTCTGAAGGTTAGCTGCACTCTCACAGAAAGTTTGCAGGAGAGGAGTAGCAACATTGTGACAAGAAAGGTTAAGAGAAGTGTTGAGGCTATGACACAGCCTCGCTTGACACTGTTCTTCACTGAGAAATTTTGCTGCAGGCCCATCGGTTAATATACTAGCTTGCATGCTATCATAGAACAAATATAAGATGGAGATGAATTTCTTTGGATAGCCAATTTGACGAGGGTGACCCACAGACCCTGCCGATTGATGGAGTCAAAGATGTTAGTGAGATTGAAGAAGGTGATGTATTGTAGCTGATGCTCCTCCCTGCAGTTCTGTTGGAGTTGTTGTGCAGTGAGGAACGTGTCCACTCTGCCTCTGGATGGACAGCATCCATATTGTAATTCAAGAAGCAGTTCTTTGGTCACAGGGAGACAATTGGGGAGGAGCCAAGGAGAGAGTCATGGTTGAGGAGGTCTTCAAGGTCTTCCTTCCAGTGAGTGTTGATTGCATTTCCATCTCTGGTAACCTCACCCCCCCCCCCCCCCCCCCCCCCATTCCTGGCTCTCAGTGAAGTTGGGCTTTGGGTGTTGGGACTGTAGATGGTGCTGTAAAAGTCATATAAGGCCAAAATACCCAAGGGCCTATTCCACTGGGAGCCAAGAATGGGGCTGAACTCGTTAACGACAGAGAGGCAGTCAATGCCCACTGGAAGGAACACATCTGAAACTGTGTCCTTGATATAAGCACCCTTGACTCTATCCCATAGCAGGCTAGCCTTGTTGCCATTCCTGACCAACAAGGAATTGTCAATGCCACATCCTGGCTCAAAAATAGCAAAGCCCAGGATGTGGCTGATGTCCCTTCTGAAATCCTAAAACTGGATGGGGAAGAGCTTCAGTTGCAAATTCACAATCTCACCCCCTACTTCCAAGGATATTCTAGGGGATCTCAGACATACAGTAATTGTGACCATCTTCAAGAATGATGTCAAGAATGTTTCAAGAAACATGTCTCATTGTGGTAACAACAGAGGAATTTCCTTGTTGTCCACCAGAGGGAAAGTCATTGCCACGATGGGTAAAGCAGTCAGGGCACATACGTGAGACTCAATGAGGACAAAGAATGCAATTTTAATGTTGATAGTTTAAATAGAACAGTTTCATTGTAAATAGAGTAGGCAAAATCTGTGAGTAAATAGGAACTGCTATTTTTAAAAATCACTCTGTAGATGAATTTTTGTGTGTTCCACTGCCCTTGAGGTCAATTTGGTAAGCTTTATGGCAAAAGTAGTGTTATGGAGAATAAAAATCCTTCCAATAAATAAGGAGATAAAGTTTCCCAAAGGGCGTTAAGACACCCAGAGATCTGTTCAAAATTGCTCTCCTCTGGATAAACCAAACTTTCAACAACACAGTGCCATATGTTTTTGAGAACAAATTTATTGTCCCAAATCTTCAAACCAGATGGAAGCAAATGCAGCTACAATGAGATGCAAGCAACAAGGAAGATCATTGAATACAACTAGACCTTTAGAATTAACATTGTTCTCTGCATATTGCATGATTGTGCTCAGCAATTAAGCATTCAAGAAAAACAACAGAATGCAGAAACTATTGTGTAGCTGGAGGCTGTGTAGTGCCAGACAACTATTCAGCAAAGTGCAGAGCTCAACAGATGCTATATTAGCAATGTGAATACAACTTGCTAAATATGGCATCACTGAGGCCTGTATTGTAATGTTATGCATGTCCTTGAAGGCTTATCAGACAAATGCTCATCAAATTAAAATTTTAAAAAAGGACATTTGAAATAAATGCAGATGATACTGAAAACATTCAGCAGATGAGGCAGAATCTGTGGAGAGAGAAACACAGTCTGAGGAAAGATCTTTGATCTGAAATGTTAACTTTATTTCTCTTTCTGATGCTACCTGACTTGCTGAGTGCTTTCTACATTTTCTGTTTTTATTTCAAATGTTGCTCAAGGATTATACAAACATTCTCTTATTTGTTTGGTAGTCCCTTAGAATCGCAGATGCCATTTTGTGAGTTCTGAGGTAATTGAAGAGGATAGTGTGGAAACTGCAGACATTTCTACCGTAGGACAGGAAGTGTCTGATAGGGTGAGCGGGTGAGTAGTTTGTGAGATACTGCACTCTTTCTGCTATTCACACTGGTCTTTTGTGTGCTTCTGACTCAGGAACTTGAGGTTCTTAGTGCCATCCACTGTGAGCAGTTATGGGTTAGAGATACCCTGGAATCAGTGGGGATGTTGCATAGAATCATATAACATGTAAACAGGCTCTTCAGCCCATCAAATCCATTCTGACAGTCAAGCACTCATTTACATAATGCAGCAGTAATCCCATTTTATTCTCCTCACATTTCATTTATCTGCTCCCAGATTCTACTGCTCAGCTACATAAAGGAACAATTTACAGCGGCAAAATAATCTACTAACCCGTACATCTTTGTATGTGGGAGGAACCTGCAGCAGCCAGAGGAAATCCACATGATCATAGGGAGGATGCGCACACTCCATACAGACAACACCAGCGATTAGGATTGAACCTGCGTCACTGGAGCTTATTTTCATGGAAGCTTTGGGAACATTCCTGAATCTTTATCTATGGCTTTCTGGAAATCTCCTCCTGTGTTAGAGCTCAGACTTGACTGTCTGTATGGCATGTTTGGCATTTTTTGGCATTGTTTATGTAAATGATGTGCTCTGCTCAAAGGAGCCAACTGAGTGTAATTAGGCCCTCAGTTTTGGAAGTGTTGACTTGCAAGAGGACACTGGTTCACTTATCTGTTCAGTGAATTTGGAGGATTTTGTGTTGGTGATATCTCTCATGTCTTTGGTGTCTTCTGTTGGTAGTTCAGGTCACAGAAGCATATGGGAGAGGGAGTGGTTCATTTTAGCCAGTGGTCCATGAGTTTAGTGCCTATCATATTGAATAGGATCTTGCTACGCAAGTGTATACATAAAATAGTCCATTGGGAATTTTTATTACAATAGGCCAAAATTGATGAGATTATTCAAGATCCTTAGGACAAGAGCAGACTGCAATGAATGGTGTACATATATGAAATGTGATTGTGGGGATACTGAAGATATGAATCTGCCACAAAACAACCAGGACTGAGATATTCATCTTCAAATAATCTTTTCCTTAATCAACCAAAGTGTATGTTGACACAGTGATGGTTAGTTTCATCACTGATGCTTGCCTTGTCTGAGAAGTGACTCCCAAGGTATGAAAAGTGGTCCATATGTCCCAAGGTCTCACCATGGACCTTTATTGTCCAGTGGTGATATTGTCAAGTGGTGGGGAGCAGGTCAGTAGAGAAATTTTGCCAAATCTTCTCATGCAATTAAAATGAGTGCTCTGGATGAGAGTTGCAGATTATGACCATTTGCTGGATTTCAAGTAAGCTTTCCACCTGAAAGGAGAGAGCAGTGCACACCATCTGGTGAAGTTTGTGATGTGTCCTCAGTAATAAAAACAGGAAATGCTGGAAACACTCATCAGGTCAGGCAGCATTTGTTGAAAGAGAAACAGAGCTAATGTTTCAAGTCAAAACCTTTTGTTCAAACACATCTCCTGAAGTCTTTGTCAGACCTTTCCTCAGACTTTCACTCAACATCTAGGAAAGCACTGCAATAAACAAAGAAAAATACAGCAAATGCTGAATTCCAAAATGAAAGGAGACAGTACAGGAAAGCCTCAGTAGGTCAGCAGTGTCCTTGTGGAGAGCTGGACATGACTAACTTTCCAGGTTTATGAGTCTTGTCAGAACCAATTGACAGTGTACATGAAAAGGTTATGAACAGCAACAGAGCCACAGAAAGCGTCTGGAAATAATTAAAATACAGAAGCAAGATGAGCTTAAGATCCTTGAGCCTAGTAGGACCAGCTTTCCAGGATTTTGTTGGTACATGATTTTCATGGCTGATTCAGAGAAATTAGTTACAGGTTAATATGCACGGCCTCCTCTGCTGCCACATTGAGGTCAGATGCAGGTTGGAGAAGCAACACCTCGTATTCCGCCTTGGTAGTCTCCAACCTGACGACATCAACATCGATTTCTCTAACTTCTGGTAAACCATCCCCTCTGTTTTCCCCCTTTTTCCCCCTTCCCCCCTTTGTTTTCTCTCATTCCTGTGGCCCCCTCACCTCTTCTCTTTCCCCTCCCCTGCACTCATGACCTGCCCATCACCTCCCTCCTATTCCCACCTCCTTCACTTTATTCCATGGTCTACTGTCCTCTCCTACCGGATTCCTTCTTCTTCAGTTCTTTACCTCTACCACCTATCACCTCTCAGCTTCTTAAATCAATCCCTTTCATCCCCCCTCCTGCACCCACCTACCTTCCCCCTCTCACCTGGACTCACCTATCACCTGCCAATTTATGCTCCTCCCCCTCTTCCTACCTTTTATTCTGACTTCTGCCCTCTTCCTTTCCAGTCCTGATGAAGGGTGTCGACCCAAAACATCAACTGTTTATTTCCCTCCATAGATGCTGAGCTGCTGTGTTCCTCCAACACTTTGTGTGTGTTGCTACAGGTTAATATATGTTAATAAAAGAAAATCCGGCTTCATTCAAAACATAACAAGATAGATGGAAATTTTCTAT
Source organism: Pristis pectinata (assembly GCF_009764475.1). Taxonomy (NCBI): domain Eukaryota; kingdom Metazoa; phylum Chordata; class Chondrichthyes; order Rhinopristiformes; family Pristidae; genus Pristis; species Pristis pectinata. The sequence continues at coordinate 51,797,321 of NC_067406.1, read as the reverse complement.
GGTAAACAAGGATCTATTTTACTTAAAACACTTAAAATGCTCTCTTTTGCTTGCAATACGTGTTGCATTTGTAGATGGCACTGTGACTATCTTTAACAAAAGGAAAAGTCAAGATATATATAACACATCCATAAAGCAGCTGATGTCACTGTAATCTGAACTAGTGTGTTGGTATTTATCTGGAGAAGGGACTTGGTATTTTCCCCAAATTCACAACAACTCTAGCTGCATTAATAAGGAGGAAGTCAGTAGTAATTTAAATTAGTAAGATACAGCAAACTGCAAAGACTTTTGGTTGTTTTTCTGCAGATTAATATCTTCAATATCCCCACATTTCATGCATATACATCATTCATTGTAGTCTCTGCTCCCATCCTAGGGATCCCGAATAATCCCTTATTTTGGCCTGTTGTAATGAAAATTCCCATAGAGTGTTTTATTTATACACTAGCCTCACGTGATCTCATCCATTCTGATAGTCAATGTTTGAAAGTAGGCTGCAATGGATTTGACAATTCTTACTACCCCGCATTGAACACAATGAGCATGGGATTTTGCACAGTTCCACCTGAGGTTTCAGTACAACAGAAGCTTTGTGCCAGCACTCCATCCTGATCCCAAACTTCATTGATGAATGTTTTACATGTAATATAGAATTTTAACATTGTTGCATTTGAGTATGACGGATTATCGCTGATCTCATTGACCATCAGAAAATTCCTGGTTCTTGAGCTCTTGGAGTTAAAATGTAAATAAATCATCTATTTATTTATTATTTGCAGCGTTGTAACAGGCCCTTCCGGCCCAATGAGTCCGCGCAGCCCGTTTTAAACCCAAATTAACCTACCCGTACATCTTTGCAATGTGGGAGGAAACTGGAGCACCCGGAGGAAACCCACGCAGACACGGGAGAACGTACAAACTCCTTACAGACAGCGACGGGAATCGAACCCCGATTGCTGGCACTGTAATAGCGTCGCGCTAACTGCTACGCTACTGTGCCGCCCTAATGTTGAACTAATTGTAAACTATTCTGGGAAAATGGAAGCCCTCTGTTTATATGAAGGCAATGAATGGAAATGTGAATGTGGCTGATAGCACCCTACATTACAGGAAAGTGGGTCATTTAGTCTTCCTGTTCTGCTTCTGAGGCATTCCCTTGGGGCAGAGGGGTTGATGTGGTATGAGGTAGCTGATCAGGCCAATGTGGGACACACAGACTCTGCCATAGATTGGAGCAGGATGTACTTGACAGGATGGATGGGTGGGTGATTTTTTAGAATTTGTATGGTCCTTCTATCATCTACTCTGGACTTCTGTGGCCTCCCAACACATATCCTCAAGGTTCTTGATGAGATCCTCAATGCCCCTTCTACATTCTGAGTGGTCATGCGGCAGGTATTTCCACATGCCATTGCAGGATTGGCTGGCAAGTGGGGATGGACAAGGCAAGTACACAGTATTGGTGTGGTGTAGTCCAGCTGGTAATCCCTTGTCGTAACAGTGCTCAATGGTCATTTCTACTTCTGTCAGCCTAGGGTAGCAGGTAAGTTGGACCTGATTGTTCACTATGAGATGAGGTCAAGGGTTCCCATGTCAAGGACATCACAAGATCACAAGACAAGGAAGCAGAAGTAGGCCACTTGGCCCATCGAGTCTGCTCCATGAGCTAAGGAAAAGAAAAAAAGAAAAAAGAAAAGAAAAGGAAAAAGAAAAAGAAAAAAAGAAATGAGAAATAAAAAAAAGCTATTCTAACCCCAATTTCTGGCCTTATCCCCATAATCCCTTGATACCTTGACTAATTAGATACCTATCTATCTCCTCCTTAAACACCTCCAATGATAGGGCCTCCGCTGCTGTACATGGCAAAGAATTCCATAATTTCACTATCCCTCTGGCTAAAGAAATTTCTCCTCATCTCTGTTTTAAACCTGTACCCTCTAATTCTAAGATTGTGCCTTCTGGTCCTGGACTCACCCATCAGGGGAAACAGCTTAACCACATCTACTCTGTCCACTCCTTTCAACATTTTGAATGTCTCTATGAGGTCCCCTCTCATTCTTCTGTACTCCAGTGAGTACAGTCCAAGAGCCGACAAACGGTCTTCATATGTAAGCCCTTTCATTCTGGGAATCATCCTCGTAAATCTCCTCTGAACCCTTTCCAACATCAGCACATCTTTCCAGAGGGCACTGACTGCCTTTCTATGCCTGATAACTTCACCTCTGTTCTCCACTCTCACACAGAGGGGCCCATGGTGTTTAGGTTGTAGGTAGTCTTGACAGCATTGAAGAATTTGCAAATGTCATGGTTATCTCTAAGTTGGTAGACCTCCTGTGTTCTTTCCATTTACCATCTGTTCAAGCTTTCTGTTCAACCTTGGTCTTCTATTTCTTTTCCCTGGAGGCATGGAGGAGTTTCCAATCCTAGAATGCCTTCCATAGCAGTTAATTAGCTCTTGGATCTCTTGGATCATTCTCAGCATACCAGCTCCAATGTTTTCTGGAGGAGAAGCCAAGTGTCTCTTCACAGGGGCTTATTACCATTTGGTAAAAGGCAACTTGCAATGTTTGTGCTTATTGTCGTGGTCCACATTGACTTTATTAAACTGGTGTGATTCTAGTCAAGCTCCTATTTGATGTTCAGGAAATGCTGAAGCAGTTTCCACCAGTCGAACTATTGATAATGTTGATGAAGGCTGCAGGTCCACTCTATTCTAGGATTGGTCCATTCTAGGATTGGAAACTCCTCCATGCCTTCAGGGAAAAGAAATAGAAGACCAAGGTCCAACAGAGAGCTTGAACAAATGGTAGATGGAAAGAAGACAGGAGGTCTACCAACTTACAGATAACCATGACATTTGCTCCTGTTTGATGTTTAGGAAGTGCAAAATCAGTTTCCACCAGTAGTACTATTGATAATGTTGATGTAGGCTGCAGGTCCACTGGGTACCAGATACTTGTCCATCCTGAACACTGATACTGTGCACTGCAGGGATCTGTAGGGACTGGCAGGATGATGATCCTCCTATGTGTCCAATGTTCTACTTTGACAATCTCCTTCCTTAGCTCTTCAACTATGAATTAACACAGTCTATCCTCTACCATTTAATTGTACTTCACAGGCAAGAAGCATGTTCAGATATATTTCTAACCAACTCTTTAGTTTTCACTGGTAAATATCGCTCTTCAGCAGATGCACTTACTGCTACATGCCATGTTACAAATACGAACTTTTTGATTAATTGTGTTCACAATTGTGTGTTCACAATTGTGTTTTTAATTATTTAAAAGGAACATTTAGAATCATTAAGAAACTGACAGTTACAGAGAAGCCAGGGTGGGACTTTGCTGCTAGCATGGTTGTCCAGAGGAATTTGTTGTGGACCATCCATGTGTTTTAATTGCATAGCATTCAGGGCCTTGCCGCTTGGCTCAGGAATGGCTTCTGGTCAGCGGGATTGGCTGGCAAGTATGGGTGGACATGGCAAGTGCACAATATTCGTGTAGTTCAGGTGTGAGTGTGAACAGTTCAACCCACTCAGCAGAATATGAGCCGCCCTTGTGGCTCGTGCTGACTTTCCACCCATGGGCAGGAAATTTTAACTCATTTGAACAGAATTGTTTGGAGGAAGTTGAGGGGTTAAATGTAAGCACTGCATCAGAGACCCAGTGCAAACCAGGCAACTTCTAGAGTTAACACATGATTATATATCTCATGATTGTCCTCCCGATCCCCTTGTATCACATGGATAATCACTGATGTTATATATATGAATCTGTATAAATTTGAAAATTAATAAAAAGATTGAATAAGAAAGAAAGAAAGATTTAACACATGCACATTAGGTTGCAATCAAAAAACCCACTTATGAGGGGCAGGTTAGCAATATGTTAATCACTCATAAAGAGCAATCCTAAAATTTAACCCAAACAAGCTCAGTTCATTTGCTTCCAGGAACTCACTATAAAACCACAGCAAGGTCATATTGAATATTGCTGTTCAGTTTCAACACTGCAGACCTACCCATGTTGACCATTGAACTGTGTGGCTCTTTCCACAGCCACATTGTCACAACATACGCACAGGGAGAACTAAAGGAGGACCGCAGTGGGAAACCACAAGAACCTCAGGAGCAATAGCATTCTATTCATCACTCACCTCCAGCTGTCCAGGGGAGGGGAGAACAGAATTGAATTTAGCCTGAAAGCAGCCCAAGGTAAAAGGATTCATGCTTGACAAACAGAGGCTGTGTTTCCTGAATATGTCTGAGCAGCAGTGTCCAAAGAGGCTCAGGGTATCACGGCAAGTGCTGACATAGCTTTGCAGCATTTTGAGCAAAGCCCATTTCTTGTTGGATACAAACTCCCAGTGGAGGTGAAAGTGACAAATACCCTTAACTTCTGCATTTCAAGATCTTTCCAGGGCAATACATTAAAATTCCTATTATCTGGCACCCTCAGGAATTTGGTGCTGCTGGTCTGGCAGATTTTCCAGACCATTGAGTTTTACCCCCCTGAATACCCAAACCACTTTTAACTCACTTTTTAAAAAATATGTTACACAGTAACATATCAAAAGTTTATCAGTGAGCCAGGTGAGGTTAAAGAGAGCACGGGAAACAGGACTGTGGTGAACTTAAAGAGAGTGTGGGAAATGGGGTCCAAATGTGTTTAAAATGAGCATGGGATCAGAGTCTTAATGAGTTTAAAAGATGAGTAGCAACAGGGTCCTGGTGAGTTTATAATAGGTGCTGGAAACGGGGCCCCAAAGTGTTTAAAGGGAGCATGGGACCAGGGCTTTGGTGAGTTTATAAGGTGAGTGAGAACAGGACCCCGGTGAGTTTATAAGGAGTGCTGGAACCAGGGCCCCAGGAATGCTGGGAACAGGGCCCTGGTGAGTTTAAAGGAATGCAGGATACATGACCCAGTGAGCCAGATGTCAAACCATCAGGATTTCCAAACAATCTGATAGTGGATTATTGGACTTCTACTGCAGTTGAGAAGAGGGTACACTTTGATCAGAGTCCCTAATGCCATGTCCTCTTGTTTCCATCACCCTTCTCTTGGTCCTTTCATGCTTCCCTGCTCACAGTAAGCTGTGGAGCACATTGCAGGAGTTAGTGGGTGTGCTGACCAAGACCAATGTCACTGTAATCCTACTGACAGTCACAATCATTGTACTCATGGCCTCAGTGAGCAGGTCACACCCCTATGTCTGATGCCTCATTCAGGTGACCTTTCGCTACATGGTTGGCATATTCTTGCAAACATCTGTGACGTCACACCAGTCATGATGGAGATGGACTTCTTCAATCTCTTCATGGCAGCTGGGACACTTGTTAGTGCTTTAAGTATTCCTCATTGCTCCAAAATGATCCTGCTGGTCAACAGTCAACAATATGCAGTGTCTGAGTCCAGCTGAGCAAAGCTTTGACAATCTTCCCTACTCTAGTGCAGATTTTCCACCACCATTTTTCCATCTATAGGACCATATCTTTAAGTTTATTGTTAGTTGCAAATTTTCTCACATGCTTTCTTATTCCTTCTTGCATATCTTTATTATAATGGCCTAAAAACTGAGCACTTAGTTCCAAGCCCACGGGGAGAATTCAGCACAACTTACCAATCAGAAAAACCTTGGTTATTTTCCCCCTCACAACCCCCCTCTCCCACGCACTACCTCTGTCTTTACCTCAACCAATTGCCCACAGCTTGCATTTTATATCCTGATCGGTATCTGCTCAGCTCACTTCTGAAATGTGATTCAGCGACTGACAAACCAGCTCTGGAACCCCCTGAAGTGTGAGCATCTGAGCTGGTGCGCGGCTAGCATGAGTCTGTGATGGCGTACTCTCAGAAAGAGTGAACTCCTTTGAGAGAGTTGTTGCTGATTTCCTGGTGACCTTATAAATCCCATCTGGAGCTCTGGTGAGGTGACTATAAATATTGAGGCAGACATTGTCAGTCTGCAGGTCGTTTTGTCAATTGGTTCAGCTGTATAGCCAATAGCACGGGTCAACAAATGTCAATCCAACAATGCGCTTTTAAATACTGAAGGTGAAATTGCCTTGTGCACTCCAGTATTCCACTTGTTCATCCTGGAAATAAAACATTACTGCTATGATTATGTTAAAACATCTCTGAGAAATAGACTGCCAAGAATTCTGGATCTGGTGTCCTCTCCCCCACCACACCATTCCTTGCAGGTCAGGAAGTTAAAATCTGGTGCCAGCTCTCAAGCACATGCTCTCTCCACTCAAAGTTCTGCACTTACAGTGCTAATTCACAACATTTCTCCAATGGTGCGTGGCTGTTAACTAAATTGGATTTTGAATCAGGAACAGAAACAAAAATGCCAGAAGTCCTTCACAAGTCAGGCAATATCTGTGGAGAGAGAAACAGAGTCAATATTTTAGATCAAGGACCCTTCATCAGAAAAAGTGAGAACCCAATGGTGTTTAAGGTACAGAAAGGAGAATGAGTGGAGAGAATTGAGAGAATGTCTGAGATAGGGTGAAGGCTAAAGTTGTCAAGATAAAGACTGAACAGAAAAGAAACCAAAAAACAAACTGAAACTGAAGTACCAAGCAAAAGAGAGGCTGGTTATCTGAAGTTGTCAACCTTTACGTTGAGTCTCAAGGACTGCAAGTTGTCCAGGTGCAGATGAGGTTCTGCCCTCATGTTTGCACTTAGCACTATTGAAACAATGAAGGAGGCCAAAGGCATAGAGGTCAAAGAATGGGATTGACAGGTGGCTGTCACCCTTGCAAACTGAATAGCAATACCTGTAAAATGGTCAACCAATTTACAATTGGTTTCTCCAGTATGGAGGAGACCAGAAAATGAACATCAAATGCAGTACCCTTGATCAAAGAAAGTACAAACACCTGAAGCATCTGTTTGACTCCCCAAAAGGTGGGAGGGGAAAAGGTAAAAGAGCAAGTGCTTCATCTCCTGGAGTTGTATGGGAAAGTATTGTGAGAAGGGGAGTGATTGAAGAGATGGGTGAATGGACAAAGGGAAAAGGCCCTTTAAAGTGCTGAATAGGGAGGGAAGAGGAAAATGTATCTGGAGGTGGAATCATATTGAATGTGGTAGAAATTCTGGAGGATGATCCATTGAATGTAAAGGCTGGTGGGCTGGAAGGTAAAGAAAGGAAAAACCATATCTTTGTTCTGGCTGGGAGGAGAGGGGGTGAGAACAGAAGTTCAGGAAATACCAAAGGTTGGGAGCCTTGTGAACTATAGTAGATGAGAAACCATAGTTAAGAAAAACGGTAGACATCTCAAAGGCCCAGGTGTGGGAAGTCTCATCATCAGAATTGATACAATACAGCCAGAGAAAGTGGGAGAAAGGAATGGAATCCTTACAGGAAGCAGAATGGAAGGAGGTGTATTCAAGATAACTGTGGGAGTCTGTGGGTTTATAAAGAAGATTGAGCACTTAGTTATCCCCTGAGATGGAGGTAAAACTGTCAAGTAAGGCAAAGTATGTCAGGTATGAACCACGTGAAAGTGAGAGCCAAATGGAAATTGGTAGCAAAGTTAACAGAAGACAAGAGGTCAGGAGGAGGGGCCTATTGGATTGGGGATTATGGAGACATGTGATGGGGTCTTTTGTGACTGTGAACTGAGTCACTGGAGGGACACAAGCTGGTGATATAAAAGTGTTTATTCTTCATGATAAGCAGACATCCTTCTGGAAACCCTCGCGGTAGAGTCTCCCAAACTCAATAGTACATCAAAGTTTTATACCCTCAAGATCAATGGTGATTCAATGCAATTTCAATAGCTCCAATGACATCGTTTACTTCAACATTTTGAGTCTGACAGTGCTTCCACTGAGTTACATATCTGCAATGGGGGACAACTCTAAATGTGCAAACACCTTTGCTGGGAGAAAGTAATTCACACAGATGGTCTAAAAGCTTCTGAGGACAGAGAACACAGACACCCAAAATTAATGTTGTGAGGGCTGACTCTCTGAGTACACAGATATCCCAACTATTGACACAGCAAATACGCCTTGACCATGTTTGATGTGCTAAGTGACAATATCAGTTTGGTCTGTAAGCTTCCTTGAACTCAGTTACAATGGTGCAAAATAACTTAGCCGGTGTTGCCTGGTTTGATGTAGGCCAATTAACATAACCCTATTGTCTTACATTTAGCTGATGCATACAAGAACGTCTCATGGTCATAACATTTTGCAAACCATATCTCTTGAGCAGCCAGTGGCCTGTGCTCTGTGGACAGTACTGTTTGTTTACAAAGCTGTCCTTTTAACTTCAAATTGATTGCTGCTTGCAACTTATATTAAGAACTGAAAACTAGATCTTGTTTGAATTAATGTCTGCTATATTCACATACTTCCATAACTCTGAATCCCTAACAGGGTTCATATTCTGGGGTGAGTATTTCCTGCTGAAGATGCACAGAAGCAAAGGGATGGAAGAAGAGCTCAACATGATGTGGGGCTCAAAATTCCTGAAGATGGGACATGGGGGATGAAGCTGAGCCCTCTGCTGACTGATCTTTCAAGATCAGTGAGGAAATGATCAGAAGGAATAATTAAAACATAGCAAAGGATGGGACTGGAGGGGGAGATACGATTGGAGGAGAGTGAAGGTGAAAAAAGATCCAGAGGACTCTAAGGTTTCAATTGAAGAACTAGAGTGGACATCTTTGCTAAAGTCAGAGACTAAGCTGGTACCTCCAAGGTCTGCCTCTGAATCAACTCAGACTGATGGGTTAAAAGTTCCAAGCAAAGTAAATTTTGTTCTGTTTTGGTGACATACAAGTTTAAAGCACAAAGTGAAACTTTTTGTTCAACAATGATCCTGATTTGATTTAGAGATCTTTCATAATGATAGGTTGTGAGAATTGAAAAACTCAGATGTGCGCAATATGAAATGAGTTTCTAAGGTTGCTTATTGTTGGAGCAGGAAGAAGGAGACATTCCACTGAGGCTAACTGTGCTCCTAGCCTCCCCTTCATGGTCCACACTTCTCGCTGCCTCGGTAAAGCAGCCAACATAATCAAAGACCTCTCCCAACCCAGACATTCTCTTTTCTCCCCCCTCCCATCAGGCAGAAGATACAAAAGCCTGAAAGCACGTACCACCAGGCTCAAGGACAGCTTCTATTGCACTGTTTTAGATTATTGAACAGACCTCTTGTACGATAAGATGGACTCTTTATCTCACAATCAACCTTGTCATGGCCTTGCACCTTATTGTCTGCCTGCACTGCACTTTCTCCGTAACTGTAACACTATATTTTACATTCTGTTATTGCATTTCCCTTCTACGACCTCAATGTACTGATGTGATGAAATGATCTGTATGGATGGCACACAAAAAAATAGTTTTTCACTGTACCTTGGTACATGTGACAATAATAAATCAATTTACCTATATCTAGTCTGGGCATGATCAATGTGGACAGTGGCATCCTTTGCCACAAATTTACCCAAAACTTACATTGAATTCTGAAGAAGGTGCTTTTGTAAGCATTGGATCGTGTTACTTTATGATTGACTTCTGTGGATTATGTAGAAGGAAAGCATTAAAAGTGCTTAGCATAGATATATAAATGCATAAGGTGCAGTGAAAAATGAATTTCTTATCTAGTCTTTCATTTTAAACCAAAATGTTGTAATACTTCAGAATAATAAACTGTAGGATGTATGCACAACATAGATAATACGATAATCACTTGCATCATTCCCCTTGACTGTCCATCAAAGCAACAGCTGACTGCATTTCAACTTTCCTCATCCCTTCCCCTTTCCCCAGCACCACGTACATGAACACTTAGTTTTATTATCCACCTTAAGCATTTACCCCTCCTATATGCCCCAACAAGAGATCATTTGATAAGCCTTTGATCTGCTGTAACCATTCGCCAGGTGAGATGATGACCTGCACAATCAAACCTTAGATTTCCCTAAACTCCAGGAGAGCCTGCCCAAAGCTATTGCTTTGGGAATCCCAGTTAGGATTGTGCGTATGGTTTGTATGGTTTTATTCTTCCTTGTGATATGTGTGATAGTAACAGGGCTATATTCACTTCCCAACCCAAGCATCTCTCCAGCCCCTCTATGGTCCTTTAGATAGTAATGCTCCTACATGATGTTATAAGAAGGATTCAAAGATTTTGACCTGGATGCCAAAGAAATGGCATTGTGTTTCCAATTACCCATGGTGCATGGAGGGCAATGAAACTTGAAGAGGTGATGGTCAAGTTTTGCTGTTCTTGTCCTCCTTGATGGTAAAGATCACAGGGCTGGTCAGCAGCAATAGTCTGGGAGGGGGGTGGAGGTGAGATTGGAGGTTGATGGTGAAAGATCAGTGAGTTTCTATAGAAAATGTGAACTTCAGTTACAGACTGGGAGATGAGGCTACTAAGTTTATGGGCTGGGATTCTTGTCAAATCAACTTTTCATCCTGGATGCTGTTGAGCCTCTTGCATTGCAGCTGCAGCCATTCAGGACAATGGAGACCCTTTCATCATGTTCCTCACAAGTGCTGTAAATGGGGAAAGTATTACAAGATCAGGAAATGAGTTAATCATTTCCTCTGTTCTAATATTATAACCCTACACTGATGCAATTCATGATGACTCACAAGAACACAAGAAAATAGGAGCATGAGTAGGCCAGCAGGTCCTTGAAACCTGCCCCACCATTCAATATGATCATAGTTGATCTACACTGGCCTCAACTCCTCTTCTGTGTCAGTTCCCCATAATTCTCAATTCCTCAATCTTCCAAATATTTTTCTATCTCCACCTTAAACATATCTGATAGTCAGTCCTCCACCAACCTCGGGGGCAGAGAATTCCAGACATTCACTACCCAATAAGAGAATTCCAGACATTCACTACCCAATAAGAGAAGAAATTTCTATGCACCTCAGCTTTAAATGACTGGCCCCTTATTTTGAGGCTGTCTAACCTTGTTCGTGACTCGACCACTAGTTAAAACATCACAACACCTACCCTGCCAAGCCCCCTTATGATCTTATATGTTTGATTAAAGTCACCCCTCTTTCCCCTGAAATCCAAGGAATATAGACCCAAACTGCTTAGCCTCTCTTGATCACACAACCCTGTCATCCCAGGAATTAGCCTGGTGAATCTCCTTTGGACCGCCTCCAGTGCTAGCATATCCCCTTTTAGGTAAGGGGACTAAAATTGTACACAGTATTCCAGGTGTGGCCTTACCAACACCATAGTACAACAGTAGCAAAGCCTTCCTATTCTTAAACTTCAACCCCTTCACAATAAAGGCCAACGTGCCGTTTGCCTTCTTAACTACTACTGACTTTTTGTGATTTATGCTCTAGAGAACCTAGATCCCTCTGAACTTCACTCATTTGCAGACTCTCTCCATTTAGATAATAATCCACCATATGATTCTTCTTACCAAAGTGTATGACCTTACACTTTCCCACACTGGGCTCCATTTCACAAGTTTTTGCCCAATTACTCAATCTATCTGTACCCTATTGCAGAATCACAATGTCCTCATTGAAACATACCCTTCCACCTATTTTTGTATCACTGGCAAACCTGGAAACCATACATTTTGTTCCCTCCTCGAGGTCATTTATATAAATAGTTAACAATGGAGGGCTAAGGACCAACCCCTTGGGTACTTCATTAATTACATCTCCTCCAGTCTAAAAATGACCTATTTATTCCAACTCTTTGTTTTTCTGTGACAGCCAGTTTTCAATCAATGCTACCACACTTCTTCCAGTATCCTGGGCTCTTAATTAATGTACCAGCTTCTTATTGGCACTTCATAAAATGTCCTTTGGAAATCTAAATACACTCCATCTACAGGTTCCCCTCTGTCAACTCTCCCAGTCACATTCTTGAAGAATTTGAGCAAAATTGTCAAGCATGTTTTACCTTTCAAAAAACAATGTTAACTAGGTTTGATTATATTCGGTTTTCCTAAACTAGTTATTTCCTTTTTGATTATTGTCTCTCAAATCTTGCCAGCATTAGATGTTAAACTTCTGTCTTCCTTTCTTTTTTGAACAAGGGAGTCACACTGGCTATTTGCCAATCTTTGGGTATCCTCTTGGAATTGAGTGAGTTTTGAAAAATTTCAGCCAATGAGTCCACTATCTCTACAGCGACTTCCTTTAAGACACTTGTGTGCAGGCCTTTGGATCCTGGCAATTTGCCTGCCTTTGTTTTCCCCCACCCCCAACTCCCTCAAGTTTCTCTAATATCTTGTGATTGTGATTTTTTACAAGTTCCTTCCTGTTATTTGAAATTTACCTCTCTGTTATCTTGGGTTTTATTTGCTGTGTCCTCCATGTGAAGACTGATGCAAAAAATTGATTTAGCATATTTGCCATTTCTTTATTTCCTGTTATTAATTCGCCAGCCTCATTCTCTAGAGGTCCCACACCTGCCTTTGCCACTTTTTCCTATTTATATACCCATCAAAATTTTCACCGCTTATTTTGATAATTCACACAAGTTTTCTCTCAAATTTAATGAAAGCTATCCAGTCGTCTGGCCTACCACCAGCCCAGTCCAATTTGTATGCCCCACTTTTAATTTAACATTATCCTTTGTTAACCCCATATTGTGCCTCTTTCTCATTGAATCCCTCTTTCAAATTAGGATAAATTCCTGCTAAATGTTATGGATCAATTGTTTCAATATCTGCCACTGTTAATCTACTGGTATGTCGCTTAGCTTATTTTCCCAGTCCATTTTATACAACTTCATTTTCATACAATCATAATTGCTGTTATTTCAGGTGAAAACAGTGGTTTTGGTCCTTGGGTGTTCACCCTCAAATGGCAACATTTTGTGGTCACTACCTCCTTGGGGATCTTTAACCGCAAGATCTCTTGTTCATCCTTCCTCATTACTCATGACCAAAACTAAAATGTCCTATTCCCAGTTGGGTTCTAATACATTCTGTTCTAAGAAGCAATCCCAGATGCGCTACATAAATTCTTCTTCTGTGACATGCTTGCCAGTTTGATTCATCCAATCAATATGTAGATTAAAATCTCTCATGGCAATTGCAATTCCATTCAGACATGCTCTAGATATTTCCCACTTTATATTTCTCCCTATCAAGAAGTCACATTTTGGGGGCCAATAGACTACTCCCATCCATGTCTTCTTTCCCCTGTTATTTACGCTTTCAACCCAAACTAATTTTGCATTAATATCCACTACCTCCATGTCACGACTCAACACCTCCTTTCTCCATTGGGGGGGAGTTTCGTGACTGTGCTGCTGAATGGTTGCAGGAGGTGGTAGGGTAAACCCAAGTATAGCAGACATCCTCTGACTCTGTGAAGCCATGGTTACTGTTGTTAGTTATCAGTGTCTCAGTGCTATATACAAAATAAGGAAGTCAAGAAGCAAGTGGTGTTGTAAAGTGTGCATTAATATTAGACTACATCAAGAAAGACCAAATAACAAATAGCATTTGAAAATAATGCAGAGCAATTTTGTGAATAATTTTCAATTACACACTTTTCAATAAAATATCTTACAGATTGTCTAAATTAGCTTACTTGAGTAAACAACCTGTGCTGGAAATGAATGCGTTGCTTAAGCAGCAGTGTGAATTGACCAAATGACTAAATATTGTCAAAAGGCTATAGCTTGTGGTTTTCTGGGCTTAGTGGAAATAAAATAAAAGCTGACCAGCTGGAGATGCTAACAACTGATAAAAAGCACAGTGATGTGTGAAGCTGCAAAATTCACAAGCACTGCAAGCAGTAAAAAAATGTCACCTTGCTGGAATAAAGGCAAGCAGGAAGTCAATAATTAAATACAGTTACTGAATGACCAAAACTAAATTCTTGTAATTTGGAGTATACAAATAAAAACATAAATGATTTTATTTATGGCAGGAACTGCAGCACAGTTACATGTGTTAACCCTAGCAAATTGTAATTTTAACTGCCTGACAGGAAGTAACTATCACCGGTTAGTGTGCAGGAGAACTATCCTGCAGTATTTTCATCTGATGTGTAATTACCGAGGACACCCTCGATTGTCATACAACTTTACATAGAGTTATGATGCTGTGGGCTTCTCTCCAAAGGTGAACATTACTTATGTATGAAATGATTTGTCTGGATGGCATGCAAAAAAAAGCTTTTCGCTGTATCACACTGCATAGAACATAGAACAGTACAGCACAGGAACAGGCCCTTTGGCCCATGATGTTGTGCCGAATTCATTAAGCTAATGATGCCTAATTATGCTAATCCCTTCTGTCTGTACATGGTCCATATCCCTCCATTATTTGCATATTCATGTGCCTAACTAAGAGCTTCTTAAATGCCTCTGTCGTATCTGCCTCCACCACCTCCCCGGCAGCGCATTCCAGCAACCACCAGTCTCTGCGTAAAAAACTTGCCCCGCACATCTCCTTTGAACTTACCCCCTCTCACCTTAAATGCATGTCCTCTTGTATTAGACATATCGACCCTACATGTGACAATAATAAACCAATACCAACCAGTACCAATATTCAGAAATGAGAACCACAAGTACAAGGACTGTCATTAAAAATGCCATAGGTTTCCTGAAGGGGAGATTTTGTTACTTGCATTATTCTGAGGGCACCTCGCAATACCTGTCTAGCTGATGTGGATGCTTCATCATTGCCTGCTGCACACTGCACAACCTTGCTGATCAAAGATGGCAGCTGGTGCTGGGGGAAGAGGAGCAAGGAGAGTTAGAGACTGTGGGAATGAGGTGGAGGCAGGGAAACAGCAGGAGCAAGAGAAGGGAAAGGAAATTGAAAAAATAGGAGGCATATATCTTTGTGCTGGAGGAGCTCAGCAGGCTGAGCAGCATGGTCGAGAGGGTTGAGAGCTTCAAGTTCCTGGGTGTGAACATCACCAACAGCCTGTCCTGGTCAAATCACGTAGACGCCACGGCCAAGAAAACTCACCAGCGCCTCTACTCCTCAGGAGGCTAAAGAAATTTGGTTTGTCCCCTTTGACTCTCACCAACTTTTACTGATGCACCATAGAAAGCATTCTATCTGGATGTATCACGGCTTGGTACGGCAACTGCTCTGCCCAGGACCGCAAGAAGCTGCATAGAGTTGTGGACACAGCCCAGCGCGTGACGGACACCAGCCTCCCCTCCTTGGACTCTGTCTTTACCTCTCGTTGTCTTGGTGTAGCAGCCAGCATAAACAAAGACCCCACCCACCCGGGATATTCTCTCTTCTCTCCTCTTCCATCAGGTAGAAGATACAGGAGACTGACGGCACATACCACCAGGCTTAAGGACAGCTTCTACCCCACTGTGATAAGACTATTGAACGGTTCCCTTGTACAATAAGACGGACTACCTTGTGTGTGACCTTGCACCTTATTGCACTGCACTTTCTCTGTAGCTGTGACACTTTACTTTGTACTGTCACTGTTTTTACCTGTACTGCATCAATGCACTTTGTACTAACTCAATGTAACTGCACTGTGTAATGAATTGACCTGTACGATCGGTTTGTAAGACAAGCTTTTCACTGTACCTCGGTACAAGTGACAATAATAAACCAATACCAATACCAATACCGATCAGGACTGAGAGTGGAGAGGTGAGATGACTGGTACAGAGAGAGAAGGGGAGTGGTGAGAAAGGATTCTGAGGCGATTGGTGGACTGAGGAGGGGTGTAAGATGACAGACAAGTAGTGCCGGGTTGGGGAGGTGAGCAGGGGGTTGGGGAGTGGAGTTGGGAGACTGTAGCAGGTGAACAATGATGGAGGCAGATAGAGAGAGAGAGAGAGAGAGAGAGGGGAAAAGAAAAAAACAACAGATGGAGCAAGATGGGGGGAGGGGAGTGTGATGATGGGAGACGGCTGCTGGAGGGAGATAAACAGAAATACAAAGCACTGCCAGTGCTGGTTTCGACCTGAACAGTCCTTCCAGGTGAGGCAAAGGTTCACATGCATCTCTTCCAACCTTGCTTACTGCGTTCAGTGCTCCCGATGTGGCCTCCTGTACATCGGTGAGACCAAACGCAGACTCGGCGACCGTTTCACAGAACACCTGCACTCAGTCGGCAATGGCTGTCCCCAGCTCCCAGTTGGAGACCATTTCAACTGCCCTTCCCATTCCCACACTGACCTGTCCATCCTTGGCCTTCTCTACTGCTAGGATGAAGCCCAATACGAACTGGAGGAGCAGCACCTTATATTCTGCCCGGGTAGTCTACAACCTGATGACATGAATATTGAGTTTTCCAATTTTAGGTTACACTCTTTTCTTTTACCCCCTCTCACTCCCACTTCCCCCTCCCCTTCTGAACCTTCAGTCCTCCTATTTTTGTCCTCTTTCCCACGGCCCAGCCCCCTTCACCCATATTTTCTTAGATATTTATTTATTAGTCACATGTACATCAAAACACACAGTGAAATGCATCTTTTTGTGTTACTGAGAATGTGCTGGGGGCAGCCCACAGCTCCTAACCTATACGTCTTTGGAATGTGGGACGAAACTGGAGCACCTGGAGGAAACAGGAAACCCACACAGACACTGGGAGAACATACAAACTCCTTACAGACAGTGACGGGAATTGAACCTTCTTTGCCCCCTTCTCCCTCCTGGCTCTATCCACCTACATCACACACACGTTTCTCCCCGCAACCCCCCCCCCCATCTGGTTACATCTGCCAATCACTTGTCCCCTAATGGTTCCCATTCTCACCTCCTTTACTTATCCGAATCCAGCACTGGCAGTGCTTTATATTTCTGTTTATCTCCCTCCAGCAGCCGTCTCCCATCTTCACACTCCCCTCCGCCCATCTTGCTCCATCTGTTTTTTTATTTATTTTATTTACAGCGTGGTAACTGGCCCTTCCGGCCCAACGAGTCCGTGCTGCCCATTTTTTCTTTTCCTCTCTCTCTTAGTCTGCCTTCATCCATCATTCACCTGCCACAGTCTCCCAACTCCACCTCCGCTCACCTCCCCAACGTGGCACTCCCTGCCTATCATCTTACACCCCTCCTCAGTCCACCTCAGAATCCTTTCTCACCATGCCCCTTCTCTCACTATACCGGCCGTCTCGTCGCTCTGCTCTCAGTCCTGATGCAAGGTTCTTCAAGAGAGATAAATTTCATAAGATGGCTGCAAAGAATTTCACAAGGCAAGCCTAATAGCCCTCTCCACACTTATAAGTAACAAAGCACCAATAATCAGCTGGGAGGGGCCAAACAATGCATCAAAAGGTTCATCTGAACCTTATATAACTCTTTAATGAATGATTTCCATGCTCGATACAAAAATGGCTTGATACCAAACCCACCATACTTCCTGATGGATGACCCCTTGCTTAAACATTATGACCATTGCACAAAGTACCTTTTCCTCAGAGTGGCTCCACTCTGCATGCCCAGGCTTTGTTCAGCATCTTGCACCCTTTAGACTGCTGCAGAATATTAATGGGGTCCAGTCAGCTTTGTAGCCCTACCAGGAATGGATCTAGGGAATCTACATTGGGCTGACTCCAAGTACATCATTCTTTACGTATGAAGACCAAAATTGCACACAGCCATCCAAACGAACTCTCAACAAAGCCCTGGACAAACTCTGCAAGACTTCCTTATTTTTGGACGCCAACTCCCCTGCAATAAAATGAACCAGCAAGGTGAGCAACCAGCAAAGCAATATTCTTCTATACACCAATGTTTACTGGTTTCTCACCTTTTAAAATGTAATTTGTGTAAATCCAATTGAATAACCTCAGGTTTTTTTTATAATGGGCTATAATGGGTGCAATGGATGCCTTGACCATTGGCAAAGTTGGAGGAGGCAACAATTAGTTTTATTAAAACCAATCATTCTCTGGCTCTCCCAGTTTCTCCCTCACCCTATGCATTCACCATGACAAACATTCAATACCCTCTTCTTTCTCTTGAGTACTCCTTTTGTCCACAAATAATCCTTGCTATTTTCTTTTAAGGCTCAAGATCTTGGCTGTGCACTTGCATTCTTCTTTTGAGCATAAAACAAACTGCTGGCGGAACTCAGCAGATCGAGGAGCATCTGTGGGGGGAAAGGAATTGTTGATGTTTCAGACCGAGACCCTGCATCAGGACTAAGAATGGAGAGGGAAGGTAGCCAGTATAAAGGGAGAGGGGGAGGGTTGAAACAAGGGCTGGTCGGTGATTGGAGGACTGAGGGCATGTTCTTTTGAGCAAGTTTAATTGCTCAACAATATCTAAAAAGACTTTAATTTTCCTAAAAGTCGGCAGTATATTTCTCCTTCTGGTTCAAGTACAGCTGGACCTGACACTGGATTACAAAAACTCTCTTTGCCGTAATTCCATGATATCACCACAGCAGCAATTTGGATCATAGAGGATCTCACATTCTGGCAAGAACCAACTAAATTGGCAATGGTTGGACACCTCTATTATTTCTCATAATTTTAAAACCACTTCCATAACATGACTAATTTTCAAAGTATGGCAGCATGGAATATTTTCAAAATGAGATGAAGTTTATTAAACAGTTAGTTTGTATTGATATTTTGAGATTAGACCAGCAGGTTTACCATAACTCTTGCTTTCTTGCTGTAAACTGAGGTGTATTGTTTATGATCAGCATCACAGTGCTTGTCAAGGGCACATTCAATTCACCCAGAACTCTCACCAGGTTGCCAAAGAAGTCCATTTGCCATTATTCTATTTCTCACAGTGTTCTTTAAATAGTCTCCCTAAAAGAAAGTTATTGCAAACCCAATTAGTTCATGGATAGTCAAATAGTTTGTTTTCACATCAGTAGCACTTATGCAAAAAAAGGGAAAAATCTTCTGAAAAATTTCCTGTTTGTTTATTATATTTCATACTAAGATTCATTTCAATTTGCCTTTGAATGTTTTTCTCTTTCTCCATAGCTATCAATATTCTACAAGTTAATTGCTTAGACTTCCCATTCAAGTCCACAACAGAACAAAGTTCTCTTTTCCACTCTTTCCTTCACTGGATGCAGACATCACAAGTTCTGACTAAGGAACATAAAAGAGACAAATGCTGTGAACAGTTGAATGTAAAAATAAATTAATATTAAAATGGAAAAACTCCCATGATGTTCAATAAGTGCAGCAGCAGTTTATTAATTAATGATCAACAATACTAAATTATGTAATGTTTTCTTTTACAGGGGTAATCAGTTCTAAGATGAAGAAAGCCCAACAGTTTGTGAAAAATCTATGACTGTTCGTGAGTGTCATTTTATGAAATGAGTATAGTTGGCAAGAACAGAGAACATAGAACAATCACAGCACAATTCAGGCCCTTCGGCCCACAAAGCTGTGCCAAACATGTCCCTACCCTAGAAATTACTAGGCATACCCATGGCCCATTATTTTACTCAGCTCCATGTACCTATCTAATAGTTTCTTGAAAGACCCTATCGTATCCGCCTCCACCACTGTTTCCGGCAGCCCATTCCACGCACTCACCACTCTCTGAGTAAAAAACTTACCCCTGACATCTCCTCTATATCTACTCCCCAGCACCTTAAATCTATGTCCTCTTGTGGCCACCAAATCAGCCCTGGGAAAAAGCCTCTGACTATCTACCTTATCAATACCTCTCATCATCTTATACACCTCAATCAGGTCCCCCCTCATCCTCCGTCTCTCCAAGGAGAAAAGGCCGAGTTCCCTCAACCTATTTTCATAAGGCATACTTGGGTCAGAATGTGCAAACCCCAGTCTATAAATAGATAAGAAGTGCAAGAGGAGAGCCAGTCTTTGAGAAGAGCCCTTTTTATGAAAAGGACATTATTTGCAAGTAGCAGACTGTTCCCAGGAAGCATCTTCCCCAAAGGGTCCATGCTCATCGAAGTACAATGATGTTCTGTAGCACTTATGAGTATTCCAATCCACTTTGACAAAGAGCTAGAGCACTGATGGAAATGGCGAACTCATTAGGCCGTCAACATTTCTTGCTGAATTTTAAATTTCAGCACCTGGTGCTTGACAAATTGCAGGTAATTTGAAATGTCCAGCCTTTGAACATTTTTTGAAATTCAACTGGTTAGTCCTTCCTGCCCAAATTCATGTTTTTGTAAGTAAAGGGTGGCTAGTTCAGATGCTAGTGGGTCAGGTGAAAACGTTCCACTGGCTGCATTAAATTGAGGGCAATGTGACTGACCTGTTAACAGTGGCATGCCATCCAGTTCCTCCGTACACCTGTTTTTTCCTTCCCTTGTAAAAATCTGCTGAAAGTTACGATTGGTTCAACATTCGCAATGGGGGAACAATTTCTCTTTTCCCAGTACCTTCCCTGACTTCACTCCAAACTGAGTGTGTTTCTTTCTCTGGGGTCTCCAGTAGTGGAAATATTGTACCTGTGGTATTGAACTTATTTAAACACTCCAAGGAAATACAAGCCAGGCTTATGAATCTGTTCTAACAATTTATTGATTTAAGTCCTATCTTTGACCAACTTTGCTCTGTATGACCTAAGGTGCTGGGCCCAGATCGGTATGTAATACTCCAGATAGGGCTGGTTAACGTTCTAACTTCCAAAACATAACTACCTCCCCTTTATATTCCAAGCTGCCTTGAAATATATGCTAACTGTCCTTTAGGTTTATTCATTGCTTTATTTGTAACTTTGCATTAACTTTTAATGGTTTATTTACCTAGACATCAAAATCCCTTTGCTCTTTCACACCATCAAGACAATAACCCAATTTGTCTTTCTTGCATCCAAAGTAGATTATCTTATGTTCTACCCTACACACCCCATTCCAAGGCATGCTGATTTCTGCACACGCAGAGTCTAAGATTTAAATTTCACATCCTAATGTTTAAATCTCAGCTTGGCCTTGCCCCTCCCTATCTCTGTAACCTCCTACCAATCTTCAACTCTCTGCAACTCTTTGGTTTCTTTCTTCCTCCTCTTTCTGTACTATAAGTGATCGCTGTCTGCTGTCTAAGTGGCTTGCTCTGAAATTCTCACCCTAAGGCCATTTACAATTTCATCCCTTGTGCCCTTCAAGAGTTTCCTTAAAACCTTGCTCTCTCATATCAGCAACTTCAATGATTGCATCTCTAGAATGCACCAAGGGACATTTTCCAAAACTATGGGTGGTATACAATGAGGGGGGTGAAATTTGACTTGACCCAATGCAAAGCTGACAGTATCAAATCAGCAACAGAATCGAATGTCACAGAGGTATTCACAATGAGCAGCAGATGTAATGTCGAGCATTTCATGTCCGCATCCGTTCAATTTCATTATCAATGTATTACCTTAAACTGTTTAGATGCAGTTTACTTTTAAACATACCAAATCATTGGATTCCATCTTTATATTAGTGATGTATCTTATGTAAGTGTGTTCTAGTAGATTTCAATTCATACAGCTGCCTTGTTTTGAACGTGTGAGTTGCTGATGAATTAGCAATAAGATTTTTCTCAGTTTCTATTGCTAAATCCCAAAACAATGAACATGGGCCATATTAGTCCATAACTAACTCACATCTGGCCATTTCTCAAGACAGAAGTCAATTTCTTACATGATATTGATCATTATGTACTGCAATGGAAGACACGATTAGAACAAGTTGGGCAATGTTTTTCTGTACTATTTTTTGTCATTGTAGCTCAGCCACATAAATTAATACGTTAACTTACTTAACAGGCAATGAGCATTGCAGATTATTTCCATTGATACAATGAGCAGTTCCCTTATGCTCCATTGTGCCTTTTATTGTTAGATTATGTAACAGAATTTTCAAATATGTGAAACTCTAAATAAGACAATGGAACTGGAATAGCAAGATCTTAGAGTTTTCTTACTGATGACTGAGACCTATTGACCCAACTGAGAATGGCCATTTTTAACATCATGATTGGTGCAAATTAGTAAAAAATGATTACATACTTCAAGAAGTATTTCACAAGTTTCGTAGAATTCTTTGATAGGGATTATTATGATGTTTTCTAGGTACGTCAAGAAGACCATTGGCAAGGCCTGCTTTGACAAGATGCAGAATACATCTGTCAACTCAGAACTGGAGATCCTTGATGTGTTGTGGGCCATCAACAACACCAGAATTGTATTCCACCATAAATGTAACCTCATGCTCCAATGTATTCTCCCACGCTACCAGTACCTGCAAGACAGGATCCAACCCTGGTTTAACAGGATAAGAGAGAAGCAGCAGGTATACATGAAAATGGGGTGCTAAAGTGGTAAAGTTGCAAACAGGATAAAATGCAAAATATCAAAATAGCATGCAATCAACAGAGCTAAGCTGTCCCACAACAACAATCAGATCAAATGACTACAGTCCTATCACATGTAGTCACAACTATTAGTGGACAATGTCAGCAAGTGGCTCCAGGAACACCTTTATCTTGATCGATGGCAGGGGCCAGCATGTGAGTGGCCTCTACCACCAGGAAGGAAAAGGCAGCAGGCTCATGGGAGTACTGGCACCTGCATGTCCTAAGTTTTCACACAAAGAGTAGTTGGTATATGGGATGAGCTGCCAGAGGAGGTGGTGGAGGCAGGAACAGTACAACACTTTAGAGGCATCATGACAGGTACTTGAATGGGAAGGGCATAGAGGGATGGGATTTGTATAGATGGACCTGATGGTCAGCATAGACACAGTGGGCTGAGTGCGTGTTTTTATGACGTACAGCTCTATGACTCAATGACATTTGATTTCATTAATGACTTTGCTTAAAGACACTTCAGAACTGGGAAAGAGTCAGAAATCTGATTGAAGGGATTTAAACATGCAGTAATAGTAATTGGTTTATTATTGTCACACGTACTGAGATACAGTGAAAACCTTTTGTTTGCCTGGCATCCAGACAGATCGTAAGTACTTCAAGGGAGTACAGAAGGGAAAAAAAAACAGAATGCAGAACATAGCATTACAGTTACAGAGAAAGTGCAGTACAGGTAGAATGTTGAAGATGAGAACAGATTTGAGAGGTCGCAGAATGTACAAGGAGAGAAACATACGGTTGAAGATGGGATTGTGGGATGAAGGGGAGGGGATACTATCTGAGAAGGGAGAACCATTAACAATATCAACTGGTATGGATGGAAATTTGGTGGTCAGCAACATTGTAGCAATAATCATAGATTCACATAATGGTGATGGCACAGAAGAGGCCATTCACTTTATTGGGACCATACCAATTTTATGCAAGAGCAACCAAGACAGTTCCACTTCCTCACCCTCTCCCCATTGCCCTGCAGCTGCTTTTATTTTAGCTATTTATCCAGCTCCCCTTTGAACATTACAATTGCATCTGCATCCACTACTACCCTCTGCAGTCCATTCTGGACCCTAACCATATATAAACAATGTTTCCTATTATCTCATGTCGAGGGAAGCAGCAATGGGGTCTCACGAGCAAGTTGAACTCAAAGGAGTGCAAGATGGAAGGTAGGAGAAAATCTACAGGAAGTTCTACAAGAAAGGAGTTTTTGGAGAGATGTAACCCCTGTGGCCCTGGGGAGGAAGGTAGCAGGGGTAGCTGAATGGATAGCTCAACATTAGTGGCAAAATGGTCTATAAGCGGTGACAATGGAGGGGAGAGGGTTTTTAGAGAGCTCACGATGGAGAAAAGAAGCCCAGATTATATTTTTATTCCGAAATGAGCATTTAGGTAGATGAGAACAGGACCCGGTTAGGTTTCTGGTGGTTCACTCAGATCTGTAGAGAATGGCTATGCATGCTGTCTGACACATGTTCTTTACCTGTACCTGAGGAAGTAGCATCAAGAAGCCATTGCTAACATATTATTTGTTAGAGCACAGAATAAGAGAAACATGTTCACATAAAGAGTAGGAAGACTGTGGAATTCACTTCAAGAGTGAATTGAAACCGCTTTGTAACAGGTGGGTAACAAAAAAGAAACAATAAAAAAATGTGGCACATTGACACAGCAGGCAGAGCTGCTGCTTTTTAACTCCAGGGACCTGGGTTTGATTCTGACCTCTGTGTAGAGTTTGAACATTCTCCCTGCGACTGAATGGATTTCCCCTGGGTGTTCTGGTTTCCTCTCACATCCTGAAGACCTTCTGGTCGATAGGTTAATTGACTATTGTAAATTAACCCTGGTGTAGATGGGCAGAAGGAGGATCAGAGTGGTAGGAAGGAAAATGGATTGCAGGAGATGGGATTGCTCTGAGAACCAGCTTGCATTTGATGGGCCAAATAGCCTCCTTTTATATTGTGAAAAATGAGATAAAAGAGAGTGGCTGAGGTAGAAGCCGAGGGCATTTAATCTGCATGAACGGAAAAGAGAAGAAAGAATATGGAAATAGGATAAACAAATGTGATTTGTAACATTTGCTTACATGTTTGGGTTGGTAGGCCTGCTTCTTTGTTGTAACAGCTACATATTTCTATATAAGTTTGAATTGTTATGTGAAGAACTCTGTGAATGTCAGGAGATACAGCTCCCTCCTGTCCTGGAGAATAGCAGTTTGACACATAAATTGTAATCTTTGGCAGGAACTGATAGTGCTGCCTGTGTCAAACTGATAGCTGTGTTATAAAAGTAGCTTAACATTTGCCTAGCTCAATTTAAACCTAGCCAGTCCAAATCAGTTAAGCTCTTTGCTCTGTTGTTGTTTGGATGGGTTTAACTAATATCATAAGACCACTGTAAGTGCAGGTCTAATCAGTCACTACATCCTAAGGTTTGTTGAATTGCATCCTTTACCATATGTTTCACGTCTACGGCTCTTGCTATTCTTCAATGAAATACTGGCACTAATCACTTGAGAAAATGATTCAATACTGACTGGCATTCAGTCTGTATTTACCACATTTATTCAGTGCAGCTTTTCGCAAGACAATTAGCAAGCATCTCACAAATGCTGGCCGCTTGATCCTAAATCCGCCCAAATGTAACCAAAATGCTTTTTTAAGTAGTTTCAGAGCCAGATACCAGAACTGCAAAAATGAGTTCAGAACTCTTCACTGACTGCACAGTTCCTTATCTGGTGAGTATATCATTAGAGAATTTACACTGTTTCCCCCAATAGCTTTGTAAGTTTATCTAGTGAGTAGCCGCACCATGTATACCAGATCCACTACAGCAACCGGGGAATTTAGGCAAATCTGCAATGAACTGTCGGTATCAGCAATGCTCACCATGAAGCTACCCAAATGTCACAAAAGGCCATCTGGTTCACTTCAGGGGAAGAAATCTGCCATCCTTTGCTTGTCTTTCACCTACATTAAATTAATTCAGGGGCATTTAAGGATGAATGATCAATAACAGCTAGGCCAGCAACCTCCACGTTCAGGCAATAAATAAATAACAAGAAATTAGTAATTATGTTGCTGCTTGTCTGAATATTTTGGGATGAAAAAAAGTTAAAGTAATTGAGGTCCCCTATCGAAAATGGTGGAAATGGTTGTCAGTAGAAGACACAGTTGGCTTGACTATTTAACCTGTTATGGCCAAAATGCCCTTTTAATCCTGCTGTAAAGCTTTGTGTGTGTTTCCAGTAGGTGTATATGAGACCATATGTCAATAATGAATCAGTGCCTTTAAGATGACAGAAAAGAAAATTAGCAAACAAAAATCCTAGGATCATTTATTTTATGTGATTTGTAGCTCCTGTAAAAAATATGCATTCTTGTTATGTTGCAACTTCAGTTTTAAATGAATTTTAGGAAGGCCTAATTGTAATTCATCTCTGCAGTTCCTCTGGTGCAGATCATTTGATTCCCATGGAATGAAAATGATTTGACTCCATAAGCAGTTTGTAATCCACTGCAGTGAAAGCATAGTAATTTCAGCACAGCTTTGTGGGCCCAAGGGCCTGAATTGTGTTGTAATTGTTCTTTGTTCTATGTTCATAAACCTCCTTCCAGAGCAGAAGGCCTCTAGGAATCTACTGGATATCAAAAGAGAATTAATCCTTCTTTCTCTGTTCATAGTTATGTAATTAAGGAGAGTGTTTTGTCAGTACTCCCTTCAACCCTAAAGTTATCTTTCCAAGATATCATCAAGCTATTCATATGAACTTACTTAATATAATACAGAAAGAGGCCACTCAGCTCGTCAGGTCCATGTGGGTTCCCATCAAAGCAATCACAACAGTTCTAGTCCCCTCTTACTTCTGCTATCATTTCAGTATCATGCTTTATGTTTGACCCCCACACCACAATATTTCGAAGTAATGCTTTAATGGAAGTCTATATACATCCACCTTTATCCTGGGAAGAAAA
Source organism: Pristis pectinata (assembly GCF_009764475.1). Classification (NCBI taxonomy): domain Eukaryota; kingdom Metazoa; phylum Chordata; class Chondrichthyes; order Rhinopristiformes; family Pristidae; genus Pristis; species Pristis pectinata. Next base: position 51,771,075 of record NC_067406.1, on the reverse strand, counting down.
CCGTGCCCAGAGAGTGGATTGATACACTAAGTATGTGCTAAAGGTTTGTGTGAATATCAAATAGAAAGTCACCAGTACAAAATTGCAAAATTCCACCCTTGCTATATGAAAGCATTATCGAGATTTACACATTTTAACAGATGTTCAAATTTGGCCGGTATGTTTCACACATACTGTTGCTTGCTACACAGACTGCTGCAATATCATTTGTGTGCTACCCACTCTCCATAGGGATGGGAGTGAGGAATATGGGGGTGAAATACAGTTGGATAGATCTTGGAGAACTCCTCAACATGGAGGGGACCATTCCTGCACATCAGTGGCAGATATCCCCAAACCCTGACATTCAGCAGCAGTGTTTTGGCACAGATCAAGGGAGCTATGAGTTGCAGTTATCAGTTCATAGAAGCCCTAAGCAACTACCAGCAACAACGTCTTACAGAAAGAAAAATTCAAAGGATGATTTTCAATGCATGAAAGTAATACCCCAGGAAGAAACTTCAGACAAATAGCTTTCTCTGCTTTTGGAATAATTGGTAAACTGTGGGTTAATAATGCAGATTGTTAATGATGACATTTTGATCCAATATCTACTGTTAAGTAAATAATATTGAATAGACCAGCAGCATAGTCAAGGTGCAGAGTGCTTCCCAACTTGTTCTGGTGAATTTTCACACTAGATTCATCCAACTCCTGATCTTTGCTGTTATTTATCAAAAGCAATTATGAAAAGTCAGTTTGTGGCCAAATGTCACATTTAGGTAGGTAGGTGTTGGACTGTGTTGTACTTTGTCAATGCAAAAGGTAAAATTGGGATGAACATGTGTTTAGTACTTGTTGAGGTGAGACTCTGAGGATGGACTTGGCTTGGTTTGACTGCAGATTCCATTTACAGAAATACTCTGTGACTGTTGACAAGCCTGACATCAATGTGCCTTCTATCTCATTCCAAGTCTGTGCCTGTGTGGCTTTGAAACAACAGGATAGATTTTCAAATTGAAATCAATGGAAATAAAAATTAGGTAATTCCAAAATAGTGTCTGATTTGTAACAACAGTTTTATACCCAGATAATAATCCTGGCTCCTAGAATGCAGAGAGCTTGCACCTAATGAAACACTCCGGAAACAGCTAGTTCAGGAGGATGGAGCTGCAGACAGCAGGAAACAAACCAGGAAGAGAGACTTGCCAGCCCTACACAAGCAGTTCTCCAAGAGCATCAGAAGACCTGCTGTTGAGATTAAGCATTGTGATTGTAAGTGTAGAGGAGTTTGCATCAGTTACTTTGCAAGGTGTTAACATTCTACAGTATACCTAATAGTTTTCTCCAGGAATGTGGCAGCTGGACCCTTTACAGGGAGTCAGTGTTACATGAATCTACAGCTTTGATGGAGACCTAGTTCAGCTATTGTCTAAGTTCTGCACTGAAGCTTGAGCTCTGTTTTGGGCAGCACATGTTTCCCATGTAGAATCTGACATCCACTTTGGTGATGCAAGTGAACAGGGTCTTTCAAAGTAACACTCAGCGTCAGCAGATAAGTGGAAGAAACTTAACCCAACCTGACAGTATTGGCAGCTACATAACAAGTGCAACACATGTTGCCTACCCAGGACATGATGTCTGTTCCTCTGTACTAATGCCATCAATAGAGTTAAATGTGCCAAACTCCCCTTCAGCAGCCAAAATGCTGCAATCTGTATCCAGGCTGTCAGACATTCAAGGACCCAAGAGTTGTATGCCAAGAAGTAGTTCAAGGGTTTAAAGAGCAGCCAGTACAGATAAACAATAGATGATCCAACAAATATACAGCTTCTCAAATTGTTCCTCAGACTTTCTCTACACTTACCTCCCAATAACCTCCAAACTCTTCTTCTGATGCATTTTTCAGAGAACAGTGTACATATGGTACAATGGTATAAAGGCAGTCCGTACAATGATAAACTGAGTAGTACAAGTTGATACACAAAGTAGCACTGCTGCCACAACTTCTATTTATATAGCAATTGGTGTAAAAAGGAGCTCGAAATGCTTCACTGTCGAAGATTGAATGTGGGTCTGGGAAAAAACGGCAGGGTGAGGTTATCAAATACTCATGCCATGTTGTGCTCTGAGAGGAGGTCTTTTAAGTGGAGAAGGCAGCAGAAAAATAGTTCAGGAAAGGGATTCAAACATAAAGCATGCACTCAGTTTACTTTTGTTCTTACTGACCATTTATGCCATTTTAAATGTAACACAGCTTGGTTGGCTGAATCTCATCATTTCAAAGAACACACATTACAAGCATATGAACTCAACTATATTAGTCAACTACCATGGACTTTCCCCTGAGGGAGAAAATGATGCTTCCCTGGAAGATGGAGCTGTATTGAGTTGGAATGTACATGCTTTTTGGATAATCAACATATAATACATACATTGAGATAATATGCTGCATTATCCAGGATGTCTTATTTTAGATTCCAGAAGCAGGTACTTATAAATGTTTATTTTTTCACACTACACAAATCATCAATTGAAGTTAACTTATTCTTATTTCTGGATATGCATGAAACCACCTCTGCTTTCTACTGGAGTTCCCTATTTTGAATATAACACGAAGAAATACCAGGGCTGAAAGACCCTCAGAGAAGTCATAATCAAATATTCACTGCAGCTCTCCACTCGATCACAGACTGATCATCTTTTCGTTACATTTAGGCCTGCTCTGCTCCTTCCTCCTTTCTTCCAGATTTCACTTGTTTAAATAGGATTCACCTCTGACGTCTTCCAATTCTGGTGAACGTTCACCAACAGAAAAATTGAAAAATGTTTATCTTTACAGGTACTGATTGGTCTGCTGAACTGTTTCAACAGTTTGTGATTAATTTCAGAATGCCAACATTTATCCTTGGGTAAGATGTGGGTGTCACAAGTGTTGCTCATCCTCGTTCTTGTGTGGGTGCTGATCAGCTGCCTTCTTGAATTACAAAAGTCCATATGATGAAAGATCCCTAACATTGCTGTTAGATAGGCTGTTCCGGGATTTTAGCTCAGTACCAATGCAGAAACAGTGATATATTTCCATATTGGGGTGGTATGTGTCTTGGAGAGAAACTTATAGATTGTGGGATTGCTATCTGCCTGCTGCCATTATTTTTAGAGGCAGTAGACAGATTCCAGGGTCAACTTGGTCATGGAAAAAAATTATAAGTACTTGGGTTTAGGTCAGATTTGGATTGGCAGCAGTTGTATTGTGTTTTAAATTTATATTCGATTATAATGAATATATTGGTTATAATCGAATATAAATTTAAAACACAATATATATTTGTTATTTATATAAATGATTTGGATTTTAATGTACAAGGCTTGATCAGTAAGTTTGCAGATGACATGAAATTAGGAGGTGTTGTTGATAGTGAAGAAGGTTATTGCAGGTTACAGGGGGATCTTGATCATTTAGGGAAGTGGATCACAGAGTGGCAGATGGATTTCAATACAGATAAGTGTGAGGTGATGCATATTGGAAAGTCAAACCAGAGTAGGACTTATATTATGAAAGGTAGGGTGTTAGGGAGTGTAATATAACAGAGAGACCTAGGAGTACAAGTGCATAGTTCATTGAAAATGGCAGCACATGTAGACAGGGAGGTGAAAAAGGCATTTAGCGTGCTGGCCTTCATCAGTCAGGGCATTGAGTATAGGAGTTGGGACATTATGTTGCAGTTGTACAAGTCATTGGTGAGGCTGCACTTGGAGTACTGTGTACAGTTTTGGTCACTCTGTTATAGGAAAGATATGGCTAAACTGGAAAGAGTGCAGAAAAGATTTATGAGGATGCTGCCAGGACTAGAGGGCCTGAGTTATAGGGAGAGGTTGGCCAGGCTAGGTCTTTATTCTTTGGAACGTAGGAGAATGAGGGGCGAGATTATAGAAGTGTTTAAAATTATGAGAGGCTGAGATAAGGTGGATGGTAGCAGTCTTATCCTCAAGGTATGGGAATCCAAATCTAGGGGCATAGATTTAGGGTGAGAGGGGAAAGATTTAAAAGGGACCTGAGGGGCAACTTTTCATGCAGAAAGTGGTGAGTATATGGAATGAGCTGCCAGAGGAAGTGGTTGAGGCAGTTACAATAGTATCATGTAAGAAGCAACTGGATAGGTACATGGATGGTGGGGCTTAAGGGGATATGACCCCAATGCAGGAAAGTGGGACTAGCTGGGTGGACAACATGGTTGGCATGGACTCATTGGGCTGAAGGGCCTGTAACTGTGCTGTATTGCTCTATGACTCCATGATAGACAAGTAACAGATATAGGAGGGTTGGAATGTACTGTTTAAGAAAGCCTGGTAGATTGCAGTAACTTGTGGACGTTTGCACAGCAGATGCAGGTTATTGGTGATGGAATGTTGAATGCCCAAGGTGGTTGATGGCTCTGAATTGTGTGAGCTGCTTTGTCCTGGATGGTATTGAGTTTCCTGAGTGTCACTAAGACTATAACCATCAAGTGGATAACATTCCATCACAATTCTAATTTGCCTTGAAAATGATGGAAAGGCTTTGGATGGTCAGGAGTTGAATTAATTAGAGCAAAATACCCAGTCTTCAACCTATTCCTGAAGCCAAAGTATTGATGTTGCTGTTCCATTTCAGTTTCTAGTTAGTGGTGAGCCCAAGATATTGATGGTGGTATATTTGGTGTTGCTAATGTCATTAATTTTCAAAAGGAGGTGGTTGGAAACTTTCTTGTTAAAGTTGGTAATTTGCTGAAGATATTTGTGCCTGAAACATTACTGTCTCTTATCAGCTCAACCATAAACCCTGTCTTGGTCTTAATGCATGTACACAGTCACTGCGAGCCAGCTACCAACACGTTCCCTCTGCCTTAATTAACGTTCCATTCACTACCCTATACGTTAATTCTTTCTGCCACCGTGGCTGAAGCTGGTGCCATCTGTAATTCAGCAATCCTTCTTCCACCTCCTGAAATGGCAAAACCTACCAATCAGATCCAGTGGAATCCCATCCCCACTAGTTTCTCTTTAAGTCATACACTATACTGACTTGGAAGTATATTGCTGTTCTTTATCTATAGCCAAGAGCTATGTGACAGTTTTCTTAAGAGAAACAAGCTGCAATTCAAGGAGGAGACTCACTGTCACCTTCTCAAATGTAGTAAGGGATGGGTACTCTGGCATCACTGGAGGCACCTACGTCCTGTTTATGAATAAAATAAAGTGGATTATGTCAATGGATCAGTTCATCTGGTGCATATTTCCCACATAAACACTCACTATCTGATTGTTCTGCATGAGGATTTCTAATTAGTTCCAGAGTTCCATAAATAATACCTCATGCAGTCATAGAGTCATACAACATGGAAATAGGCCATTTGCCCCACAACGTCCAGTGTACGCCCATCTGTAAGAATTCCATCTATCAGCACTTGGCCCGCAGCCTTCTATGGCCTGTAGTTCTTGTCTTAGCACTTTTTAAGTGCTGTGAGCAACTCTGCTTCCATTGCTCTCTCTGGCAGTACATTCCAGGTACTCGCCACTCTCTGGGCGGAAGGGATCCCCCTAACATCCCCTCTAGATCCCTTCCCCCTAATTCTAAATCTATGTCCTGTGGGTACTGCAATAATTCTTCCCTTTCACTGTTTCAGTGAGTCGAAGTCCAATGTTACCTATTTATATTTGTCAGGAAGGCAACAAAGTCATCAAAAAAAACTGCTACTCATTTTCCAGTGGCCTAGTTCAAGGATTGTGATTTTTATCTGGGACACAAACGACTTTAATAGAAGTACAGAGAAACATTAACTGAGGTAATAAAATCTCTTTTATGCAATTGAAAACCAAAATCAAGCATGAATGGGTGTCTGATTGTGCCTACATATTATACAGAATCACTTGAAATAGAAGAACTGTTTGCCTTGGCCTCTGGTGTTCTAGAGTCTCTCCCATTTGCCTTGCAGGGGGTTGCAAAGCATAGGCAGAATAGCTAAATAATTATATGTTTCCTGCATGAAAACCTCTTTACTAGCCTGTGCAAACAAATCTAATGGCCAAAGAAATAAAAACCAGCTGCTGCTCCTATTGCTGGCACTGACTGCTTACATCTCTGCTCTGGCTCTGGAGCTGCCAATGACATTGAGAAAAAAAGTACACAGAGAAGTGGAACACTGATTAACTAACAGAAATTTCTTATTTAAACAGAACAGACTTTATTGTCTGTTGTTAAGCATAAATCCTGCACAGTGTGTCAACAGTTCCAATTAATCACCACTCTTTGTTTGTATAAAATGTACAATAATCATTCAGCCACAAGAGAGACTGCAGATGCTGGAAATCTGGAGCAACACACACAAGATGCTGGAGGTACTCAGCAGGTCAGGCAACATCTATAGAGCAAAATGAACAGTCAACATTTCGGGCCAAGACCCTTCATCAGGACTGGAAAGAAAGAAGTCAGAAGTCAGAATAAAAGGGTGGCGAGAGGGGAAGGAGCACGTGATAGGTCGATCCAAGTGAGAGGGGGAAGGTAGGAAGTTGGGGGAGGGGGTAAAGTGGGAATGATATGAGAAGCTGGGAGGTGATAGGTTGAAGAGTCAAAGGGCTGAAGAAGAAGGAATCTGATAGGAGAGGACAGTTGACCATGGAATAAAGGGAAGGAGGTGGGGAACCAGAGGGAGGAAGGTGAGGGTGATGGGCAGGTCATGAGGGGCAGGGGAGGGGAAAGAGAATGAGTAAATGGGCCAGAGGGATAAAACAAAGGTGTGGGGGGGGGGTGGGAAACCAGAGGGGGGTGGTTACCGGAAATTAGAAAAATCGATGTTGATGCCGTCAGGTTGGAGACTCCCAAGATGGAATACAAGGTGTCACTCCTCCAATCTGCGTTTAGCCTCAACATGGCAGTAGAGGAGGCCGTGGACAGACATGTCAGTGTGGGAATGGGAGCTGGAATTAAAATGGCTGGCCATCGGGAGATCCTGGCTGTTAAGACGGACGGAGTGAAGGTTCTCATTCAGACACTGTTTACAGGAAGGAGATTATTTATTTCTTTCTTTTCCACAAGATTCTAGATTTAATAGGCAGCACAGAGCTCCTGCATTTGTTGCTGACTGGATCGAGTTTGAACTTGTCTTATTCCCATCTCCTGGAGGGAACTTGCTGGATGAAGTCAGTCAGCTGTACTGCAGTGAGTTTCTGTGATGCATTTGGGACTTCTGCTTGTAAACCCTATCACCTCAGTTGGATGTCAAAGCTGTCAAAAACCTTAAATATTTCTAATTCAGAAACATTCAAAAGTGTTCCAAATCTTTAAAAAAATAAATATTTAAAGTATTCAAACAGTATATGCCAGATTTACAATAAGTAAAGCACGTAAATATATTTAAAACCTGCAAACAAGCTAAAACAATCTAGGAATATTGATAGTTGTTGTAATCCCTTACTTTGGTTCTTCTCTAATATGGAAGAGGTTGATCAGGAGAGTACCCCAAGCTGTAAGGAATTGCTTTAGTGCCAGAATCCATGAGGAGTACAGGCAGAGACTGCTGGTCAGCTGTCCAGCTTAATGGGCATTCCAGCATCAACCAAAGCCTTTGTTTCCTCCATCAACAGCACACGTGGCCATAATGTGTACCATGTGCAAAACGTGTTTCAGCAACTCAGCAAGTTTCTTCAACCACACCTCCCAAACCCATGACTTCTACCACCTGGAAGAAAATGGGCAGCAGGTGCAGTGAAATCCTACCCTTGCAAATTTTATTCCATGCAACTGGCCTGAGTTGGAAATATATGGCCTTTCCTTCATTCCTACCCTACAGCATTCTTGGAGTGGTCTCACCAGAAGAGGTGATTCAAGAAGGAGTCTCTCTAGCTTAATTAACATCTTGAAAGGTTAAACATCAGAACACATTCAATAAAAGACTTCTCTGTTTGTGCCCTTATTATGGAAATCTTGAGTTTGATGGCACTTATTCCAGGAAAAGGAATGGATGCATAAGAATTGTGAGCACTTGCCCCACATAGGCTAAGCCTGTGTTCAACAAACAAGTTTCCAGGTATTTGTTGGGCCATTTGTGAACCTTACAATTTCTTAATTCAAGTTTTAGATTCAAGAAATATATAGGTATGATGTGTTCTCAAAATTATGAGAGCATCCAGGATGTCATTTGGGCCTTATTCATATTCTGAATTTGGCTCTCTCATTATCTGTGACAAATCAGTGCCTGTTCATAATTTTGTCAATCCATGTGGAGCTCTCAGGTTACATTAATGTGGCAACATTCTATGCCTCAGATGTGTTAGTTTGAGGGTTACCATTGAATAAGCTCTACAATGCTCCAAATTTATTCAAAATTTCAAATTCAAAATGCAAGTTGCAAAATGTCAGGAAGCTCTGTGGAATAACCACATTATGCTACAACTATTTGTGTTTTCAATGTGATATGTTTGATGTTCTGGCTCAATCTCAAATATTCCCCAATCACAATGATCCACAAGAGTAGTAGTAGTAGTAAACCTCCTACACACAGGAAATAAATCTGTCTACCATTCTTTTTTACATCAGGGTAATTAGAGCCTGAAAAGAGCAGATATTTTAATGCTTTGATGAATACATACCATTCTAATTTATCTTATCTCAACAGAACTGGTGTATATTTGCAGAATTTTCTGGATTTACTCATTGGCAATGTTACCAGACCAATAATCTTGGTGGATCTTTTAATTTCATCAGGTCAGTGTAGTCCTTGTCATCTATCTGCAGAACTCATTTCCTTTCTTGCCTCAAGTTTTTAATCTTCTATTTATTGTTTACACATTGATTTCACAGAGAATTTTACAATGATGGGAGGGAGATTGGAACAAAGTTAACTGCTAGCAAAAGGGTGGAAATAACATGTGTTGCTATTTACAAACAGTTTAAGATCAAATAGGCAACTTAAATTTCAGTCTGAGTGCACAAGTGGGATGAAGTCTTAAACTGCGGGCTTCGGTTTGTCATCATAGAATTGGCAGAGGGTTTGTATGATATATGGCTTAATTTCTGAAAATTAGATGGATAACAATGCAACAGTCGTTGAGCTGAATTTATTGGTGAAGATGGCAACTTCCATCATGTTGTATGGTGATATCAGCATGCTAAATGACATAGATTCGGAAGTGATCTATCAGCTGCAATCTGGGCATCACTCAGCACTGCAAGCCAGTGGCAGCAGCAGAACTATATTCCACCACAACAAGTAGGCATGTGGCCTGACATTCTAACATAACACTCACCCTGGCATTACCATCAAGCCAGGAGAGCAGCCTTGGCTCCATCAGGGGTGTGTGCCCGCGCACGTGTGTGTGTATGTGTAGGTGTGGGTGGGTGCGTGTGGGTGTGCGTGCAGGTATGCGCACATGTGTGGGTGTGTGTGTGGGTGTATGCATGTGTAGGTGCACGTGTGTGTGTGTGTGTGTGTGTGTGTGTGTGTGTGTGTGTGTGTGTGTGTGTGTGTGTGTGTGTGCGTGTGTGTGTGCATGTACTAGAAACCACACCAGACTGAAAATGAGGAACCAACTTGATGACAACTAACACAGGATAACATGCAAGCTAAACAGCAGGCTCTAGACAGAACTAATAGATCCCACAACCAATTAATTGTGGGATCACTATCAAGCACCACTTACTGACAAGTGCAATTTTGTATTTCTTTCTAATGATTTATCACTCATGTGTTGGCATTGGTAAGATCTGGCACCTTGCATTGACTATCCTCGAGTAGTGAGCAGACCAGAAGGTATTGCACAGTCACCCAACACTAAAGCTGGGACAGTAGGCTGCAAAACCAGCTGGTTGATAGGATGTTGGCAGCTTGTTCCAGCCATAAAATATACTGGGAGCAGGAGGAGTGGTCTAGTAACAGATTTTGGAATAAAATGTAAATTGGAATAGTGGCAGGAGTTGGTGGTTTTAGAATGAGATTTTAATGAGGTGGGAACCAAAGTATTTTGAAGAAAAGACTGGTGCATGGAGAAAGAGAACTGGTGACAGGACAGTCCACATTGAAAACTACAGGCAGTCAGAAATTGGCTTTAAATGTATTTACCTTATGCCAATGATTCCAGCAGTGACCACCGGTAAAGTGCTTCTCATAAGTCAATTTCCACGCCTGTACATTATAAGGCAGATGCTAATGCATCTCCTCTCAAGCTCAGCTGTTGGACTCAGCCCCAAGGCCAGCAGCAACCTAGAAACGTCCTGAGCTGAAGGGGGCCAGGGCAATTCACATCTGTCTTCTCAGCTTAATAGAGCGTTGCCTAAATAAAGTGCAGCCCCATATATTTGAAAAGGGTCACTGGTCTTGCTTAAAAAGACAAGTGCATGTAAATGTTCATTTTTTTATTTTAAGCAATCTTAATGTATTTTACACACATATATATGTATTTTAAGTATTTTCATTACTTTTTAAAAAGATTTCTTTAGAGATGTTTAAAAACAGCTCAAAGGTCCAAAGCAGTTTAAAGACTGCAGTGGGATGTCAAAAGGCCATCATGGCAGTCCAGGGCAGGGCCACAAGACCCATCACCTGACACCTACTCATTACTTGCAGCCTGCTCTGCCTTCAAGGATGTTCGCAGCAATGAGGCTTCCAGGACAATGCAAGCTGGAGAACTACAAAGAGAAGATACAGTTGTGCAAATAGCATGGGGATTGGGAGGGTATGGGTGGGGAACCAGAGAGTTCAAGCAAAATGAAAATCAAAAAAAAAACTGCAGGTGCTGGAACCTGAAATAAAAGAAGAAAATGCTGGGAAAACACTCAGCAGGTCAGGCGGCATCTGTGGGAAGAGAAACAGTTAACGCTTCAGGTCGAAGACCCTTTGTCAGTTCAAACAAAATGTTGTTCATGGCTTTAGGAAGAGAATGGGAGCATGCAATGGGAAACATCTTCAATTAGTGAGATGTACCTGCTGTCTTTCTGGTTTGTACATCTCAACCATTGGGTAAGAAAAGTGACACCAAGCAGTGAGCAGTCAGATTGCAAAACCAAAAACAGGGATCAGCATTTCACTGGCAAGACGTGCATGACTAGCTGAATAAAGATAACATATTTCATACTTTTTACATAAAATCCTCTTCTTGCATATTTTAAAAATTGATTCAGAGATACTCAATACCATGTTCACTAATTCGTTTCCAGATTTCCCCAATAGTGGAAACATTAACTGTTCCTCTTTCCACAGATGCTGCCTGACCAGCTGAGATTTTTTCTAGTATTTCTTGTTTTTAATTGCTTGTAGTGTTTTAGCAGCCTTGTTCCCACCACAAAAAATTTGATGATAAGTCATTGACCTAAAAATGTAATATTGTGTGTTTTTCTACAGATGATACCTGACCTGCTGAGATTTCCAGATAGTTCTGTTTTTATTAAGAAAAACTTATTGCTTTTTTTATGCAGGTGATGTCTACTGGGAGTGAACAGTATAAGAGGAGTAAAATGCAATCTCTGAATTGTTAATAATAGGAATTTATTTCCACATTAGCTAGGGGACACAGATTTAAGATGACTGACAAATGGACCATTGGGGAGATGAGGAGACTTTCTTTTAAGCATTTGAAAATGTGGTGGAAGCAAATCCAGCAGTAACTTTCCAGAGGGAATTGGTAAGCTACTTGGAAGAAAGAAGTTTATTAGGCTATAGGGAAAAGCCAGGGGAGTGTAATTAATTGGGTGAGTCTCTCAAAGAACCAGGACAGGAATGATAGAACAAAAGGCCTACCTAAGTAATTGAAAAGGAAGATAAAACTGCAGATGTTGTAAATCTGAAATAAAAACAGAAAATGCTGGAAAGAATCAACAGATCGAGCAGAATCTGTAGAGAAAGAAAGAGAATCAACATTTCAGGTTGATGATCTTTCATCATAACTTGGAAGGTTTACAAATCTTGTATGTTTTAGGTTTCAGACCAAGGAAATGGACAAGGAAAACAAAGTAGTTTTATGTCTGATAGGCTGGAGACCAAAAGAAAATGGGCAAAGCTGATTGGTGTTGTCTGAGGGGGACTGGTGAAGGCTTGTTAATAGCAACCAATCTGTCTGGAGAAAGTGATAGTAGAGGGAGATGGCTGAGGATAGTAATAAGAAAAAGAATAAAACAATGCTGGAACTGTGAGATACAGGGCACAATCTGAAGTGAAAGAAAACATTGGAAAAGTTGTCAGGCAACATCTGTGCAGAGAAAAACTATGTAAATGCTATAGGTTGCTGACCTTCCTTCAGAACTGTTCAGTCCTGACACAGACATTGCCCACCTGCTAAGTACTTACAGAATTTGCAACTTATTTTTTTTTTTGTTTTTGTTTATTACTGTTGAATTCACTACCACTTCCCTTCCAGGAATTCAAGGAACTTGAATTTCAATTTCACATGAAATCTCAGGAACCACCAATGTGCCAAACTGTTGCTCTCAAGGTATTAAAATGTCATTAGCATTATCATTCTCATTGAAACGTTCTGGTCAAAAGATATTAATGTAAATTTTAATATTTAAAAATTGCCACATGAATAATTAAAAAATAATGACAATGTCCAATCATATCATACTGTGACGTCCTGTAGTTTGTTGTCAATTCAGAATAACGGCATCTGCCCATTCCAGCAGTGGGCAATTCCTGGGGCACAGTTTGCCACGGGTGAATGGTTTTGCATGGGATTGCGTTATTGTTTGAAAAAGTCACAAATGGAACATATTTCTGACCATCAGGACCATCGAAAATTACTGGTAACTGGTGCAGAATGACTGGTAAAGCTACTCCATGGGTTCGTTCTCTATTCCTCTGGTCCCTGGAGTGACATACCATAAGATATAGCTCTGTTGTTGATCTGTTGGCGTCAAGATGCTATTGGACAAAATTCACACTAGTTTGGTGATATTTTGTTAATCAGAATTTTGATATTATATTGAATGCGATTTCTTTTTTATTGATGTGGATGCTAGCGAAAAAAAAGATCATATGAGCTGCTATCTGATGTCCACATAACTTCTTGTTGACTTCTTTCTCCTTGGTTGAAAAAGAAGAACATAATAGCCCACAACTTGCTCTGTGCTCCCAAATTGGAGCAAGTGTTGGTCCATAATGCCAAGTCTCTGAAGAGGAACCAATCAATTTTAACTGTTTCTCTGCTTGGAAAGATGACCTTGAAAGAAAATAAGTGAGACATGGCACAATGCTTTTTCACGGTTATCCATTTGATCTCATAACAGGATATTGTCCTTGGTAAGCCGTTGCCTTATTTTTTCTTTGAAGCCTTAAGGAGGTATTTCACTTCCTTGTTCGATTACATTGGGCACTGCATGGAGAGTGAATTTTAGCAAATTAACATATGTTACTTAAGCATCCCATTAACAATTGTTCAATATCTGAAAGAAACAGTCAAAGATCTTCCATTAAATAATATTCTGGAACTTCAAACTTTCAACTGACTATTCACTTGGTATAATGTAAGTATCATCTTCTTCAAAACCGGCCAGGTCTGTATAATTACAGTACACAGCAGAGTTACTTGCTAATGGATTATTTTCATAAATGTGATCATCAAAATCCATGGCCTGTAAAACCTCATTCTGCTCGGAAGCTGCAAATGGTTCACAAGCTGGTTTTGTTGTACATTCTACAGCTTGGTTAGTGGGGTCTATCATGACATTTTCATAATTTTGTTGAGCATATAGTGCATTATTGACATGGCAGGTTGGCAGAGCTTCCGAACTAGAAAACTGCTCGGCAGAACAATTCACCACGTGAGTACTATACTTGTTTTGAATATCTGGTGGTGTTGTATTCACCCTTCTGGTACTTGCTCTGGAGAAGTTAACACGCTTTGATTGAGTACATAGATAAAGCCAGATCAGTAATCCAGCTAAACCAAGCACCACCAGTAAGGGGATGACTGTTGATAGAACAATAATTTCTGTTGTCCTGTTCATAATGGGTTGTGTAGCTGGTTCAGTAGTAGGATTGGGACTTGTATTTTCTGCAAAGGAAATAAAGAAAACTAAACCTCTTGAGGTAGATACCTGAAACACAAGAAGAGAAATGTTTTATAATGTAGATGTCATTTTACATATTTTACAAAATTCAAAATACTGCCGATGGTGAAAATTTGAAATGAAAACAGAAAATGCTGGAAACATTCAACAGGTCAGACAGCATTGGTGGAGAGAGAAACAGAGTTAATGCTTCAGCTTAAACACCCTTCAGCTCAGTTGCTTTTGCCATAAACGCTGCCTGACTTGCTAAGTGTTTCCAGCATTTTCTGTTTTTACATACTGCATATAGGCTGCAGTGCTGCAACCTATAATGGGAATGCCTTTACCTACAGACCTCCGAGTCTCAAACTACATATTGCCATTCCTTCAGTATTGCTGGGAAAAGTCCTGGAGCTCCACATCTCATGGGACCATAAGAGGAACTTCACCATAGAGTCATGGATCTATACAGCACAGAAACAAGCCCTTCAGCACAACTGGTCCATACCAATCAAGCTGATTAACTGAGCTAGTCCCAAATGTCTGCATTTGGCCCATATCCCTCAAAACCTTTCCTATGCCTTTTAAATGTTGTAATTGCAAGCATTGGTAAGTTGGTAAATTTATTATTGTCACTTGTACTGAGGTACAGTGAAAAACTTATCTTGCATACTGTTCATACTGAGTTAGTACAGAGTGCTTTGACATAGTACAGGGTAAAAAAAACAATAACAGAGTACAGAATAAAGTGTCACAGCTACAGGGAAGTGCATTGTAGGTAGACAATAAGGTGCAAGGTCACAATAACGTTGTGAGGTCAAAGGTCCATGTCAATGTCTAAGGGAACCGTTCAATAGTATTATCACAGTGAGATAGAAGCTGTCCTTGAGCCTGGTGGTATGTGCCCTTAGGCTCCTGTATCTTCTGCCTGATGGGAGAGGAGAGAAGAGGGAATGACCTGGGTGGGTGAGGTCTTTGATTATGCTGGCTGCTTCACCAAGGCAGCAAGAGGTACTCATCTCTAACACTTCCTTTGACAGCTTGTTCCATATGTGCACCATCCTCTGTTTGAAAAAGTTACCCCTCTGGTCCCATTTAAATCTTTCCCCTCTCACTTTAAACCTATACCCTCTAGTTTTGGACTCCCCTACCCTGGGGAAAAGACTTTGGCTATTCACTTTATCTATGCTCCTCATGATTTTATAAACCTCCATAAGTTCACCCCTCTGTAAGGCACCACATGGGTTGTAGTCATTCAACACAATAGCTCCCCACTAGCCATCCCACCCTTCCAACAAAGGCAACAATGGATAATGGGGCTGCTGACTTGTTATAGAACAGTACAGCACAGGAAAAGGCATCTTGGCCCACGGTCTGTGCCGAACATGATAGCAAATTAAACTAATCGCTCTTGCCTGCTCATGATCCATATCCCTCCATTCTCTGCATATTAGATAAGATAAGATGTCTTTATTAGTCACATGTACATCGAAACACACAGTGAAATGTATCTTTGAATAGAGTGTTCTGGGGGCAGCCCACAAGTGTCGCCACTCTTCCGGCACCAACATAGCATGCCCACAACTTCCCAACCCGTATGTCTTTGGAATTTGAGAGGAAACCGGAGCACCCGGAGGAAACCCACGCAGACGTGGGGAGAACGTACAAACTCCTTACAGACAGTGGCTGGAATTGAACCCGGCGCTGTAATAACATTACGCTAACCGCTACGCTACCGTGCCTGCCTACCTACAAGCCTCTTAAACTCCACTATCGTAACTGCTTCCACCACTTCCCCTGTCAGCATGCTCCAAGCACCTACCAGTATCTGTGTAAAAAATATACCCAGCATATCTCCTTTAAACACTCCCCCTCTCACCTTAAAGCTCTGCCCTCTAGTATTTGACATTTCTACCCTGGGAAGGAGATTCTCACCATTTACCCTATCTATGCCTCTCATAATTTTATAAACTTCTGTCAGGTCTCTCCTCAGCTTCCGACACTCCAGAGAAAACAAGTTTTTCTAACCTCTCCTTCTAGCTAATACCCTCTAATCCAGGCAGCATCCCGGTAAGTCTCCACATCCTTCCTGTAATGAGGCGACCACAATACTCCAAGTGCAGCCTAACCAAAGTTTCGTACTGCTCCAACATGACTTCCTGACTCTTGCACTCAATGGCCCAGCCAATGAGCAAGAGCAATTTGTATTTCTTGTGAAACCCATATTGTGAGAACAAGGAGTAGAAAGAGAGTTTTCTGGAAACGCAAACACAATCAATAAAACTGAAGAACAACAAAGGGTACAAGACTTCAGATGGATTTTTCCAGTAGTTTCCTGACAGTAAGTGGGAATGTCAAAAGTGAAATGTTAGATTCTGCTAGATCTGGCCAGCCCCTACAATCACTGCCTGCAGTCTCTTCCCACAGTCCTTGGCCACCTGCAGTCATCTCATCCACAGGTGGAGTGCCAATTTCACTGGCCTTCCATACCCCCACATTGGGTAGTGAAGTCTAACAGCAACTTGGCCATAGCTGACATTGTGTTGAATCCCTGTCTCAGTACAGCCCCTGAGAGACAGAGTTATAGGGCAGAACTTTACCTTCTGTTCATGCAGTCAAGGATTCCAGCACATTTTTTAAAGTTTCTGACGATCAGGCATAATTAAAAAGTTTAATTATGCTTTAAAAATGATTCAAACATTTTAAAAAGGTAAAAACGATCAAAAACACGCAAAGCTACTCAGAAATAATTAAAAACATTAAAGTAAAATGATTTAAAAGAGTTGCTAACTTTTCCCTTTGACACCTAATTCTCAAGCCTTTGAACTCAATGAAGTCTCCGATGTTACTCAGTAATAGCGGGAGGCTGGAGACCCGAGATAGAGCACAGATCCGACGCCCACTGTCATCAGTAAGTCTCTGATTTCCGCTTTCGGCAGCTTCGGATGGAAGTTCGAGACTGAATGAAGTTTCAGCGGCCGAAAGCAAGCGATTCAATGTGGATGCTCCAAGCAATGATTGGAACCATTAGCACCAGCCCAGAAAAATACATGGCTGTAAGGGGAGTTTAATGTTCATGTCCCGGGAGAAGTAGAACAGTTCAAGTTGTAAAGACAAAGAGTTATCTTAATTTATTCAACCCAGTTTTCTGGAACTCTGTGCTTCAGAACTGATAAGAGGATCAATCTTGCTATATTTATTCATGACTAATAAATCAACATTTTGTTATGAATCTGGGAATAGTGAACGACTGTACATGATTCTATTTACTGTTAGTTTTGAGGGGGAGAGGCAAACCTTTAAGAGATGGAAACTAAATTGGCATGGTAAACTAGACGAGGAGGTTAAGGGCAGACCTCTGGAGAAAATAGAACTATTCAATGATAGACTCAGCACACTATGCTGTAAAACTCCGTTAATCTAGCTCGGACACGCAGAATTTCCCCAAACACTTTTAATGCACCTTTTATTATTATTATATTTTTACAGTGAACCCAATAAGTTTAAAGGATGTACGGGAACCAGGGCCCAGGTTTGTTTAATGGGATGCGGGAAACATCACCCGGTGAGCCAGATGCCGAACTATCGGGATTTCTGAACCGTCCAATAGTGGATTTTATGCCAATTGGTCAACAAAATAAAGTTATAAGAAGTACCAAGCTGAAAACAAAGGAAGAATCGAATGGAAAGCGGCAGTACAGCAGGCTCAGGGAGTTAGAAATGAAGTAACGGTACGAAAGGAATGAGAGGTTCTGAATAAACTTGCAAAAGGATATCAAAACTAGGAATGACAGTTTTTGTAAGTATGATGGCCTGGAATTTTGAGGATGGGGCCTGCCACCTACATTCACTGACCAGGTTCCCTGAATTTACCTTCCCTGGACCTGGAAAGACATCCTTGGTGGCTCAGGTGTTCCTGTACCTGAGCAGTGAGCCCCTGAGTTGGGGCAGCCCCTCACGCAATGTATTTGCGTGACATTAGGGGGTATGAACAAACCTTTCCCAAGATAAACCTCTGGCTGATGATGAAACACTATCCTCAGTTTCACCACCTATCAAAGCTGCCAGAATTTCTCAATACTTCTGAATATAATAAATGATCATGGTTACAATTATTTAAAAAAATGAACTAAAATTATTTTCAATAGTTGGAGAAATTAAACCAAACATACTTAAAACAAATGTAACTTACCTTGCTTATCCTTAGCCCTCCATTCCCCATTCAAATGAATGGGCTCATGGATCCTGCACCAAATCTAACTATGCACAAGATCCAAGAGCAGATTCCCCACTGGAAGTGCTGAGAAGCTCAATAACCTCCAGCACTGCCATTGGGTGTGGAGTCCACCAGTGACAGGCAGCCGAGAGATAGCTACCAGAGCCTGCCAATAAGTTTAGTACTTCAGAGTTCAAGCAGAAGTCGGGAAACTTCCTAGCACTTATATTAAATCCAAAACCCAATTGAGTCTGGGCCTTTAAAAGCAAGTGATAAAGGAAATATAGGCCCTTTGAAAATTGATACAGATGAAATACCAATGAACAATCAAGAACTGTTTTGTTGAATGAACACTTCAGGGTAGAAATTAGTCCCTGTTCTGTTGTACAAAATATGCAATATCACAATGATGTGTGTTGTAATCTGCTTCTGAGACTTGGTTTTATTGACACCCAGTCTCTCCTTGTGACACGGAGTGCTACCATCCACGTAGAAAACGTCACACAATAATGCCAGTGGTGGACTGTAGCACAAGGTAGGGTAGCTCGTGCAGTTGGCAATGCATTGGACAGTTTTGTGCTGAATGAGACAGATATTGTTTTTGAAGCTGCACTCACACAGGCAAATAGAGAGCATTGCTCATAATCTCTGGATCTGTGGTCGGGGAGGTCTGGTCCAGAATCTTTGGCCTGCACAGAATATCTCCTGCAGCCCTTGCTTGAGCATTGCAGGAGTTTGAGTAGCTTTGTAGTCAGAAGATGAGCTCTTCACTGCCTCAAATACAGCTTTTGTTAAGATCCTGCAGCTGCAGAATTAAGTGCCTGATTTTGGACATTTTCTGATCCCTAGTGATTCCCAGAATATCTTGATAGCAGATGTAAAATAATGATACTATTACATTTGAAAGGGAAACAGTGTGACTTCCATTTTATGCAGATGGCCATTGCCAGCCACTAATATGGCACAAAGATATCCGCTTCTTAATATTCTGAGTCAATTCTTGCATCATTCAGACAGGGACCACTTCCCTTTTTGTGCTTCAAACTAAGTAGACAGCACCAGTGAAACACCAGAAAGCAATAAAGAATTGTAAACTTGTAAACAGCGGCCACCAGCTGGAATAGTCTAGAAGCTAAAAAGTTTGGGATGACAATGGCCATCACCTCCACAGGCAGTTTACGCCAGATATGGATGCAAACCAGCCATGGGTGCACACAAGGGTGCCACAAGAGCTCCACCACATCTCTGTCACCACTGTCTTAGAAAGCCTTAGCTTCCAGGTTCATTGCCTTTCAGATAGGTGTGGCTAGGAACATGGCTCTTGGCAGCCTCATGGAGGATAGGTCCTCCAAGCCAGAGACCCTTTGCTCATCTGCCTTCTCGGGCAATCTGACTTTGCACATAGCCAGTCTTCTCCTGCTCTTCGCCATACTGGATGCCCAACAATGTTGATACTAAGACCACCATAACACACAGCAATTAAAGTACCTCAGCTCTAATCCAGACTCATCCCAGAGATTCTAATTGCAGTCTTCAGCTCAGCTGAATGCAACAAACCCTTCAAGACAATCTCTAACAAGCCTACCGTTCACATCTGCTATCTTGTGTGTAACACATACATGGTGTGTCAACTGCACAAGGGAGATGCCAATTTGGTGTTACATGTGGATTAATACTACATCTGTATGTTGTACATGCTTTGTGGATAGGTGCGCCGTACACAAAGAAACACCTAATCTTAAGTTTTATTACATACTAAGCATGCTATACTCCTGTAATTTTACGATAGAAATCAATTGGTCTTCAAGTATATTTGTCACTTCTAGGCTCAACTTTACAGGAGATGGATGAGTTAATTTTATTTATCATATCAGTGTCATAGATTGGGAAGTTGATTGCATTTTATGCTTAATAAAATAATGTAACACAAATTAACACCTGCTCACATTTTAGGCCTCACCTGTCAAGCTCTATTGGGTTCCTAACGCTGAGTGCCTTCATTTCAACGTAAATCTCACTCCATTTCACATTTCACTCCATTTTACCTCCACATCCTTTCCACTGCTGAGTTCACACTTTGTGCAGTTCTGACCCACTGTGCATTGACCTCCCCAGGCTCTATCATTGGTGACAGAGTTTGGTTATCTCAGCTTTGAACTCTGAAATTTTTTCCCTGAACCCCATGCCTTGTTTAGTTTTCCAAAATCCTCTTCAAAATAGATGTCTGTATGAAAATATATATCACTGCCTTTGATCACTTTTAATTATTGCCTTATGCCTTGCTTTGAAATTGGATTTTCTCTTACTCTGAAGGTCTACTTATGTTGAAGGATTGTATAAGTTGTATGAACTGCTCACACTCACGTGAAAACATTCTACACCAAGAAACTTAATTTGTATCCATAAAATGTTTGCATTTGTTTATATTTTCACACCCACAGTCTGTCAGTGTCTAAGCGAATAAGCAAGAAATTGCTTTGGAAGACAATCTATCTTTCTCAGATTCATCTTTTGTAATTTTGAAATAATCATGTTTCCTTCTAGCTTGCGAAAGAACTATTCTCTTGTGAGGAGTTCACCACATTTATGATCATAAAACCATACAACTCAGAAGGAAGTCATCTGCCCCAAGTTATTCAGGCTAGCTCTCTGATAGAGCTACCAATTATTCACAATATCCTGCAATTTCCTCAATCTCCTTCAACTTTCTTTCCCCTACTGAGTAAATAAGTGAATACCTTCTGGAAATTATTGGACCCAATTGAACTCAAGACTTCATTACCACAGCTATTCCTCATACGGCAGTGGTAACCAAGCTTCAGGAGGTGGATCATAGGGCCCCAGCCTTGGATCACCATGATGGCCTATTGACAGCGCACTATCATCAAATGCCTTTGATATATTTTTAAAAGTCTCTGAATAATCAAAATACTTAAGCAATTAAAAAGTAAAAAAAATCTTAAAAAGCTTTCAAAAGTAAAAGGAGCTGTGCTAGATAAGTCAGCCACAGCTATTGTAAAGCTAAAAGGCCAAATGCAAATTAAATGCAGCCCTTCATCTCAGTGCATTTGTGGTCCACCTTGGATTCTGCGCTGAGTCCAGTGGTGGAGCACTGAGTCACTATTTCTGGCCATACAACCAAGATAAAAAACAAAAAGCCAGAATTATATAGATTCAACATCCAGCCTAATACATGAACTTTCTCCCATTACTCATCATCTAACCCTGGCCTTCTATTGCTCTCTCCCTTGTTTACTTCCCCATAAAAGCAACAATGCTATTCTGAGTAATACCACAGCAGAACAAATCATATGCTCTCACCAACCTCTGGTAAGGAGGTTTCTTCTTAGTGCTTTGTTAGATATATTTATGGCTATCATATACTTAAGAAACTTAGTTTTGTATACAGTAAATTAAAAGATTCTCAGTCCCCTTCTGGATTGTCTTTTACCTAAAATCTTAAATCTATGTCCTCGGATTACCAACTTTCCTGCCTTTGGAAACACTTTCTTCTCATCTAACCTCTCAACCCTCCTCAAAAAAGAACGAGGAAATCTCTTCTTAACCTTCTTTCCTCTCAGCAGAACAATTCCAGCTTCTCCCCCCCTCCCTCCACATAACTGAATTTCCTTGCCCTTGGTACCATTTCAAGGTAATTTCCTCAAAATGAACAAACTTCAAAATAATCTTTAATGTCTTGATGTAAAGTGCTGAGAATTTAGCTAAGGGTTAACTACTGATCTTAGAGTTTACCCTTATATTCTTGTTTTTACACTCTATATCACAACTTCTAAATAAAGGATGCCGCAAGCCTAATTAGTTAGCCTTGGCCACATCGAAGATTTTTGTACAGGAGCCTTAGATTCTTCTTGTATCTAATTCCAGTTTAAGATCAGGGATGCACAAGAGGCTGGAACTGGAGAACCTCAGAGAACTTTGAGGTCTGCAGAGCTGGAGGAGGTCACAGAAGTGTGGAGTACAAAACAGTGGAAGAATTTGAAATGGAGGATGGGAATTTTAAAAATTGCATTATTGTCAGGCAATGTAGGTCAGCAAATGATAGATGAATTGGAATTATAGAATAGGTAGCAGTGGCTTAGAGTTACAAGGTAGAAGGACAATGGAATATTTAATCTTGAGGTAACAAGTGCATGGCTGAGGATTTCAGCAGTAGATGAATGAAGAAATGGAGAGGCACACAAGACTTCAGAAGTAGGCAGATGTTGTCTTGGTGTCAGGGAAAATATAGACTCAGAAGCTTGGCTCATGACCATAAAGAACAGTAAGATTATGAACAATTTCCTCCAAGTATGTAGTCGTTTTGAGTACAATTGCAATAAATATTTCTCACATCAAAATCTGTGGTCTATAAGAAGTGCAGCAATAAAGAGAGCCTAAAATAAGAGGCCTTACTAGCAACGTCAACTAATGCATAAATCAAAGTGGTGCATAACATGATTAAAACTATGTGTAGTATACTTAAAGAGGTCTGATTGATCAAGTATATGCCTAGTGCATCCCTTGCTTTGGAAGAAACTCATACCATGGGGAAGTTCTGAGATTTTATCAGGATTTCTGTTTTCATTGCTCAATTTTGGGTTGGTAAACTTGGCATGTTGTGAATTAGGAATAAGTGGTTACTGAATTTTGGCCAAATGCTGCCTCTGCTTGAGAGGCCTCACCAAATCTACCACAGATTCTGCCCAATCCTTTCCATCTCTTGAGGAAAATATTGACGATTTTCTTGGCCATGTCTACCATATTGATCAATGAAACTTTCCATCATTTCACCAGCTCATTATCACTAATCCCATGAAAAGGAAAAGCTTAATTTTGTTCCTTTTCAGAATTTTTTTTGATCTGGTATTTGGATTCTTCACCAGTCTTGGTTGAAGTTTGTTCATTTTGAGGAAATTACCTCAATCTATGCTCCAGGTCATTATGGGCAAAAGAACCAGGGAGTGGGACTAACTGGATCATCCATTGAAAAAGACAGCACAGACTCAATTGATCATATTAATCATTGGGGAGGAGGTACAGGAGCCTGAAGACCCACACTCAATATTTCAAGAACAACTTCTTCCCCTCTGCCATCAGATTTCTGAACGGTCCGTGAACCCATGAACACCACCTCGTTATTTCTCTTTTGCAGTATTTATTTATTTTTGTAACTTAGGGTAACTTTTACGTCTTGCACTGTACTGCTGCCATAAAACAACAAATTTCATGACATATAACAAAAAACCTGACTCTGATTCTGATTATTGTCTCCTTCAATGCTGTATGAAATATTCTATGATTCTATGAAACAATGTTTTGAGCAACAACAACAAATTGCTATGAAGCACCTTTAATGTAATAAAACACACCATGTTGCTTCACAGGAATGCTATCAAATGATATTTGGCACCAAGTCATATTAGATATTATTGTGTCAAAACCAAAAGATTTGTTGAAGAGCTAGGATTTAAGAAGCAAAGAGAGGTAGATGCAGCTAAATGCATGGCACCCAATGATGGAGTGATTAAAACTCAAGATGATCACAAAAGCCAGGATGTGAGCAGATTTTTAAGGGGTTGTAGGGCTGAGGGATATTGCAGAGATAGGGAAGAATGAGGCAATAGAGGGTTTTGGAAACAAGGATGAGAATTTTATAATTGTGGTGCTGTTTGACTGGGAACAAATGTAGAGTGGCTGACATAGAGAAGGAGAATGAACTGGACACTGAGGTAGGACACAGGCCACAGAATTTTAGATTACCTTAGATTTAAGAAGGATAGAATGAGGCTCATGGGTCAATAGTGATCGGAGTATCCAAGTCTCGAGGCAGGAAAGGTATGGATGAAGATGCCAGTAGCTGATGAGGTGAGGCTGGGGCAGCATTACTGATGTTTTGGAGTTAGAAGTAGGTGCTCCATGAGGGTGAGAACTCGGTGGAGGGTCAATTATAAAAACAAGGTTATGAATGTTTTAGTTCAATGTCAGTTACTTCCAAGGAGAGGCTTGGAGCTGCTGGCTGGAAAATTTCTGGTAGTGATTAAAGATAATTGCTGTGGACTTCCCTCTGTTTTGTTGGAGTTCATTTCTGCTCATCCAGAATTGGATTTCAGGCAAGCAGCTTGCCAATTTAGAGGCAGCGGGGGCACCAGGACTGATGGGGAAAAGGGATAGCTGAATGTTGTCAGCACACATGTGGAAACTTGAAGCTGTTTTCTTGGATGATACTGGCGAGGGGCAATGTGCAGATGCGACATAAGAGGGGACCAAGAGTGGATCCTTCGCGGACACCAGTGGGAGTGGGAAGAAAAGCCATTACAGACGATTCTCTGAAAATGACTGGACAGAGAAGGATCAACCCAGGCAAGTGCCCTTCCAATCACTAGACAACTGTAGAAAGACAATGAACGAGGCAACTGTGTAAAATGTTTCAGGCAGGTCAAAATGAATGAGGGGATAGATTACCTTCAAAGGAGATGCTGTTGGTTACCTTGATGAGAGCAATTTTGGTACAATGGCAGGGGTAGAGACTTGTTCAAAAGAATTCAGACATGGAGTTCTGGGAAAGGTAGGAGAAAAACTACAACTTCAGGACTTTGTACATGGGACAGTAAATTTCAAGGACAAAGGGTTAAGAATTAGGTATTTTGATGAGGTAGCTGATAAAGGCAGATTCTCATGAAAGATAAGGGATAGGACCTGAGAAGAGAGAACAATTAACAATAACAACCAAGACTGAGGCCAGAAAGGGAGAGTTAGTTGGTCAAAAGTTTAAAAGATAGGATAGACCGAGCTTGGAGAAAATGTACAGGGAAATTGGAGAGAAACTAGAGAAAGATGTGAGTTTGTGGAAAAGTCAGGAGAGCCTTTTAAGTTTGACCTGCTATGTTGGGGAAAGGAAGGGAAGTGACGGAGGCGAATCAGAATCAGATTTATTATCACTGACATAGGATGTGAAATTTGCTGTTTTGTGGCAGCAGTACAGTGTAATGACATAAAAATCTATAAATTACAAAAATAAATAGTGCAAGAGAAAAGGATAATGAGATGGTGTTCATGGATCATATGAACATAAGCTTTTGAAGTTAGTGATAAAGAAGCTATAAGCTCCTTGTTAAGTGGTGACGGTGAAGTAGACAGGGAAGAGGAAGTTAAAAAGATGGTTTACTGTAGTGGAAGAAAGTTAGGAGCTATTGTTATAGTCCAATATAATCCTGGACAATGATGCAGACAAGAATTGAGCCTGGTAGTGTTTTCTGTGATCCAGCTACACCTGACAATGAATGGCTAACCTTCTGGAATTTCCTTTGAAGTCTGTATCCATGAGTAAAGAGAGGGGGGATTAAGGAACTATTGAGGGAGTGGTCAAGCTGAGAGTGAATGAAGGTGTTATAGAAGATCGGAAACGGGAAGTTTCCCAACCACATCTGGTGTCTGGCAAGGCTACTGTTTCTCCTCTGTAATGTTTGTGTGTTGATTTGTCCCTTTTGCCAAATCCATCAGGAAAGACCATAGGATTAGGAGGGGTGACAATCTCAGGGAGTGAACATACTCAAGTCAAAGCCTCCCTGTACATGGATGACTGCTGGTTTCTGCTCAGACCAACAGTTGGTCCATGAATTGATAAGCATCTGTGACCTATTTAAACTGGTCTTGGGAGTCAAAGTCAATCGCAGTAAAAGTAAGGCCACATTCTTTGGCTGGTGGTCCAACTGATCCCTTGTTCCCTTCATTGTCAGATCCAATTAGCCAAAGATACTGGGAATGTAGTTCAGAGGAACCAGGACACTGGGCAAGGACAGTGCGAAGCACAAGGCAGGAACAGGATATTGATTGTTGAGGATCAGCCATGATCTCAAAACAGCGGTGCAGACTCGAAGGGCCGAATGGTCTACTTCTGCTCCTATTGTCTATTGTCTATTATTGTCTATTGAAACAGAAAATGGGAATATGGGAATGGCATTCCTCTTGATCATGGAAAATAATCTGGTCATCAGATATGAGGTAATCCTGATGTTGCTGTTTGTGGCCTAGGTATGACCCATGCCCCACTGTTGTATTATAGCAGACAGCTGAACCATCTTCCTTTTTAACTCAAGATGAAAAATGGATTATATCCACAGAGATACTATGTCCAACTCCCTAGAGCAAAGGGAAAAAAGTGCACCCACTGTGGCTGTCATCCTGAGCAAGTACCACAACGGACCAAGGTTCTACTTCTCTCTGCTGTGGCAAAGGATAGGTCTGGCCATGTTGCTGTGGAATGGTCCTTGTAGAAAAGTTTGTGTAGAAAAACACCTTTGACCACAAGTCAATCCGCCTGTGGACTGCATGAAATGCCCTGGAAGCTCTGTGGGAGAAGATGCCAGTGGATCCTGTCGGATGGTTTGCCGAGCAATGTGTCAAAGTCATTTGGCAGACTGCCTCATCTCCACAACTCTCAAACAAGCACCAAGTCCTTACTTGGCTTGTGATGAGAGGAGACATCACCATCAGATCCTTCACGCACAACCAAGTTTCAATCCCACTACCTGCTACCCTTGGGGTGGCTGCGGTGCGGGTGAGGAATCTCACTGAATTCCAAAATGGTACATGGGTTACAGGACAGCAAATGAGACTCCCTTGTTCAAGAAGAGAGGAAGACAAAAGGCAAGAAGATTCAGACCAGTTAGTTTAACATCAATTGTTAACATGATGCAAGAGTTAATAATCAAAGAAAAAAACAGGTAATCATTTTGGAAAGCTTTATCTACTCAAGCCAATCAACATGGTTTCATGAAAAGCAGTCACAATTTGGCAAATTTGCTTGAGTTCTTTGAGGATGTAACAAGCAGACTAGGTAGTGGGGAAGCTGCAGATGTGGTGAAAATCAAAAAAACTGCAAATGCTGGAAATCTAAAATAAAAACAGTAAATGCTGGAAGTGCTTAACAGGTCAGGTTGCATCTGTGGGATGAAGGGTCTTTGATTTGAAACATTAGCTCTGTTTCTCTTCCCATAGATGCAGTTTGGTCTGCTATTTCCAGCATTTTCTTTTTTTATTACCGTAGGTGTGGTGTATTTGGACTTCCAAAAGGCATTCAACAAAGTGCTGAATAAAAGGCTGATACATAGTCAAGAGCTCTTGATATTGGAAGAAGTGTTTAGTATCAATTGAAAACTGGCTATCCGATAGAAAAAAGAGAGTTGGAATAAATATTTCTTTTACAGGTTGGAAAGATGTAACAGGTCAAGTATCCCAGTGTGGCGACTCACCGTCTAGTCGGGTGAACCGGCTCGGCAGTCGGGTCGCGCAGCGTCGGAGCGACGAGGCCCAAGATGGCGGCGGGCCTCGTCTTTCCGAGCGACGGGGAGAACCCGCGCGCGGGAAAGTCCTGATGATGTAGGACTTACGTCATTGCCGGTTGTTTTGGGCGGGAACATTCTCCCCTAAAGGGCCCGCGCAAGGCGGGAAAATAAACCAGTTCTGTTTGGCAATCCTCCGAGTAGAGTCTTGTTTTATTCCGCGGTAGCAACCGCTACATTGGTGACCCCGACGGTCCAAATGGCTTTTGGACCCGCGAAATGGACAACAGCGCAGCAGCCAACGCAGTAGCCCTCAAGCTGCCCACCTTTTGGACACTTCGGCCCAGCGTCTGGTTTGACCAGGCCAAAGCGCAATTCCACCTTCGGCAGATCACCTCCGACTCCACGAAGTACTACCATGTGGTTAGCTCTCTGGACCAGGAGACAGCCGCCCAGGTTGGAGACTTCATCCAGTCACCTCTGGAGGAAGATAAGTACCCGGCTTTCAAAGACCTTTTGATCCGGACCTTCGGCCTCTCCCGTCGTGAGCGCGCCGCCCGCCTGCTTCATCTGGATGGCCTGGGGGACAGATCCCCATCCACCCTAATGAATGAGATGCTGGCATTGGCTGAGGGACACAAGCCATGCCTGATGTTCAAACAGGCCTTCCTCGAACAGCTCCCCGATGACATCCACTTGTTGTTAGCTGACGCCGACTTCAGCAACCCCCGTGAGGTGGCCGCCCGGGCAGATGTCCTGTGGAGGGCCAAGCGCGAGAGCGGTTCGTCCGTCAGTCAAATCACCAGGCCGCGAGCCCAACGCCCGCCTCGCCCGGCCCCAGCAACGAAGCAGCCACGCCCCAGGAACGCAGACGACAACACGGGTGACCAGCTATGCTCCTACCATCAGAGGTGGGGTGCGGAGGCCCGTCGATGCCGCCCACCCTGCAAGTTTCAGGGAAATGCCAGGGCCAGCCGCCGCTGATGGCTACGGCGGCTGGCCGCCGACAGAGCCTCCTCTTCGTTCAGGACAAGAAATCTGGACGGCGTTTCCTCGTTGATACTGGAGCGGAGGTCAGTATTTTGCCCCCGACAGGCCGTGACACTCATGACAGGCCACCAGGTCCTCTACTCAATGCCGCCAACGGTACAACGATATGGTCTTTCGGCACCCGTACGCTTCAATTACACTTTGGTGGCAGCCGTTTTACCTGGACCTTTACCCTTGCCACCGTCGCCCGACCACTCCTAGGAGCCGATTTCCTTCGGGCCCACAACCTGTTAGTCGACCTGCGAAGGAAGTGGTTAGTCCACTCTAGCACTCTCCGGACCTATCCCCTGGGAGAAATCAGCCCACCAGCCCCGCGCCTGGACTCCATTTCCCTTTCTGGCGACGATTTTGCCAAGCTCCTAGCCGAATTCCCATCGATTTTGGCACCTTCGTTTACAAATTCTAGGCCCACACATGGGGTACGACACCACATCATTACCACAGGGCCACCCCTTCATGCCCGAGCACAACGATTACCTCCAGACAAGCTCCGCCTGGCAAAGGAAGAGTTCCGTCACATGGAGGAGCTGGGGATTGTTCGCAGGTCAGACAGCCCCTGGGCCTCCCCCCTGCACATGGTCCCCAAAGCCACCGGAGGGTGGAGGCCCTGTGGCGATTGCCGCAGGCTGAATGACACCACCACCCCGGACTGCTATCCCATCCCTCACATCTAGGACCTCGCAGCGAACGTACACGGGGCCCGCATCTTTTCCAAAGTGGACCTCGTTAGGGGATACCACCAAATCCCGGTCCATCCGGATGACGTCCCCAAAACTGTGATTATCACCCCATTCGGCCTGTTCGAATTCCTTCGGATGCCGTTCGGCCTTAAGAATGCCGCGCAGACCTTCCAGCAGCTGATGGACGCGGTAGGCCGAGACCTGGACTTCGTGTTCATTTACTTGGACGACATACTGATTGCCAGCCGTAACAGCCAAGAACACCTTTCCCACCTCCGCCAGCTGTATTCCCGCCTCCGCGATTTCGGCCTCACGATCAACCCGTCCAAGTGCCAATTCGGACTTGACTCTATCGATTTCCTCGGCCACAAAATCACCAGCGACGGGGCAACACCCCTACCCGCCAAGGTGGATGCTATCCGCCATTTTGCCTGCCCCGACACAGTCAAAGGCCTACAGGAATTCCTTGGGATGGTCAACTTTTACCATCGTTTCATCCCTGCAGCAGCCCGTATCATGCGCCCTCTGTTCTCGCTGCTGGCTGGTAAGGGCAAGGACATCACCTGGACTGACGAGGCTGCGGCTGCTTTCGTTAAGGCCAAAGACGCCCTGGCAGACGCCACGATGCTGGTACACCCCAGGACTGACGTCCCGACTGCCCTCACGGTAGACGCGTCCAACACCGCGGTGGGTGGGGTACTGGAACAGCTACTCGAAGGCTGCTGGCAACCCTTGGCATTTTTCAGCAAGCACCTTAGACCGCCCGAACTGAAGTACAGCGCTTTTGATTGGGAACTTCTAGCGCTGTATCTGGCGGTCCGGCATTTCCGATACTTTCTAGAAGGCAGGCCTTTCACCACTTTCACCGATCATAAGCCTCTGTCCTTTGCCCTCCAAAGTCCCGATCCCTGGTCAGCTCGTCAGCAGAGACATTTATCCTACATTTCCGAGTTCACAACTGACATCCAACATGTCTCCGGAAAGGATAATGTCGTTGCTGATGCACTTTGCAGACCAACCATCCACAACCTATCCTTGGGTGTCGACTACACGGCCCTAGCTGACGCACAGCAAACCGACGACGAACTGCCCAGCTACAGAACCGCAGTCTCAGGTCTGCAGCTCCGAGATTTCTTGGTTGGTCCAGGTCAGCGGACCCTACTTTGCGACGTTGCGACTGGTCAGCCCCGCCCTGTAGTCCCTACAGCCTGGCAGAGACGCGTTTTTGACTCGGTACATGGGTTGGCGCACCCGTCCATCAGATCTACTGTCTGACTGGTCGCCAGCAAGTTTGTCTGGCATGGCCTGCGCAAACAGGTCAGTGAGTGGGCCAGGACTTGTCCGCACTGCCAGACGTCAAAAATCCAGCGACACACCAAGGTCCCACCACAGCAGTTCGAGCCTACCCGTAGGAGGTTCGACCACATACACGTCGACCTCGTGGGCCCTCTGCCGGTTTCAAGAGGAGCCCGGTACCTCCTTACCATCGTGGACCGGTTCACGAGGTGGCCTGAGGCAACCCCCCTGACTGACATCACAACTGATTCCTGCGCCCGGGCGCTGCTCACAACTTGGGTCTCACGTTTTGGTGTTCCAGCCCACATCACTTCAGACAGAGGCACCCAATTCACTTCCAGTCTCTGGGCTGCATTAGCGAACCTGCTAGGGACGCAGCTGCACACCACCACGGCCTACCATCCTCAATCAAACGGGTTGGTGGAACGTTTTCACCGCCATCTGAAATCGGCCTTGATGGCCCGCCTGAAGGGTCCTAACTGGGTTGACGAGCTGCCTTGGGTCCTGCTCGGCATATGCACTGCCCCCAAAGAAGACCTCCGCACTTCGTCAGCTGAGCTTGTATACGGGGCGCCACTAGTTGTCCCCGGGGATTTCATACCTGCCCTTCGGGACCAAGGGGAACAACCCCCAGCAGTCCTACAAAGACTGCGCGAGAAGCTTGGCGCCTTGGCCCCAATTCCCACCTCACGGCACGGTCAAGTCCCATCCTGCCAGCCCAAGGAACTACGGGACTGTAAGTTTGTTTTCGTTCGCAGGGGCACACCTCGGGCACCATTGCAACGACCATATGAGGGACCGTTCCGAGTCATACGGAATAACGGGTCCACTTTTATTTTGGACATTGGAGGCAGGGAACAGGTTTTCACGGCAGACCGCCTCAAACCGGCCCATTTGGATCTGCAACAGCCTGTCGAGGTTGCCACGCTGCGACGCAGAGGCCACCCCCCTAAGCGGCAGCTGGCACAGCCCACGGACCTTGGGGACTGTCTCGCCGGTTCTGGGGGGGGGTTGTGTGGCGACTCACCGTCTAGTCGGGCGAACCGGCTCGGCAGTCGGGTCGCGCGGCGTTGGAGCGATGAGGCCCAAGATGGCGGCGGGCCTCGTCTTTCCGAGCGACGGGGAGAACCCGCGCGCGGGAAAGTCCTGATGATGTAGGACTTACGTCATTGCCGGTTGTTTTGGGCGGGAATATTCTCCCTTAAAAGGGCCCGCACAAGGCGGGAAAATAAACCAGTTCTGTTTGGCAATCCTCCGAGTAGAGTCTTGTTTTATTCCGCGGTAAAGTATCCAAGTTTGCCAATGACACAAAAATAGGCTGAAGAGCATGTTGTGATGAGGATGTTGTGAGTCTGCAACCGGATACAGATAGATTGAGTGGGCAAAAAAACTAGCAAATGGAATTTAATGTGCAAAAGTGTAAGGTCATGCACCTCACTAAGAGGAATCAAAAAGCAGATTGTTATTTAAATGGAAAGACTGCAAATGAATGAAGAGCAGAGCAATCTAGATGATCCAGTGCATAAGTCACAAAATGTTAGCGGACAGCTGTATCAAATAGTTCAGAGACAAACAGCATGTTGGCTTTTATTGCAAAGAATTGGAGTTTAGAAATGGGGAAGTTTTGTAACAATTGTACAGGGTGTTGGTGAGGCCACACATGGAGTACAGCACACAGCTTTGGTCCCTTTAGCTTAGAAAGGATAGAGTATCATTACAGGCAGTCCAAAGGAGATTCACCAGGCTAATTCCTTCGATGAGAGGATTGTCCTACCAAGGGAGGTTAAACAGGTTGGGTCTGTATTCCTTGGAGTTCAGAAGAATAAGGGTGAGCTTATTGAAACTTATAAATCCTAAGGAGGCATGACAGGGTTGATGTTGACATGTTGTCACTAGTGGGAGAATCTCAAATGAGGGGACATAGCTTTAAGATAAGAGGCTGGTCATTTACAACAGAGATAACGAAGACATTTCTCTTTGCTGAGAGCAATGAATCTCTAGAATTCTATGCCCCAAGCAGTTGTGGAGACTCGCTCACTAGAAGGATTTAAAGTGGAGTCAGATAAATTTTTGGAAGACCGAGGTTTGAGGGCTATGAGTAACGAGCACAGAGGAGGAGTTGAGGCCAGGGGTAAATCAGTCATGATCATATTGAATGATGGGGCAGGTTTGAGGGCCCACTCCCGCTTCTATTTTTTTTGTGTTCTTGAGACCATCATCCATCTCCTTCTGGAGTGCATGTTTGTGGAGGAGGTCTGGAAAGGAATACAGCAGTCTTTGTCAAGATTCACCCAAGCAACTGTCTTACACAGCACTCTGCTCCATGGGCTGTTCTCAGGCATGTTTTCACTGACAAACATCGACTGCTGCTGGAAGGTCATTGATTCGCTGAAAGATGCATTTTGATGCAGAACATAGAACATAGAACAGTACAGCAAAGGAACAGGCCCTTTGGCCCACAATGTTGCGCCAAACCAATGAAGCTGACGCCTAATTAAACTAATCCCTTCTGCCTGCGCGTGGTCAATATAAGATAAGATAGGATATCTTCATTAGTCACATGTACATCGAAACACACAATGAAATGCATCTCTTGTGTTGAGTGTTCTGAGTGCATCCCGCAAGTGTCACCATGCTTCCGGCGCCAACATAACATGCTCACAACTTCCTAACCTGTACGTCTTTTGGAACGTGGGAGGAAACTGGACCACCCAGAGGAAACCCATGCAGACACCGGGAGAACGTACAAACTCCTTACAGACAGTGACTGGAATTGAACCCAGTCCACTGGCACTGAAATGGCGTTACGCTAACCGCTACACTACCACGCCTCTATGTGTCCAAAACTTGCTAGTCTTGCAGTGCAAGGAGTCAACTGGAAATGAATGCTGCTGTCTGGCATATCCCGGGATGCAGGAGAAAATGCTAAGAGATACACTGAATCTCAGTGCAACTGCTGCAAGGTCTTTGTGAAAACCACATCACAGTGTCCTCATGCCAGTAGGCATTGAGGGGCTTGGCCTTGTGTAGTAACCTGTCAAACACATTGCTGTCAGAAAGTTTGGGAATGAAAAATTGATGTCCTGTTGGCATAATATAAATATTGTAAGTAAATTCTGGGGAAAAGAAAACATAGCTGAAGAGATTCTGTTGAAAACATCATTGACTAAGCAGCTAAAATTTTGAAAGCTTGAATCAGATAAACTTCTTTAACTTTACGCATTATAGCATAGATTCATAGTGAAAAACAACTTAACTGTATGGTATTCTGATTATGAGGAAAATGTCAAGACAATGCCATGAATGCAAGAAACTGCAGAGGGTTGTGGACACAGCTCAGCACATCACGGAAACCAGCCTGCCCTCCATGGACTCTGTCTACACTTCTCACTGTCTCAGTAAAGCAGGCAGCATAATCAAAGACCTCACTCACTCCGGTCATTCTCTCTTCTCCCCCCTCCCATCAGGCAGAAGATACAAAAGCCTGAAAGCACGTACCACCAGGCTCAAGGACAGCTTCTATCCTGCTGTTATAAGACTATTGAACGGTTCCCTAGTATGATAAGATGGACTCTTGACTCACAATCTACCGTGTTACGAACTTGCACCTTATTGTCTACCCGCACTGCACTTTCTCTGTAACTGTAACACTTTATTCTGTATTCTGTTATTGTTTTACCTTGTACTACTTCAATGCACTGTGTCATGAATTGATCTGTATAAACAACAGTATGCAAGACAAGTTTTTCACTGTACCTTGGTACATGTGACAATAATAAATCAATTTACCAATTTACATTTACCAAGTTAAGTAAGGTTTGAACACCAAGCAAATGCCTGGGAGATGTTTTAGATGGAAAAGCCAAAGGACATGTCAAAAAAAAGGTTTTTGTGGCTTTCAAAAAGTGTGGAGCAGTGTGGAAAACTTTTAGGAAGCATGTTCAGAGGATTTAACAGTTGCAAAATCTGTAACACCTAGAGTGGATGAAGAAGGATTAAAAAAAGACAGGAATCAGAAAAGCAAGGGGCCGAAAACAGAATGTCTGCCTGAAAGAGGGTTTAAGCAGATTCACGGAGATCAGACACATAGAAATGTTGGCTGAAAAGCAAAAGACTGTAGGTGCTGGAAATCTGAAAATCTGAAGAAAGATCATCAACTTGAAACATTAACTCTCCGCCACAGTTCCAGCATTATCTGAAATACCATGCAAATTCAAGGAACTCTTAAATAGATTAATTACCAGAAAATCAAGGAGGACTTGCTCACCTTCAAGCCTTACTGATCTACTCACCTACAAATATGTCTGCGTCTACATATATCTATATTAAACTCCATTAGCCATTAGCCATTCGTAGTAAAGGAAATACAACCTCTCCGTAAACCATCTTGCCTTCCAGTGTATAATTGAACAGTGCTATTATAAGCTGTTTATACTTACCCAAGGTTAAGCTGTCAAATTTTTCTTCTGAATGCTCATTACTTACTTGACTATTGACTTTTCTAAATATTTAACAACAGATTTATTTTCAAGTTTCAAAAAGTGCCTTCCCTGGTTAAATCTACTTATACTCAATACTTACAAGAGGACTTCTCAAAGTCTGAAGATTAATATCATGTAACTATTTTTCAATATTACCATAAGATGGAAATCTTAGAGGAAAGTACTGTATATTTCCTGACTTTCTGATTCCGTGAAAGAAAAGCCCTGTGACAGGAAAGACATTTAAATGAACAAGTATATAAAATCACTTGCCTTTGGATTAAATGAAGGGAACAGAAGCTCTCCTAAATTTGCTTGTGCTGATTCTGTCAACCTCAAAATGTTCACTTACGAGCATATTCTAGCTGAGGGGAACTATTGGCTGGTGCAGATGACTAAACAAACTTTTCAACCACAAGGGAATTCAGTTTTTTTTTCTTGACTAGAGTTTATAAGCTACATTTCCTTGTTCACGGGGAATCTTACACTTGAGTTTTATGCTTTTAATGTATTGTGCGCACATACTTGATAACTTCAAGGATTAATAAACACTTGCTGTGGGTAATTTCTGAACAATAAAGTTGTGGGTTAAACCATAAATTGGCCTAAGTTA
This sequence comes from Pristis pectinata, assembly GCF_009764475.1. NCBI lineage: Eukaryota > Metazoa > Chordata > Chondrichthyes > Rhinopristiformes > Pristidae > Pristis > Pristis pectinata. The sequence continues at coordinate 51,735,462 of NC_067406.1, read as the reverse complement.
GTTGACCTTAGTGCTGCATTAAGAGATATTACAACTGACCTGCAGGGACAAATTCTTTGTTTTAGGCTTCTTCTTAAGCCCCAAATCCATCTCATATTTGCAAATGAATGCTTGGAGACTAGATTCCACTTTCTTTTTGTGCACTAATTATTTGCAGCCAAAAGCACCATTGCTCATTTGGATCTCCTGAAAATATCAGCAAAATTGGACAAAAATTTGCTCAAAGCAGTTTATTTGGACTTCCAAATAGCATTTGACCAGGCACCACATTGATGGCTGATGCACAAGTTAAGAACTCATGGTACTAGAAGAAGTGTGCTTGTATGGATTAAAAATTTGTAACATAGAAAACAAAGAATTGGAATAAATGGGTCTTTTGCATGTTGGTAGGTTTTAACTGCAATCAGTTCTTGACCCACTAGTTATTGCACAGAATCTACTAAGTGCTATGTGTAATGGAGCTAAGTGCATTGCTCATTACTTTATGACCTCAGCAGCTTGCCCTTTTTTGTGAGTAGCAAGCACCATTTAAAGCCAGCCTGCATTATTTTGAAGCCCACCTGCCCCTCTTAAAAAAGATGCACATTATGGTTGGAGTAGGTGATGTCAGGCATTCTGGTAATCAGTCTGACCTGGGGCACATTCAGAAATAGCATAACACGGGAGAAGGGAGGCTCCATAGTTTTCCAACACAACACAGGAGAACAAGGTGCAGGGAGTGGAGAGGAAAGAGAGATGATCTCTGGCAAGACTCCGCAAAGGCATTGCAGAAACTACTTTGAAAGTCAATGCCAGTAGTCAAGAGACAAGGGCCTGGATAAAGTGCATTAAGAAGTTTAGTGACTTCACATGTGACCAAGATCAGTGTCCACATCTTCAAATGTCATTTCCTACCAAATAAACCATCAGGCTCATATACTGCTCAATGCACTACACCCTCATTCACACAACCAGTGGCAAACTCTTCCTGATACACAGGATGCATGCTCACACATTTGGCATTGCTGCTGGTTTCACACCCTCCTCTCACTGGTTGCACATACTTTTGTCTGTTCAACTCTGAAAGGCACATCACCCAAACTCATTAGGCTAGAAGGCCTGACCTGCCTACCAGCAGTTACTTACCTTTGTTTCTAGTTGGAAGGTGGCCAGACTGGCAAAGTGGTTCATTGATTGCTAAACTGGTCATCTTTCGACCATTGTTCTTCAGTGAGGCCAATCCTTTGCCATGCCACTGGGGCTAGAAGCTCTCAGCCTTGGTATCTGTTGGCGGCCTTTGCCATTCAGCGATCCAGCTCCACCAAGGTTTTTTTGGTACTATTGAAATGAATGATGAGAAACCTCTATCTAATTGAAACCCTGGTCATTTCTGAGATCTCTGACTCAGTCTGGGACTTGGTATGGGTACTGGGGTTTGGAAAGTGCATTATATTATCTTCCCATATGATTGTCAGACCAAAATGCCAACCAGTAAGTACTGAGTATGCAATTACATGAAGATAGCTGATACGTTTCAAAATATGTTTAACTATTTCCAAGTTCTGCTTCCTCCCAAATGGTGACATTGGTCAGCCATGTCTTTTTTAAAGGGATTGGATGGTGGAGGTCACTCAAGAAAGGACACAGGCTAAAGATATTAACAATAATTTCCATGTCAATCATCTGTGAAATAAAGAACATGACATTAGTGAGTGTGAAACTGAGTTACGTGGCCTTCCCAGACAATGAGGTGGAACATACTGCAAAGTCGGCCTGCTGAACTCAGGTGGAGGGTTGACAGGTTCACCAATATCTCCTGAGTGTTGAACTTTACAAGCACAAGGTGAATGGCAGTCGCACATTAGAGCAAACAATCCACACCACCGGGATCAAGGACAACTTTTATCCCACTGTTATAAAACTCTTGAACAGACCTCTTGTACGTTAAAGATGAATTCTTGGCCTCACAATCTACCTCATCATGGTCCTTGCACCTTATTGTCTACCTGCACTGTTACAGTTACAGTTAAACACTATATTCTGTATTCTGCTATTGCTTTTCCTTTGTACTACCTCAAAGTACTTATGTTTTGAAATGGTCTGTATGGATGGCTTGCAAAACTAAGTTTTTTTTCACTGATCTTGGTACATATGACAATAATAAACCAATTCCACTTGGCCCATTGGATATCACACCTCTCTCTCACATCTGGTAACTCAGAATCACAGGCAGCTGTAACTCTGCTGTGTGGGTCTGGTGTAACAATATTTCCATACTCGCAATTTGCCATATTTGGAGTGGTTATTACTCCAGTTGTGTTCAATGGGGTGGGCTAGGACAATAGAAGATAATATTGCAAAAATTCTGCATGCAATATCAAGCAACTGATGTAGCCACTAAAGAGGTTCATTGGAGCACTCAGGCAGGCAATGGATCATACCATCTCTGTAACTTTTCATCTTACTCCACTACTGCATCAGCATTTTCATTGATAAAACCCTCACCCATGCCTCCATTACATATATCCCTCAGAATTGGAGGAGGCCATTGGCCCATAGAGTCTACACTGACTCTCAGAGCAATTCCATTCCTCCAGTTATATCCTCCAGAGTTGACTATGACCATGTCCAATGTATTTGCTAACCAACAGTTGAGCAACTCCCTTATTATAAAATTCTCACCCTTGTCCACCCATACCTTCATGTTCTTGCTACCCCTTGTTCCTGCAATCTCCTCTGCTCCATATCTTCCCCGAGATAGCTACAATTCTGACCTCTTAAGCATCCCTGAATTTAATTACTCTGTTATTAGTGGCCATGTGTTCAGCATGGTCTTACCTTTGGAATTCTCTCTCAGAATGCTCCATTTCATTTTTACCTTCTTTAAGACATGCTTTAAAACTCAGTCTTTTGTTAAAACTGCTTGAAATCTACCCTAATATCTCCTACATGGCATGGAATCATATTTTTGTTTGGCAATCATGTTATGAAATATCTTGGGATATTTTTGTGACATTATAGATACGATGTATAGTTGCAGTTGTTGTTAATGAGAAGCAATCAGGGTGTTCCTGATGTTGGGCTTCTCTCCTTCCCTTTGTAGGTGCTTAGCTATTGGTCTTCTGTTTCCCAAGTTCTCTACATTTTTCTAGGAAGAACTAGACCTGCAGTAAAGTATATGGGTGCATGACCCCTGAGTGACTCAAAATGTTTTAACCAAGAGCTGTCATATGATAGGATGGTTTGAGACGAGACAAACATAAACCAATCTTTGAACAATAGCTCTGACGAATGATATGTCTTAATCTATCTGGCTGGAATATCTGTGCAAAAGGATGAAAGTATAAGCTGCTAAAAATATAATGAGATAATATTAAGTAACTAATAGTGCAATGTTACATACATATCATAAAATCTTTCACTTAACTCTTTTTTGAAGTACAATGACACCAAGTAGTAGCCACCCAATACTCATAATATTGTTGCAATGTTCCACAAAATACAATGGAATGAACAAACACTAATCAGTTTCTTTAATGGGCCTAAATAATTATGCAGAATAACATACCAGTGGTGTACACTTGATGGTTGGTTAACGAAAGCTGATCTAAAGGAAATTGCACTCTAACAGTACTTAAAATGCAATGGCTGACCAAGGAGCCACTTCATCTTTTGTGAGCAGTGTAGCTGAAAAAGTCAACACTTTTGATGGTGGATAATATATACATGCAATCTGTGTGTGTTTCTAACTATTGTGTATTTTTTATGAAACAAACAAATTTTTGCATGTGAGAGTATATATAAGAGAGAGAGAGAGGGAGAGAGAGGGAGAGAGAGAGGGAGAGAGAGAGGGAGAAAGTTAGATAGTTGAAGTGTAAGCTTTATTATTAATGCACTGTGTAAACATTCCACCAGAATTACCTTCATCTTTTATTGCATGTTTGCATTTTTTGGTGGAGTGGGGTGGAGTTGTGTGGGATTCTATGATAGTGAGGGAAATATTGGTATAGGATTTATACAGGGATATTCAAAATGCTCTTGATACCTAGGTTCCAAATAACTTTAGTCCTTAGTTAAATTATTATTAATTGGTGGAAATGATAGAAGCAGAAATACCTCAGTCAGCTGGATCTCTGAGTTGCTGTTGGAGGAAGGTTTCCACGAAAGGTGCTCAGATAACTTCAGCTTCAATGTGGAGCAGAAGTACAGAGAGATCTTGGTGTTCAAGTCTATAGGTCACTGAAAGTGGCCACGCATATAGATAGGCTGGTAAAGAAGGCATATGGCGTTTGGTGAAATTGCCTTCGCTGGTCAGGGCATTGAGTTTAAGAGTCAGGAAGTCATATTCCAGTTTATTTTCATAGACATACATACGCAGTGTATAAATGCCATGTATCGTAGCTATATAAAACTTTGGTGAGGCCACACTTGGAGTATTACATGCAGTGCTGGTCACCCCATTACAGGAAGGATGTGGAGACTTTGAAAAGGGTTCAGAAGAGGTTTATCAGGATGCTGCCTGGATTAGAGTGTATGAGCTATAAGGAGAGGTTGGACAAACTTGGGCTGTTTTCTTTGGAGCATCAGAGGCCAAGGGGAGACCTGATAGAAGTTTATAAGATTATGAATTAGGGTAGACAATCAGAATCTTTTTCCCAGGGTAGAAATATCAAATACTGAAGGGCATAGATTTAAGGTGAGAGGGGGAAAGTTTAAAGGAAATGTGCAGGGCAAGTCTTTCATACAGAGAGTGGTAGGTGCCTGATTGAATTCCAGGAGTGTATTAGCAAATTGGTAAACCACACATGTGACTCCATTGTTCAAGAAATGAGGGAGACAAAAAGCAGGTAACTAAAGATTTGTTAACTTAACATCTCTTATTGGTAAGGTGCTGGCTTCCAGAATCAAGGAAGAAATAGCTAGTGAAGTGTAATGTTATCAAACTAAATCAATGTGGTTTTATTAAAGGTAAATCATTTTAAAGACATTTGCTAGAGTTCTTAGAAGATGTAACAAGCAAAGGTGACATAGGAGAATCTATAGATGTAATGTATTTGGATTTCCAGAAGGCATTTGACAAAGTGCCACATAAAGGGCTGGTACATGAGGTAAGAGCTCATGGTATTTGTGGAAGTGTGCCTGCATGGTTTGAAGACTGGTTAGCACGTAAAAAAAACAGAGAGTTGGAATAAGTGGGACTTTTTCAGACTTTTAGGCTGGATAGATGTAACAAGTGTGCCCCAAGGATCAGTTCTTAGCTCTCAGTTACTTATTATCTATATTAATGACTTGGAGGAGGGTTGGAGTAAAAGGTATCCAAATTTGCTGATGATACAAAAGTAGGTGGGACGGCATGCTGCAATGAGAATATTGGACTCTACAAAAGGATATTGAGTTTAGTGAGGGGTGAAAGTTTGGCAAATGGAGTTTAATGTGGGAAAGTGTGAGGTCATTCACGTTGGTAGGACGATTTAAAAGAGACTATTATCTAACTGAAGAGAGACTGCAAATGAGCTCAGTATTGAAATGCACCACAGAGACACAAGAGACCACAGATGCTGGAATCTGGAACAACAAAACAATTTCTGGAAGAACTCAGTGGGTCGAGCAGCATCTGTGGGAGGAAAGGAATTAAATCCTTTCCTGTCGCAGGGTTTCGACCTGAAATGTCGACAATTCCTTTCTTCCCACGGAATCTGCTTGACCTGTTGAGTTCTTCCAGCAGATTGTTGCTACAGAGATACACAACCCTCTGTTCTTGTGCGTGAATCAAAAAAAAGTTACAGGTGCAGATATTAATAAAGAAGGCAATTGGCATTTTGGGCTTTATTGCATGGGGGGGGGGAGGGGGTTGGAGATTAGAAATAGAAAAGCATTGTTATAATTGTCCAGGGTGTTGGTGAGGACACACATGGATAATATGTAAAGCTTTAGTCCCCTTACTCAGGAAAAAATATACTAGCAATGGAGGCAACCCAGAAGAGATTCACGAGGCTAATACCTGTGATGAGGGGGATGTCTTATCACAAATAGCTGAAGAGATTGGATCCATATCCTTCGGAGTTTAGAAAAATGAGGCTGATCTTGTTGAAGTATATGATACCTAGTCACATGAGAAGGTAGATGTTGAGAGTTTCCACTCGTGGGAGAAGTTCCAGAGAGGAGACATGGTTACAAGACAAGGGGGTGGTCAATTAAAACTGAGGTATGTAGGAATTTCTTATCACAGAAGGTAGTGAATCTCTGGAATTTTCTAACCCAAAGGGTTGTGAAGGCTGGATCATCTGGGGTATTTAAAGAGGTGATAGATAATTTTTTGAAAGATTGGGGAATTGAATGCATAGGAAACTAGCACAGACAAGGAGTTGAGGCTTGGGACAGCCAGAGCAGCCATGATCATATTGAATGGGCAGGGCAGGCTTGAGGGACAAAATGGCCTACTCATGGTCCTATTTACTTGTGTTCTTGTGTTCACTGACATACACTCGCATGCAGTGATGGTACCACTGAGCCAACAGTTGCAAAACAAACTTAAGTGTTAAATTGCAATTTGACACTGCCCCAAACATTAAAACCACATTTAATCACCAATGTTAATATACAATTCAGTGGTCTGGTGCTCAGTGACTAATGGTCAGTAATATGACATTATTAAGTGAGAACTACAATGAATTAGATGTTGTCTTCACTCAGAACACTGAGAAGCATCATGCTGCTTCTCAAAGAAATATTACTGCGTCCATGTAAAGGACAGCAAATTACTACTACTGCCACCTTATATACCATAGAACCATAGAACAATACAGCACAATACAGGCCCTTCGGCCCACCATATTGTGCCGACCTTCAAACAACTCCTAAGACTATCTAACCCCTTCCTCGATCTTAAATTCCTCCATATGCTTATCTAACAATCTCTTGAACTTGACCAACATATCAGCCTCCACCACCACCCCAGGCAGCGCATTCCATGCACCAACCACTCTCTGGGTGAAAAACCTCCCTCTGACGTCTCCCTTGAACTTCCCACCCATTACCTTAAAGCCATGCCCTCTTGTATTAAGCATTGGTGCCCTGGGAAAGAGGCACTGGCTCTCCACTCTATCTACTCCTCTTAATATTTTGTATACCTCTATCATGTCTCCCCTCATCCTCCTTCTCTCCAATGAGTAAAGCCCTAGCTCCTTTAGTCTCCTCATAATCCATACTCTCTAATCCAGGCAGCATCCTGGTAAATCTCCTCTGCACCCTTTCCAACGCCTCCACATCCTTCCTATAATGAGGCAACCAGAACTGGACACAATACTCTAATTGTGGTCTAAACAGAGTTTTGTAAAGCTGCATCATTACTTCGCGGCTCTTAAACTCGATCCCACGACATATGAAAGCTAACATCCCATAAGGTTTCTTAACTACCCTATCCACCTGTGTGGCAACTTTCAGTGATCTGTGGATATGAACCCCCAGATCCCTCTGCTCCTCTACACTGCCTAGAATCCTACCATTTAACTTGTATTCCGCCTTGGAGTTTGTCCTTCCAAAGTGTACCACCTCACACTTCTCCAGATTGGACTCCATCTGCCACTTGTCAGCCCAGCTCTGCATCCTATCAATATCCCTCTGTAAGCTTCGACAGCCCTCCACACTATCCACAGCACCACCGATCCTTGTCTCATCTGCAAACTTGCTAACCCACCCTTCCACCCCCTCATTTATTAATATCACAAAAAGTAGAGGTCCCAGAACCAATCCCTGTGGGACACCACTAGTCACAGCCCTCCAATCCGAATGAACTCCCTCCACCACAACCCTCTGCTTTCTACAGGCAAGCCAATTCTGAATCCACATGGCCAAGCCTCCCTGCATCCCTTGTCCTCTGACCTTCTGAAGAAGCCTACCATGCGGAACCTTGTCAAATGCCTTACTAAAATCCATGTAGACCACATCTACTGCACTACCCTCATCAATCTTCCTGGTCACCTCCTCAAAGAACCCTATCAGGCTAGTGAGGCAAGATCTTCCCTTCACAAATCCATGTTGGCTGTCCCTAATCAGTCAATGATTCTCGAAATGATCATAGATCCTATCTCTTAGAATCCTTTCTAGCAGCTTACCCACCACAGACATAAGGCTCACTGGTCTGTAATTCCCTGGACTATCCTTACTACCTTTTTTGAATAAGGGGGCAACATTGGCCACCCTCCAATCCTCCGGTACCATCCCCGTGGACAACAAGGACTCAAAGATCCTAGCCAATGGTTCAGCAATCTCCTCCCTTGCCTCCTGAAGCAGCCTGGGGAATATTCCGTCAGAACCCAGGGACTTATCTGTCCTAATATTTTCTAACAACTCCAACACACCCTCTCTCTTGATATCTACATACTCTAGAATATTACCTTACCAACACTGTCCTCAGCTTCATCAAGACCCATCTCCCTGGTGAATACTAAAGAGAAGTATTCATTGAGAACCTCACCCACTTCCACAGCTTCCAGGTACATTTTCCCACCTTTGTCTTTAATCGGACCTACCTTTACTCTACCCATCCTTCTGCTCTTCACGTACGAGTAAAAAGCCTTGGGATTCTCCGTAACCCTACTTGCCAAAGCCTTTTCATGTCCCCTTCTTGCTCTCCTCAGCCCCTCCTTAAGTTCCTTCCTTGCTACTCTATATTCCTCACGAGCCCTATCTGATCCTTGCTGCTTACACCTTATGTATGCTGCCTTCTTCTTCCTAACTAGTTGTTCCACCTCTCTCGTCACCCACGGTTCCTTCACCCTACCATTCCTTCTCTGCCTCACTGGGACAAATTTATCCCTAACATCCTGCAAGGCATCCCTGAACAATGACCACATCTCCACAGTACATTTCCCTTCAAAAATGTCATCCCAATTTACACTCTCAAGTTCTCGCCTTATCGCCTCATAATTCGCCTTTCCCCAATTAAATATCTTCTTGTCGTCTTTGCTCCTATCCCTGTCCTTGACAATGCTAAAGGTTATTGAGCAGTGGTCACTGTCCCCCAGATGCTCACCCACCGATAGATCTGTCACCTGACCCAGTTCATTACCTAAAACTAGATCTATTATGGCATCCCCTCTAGTCGGCCTGTCGACGTACTGTGACAGGAATCCATCCTGGACACACTTAACAAACTCCCCCTCATCTAAACCTTTGGCATTAAGTAGGTGCCAATCAATATTTGGGAGGTTGAAGCCTCCCACGATAATAACCCTGTTATTTTTGCATCTTTCCAAAATCTGCCTCCCAATCCGCTCCTCAGTATCCTTATTGCTATCGGGTGGCCTATAGAATTGTTTTACATTTATGCGGCCGAAATTCAGGGAAGTAGGTTGAAATATTAATTTTACAACAACACACACAAAATGCTGGAGGAACTCAGCAGGTCAAGCAGCATCTATGGAGGGAAATAAGTTTTGGGTCAAGACTCATCGGGACTGGAAAGGAAGAGGGCAGAAGCCAGAATAAGAAGGTCAGGAACGGGGAGGAGCACAGGCTGGCAGGTGATAGGTGAGTCCAGGTCGTAGGGGAAGATAGGTGGGTGGGGGAGGGGGGAAGAAAGGGAATGACGTAAAAAGCTGAGAGGTGACAGGCGGAAGAGGCAAAGGGCTGAAGAAGAAGGAATCCAGTAGGAGAGGACAGTAGACCGTGGAATAAAGGGAAGGAGATGGGGAATAGCTGGGCAGGTCATGAGGGCAGGGAAGGGGAAGAAGAAGAGGTGAAGAGGCCACAGGAATGAGGGAAGACAAAGGGGGGAGGTGGTGAACAGAAGGGAGGGGTTACTGGAAGTTAGAGAAATCGATGTTGAGGCCGTCAGGTTGGAGACTACCAAGGCGGAATATGAGGTGTTGTTCCTCAACCTGCGCCTGGCCTCAATGTGGCAGTAGAGGTAGTGGAGGATAGACATGTCAGTATGGGAGTGGGACGTGGAATTGAAGTGGCTGGCCACTGGGAGATCCTCGCTTTTGCGCAGGTGGAGCGAAGGTGCTTGACTAAGCGGTCACCCAATCTGCATCGAGTCTCACCGATGTAGGGGAGGCCACACCGGTAGCTCCAGATGCAATAAATTACACCCTTGGATTCACAGGTGAAATGCTGCCTCACCTGGAAGGACTGTCATGGGCCCTGAATGTTGGTGAGGGAGCAGGTGTAGGGACAGGTGTAGCACTTAGTGCAGTTGGCAGGTATAAGGTGTAGCACTTTGCATGGTTGCATGGATAAAGGTGTAACACTTATGTGCATTATGTGTATTAATTTTACAATCTTAATCTACTTGCATGATTCATGGTGGGATTCTGACAGGCAGTTAACCATATCAAAATAAAGGGCAGGTCATTTAGAACTGAAATGAGGACAAATTTCTGCACTCAAAGGGAAGCTCTGGAATTCTCTATACCAAAGGGGTGTTGAGGTTCAGTCACTGATACCACTCAAAACTGAGATCGGTAGATTTCTGGATATTAAAGGAATCAAGAGATCTGGGGATAAGGCAGGAAAACAATGTTTGAGGTAGATGCTCAGCCATGATGGAACATGCTCGAGCAGCAGAATGGCCTACTCTTGCTCACATTTCTTTTGTTCTTATAATCTTATGATAAAGCACGTGTCATCTTAAAGAGCAGATTTGAGGCAATGAACCAAGGAGTCCAGATTAATCCAAAAAATAACCAGCAGTAACAAGCTGGCAACAACCCAAATTTGGAGTTGTAAATCAGACTTCTGTAGAGGCCCGGCTACTAAGCAGGTAAAGTGGTCACCTGGTGCAGATGGGCGATTTATTTCATTACACAAATACTTGTGGAGCAAAAGAATCACTTACACAGGTTCTTGGGTCAGGCAGAAGCATCTATATTGAATTGATCTCTCTCCTGCAGGAGGGAGATAGGCATTTCACCGTGTGTTTCGCTGTACATGTGACTAATAAAAGTATCTTAATCATCTTATAGGTTGCACAAAGCAGGGCATTTTTATACACAATTATCTGCTGTTAAGCAATCTGAATCAAGAAGTTGCATGAACAGCTTCTTGATACATCACTTTCTCTGCATGATCATCGTGCACCTTGGAGACCCCTGTCTCTGGTCAATATCCAATTATAATAAGTCATTCCTTTGACTCAATCAATCAATACTTGGTTATTAACCACATCTCTCCAAAGGTCATTTACACTGAACAGATCTGTTCTTCACGCGACATTCCATCTTACTGACCATCTGCTTCCAGTAGATGTGTCACCTCTCCCTATATCTCGGCAGAGATTAATAGCCTGGGGAACAAGCTCACGCATGCTAATTATCTCAGGAAAGACCCATCATCTCTTTTCCATGTTAGTTTATATGCCTTCTATTCTGTGAAAAGGCCCATTTCCCAATCTTATGAATCCCGAGGAAACATGGCATATGCAGTGAACTCAAGTATGTCAATCAGTCTTTATCTATGTTGCTCCATGTGCCCTTGTGCTGACCTAGGCCCTGAGTTATCATGGAGTTGCTACAAACACTAATGTAATCCTGTGACATCCAGTGAAGGGAGGTTATCTTTAAGAGACAATTCCAGTGAACTGTTTATTCCTTATTTGTACAGGTGACCCTTCTGCTCAGCATACATACTCTTAGCAGTGTGGAGGAACAGAGGGATCTTGGGATCCACGTCCATAGATCTCTCAAGGTTGCCACGCAGGTCGATAGGGTTGTTGAGAAGGTGTATGGAGTGTTGGCCTTCATTAGTCGGCGTACTGAGTTCAAGGTGATTTTGCAGCTCTATAGAACTCTGGTTAGACCACACTTGGAGTATTGTGTTCAGTTCTGGTCGCCTCATTATAGAAAGGATGTGGAAGCTTTAGAGAGGGTGCAGAGGAGATTTACCAGGATGTTGCCTGGATTGGAGACCATGTCTTATGAGGATAGGTTGAGCGAGCTAGGACTTTTCTCTTTGGGGAGGAGGACGAGAGGTGACTTGACAGAGGTGGACAAAATGATAAGAGACATAGATCATGTGGACAGTCAGAGACTTTTTCCCAGGGCGACAACGGCTAACATGAGGGGACATAATTTGAAGGTGACTGGAGGAAGGTATAAGGGGGATGTCAGGGGTAAGTTTTTTACACAGAGAGTGGTGGGTGCGTGGAACACACTGCTGGCAGCGGTTGTGGGGGCAGATATATTAGGGACATTTAAGAAACTCTTAGACACATGAATGATAGAAAAATAGGGAGCTATGTGGGAGGGAAGGGTTAGATAGATCTTAGAGCAGGATAAAATGTCGGCACAACATTGTGGGCTGAAGGGCCTGTACTGTGCCGTAGTGTTCTATGTTCTATGTATTACTAAGCAGATCTAACTTTTGTGTGGCAGAACTACACTTTAGCTTACTCTGTGCTTTCACATCATGATATGCATGCTACAACCCCATGCCAGCTATCCCACTACAGTTTCCTGCCCCCATCCCCACCACTACTTTTGGCCCCTAGTAAACCTGCCCTGAAGCACCTGGCCCAACTCAGTGGCCATTTGGTGGGTTGGGATACTTCAGTGTTTAAATTATACCATCACTATCATTTTTATATGGTAATACCCTTGCATCATTTTGATAGCATCATTTATTTCATTTTGATATGTAACTTTACCCTGTCATAGTACACACACATCTGCAAAGAGAATAGCGGGTGATTCCCAAACACAGCACCAGCACAACCTGTACTGTGACCAGAACATGAGAAACTGATCCATGCATGAAAATTGACATTTATAGCCCAATCTTATATTCAGGACTATGGTTCTACCCTCAAGATCCTTTTGTGTCCTGATCTCCTTCTTAACCAGCCCATTTATTTTTTGACAGAGCAGTTCTATACATTCTGGGAAATGAGGAATGCATGCTCCCAGGTCTACATTGTATTCATTCACGTTATCCATCAGTCCATCAATCACATCATGTGTCCTTTCAGTTCTAGTCTGAAGATAAACTATCCATATCTTTCCCGAATGTAATAAAGTAACGTGGTGTAAAACAGAAGCTGGGATGATTAAGCTGTCATTGCTTCATATAAGAAATGAGTTCCTCCAATGGTGACACAATATTCTCTGTATGCCCCACAGGAGACATGGGTCAACTCCAAATCAGACAGACTGATCTTCTCCACACGTATAGTTCGACTGAAACCACTCAAGACAGCCTTCCCACCTTCTACTGGGTGTGGGAAGATTGTACTATCCCATTCCATCAGGGAAACACCCCATATCATGTCATCCCTTTCAACCTTGTAGGCACTCAATAGTGTTTACCAGACTTTGATCCACTCTGCTGGCCCCCGTAGTAATGTGAGGTGCTCTCTTTTACCAGGATCAGCAAAACGATCCTTATATCTGGAGTGTCATGAATCACATAGCCATGTATTCATGGGTTGAACCCAGGTCAGGCTCTTTCAACAGAGGTACACTCAGATTTCTGGAACTGTCTGCTGCAGCATGCAGTTGGATACCGTTTTCCAGCCAGGACTTTGTCTCTCTGCATCTGGTCAAGGCTTTGTCTCACACTGCCAGTCATCCATTCCCATAAGCAAGGCAGGTGCCAGCTCAGCTTACTCACTCTTACCCTCTCTTTCCAGGTTGATTAAGTGATTAATGATGTTGGTGCCCCTCAGTCATTTTAATCAACTGACTGAGTGCATGGATTCCCATTTTCCCAAGCACTAGACTTTTTGGTTTAGATCTGCCCTTCTGTTCATTAATCATTTTAACTCCTGTTTCAGGGAAGCCATTCATACCTGTATCTCTTGGAGTTCATTCTCCAGCAATACCCCAGTATTTTCTCCAGTCATCACATCATTTGTTAAATGGTGTTTATATTAGTGGTAGTGCGGGTAACCACTCACTGCTATAGCACCTGCTGCCCCCTGGAGGTCTATAATGGTAATCTTTAATACATTGCACTTCCCTTTAATTATGCCATATGAGCAGCCCCAATTAGGTTAGGTTGAGAATTACAGGTACATATTTATGTCTTATACTTGCAAGTACTTGTACCACTCTTCCCCTAACACTACTCTGCCTTGGGCCCATTTCATATTGGGGAGGGAGAGGGAAAAATAAATCAGCCATGATCAAATGGCAGAGCAGACTCGATGGGTCGAAAGGCCTAATTAGACCATAAAACCATAAGACATAGGAGCAGAATTAGGCCATTTGGCCCATCGAGTCTGCTCCGACATTTGATCGTGGCTGATTTATTTTTCCTTCTCAACCCCATTCTCCTGCCTTGTCCCTGTAACCTTTGATGCCCTTACTAATCAAGAACCTGCCAACCTCTGTTTTAAATATACCCAATACTCCATAGCCATCTGTGGCAATAAATTCCAGAGGTTCACCACTCTCTGGCTAAAGAAATCCATCCTCATCAATCCCTCCTCTAAAGGAACATCCTCTATTCTGAGGCTGTGCCCTCTGGTCCTAGACTCTCCCACTACTGGAAACATCCTCTCCACGTCCACTCTATCCAGGCCTTTCAATATTTGGTAGGTTTCAATGAGATCCCCCCTCATCCTTCTAAACTCCAGCGAGTACATGCCCAGAGCCATCAAACGAGCCTCATAAGTTAACCCTTTCATTCCCAGGATCGTTCTCGTAAACCTCGTCTGGACCCTCTCCAATGCCAGCACATCCTTACGTATATATGGGGCCCAAAACTGCTCACAATACTCCAAATGTGGTCTGACCAATGCCTTAGAAAGCCTCAGTATTACATCCTTGCTTTTATGCATCATGAAACCAAAGTCATTGAATATTTTTAAGGCAGCGGCAGACAGGCAACAAGTGGGTGTGTGCTTATCGCAGGTCATGGGAACACATGTTGAGGTTGCAGTAGATCAACCATTATGTTATTGAATGGTAGCACAAGCTCAGGAGGCTAAAGGGCCTACTCCTGCTCCTAATTTGTACCTTTGTATGTTTGTATGTAAGTGGTAGTGGTGACTTTGCATGGCAAAATGGTGGTGGGGGAGGTGAGAGGCAGAGTTGTCTCTGGCGCTGGTGATGAATATGAGCTGACTGGAGTTTGCAACGTTGAAGGTGTAGATTCTTCCTGTGATTGTTCCTGGATAGCTGATGAATGGAGTTTAGAAAAAGTGTCAGTAAAAATCGGAACATTTGATATAGCTTCTTATAACAAAACACTATATTTTCCATTATGTGGTCCCATCTGTCTTGTGATCTTGTCTTGTGATTTAATACTGTAAATATTGGAATCATTGTCTTTGAAGATGGCTGAGTTGTTTTGGCAGTGGCAGTGATGCTATGTAGGTGGCTTCTTGTTTCTCTTGTGATCTCTGTTGCTCAAGCTCTTAATAGATCCTCATTCATAAGCTTCCCATCCTCATTGCCCTATTTGTCTTCTCAAAAAAGTCAGGAATACACTCATCTCTCGAGATGAACTGCATGAGAGCATCTTCAAAAAGAGCCTTGTTACATCGACATTAAACACTTATTTAGGAGAGTAATCACTTTCTTCGATGATTCATTTCAGTTCCTTGGGGAAATTTTCTGCCACACCCGTACCTGCACTTGGTCCATCCCCAACAAGACAAATATTGTGCAGGTTGGTGTGCTTCTTCAGACATTTATACTAGCTACAGCTGATCTCAAGCGCATCAGCACTTTCAAAAATCTATCACTTGCCTCACTTTCCATTGTGTCATAATGATCCTATGTTTTCCTGGATCATCATCACTCTCAGGGCCACATGCTGTTGATTTTGACCTCCTCACCACATGCTGAACCCTTTTTCTGTTCTTTTTCTTATAACATCCCTGCCCTTTGTAACATTCAATGCACTTCCAGGGGTAACATTTAGGCACTAAATATTATTTTGCCCATATTGCAAAGGATCGTTTGTACTGTTGATGCTGCAAATTTTAACTGTCCATTAAATACCCACATTTCTCACCTCTGTTCATTACATCCTGCTTAGTATTAATAACTTGCCATAATTTCTCAGAGAAGGTCCAAACCTCAGAGCTGCTGGGGCAGTTTAGAGGATGCAAAGGATAAATTGTGATGAATCCTGACAATATGCAGACCTCTGAGATGTCAATGTTTTTGATGAAGACAAAATAGCTTGAGTTGGCTCAAGGCCTATTCAATTTCTAGTTGGGGTTGGGAATGAGGCTATTGCCAAGACTGTTGTGGAGACTGTGTTGTGAGATGGAGTCAAGGGCAAAGTCAGCATAAGTTGATGAGATCCTTGAAGTCCTTCTACCAGTGGGTGCTGACTGCCTTTTCACCTGAGATTATTCCTCCTCTGTTAGCTCTCAGATGCATGGGTCCGAGGGCCAGCAATGATCTTGACAGTGCTGAAGAAACCACTCAGGTCATAGCTATCACCAACTTGCTGGACTTCCATTGCTCTTTCCACCCACTATCTGTTATTGAGGACATGAGTACTTTTGTACCTTGGCCTTCAGATACCTGCAAAGCTGTTCTTTTATCTCTTGAGATATGAAAATATTTCCAGCTCAAGATCACCTTGCACTTAGAACATAGAACAGTACAGCACAGAACAGGCCCTTCGGCCCACAATGTTGTGCCGACATAGCTATTCCCTTCTACCTACAGAATGCCCATATTCCTCCATTTTTCTCTCATTCATGTGCCCATCCAAGCCCCTCTTAAAAGCTCCCAATGAATTTGCTTCCACCACCCTATCAGGCAACACATTCCAGGCATCCACCACTCTCTCAGTAAAAAACGTACCCCTCACGTCTGTTCTGAATCTACCCCTCTCACCTTAAATGCATGCCCTCTGGTATTGGATCGCTCAATAATGATATCATTATAATGGTATTATGGTATATATAGTGCCATTATTTAGTTCCT
The DNA here is from genome assembly GCF_009764475.1 of Pristis pectinata. Classification (NCBI taxonomy): domain Eukaryota; kingdom Metazoa; phylum Chordata; class Chondrichthyes; order Rhinopristiformes; family Pristidae; genus Pristis; species Pristis pectinata. Next base: position 51,718,594 of record NC_067406.1, on the reverse strand, counting down.
GGGTCTGCTGATTATTTTCATCAAATGCTCCTGAAGCAAGAGTATCCTGACATTCCAAGTTTTTTTATTCCAAAATAAACTTTATTCATCATAAAAAACAAACTATATACAATAAAACAGTGCAAACTTTTACATTCATGTACGGATCAATCATTAGTGTTACCTTTCACATTCCAAGTCCCAAAATTCAGTCTGAGGAGTAGAAGATGCCTGTGTGTAATTTCTTTTAATGAGGACTGTCCATTTTACACGAGGAACCACACAGTCTTGTTAGAGTGACGCCTTGGACTAATGGCAAAGAGGTCCAGGACTATTGGAGAGCAGGCAATGCTGCACAGACATAGACCTGAAAACAGATGCCTGGCAATCCTCTGATCATCTAAGGGGGCTTTTGCTACAATTTGAGCCAAGGTGACCCCTAAACGGTAAGTTTGAAATTATTTTTCTATAGCCATTTTTCTATATATTTTTCTTATATTTTCTATAGTATTTCTACAAACCCCCCCAGAAATCCCACAGGCTGATACCATCCTCAACCTTTCCTTGCTGGCTGTCATACCTGCCAGCTCTCCAGGTTTGACCTGGAGTCTCTGGTAATGTTTGAAAATGGGGGACTCAGCAGTGAACTTTGGGTCATTCAAGCTCGGGCCTGTGCATGCAGCCTTTTGGACCCCAAGCTTCAATTGGTTCACGTGCATCTGACTTATTTCCATATTTTTTATGACATAGAAGGAGGCTATTCAGCCCATTGAGTCTATGGGAGCTCGCGGACCAATCTGATTCCGCACGTATTTTGCTGTAAGCTATTCTCTCTCCAGGTGCCCATTAACTCCCCTCTGATTGTCCCACCACCCACCTATGCCAAGAGTAATTTACAATGGCTAATTAACCTGGAAGGTGGGTGGAAGCTTAGGGCATTCAGGGAAAACCCACAGGTCACGGGGATGACATGCAACTCCACACTCACAGTACTGGAGAGCAGGATCAACCCAGGTCACTGTGGCTGAGATGCAAAGCCATTAGTTCTTAACTTTCCCACTAGATGGAGCTCTTCCACAGATATAGATGCTTATTTTAAATGTAACATACTAATAAGACGCAGACGGGGGTCATTTGGTTCAAGTCCATGTAGATTCCCAGCAAATCACTCCCAGTTGCTCCGCTGTCTTATTCCCCTTCAGCTTATTCTCTGTCACATGCCCACAATCATCCCCCTTTTGATTTTTTTTTACCAATCACCTACAATTTACAATGGCTTGTTCAAATATCTTTGGGATGTGGGAGGGAACCCACGCAATAACACAGGGATAACATGCACACTCCACATAGAGAGCACCCTTGAACCGGGCTCTCCAGAGCTGTGAAGCAGCCGCGCTACCCTTTGCGTCAAGGTGCTGCCCATCTGTGCAATTGGAGCCTGGGGCCTGAAAGGTCAGAGGATCAGCCGCTCGCAACATTTCCTGGGTTTGAGGTGTGCAGCTTGTACCTTCCCCCAGCGTCGCTTCCACTCAACCTTCCTGCCACCCCCAAGCCGCCAAACTGCTGTAGGATTTTAATTCAGAGGAGATTCGGGGCTCAAGAGTTTTATTTAAGACACCCTGCAGCTTTCCACATTTGTTGTGGTGATTGCATTACATATCTCTGTTTGTCATTTATCCTCACTGTGGACCTATATGACCTGACCAAATGCAGCAGAGCCTGTGCAGCGGCTGTGCTTCTGGCGACGGGTCAACGGGTGTCGCTCTCCACAATAGCTTCAATTAACTGGGCCGGGCAGCGTTTTCCACCTGCCGTTGCATGGCTAATGACATTTCTTGGTTAACTGTGGTGTTTCTGTACAGCGGACAAACAGCTTCGCTCCTACGATGGTGAGAAACTAAAACTGCGGTACTGTCACAAAGTGTGAAATGGGAATTCACAAACCTTATGACATATCTATCAATCGACTTTTCTAATTTTAACACATAGACCTTACACACAATAAAACTTAATAAAGCATCGCTGTGTATATTTACGAGGAACATGGAGTCCAACATTGAAATGAATATCAGTCTGGATTTTAATGAGCTCTGCCAGATTTTGCTTTGTCTCTTTCGCTTTATAGGGGTTTTGCCAGAGACAGATCTAATGGTTGGGCTAAACGAACATATGGCAAGTCAGCATAACATGCACAAGCACAAAGCATTGATCTAGCTGGCAATGAATGAATTTATAGGAAAACCAATAAATTATTCAGGCTTCAATTGATTTTATTTTGTAAAACCGCAGTCTATTTGGCTTCTGTTTTTAAACATGCACACAACAAATCGCTACAAAATAAGCGGTTATGGAAACACGCGTGGTTTGTACGTTACACTGCATTTGTTTTCAAACGTGCACACGATGTATCGTTGCAAAATAAGCGGTTGTGGAGATGCTTTGTACCTTAAACTGCATTTGTTTTAAAGCGTAAACACGATTTATTGTTTAATAAACGGACCACGGAAAAAAATGCACCGCCCCCAAAGAACAGTTTGAGCAGATGGATTTACGGAATGGAAGATATTCTGAAGATAAAATAACTGATAAAACTGCAATAGTTTTTATATGAATCTCTGTATAACGGTACATAAAACGTATACGCCTAAATACTGGAATATAGCACCGAGTTAAAGACAAATAGATGGACGGCCTGAGATGATATATAAAAACAATGAGATATTTACCACAGGCAGTTTTTCGTGGAAAATGCAACTCTACATTTATAACTCCAAATTTATGACATATTTGAATAGTAGCATCGCAATGATAAAAATCAGATATAAACAAATTCATCAGCTACGGATGCACTTAATGTGTTGTAATCTATAGTGTACACGTTTGTAAAACTTGTCATTAAAGTAATTGTTTGCTATGAATGTTGATAATCTCCTGTTATCCATCAACCTTATATTTGATCCATTCAGGCTTCGGGGCAACTCGCAGCGTGGGCGCCGTGGGGTTGATTGACACTTGCGTGTACCAATCGACAGGGGAGCTCGGCGGAGCTGGAGCAGCAACATTGCATTGTGACGTTACGGAAGGGCGAAGATATAAAAGGCAGCGTGGCTGCGCGGTTCGGTTCAGTCTGAGCCGAGTAGAGTGCGTTCAGTGGTTGGGAGCAATGGACTTACTGAGGACTATCACTTACCAGCAAAACGCAAAGATGTGCGACCAGCCTCTCAGCAAATCCGCAGATCTCTGCTTCAACAAAAGACAGGAAGACTTAACGTGCACCAATACGGAGTTGTCCCGGATTATAACTGATCCCGCTACTGGCAAATGTTACTGTCGAGGCAAAGTGCTGGGAAAGGTAAATCAAAGCTGCATTTGGAGTGAATGAAAGAAAACGGCAGTAGGCGTGCGGGCTGTGCCACGGTGTTGCACGATCTGGTTCCATCAGTGAATGCATCCTTACAAAGTTTGAAGCGTATGAAAGGAGTTGATTCGGGATCACATCGTCTCTGTAGAATGAGAAGTAATAACAAAATCTCAGCAGACCAGGCAGCAGGTGTAGCGAGGGAAAGAATTAACCTTCCAGGTCGATTACCTTTGGTAGAATTGTTGACTTATTACCTGCAGAATTTACAGTGAATCAAGTGAGCCCGCGGCTCTTAAGCTTTCACTAGTCCAGCTAGGTTTTTTTTCTAAAATTTAAATGACGATACTTGAAAGTTACGACTTTCTAACTAGAACATAATGTGAATTGTTTTCTTGCTCAGGGTGGTTTTGCCAAGTGCTACGAGATGACAGACCTGACCACGAACATCGTCTATGCTGCAAAAATCATCCCACACACTAGAGTAGCTAAACCCCATCAAAGAGAAAAGGTAGGTACCCTTGCGCATGAGTTAAAGTGGGCGCTTCTGCCGCTTTGTTTGGATATAGATCAGTGTGACGCTGAAGGTCACCGGCTTCAGTTGCACTCATCGTAATTTTATTTCAATAAAACCAGCATTGTTGAAGCTCCTGTTTTTTGATGGTTTTCATTCCTTCTCTTGAAACTCAGATTGACCGAGAAATTGAGCTGCACCGAACGCTACACCACAAGCATATCGTGCACTTCTACCATCACTTTGAAGATAAAGAAAACATTTACATCCTATTGGAACACTGCAGCCGAAGAGTAAGCATTCGCCCTTTCCCCCACAAAATCTCGAGCAATTTCTTGGTGTATTTTTAAGGAAGTGCAATGATTAATTTTTATCTTTGTTCTTAAATAATTCTAGTCAATGGCTCACGTACTGAAAGCTCGAAAAGTACTGACAGAACCAGAAGTACGATACTACCTCCGACAGATAGTCTCGGGACTGAAGTGTCTGCATGAACAAGGAATCCTACACAGAGACCTCAAGCTAGGTATGATCTTTTTTACACTATTCTTCCCAATTAAATGGGTAGAATTAAATTGTAGGGAAAGCTAATTATTAATTTTTAATCTTTTTTTAATTGCAGGTAACTTCTTCATTAATGAGGCCATGGAGCTGAAAATAGGGGATTTTGGGCTGGCAGCAAAGCTGGAACCAGTGGAGCACAGAAGCAGGTAAAGGATTAGGATACACTTTAAATTTTTAATAGTTAAGTGATTGCAAGATGTGTGTAATAACCTCAGCATTTTATTCTATAGAACTATCTGTGGCACACCAAATTACTTGTCTCCTGAAGTTCTCAACAAACAAGGACATGGCTGCGAATCTGATATCTGGGCATTGGGCTGTGTAATGTAAGTATCCCACTTGGATCTTTCTTTTGAAATGAACATAAATGGGTTCATCTTTCACATTAAATGAGAGCTAGCTGACTCGTGCAAATCAGAGCCTTGAGTGCTCAGCCACGTGTGCTATTTGAATGACTTTTTGCTCCAGAAAGTTTGAAGAAAAAACGTTCACACTGCAATTAATTTGTTTCATGCCCATTTTGTGGTTCCACTAGGAAGGCACTAATGGTTGAATTGTATTCATTGCAGGTATACTATGCTGTTGGGGCGACCCCCATTTGAGACGACTAACCTAAAAGAAACTTACAGATGTATAAAGGAAGCAAGATACACAATGCCATCATCACTGTCGATATCTGCAAGACAATTGATAGCCAGTATGCTAGCAAAAAATCCAGAAGATCGACCCAGTCTAGATGACATTCTGCATTATGATTTCCTTACTCAGGTTTGTGGTGCAAGAATTCTTGATTTAATTTTTTCAGTTTTACTTTTCTGTACATGCAATGAACTTCAAACAACCAAAAATCTAAACTTTGACCTTGTACTGCAGGGGTTCACACCTGAGAGACTGTCACAGACCTGCTGTCACTATGCACCAGATTTTCACCTGTCCAGTCCTGCCAAGAACTTTTTCAAAAAGGCAGCTGCAGCCCTGTTTGGTGGGAAGAAGGATAAAGTCAAGTTTCTGGACAATCATAGTAAGTGTATAGTGACTACATATAAAATTTTCTGGTTAACTACAGTAAATTAGCTAAAATGTAACAGGGATGACTGCAATTTGTCTCTTGCCAGTCTCCATTCTAGATTAAAAGTATGAGTAATTATTGGAGAAATTCAAGTTTTAACTTGGCTCAACAAATGCTGCTTGGTAATAAGTTTTTTTTTAAACAGACAAACTGGGAAAGGATGACATGGATGAAATTTACAAGCTGAAGAATGACTTGAAGAAAATATCATTAAGCAAGCAACTGAACAGAAGTCAATCAGATGAGGTAGGTTGGTTGATAACATTTTGACAACATTGCGTGAAGTTTGCTAAGTCTCAATGCAAACATCTACCAGATCTAGCACTCTCCTGAAATGTGCATTTTTTTCCCATCAGGAGTCAAAGTTGACCAGCAAGCCACCAATTATCCATGTCAAACCTGAGAGCCCCTTGCCACTGAAGGATAATGAACAGCAAATCAGAGATTCAATAAGGATGATAGTGAGAGGAACTTTGGGAAGCTGCAGCAGCAGCAGTGAATGTAAGTACAAGATGGAAATTAATGACAAGCTTTGCTAAAATTCTCCTAGATGAGTCTGAACAATTCAATATAATTCTAATTTGAGATGGATGTGCTGACCTAGCAACTAAATTTATTTGAATATCAGTTTGCAGATTGCTATAGTATCTTGTTTTCTACTTTCAGCACTTGAAGACAGTACCATGGGAAGTGTTGCTGACACAGTTGCTAGAGTATTAAAGGGCTGCCTAGAAAATATGCCAGAAGGTAAGCACTACTGCAATCAGTTTAATTCAGTATAGTGATGAAGATTAGGCACTGATATTTTGCTGGCCTTAACACTCTACTAAGCACCTGATTTTCTTTCTCAGGAGATCATTTGCCAAAACAGCAGTTGAGCTTCTCCTTCCAATGGGTCACCAAATGGGTGGATTATTCTAATAAGTATGGCTTTGGGTATCAGTTGTCTGATCACACAGTTGGTGTCCTCTTCAATAATGGAACCCACATGAGCTTGTTGGCAGATAAAAAGTAAGTTATCTAATGATTTGATTTATTTTTGATATTTAACTGACTCTTAAAACTGAATTATTAACTTATGACATATCTTCCTTTAGAACCATCCATTACTATGCAGAGCTGGGCCAGTGTTCTGTCTTCTCAACACTTGATATTCCTGAGAAGTTTGTTAGCCAAATGACTATTCTGAAATATTTTGCACACTACATGGAAGAAAATCTAATGGAGGTAAGGCTCCTTGCAAACTCATTTTGAGCTGGATTCATGCTTCTAAAGCTGCAAATATAATTTTGCTTGCTGTCTAATACTCTTATTTTGGTAGTGACACTTTGATAAGCAAAACCTCTGACTTTTCTACTTAGGGTGGTGATCTGCCTAGTTCTGTGGATGCCCAGAAATCTAGATTGTGTCTCCTTCAGTGGTTAAAGTCAGACCGTGCACTAATGATGCTCTTTAGTGATGGCACATTCCAGGTAAGAATTGTAATTTTTTCCCATTAGTATTTACTTGCAACTAACATGTACTAGAAGTGGAATGCAGGGCAAATTGGACCAGTTGCTTGATGGTGCCTGGGTAAAATTGAATTGCCCTACCTATAAGGGAAATTGGATGAAAATACACCTTTGTGCCAACCAGAGGCATATTGACATATAATTGCAAATAGTGGAATCATCTCACCAGAATAGATTAAACTTAGAGGAGAAAAGATGCGACCATTCTGTAACTTGTGCTGCTGTTATGAATTAAAGATGGGTTATGAATTAATGATTAGCTATGAAGAATGATCATAAGTAACTGTCTTGTATTTTACAGGTGAATTTTTATCATGATCATACAAAAATTATTCTTTGCAATCACAATGAGGAATACCTACTTACCTATATCAATGAAGATAGAGTTTCTGCTACATTCAAGCTATCAACACTGCTGATGTCTGGATGTTCACAAGAACTTCGTACCAGAATGGAATATGCATTGAATATGGTGCAACAAAGATTTAATTAAGGTTGGACTGAGAAACCTGGCTATGCCTTCCTTCAGTTTGGAAGTGCCTCAAGTTGACCATCTGCCAGATGGTACGAAGGACTTGTATTTTGTTTGGTGTGCTGGGCTGGTACCAGACAGATGCATTTTACAATCCTTCTTCGTTAGACTGACATTAAGTGGATGACTACCTGATATGTGGCAGCTGCCTGAGGAACTTCAGTATTTTTGCATTGAGGACTATGCAGTGCAACTGTTGCAGCAGAGCAAGGTCATGAGTTGTGACTTGATGAGCAAGAGGAAAGTGTGTGGCAAGTGAAGTTGAGAAAGTATTAAAGTAATTGGGCTTTGCAAGTTGTAAAGAGACTTTTTTTAAACACACAGCTTGTGCTGTTGAGTTAATCAGACTTGAGTGCTTGGAAGAGAACTAAAACTCCAAACACATGTTGTACCACATCTTGTGGCTGGACGTATTCATTCCTTAATTTATTCTGCACTGAATATTTATTATTTATTGAAGTATCACTCGTGCACACATTCTGAAATGTTGAAATGCTGAGCAAGTTGTATGTTAAATATTAATAAAGGTTAAGTTCATTGTGTATGAAATAGTCTTTGTGAACTCTGTTTGCACTTGCACACAAGGGGTTGCTATCTACAGGTAGCCTGCAGAGCTTGATGTGACTTGAATTGAGAATGGATGGAATTATGGAAATTTAGTTGGTACATTAACTTGTGTATAACTTGAACTACTGTTCTAATTCAATCAATGCTGATGAAAGACTGGGCAACATTTTAACTCATTTTTAAAAACATGCAGTATTGAGCAATTAGTGAACTTTCAGGGCAGTTGCTGCTCAGTGCCTTTTTTTTTACCAGAAATCAGTTTTTCTTTCCACAACATTGGGGTGGAAATTGATTAAGTTGAAAGCTAAATTAGTGTCAAATGTAAATTACAGTAATATTCAACAGTCACTTTGAAAGGTAATTTAAACATCTTTACATATAAAGTAACATTTTATCTTGTTGGAATGAAGTTAGTACAGGACAGTGGGATTGGGTTAGGTAATATGCTGGGCACATATTGCCAATATTTATACACAGCACAAAGTATTTGAAGGGTTTCCATTACTAAAGCCTCCAAGCTGTTGCATATGGACCCTGATAAGTTGCACTTGCTGTGCATCTGTAATGTAGACAGTAAATGGAGTAAGACAAAGGTTGGCTGCTAGAATGGGTTTTAAGGTGTTTTAAAACAATAGACACTTCCTTTAATTCCCCACAAGGGCTTTGCTGCCATTTGCAAGAAAGTGAGGTAAAGGGATTTGGATGCATGAAGTCATGGAATTTACTGAAGATTCCCAGTTCAGTGAATTGAATAGGTTTGACTTATTGAGAGCAAATTTTGAACAATTGGGCAATTTACATGGTGTTAAGCATTTAAGATATTGAAGAATACCTAGTGCAGATAAAGGTTTCTGGACAGATTAATGAAGTACAAGATGCATGAACTTTGATTTGTAAAATGTGAAAAGTAATTTTAGGCAAAATAATGATGTAGATTTGATTCCGTCTGAGCAAATGGACTGAGCTAGCAGCTTAGTATAAGTGAAATTCTCTTGAAACAACTAATGACTCAGCAAGTACAATTAAAACTTATTTAGCCACTAAACTGGTTTGAGGGCAATAAGATCTATAAAATTGATAGGCAGAGATGGGGTAGGTAAGCAGAATCTTTTTTACATGGTAGCAGTATCAAAAATGAGTGGAGAGATTTAAGGTGAGGGAAGCTGTTTAATGTCTAATTTGCTGCCAGAGGAGGTTGTGGAGTCGGATGCAATTATTGTGTTTTAGAGATTTAGACAGGCACTTAAATAGGCAAGGCATTGAAGGATACAGACTTACTGTTGGGTAAGTGATATTAATATACATGGCCAAAAAAATTGGCATAGATGTAATGAGCCAAAGGGCCTGTTTCTGTGCTGTTCAGTTCTGACTCTATGAATTACTACATGTTCATTTCATATTATAGTAATACCTGAAGACCTGAGGGTTTTAAGCAGCCTGCAAAAGTGGAGGGATCAGGATGTGTGGAAGCTGTTAGAAATGCTGGCATTAATGATTATAAAAAGGACTCTAATAGCTTCTGAGTCCTGCTGCCCTCAGCAGTGGAATATGTTCAATCATCAGCTCTGGTTTTCAAGGGCTTTTTGTAGTTAGAACAGTCATAAAGGTGATTATTTGACCCTTCTGAAGGATCATTGGACTGAAATGTTAAGTGCTTCTCTTTCCACAGATGCTGCCTGACTGAGTATTTTAAGTACTTTGTCTAATTCTGGTTGATCAAATTGCATTAATTTGTTGCCTTTAACATGGTAAAATCAAACTCCTATTAGGATAGATTCAACTACATGCACTTTAATGTATAGAAAAATAATTTTGTGTTCTAAGACTGAAGAACATAAGTGGTAGAAGTAGGAGTATCGTCGACTGATGACTAATCTGTGGAATGAATAGTTGATGATAACACAAAGCAAAGAGTAAAGCAGAATCCATAACAAAGGCTGGAAAAATGAAAGCAAAATTCATGTAGCCTTGTTCCCATCAAGTTATGATGAGTTGGAAACTATCCAATGTCCACATGGTAACTAACATAGTCTCCCACAGCCTTCGCACCATTGTCTGTTTTGTCTGAGGATCATTTTCTGTTAAATTTAAATATAACAAAACTATCAAGAGGTGTCATTACACACTGACAGCAGGAAGTATTTGCCAAAGACCCACTGGGTAATATCAACAAATTGGTTTAACATAATTGATTTTGGCTCTTTAATGTTCTTTCTATACTGACTTCTGTCAGCAGTTACTTTATCTCCTTCCATATTTATTCAGCTCATTTTGCTCTTTGGTCCTTCATCAAAGCTGATTCCTGCTGAAACTGGCTGGCTTTGTGTTGCCTGTGTATTTAACCATTTTACATTGGCTTCCATACAGAATTCATACTTCTAAAGTAAAGCAAAAGATCCCAGTAATATTCCCTGGTCACCTTGATTGTATTTGACCTCCTATCTTACTGTTAACAAGGATTTATTGCTTTCTTTGACTTTGTCTTAACTTTGCCTTGACTTTGCCTTAAGCTTGTATAACATTTTTTAATGAAGCATTTTGCCAAAGGATTTCTAGAGGTCTGTGTGCTTAAGTCATAAGGCTTCCCACTTGGTCCACCTGGAATATCACCTTTCAAAAGTCAAGGAGATTAAACATGATCCCTCCTTTTGAAGTCATGTTGGCTGCTGTTCTCAAGGATATTGTAGTGCAGTGGACCTTTGGGTTTATGCCTGACTGATTTCATTAATTTGTCTTATGGATGTAAGACTACAGCCTCTGTTCTGTAGTTACAGAAATAGAAGATCAATGTTAGCTTGAGTACTAAGAAATCTTAATTCTACAAGAAAAATTAACCAATGTTGTGAAAGTTTAAGGCTGGCTTCAGTCACTTGAAAGTTCTTGAAAAAGTTCATCAAATGAATGGGAAGCTTTAAGAAGGCTAGAAGTTAACCATAGGTGAATTTAATCTTCTACAAATCTGCAATTCCTGATCTCTTCAGAAAACAACAGAAATCATTAATGGTCAGCCAACAGCTGTAGCTGGACACACTTCCTACACATGTGATTGCCAGGAACAGGACCCCGTGGGTCTGAGCTGCCCTGCTATGAAGTACCCTTAAATTAAGCTCCTTAGTTAACCTCAATTAAAATACTGACCACACTGGGAACCTTATTCCACAGCAAGTTTTTTATTCCAAAATAAACTTTATTTATAACAAACAAACTTTACACAACCATAAAACAATACAAACCTTTACATTCATGTACAGATCAATCATTAGTGTTACCTTTTTATTATATTCCACAGCGAGTATTACTTACTGCAATGTAAAGTCCAACAAACTGTAGTAGGAAAAACAGTAGAAACACCCACCTGATTCTAGTTACTAATTACACATTAAGCAACAGATGAGCCTGTACTGTTTATCACCTCTGGTGGTCACTGGTATTGTGATGTATTTGACCTATAAGGGTGTTAAAAGACTCACCACCCACCAATCTGACAGGCAAAAATATCAGTATCGGACCACAGACTAGCATTGAATTACGCAAACACCCACATATTCTACTTATCACGGACTTACCAAAACCCACTCTCTGAAGACCACTGCATTCAAACAATGTTGTGGTTTCTCAGCCTCCCTGTTTAAAAGTCAAACAGCTGACTTCAAATGAAGTCAATTGAAAGGATTCTGTTAGCAACAGGCTCCCCAATTACAATTATAAATGGTGCCCCTCTCAAGCTGGTTTGTTTACTTCCTCATCAGAAATGGCAAACCCCAGCTAAAAGCTTCAAATCCACGGTGAGATCTCTGTAAAAGTCACTAGCTTTGACTACTAAAGTTAGGACAAGCACGAAAAAAACACACTTACACCCACTTCCCAAACCTTTACTCTGAAAGCATAGGGATTGGAAACTCATGGGGGAGAGCCACATGATGGAATGCAGGAAAGAAACCACAGTCGGTGCAAAGGACAGTCTAGTCCACTGAATTAGAGTCGTAGAGTTACACAGCACAGAAACAGGTGCTTTGGCCCAATTGATCAATGCCGACCAAGATGCCCCGCCCAAGCTAGTCCCATTTGCCAGCGTTTGGCCCCTAGCCTTCTAAATCTTTCCAATCCATGTACCTTTCCGACTGTCTTTTAAAAGTTGTTATTGAACCTGCCCATCCGACTGAATGCTCGAACCAGTGCATTTTGTATGAGCAGCCCCTGGTTCACAAGCAGTCACATCTCTTTACAAGGACAGTCCTGACCAAGATCTTGACACCCTAGCCCCCATCAGCTGGTGTACTGGAATATTGCTAGTGTTATCCAAAGCCACCAGCCATGGTACATGAGGTCTGACTTTTGCAAACAGCAGAAGTGAGACAACTGAAAAACAGTTGGGATATAGCCTATATAGTAGCAAATGGATACCTTAGATGTACCTCAGAAAATAGTGTGATGTGCTGAGGAGCTGAGCAACATGATGAAGGAGCAGCTTGGATGATGCAAATCATCTGTGGGTGTCAGATGCTTTGAGGGCTCTTGAGTTAACCAAGGGTTGAATGAAGACTCACTTCCATCCTAATGGAGATGAGAAGGTTCACCTTGTCAGTGAAAATTTAAGAAGAGTCACACCAAATCAGAGCATTAAACATTCTGCAGTTCATTGTATGCTGACAAGTGATCTTACTGCTTAGTCCAAGATAACACAAAATTGTTGTGCCTTCCAATCTTGCTGCTCAGTTATGAGCATAACAGACTGACATATCCTTCCGAAAGCAAAATGGTGGAAACATTCAGTGGGTCAGGCAGCATCTATGGAAAGAGAAACAGAGTTAATGTTTCAGACCATTCAACGGTTACATTTAACTCGCAGAGAGGGTGGGGACGAATGGATAGAACAAAATATCTCCGATAGAGTGAGGCCAGGATTGCTGTGGTGAAAAGCTGTGGATAAAACAATCTGGTTGATAGGTGAATGAGGAAGGATAGAGAAAGAGAAAACACAAATAAAGGAGCATGTAAAATCTGTGAAATGCAGACATGTAGGAAATGGGCAGCAGGTCAGGCAATGTTGGTAGAAAGAGAATATTTGGGTCAATATTACAGATGGACGATCCACATCAGAACTGGCCGGTTCTGAAGCAGAGAAAATGAGTTAACTGGAATTTTTCAATTCTATATTAAGTCTAGAAGGCTGCAAGAAGCCCAGATGGAAGATGAGATGCTGTTCCTCAAGCCTGCATTGCAGAAGGACACAGACAGGTAGGTCAGGGGTGGAATAGGATGGGGAATTAAAGTGACAGACAACTGGAAGTCAGATTCACCCCTAAAGACTGAATTCCTTGTAGCTTGCAGGTTTTAAGAATCAACCTACAAAGTGCCAAGCCAGGAAGGAGGGGCAATTTCATTCAAGGACATTTAAGAATGAATCCAACAGCTCTCAGGAACACTTTATTTTCCCACAAATGCTTATCCAATTGCCTTTTGAAGAGCTTTGATGGACACTGTCCTGACCATCCTGAAAAACAGTGAGTTCCAAATCGTACTACTCTCTGCATAGTAAGTCATGTGTCTCTTCGCCTTTGAATTACCACTAATGGAAGCAGCTTCTCTCTACCAATGCTATCCAAGTCTGTTATTACCTTGCACACTTCTTTCAAATTTCTTAATCTTCTTTGTTCCAATGAGAACTTTTCTCCGGTCTAACATTGTAGTTTAAGTTCCTCATCTGGTAAATCTTTTCTGCACAGTTTCAAGGACTGGGGAAACACAAGTGGAGTTGCTGCAGCATAGCTCCAGTGACCCAGGTTCAATTCTGACCTCCAGTGCTGTCTGTGTAGAATTTGCATGTTCTCCCTGTGACTGTTCCTTCTGAATGATTTGATTTTCACCCACATCTCAAACGCACGTTAGTAAGTTAACTGGGCACTATGAATTACTTCTGGTGTGTGGGTGAGTTGTAGAATCTGGGGGAATTGTTGGAAGTGGGGGCCAGGGTGGAATACAATGAGATTAGTGGGGGATTAGTGTAAATGGGTGCTTGATGATCTATGTTGGCTCAGTGGGTTGAAAGGCCATTTTCCAGGCTGTACAACACTTTGACTCCATGACCCTCACATTCTCCTAGCAAGCTATCCAAAAGTCAAGAAAAACTTGTATTTACACAGTGCTTTTCAAGATTTCATGAATTTCCAAGATGCTTTCCAAAAATGAAATGAAAGCACTGCCATAGAAAATGCAGCAGCCATTTTCCACTCAGCAAGATCCTGCAAACAGCAGTGAGATAAAGATCAGATAATCTGCCCTTTCTTGTTATGATCTATGAAATATTAAACTAATTTGCCTTTTTTTTAGCATAAAGGTCGGAATGAGGAGGTGAATAGGGGGCACTTCTTGCCCTTGCCCTCAAAGGCATGTACCATTCCACTGCAGAAAGATAGTGATGTTCCTTTATCAATGCTGATTCAAAATCTCACAGCCCTGTGGGAACATTATCACCATGTGGATCTCAGCAAGGCAGCTCACCCTCACCGTCTCAAGAGAAGCTAGAGAAGGGGAACAAATGCTGGCATTGCTCTCAGCACCTGTGAGTATCTTATCCAGAAAACTTCCAAAGAAACCACAGCAAATGTAATTCAGTTATTGCACAATTTTATAAACTGAACATTTGTTCTGAAATTATTGCCTAATTTATACTGAAAGAATAAAGAACAAACAGCCCTCAGCGAAGGTATAAATAGAACAAAGAAGATGAAATATTTATAAGCTCTTTGTAATTATGGCTATCATGACTGTAACTATATTGCACAGAGCAAAAACTCCCACGATTTGTTAATGCAGGTGAGGAGGAAATGCCCTTTTTATGCTTACTGCTAACTGCAAAATGACTTCAATGACAGTCTATTTTTAGGGGTATTTTGTGCTTGAGGTGTATTCATCAAGCTTGGAGACAATCACTGCATTTATTAGATCGCCACTTCATCTTTTGTTAATCAGAGAAGAACATCAGAATCCATATGTCATTGGAAACATCACCAGCACAAGTCATACATTGAATGACAATTTGCTCATGAAAGCCATTTGATAGGAAACTGCAAGCACTCAGCCTGTGATCTAAGTGTCATATTATAACATAGTTATTACATTATATTACTTGTTAACGACTTGACTGTGACTGACCCTTAGCTGGGTTTAGTCACTTAATTATTGCTTCTTATAATGAAGTTCCCTTCATGAAAATGCTGCCTTTTCTAACAGTTCAGGACCAGCCAACATTATGGATGAACTCGATACTGTGATGTAAATACTCCACAACCATTTCCATGCACCGACATTACCCGCCCTCCTCCCCCCACCCAAACCTCCACTTTGATTGAGCTGTATTTCTGGAAGAAAGCTGGAAATTCTGGAGTTGTAGCTTATTCTACTGAGTTTCAGCTCATTATTCCATTTCTTCTGGCCTCTGCTGGCAGTTGTTCCAGAATAAAACACACCTTTAAATAACAGAAATTCCACAAATTATATTGGCAGTTGTAATTTCTTACTTTATTCCTATTCTCTTTTGCCACCCACATAAAGGCAGGTGAATTCTGGAAACAGGGACGGAGGAGAAAGGCATGTTGATAATTATACAGTGAAAGGAGCTCCTGAGCAATTTTCCTCCCTGCCTGTCCTGGATTCACCAACAAACAAACAATGGTGATTGAATGGCTCAAATATCAGGAGGCCATTCAACTGTGGAAGCCATGATAGCTAAGGGTTGTTCCATGAGCTCATGTAGTTTCCAGCCGTTAGCATAGTTCCCATTTGATCTTTACTCTCCCTAACTCAGATTGGGTAGACCTAACACAGCTAAATCAACACAGATCAGCAATGAAATTTGATTTGTTTTGGTCAGTTCTGTACCAGACATTGGCTTACTAAGTTATCAGGATAGCTGGAATCCTTCAGATGTTGTAATTTACTGGTGTCACTAAATAGGCTATAATGTGTGTGAGCTATAAATTATTGTGATTAAAAGCTTCAAATGACATTCATTTCTGATCCTTAAAGTGACCTGTGATTAAAAAATTAGGCTATAATTACAGTAGCCTGGCAACAACGTGATAAATAGGGTGACCATTTTTCCAGCCTTTGAAAATCAGGAGTCCTCTGGCTGAATACTCAATCCCTTCTCTCCCGCACCCTTGTGTTGGTTGTAGGTTGAAAAACACATTGATGAATACAAAGCTTCCATCCAACTTCAAAACATTAAAAAGAGAAAAGACTCTGCTAATTGTTACAACACTAATAACAAGTAAACTAAAATATGGCAATTCTTACAATTAAGCAACTATTGCATTCGCAACCCTTTGCCTTCTACAGTGCAATGCGTTTTGTGGGTTGTATTTTTCTTTTGAAGCAATTTTATGTAAGGTTGCTCTGACTTTCAATAGTTTATCATTAAAGGCTGCATAGTCATGGTCAAAATGTACCCGCACAAACAAGATATCCTTTACTATAGAAGCACTGAGGTGTGACTTTACAGGTGACCAAACTGTGTTCATCTTTGAAATGACTCATTCAAGGATGAACACAAATAGACACAGCATGAACTCCATTGTCTTTGCTAGATCTGAGTACGCCACCATATTTATGTTTATCTCTGAGAAATATTGCACCACTTTTCAGAAACCAACACATTCTGTGCATTCCAGTCAGACATCAGTCAGGAGGTTATTGATTTTGCGTTGTCTGTTCAGCAAAAAGACCATTTTCATCTTTTAAATTTAGGGTGACAGTTTTTGTTCGGCAAGTGGAAAGGCTGCTTTTATGTTATTTCATTCCAGCATATGCCTCACAAGACCCCCACTCAAGCTGTTCTATGCACTTTAAGATTGATTTCCACAAATCAAGGTAACTCAGTGCTGTTGAGAAAAACTTTTTGACTGCATTAGAGAATTCCCCTTCGTTAATTTCCTCATCCTCTGCCAAATACCGCTAGAGCATCTATTGGGACAGGTCTTTCCTTGAGCCTCTCTGCACAATGGTGCAGCTAGTAGAGTCGTTGTCTCACAGTGCCAGAGACCCAGGTTCAATCCTAACCTTGGGTGCCATCTGTGTGGAGTTTGCATAATTTCCCTGTTGTTGTCTCAGCTAACTCCATCATGGATACAACCCTCCCTACCATCAAGGACATCTTCAAGAGGCGGTGCCTTAAGAAGGCGGCATCCATCATTAAGGACCCTCACCACCCGGGACATGCCATCTTCACATTACTACCATCGGGGAGGAGGTACAGGAGCCTGAAGACCCACACTCAATGTTTTAGGAACAGCTTCTTTCTCTCTATCATCAGATTTCTGAACGATCCATGAATCCATGAACATTACCTCATTATTCCTCTTTTGCACTACTGATTTATTTTTGTAACTTATAGTCATTTTTATATCTTACACTGTACTGCTGTTCAAAACAACCAATTTCACGACATATGTCAATGATAATAAACCTGATTCTGATTCTGATTCTGACCATATGGGCTTCCTCCAGGTGCTCCGGTTTCCTCCCATATCACAAAGACTTGCAGGTTGGTGGGTTAATTGACCACTGTAAATTATCCCTAATGTATCATTGAATGGTAGAATCTGGGGGGAATTAATGAGAATGAGAATGAAAATAAAAACATGGGATTAACGTAGGATTAGTGCAAATGGCTGGTTGATGATTAATGTAGATTTGATGAACCCAAGGGTCTGTTTCTGTACTGTACAACCAACGACTCTGTAATGTTTTTATGAAGGGCACAGAATTGCAGTGCAACTTCATCCATCACCAATTCATTTTCCTCAATAGCCTCTGCTGTACTCTGAAAGATGACTCCATGTTTAACAGCAAGACCAAGCCACAGTTTGGACAAGGGTCATTACAGGTGCACTTCATGAGTGCTGGAATTTTTTCTTGGAATAGAAACAATGCCTTCTGTCCCTCAAAAATCAACAAAATTCTATCTAGCGCTAGTCCCAGCTCATTTAGCACCACCAAAATGTGTACTGGTTATGTCTGCACAAAGTCCAATAAACTTTCCATTGAGATGATTTTCCTCAATCATTTGATGAAATGATTCACATTGCACTCTGACGTTTTGTTTGATTGAGAAATAAATTCTTTGAGTCTTGTTTTCAACCCAGTTATTGAAAAAAATTGGGAACAGTTTGTGTTATTTTTTAGTTTGATGCCTCCAAGTTAAGTGAGATAAAGGATCGATCTCCTCACCATCGGTTGTATCTACAAGAGGTGCTGCCTCAAGAAGGCAACATCCATCATCAAAGATCCCCACCATCCGGGCCATGCCATCTTCTTGCATCTACCATCAGGCAGGAGGTACAGAAGCCTGAAGTCCCACACCACGAGGTTCAAGACCAGCTATTTCCATTTAACCATTCAGTTCCTGACCCAACTGGCAAAACCCTAATCACTACAGTTTAGCAACACTATGACTACTTTGATCACTTTGCACTAAAATATACTGTCTTTTTGTTCTAAATGTGTTCTTTCTTATAAAAGTTGTGTATAATTTATGTTTTTCTTGTGAATGCTGCTTATATGATGCCATGTGCCTGTGATGCCACTGCAAGTAAGTTTTTTATTACACCTGTGCGTACATGAACTTGTGCATTTGACAATAAACTTGACTTAGATTTTGAACAATCATTTATATCGCCCAGTAGTTCTTTGGTTGACAATGGTGCCAATGTATTGCAAATGATTGCCTCAGATTGTGTCCACATGGATGAAGATTTCAGATGCTAAAGTTTTTTTAATTAAATGTGATGTACAATTGCTCAATCTGAAACTGTCCATAGTGTACAGAATGGTAAGCAGACTGTCCCTCTTTCACATGAACCTGATCATCCTCTGTATTTTGTTTTACAATAAAAAGTGAAACACCTGAATTTGCACACATTCTTAGTTCGGTACCCTTGTTTTATTTCGTTTGAGGATGTTGAGCAATGTTACTTCAGCTGCCAGGAGAGTTTAAAAATGTCCTCCAAACATCTAAGAAATTGCATTATTCTTGTCAGAAACTGACACCGTTCTTCAAATACTTCAATTATTTTTAAAAACTCTTTTTAAAAGTATAAATGCTTGGGAACAAGATTTGCAGATGTCAATTTCTGAGGAAACTTGGAATGAAATTTTCAAGTTGGTTAATACTTCATCATTATGTGCTCGTCATTCTCTCCTTCAATTTAAAGTGGTCCATAGAACTCACTTGTCTAAAGATAAACTATCCCATTTTTATTCTGATATGTCTCCTTACTGTGATAAATGCAATAATGGAGCGGCTTCCTTAATTCACATGTTTTGGACGTGTCAGAGTCTTAAAAAATATTGGACAGAGGTCTTTCATACTTTTTCTGTACTTTTTAAAATAAATTTTAAACTTAATCCTTTGACTGCACTATTTGGGATTGTTGGAGAAAAAGATATAACTTTGAAGGCTTCTGATTTAAATATTCTGGCTTTTATTTCTCTTATAGCCATGAGAGCAGTATTGCTGAAATGGAAAGAAGCTACTCCGCCTACGCATGTTCAATGGTTACGGGATGTTATGTCATATTTGAATCTAGAGAAGATTCGCTGTTCAGTTTTTGAATCTAACCTAGACTTTCAAACCCTGTGGGGACCCTTTTTGAATTATTTTCAAAATCTCTGATTTGGGGACTAAAACACAGATATTAGCTGACACTGTAACGTTTTTTAAGGTTTTTCCTTGCTGTTTCTTCTATCTAACAGCTTCGAGTTTTGGTAGTGGGGGTAGATTTTTTTGTAATAAAATATTTCAATTTTTTCTTCCTTTATTAACTAACTACTATATGTGATTATTGATTTAGAGTATTGTAATCCCAAGTATGATTTAACACAATGTATTCAGTGTATTTTTACTCTCTTTCTTGATGCATGTACTCTGTATTTTTTTCATGGATTTAATAAAAATATTGTAAAAAAAAGTATAGTTATTGGACGAAATCAATTGAGAAATGCAATAGAAAGTACTACACATTTGCCACTTCTTAAAGAAGTTGAGGCACCCACAATTATGGCTCAAGGACAGGACTTAAAAACAGGATGTATGGTGACCCTGATATATTTTGCTGCACTGAATAAAAGGTGATTAAAATGAAAATACAAGATATATAAATTAACCATGCTTGGAGAATTTCTGTTGGCCAAATTTTGAATTGAATGATAGAATCTTCAATAAACTGTGCTACAGCACTGCTAAAATATCATCAGGTTGATTGCATGTCCTGTCTTTTAAGTAGGAATTATATACAACCTTAAAGTTTTACAATCTAGAACTAATCATTCAACCCATCTTGTCTGTACTGATCTTAAATATAAAATAATATATCAGTTCTAATCAGGTTGAGCAAGCCCATGCAATATCCACTAACTTAATTCCTTGTAAAAGTTTTTAAGTACTGTGCTTCATCCATAGTTTCTTGCAGAGTATTCTACACTTGACTGAGTAAAGATCGAAGATTAATGATTGTTTCTCAACTTTCCCTTCAATTTTTTTGGCTTTTTATCCATCAATGGAAACAATGTGTGACTACTTGCCTTCAGACTTTTCTATCAGGTCACCACTTCTCAGCTTCTATTGAGAAAAAATATTGGCCTAACAATGTCGTTATGTAGCACAGTGCCACATATTGGTATTTCTGTGAAAAAATAACATTGCCAAATAAAATTGTTGACTTACTGTGTGGATCATAAAATTTACAAATTTTCTTCCTGATTTTCTGTGAAACTCACACTGTGGGTGTCACTTCCATTCACCCGTGCATGTTTTGTACCACCCACACATGCAGAAACAAATCTTTGCCATACCTAAATCCTGCTTTGACTTGCCTGAGCATTTCCATTTAAGAACTTAATCCCTTGCATCCCTTGGATCCTCTAGTCAACTTCTTGGGTACAGCCCAGATACTTTCTCAAACCAGAGCCAAGGACGATTTCAAATCCACCCCCTTCTGGGGCCTGACTCAACCCTGACGACCTGATCCACACATTCAACTCCTGAACTTCCACGAACCAGATCCACGGCTAACCCAATTTCTCATGTGTGTTCCACAGTGCAGTGTCATGACTCACCTTTTAAGGACATAAGAGCATAAAAATAGAGCCAAGACTAGGCTATTTGGCTCCTCATGCTGACCTGACATTCAAGAAAATCAAGGCTAATCCATTATCCCACTGCCACTTTCCTGAACTAACCCCGTAACCCTTAATTCCCTTAATATCTAAAAATCTATTGATCTCTTGTCTTGAATATACTCACTGATTAAGCCTTCATGGTTCTCTTGGGAGGAATTTAGAAAAAGTCACTACTCTTTGCATGAAGAAATTTCTTCTCAACTGTATCCTGAATGGCCCACTCTCTATTTTGAGACTGCATTTTGATACTAGGCATCCCAGCCAGGGAAACATGATCCTTGCCATTGTTGCACAGGGATTTTGTACCTTTCAATGAGATCACCTCTTATTCTAAATTCAACAGAGGATATGCCCATTCTGTTTAATCTCTCCTTGTATTACAAAACCTCCACCCCAGGAATCAATATTATGAACCTTCACCACACTCCCTCTATCGCAAGTATATCCTTCCTTAGATAAAGAAATCAGAGCTGTACACAGATCTGGACTCACCAGGGTTCTACATAATTGAAGAAAGATGTCTCTACCGTTACCCTCAAATTCTCTTACAATAAAAACCAACACATCACTTGCCTCTCTGCACATCTCTACACCTTTCAATTTCTCACCATTTAAAAAAATACAGTTTCCAAATAATTTTCAGTTTCCAAATAACTTTTAACAACTTGTGAAAATTTGTCACATCTATGGTAGCATCTCAGTGAATAGGTGTTCTATAATGATCACCGTCTTTGTGTTCTAATACTCTACACAAAACTCTGCACAATACTCAAATCGCAGCCTTACTAGTGCACAATTATTATGCATGCTGACAGGAAATTTGAAAGCTTGTGCAAATATTTTCAATTATTATCAATAACTTACAATATATTTGTTTAAAGCACAGAGGTATCTGTTCCTGAGACAGAATGATTAACATGTTATTAGCATGTCTTGTATGTAATTTCAACAGAATGGTTCTCTAAAGAGCAGTGCACAAATTCAACTTCAAGCATCACTATTCTCTAAACATTGCAAGACAATCACAGACCTCAGGGAACCACTGCTTACCCAAAAGAAATCTGCCCGTAATATCTTTGATGTTAATCTGCAGCAATGTCAGTACTTCAGCAACTCAAATGGAGAATTACTTCCCAAAATTACTGCTTCACCCTTATCCCCTTCCCATTCCACGGCACCACAATACTTATCATCCAGGCATCCATTTTCTTGTTTTCTTTGTGACAAATACACAAACAATACAATACAACAAAACACAAATACACAGAAAGGAGATGGGGCCATTTGTATTCCAATAGGAACCAGGCTCAGCAATTTTTGAGAACCTGGATTAGAGAGTTCATACTTCCATACAAATCTAATAGTAATAACCCAATTGTTTGGTTGGGTATTTTAGATATAAACAAATTCTATTGCTATTATAAGCTGAAACAGTTTATTCTTCTCCATAAGGAAATTGTTGTCCATTTCATGTTAGTGGTATATTGAATTTCATTACAAGCTCTTCAAATATCTTTGCAATCAAACAGATTCACTGCGAGAGACAAAATGATACTTGAGTTTGAACATTGACAGTGCTGCAGCTGATGATTGCTTAAGGCACCTCAAGCTTTTCAATCCTGCAAACAACTAGAGACATTAGCTGTGCATTTATTCCCTGTGAATGGTAACTACACTCTGCTTGGCAGAGGTGTGAGTGCTCTGTAAATGACTTGTTTTCCAATGAGCAGCTTTTAATTTCATGGTATGAAATAGAGCTGGCAGTGGAAACAGTGCTTCATATTGGCAACATGTTGCCAACACGTCTTTAAAATATTTAAGACAAAAGCAAAATGTTTTGGAGACACAAGAAATTCTGCAGATGCTGGAATCTAGAGCAATACACAAAAAGTGCTGGAGGAACTCAGCAGGTCAGGCAGCATCTACGGAGGGAAATGAACAGTCAACGTTTCGGGCTGAGACCCTTCATCAGGACTGGAAAGGAAGAAGGCAGAAGCCAGAATAAGAAGGTGGGGGGAGGAGGAGGAGTGCACGCGGGCAGAGGAGAGGTGAGTTCAGGCGAGTCTGGGTGAGCACACGGTCGAAGGGCTGGAGAGCAGCAGAGATCACAGAAGGGAAGCAGTGAGAGAGGGTCTCACAGAACTCCCGTAGAAGAGAGGAGGAAAACTTCTTCAGGGTCGGCATCCCTGGAAGATACTTCACAGTGGAGCAGCAAAACAGAGAAGCAAGAAAAGCTGGAAATCTGAAATAGATCATCAATCTGAAACATTCAATGCATTTCTCTTTCCACAGATGCTGCCTGACGTGCTGCTAGTTTTCACCATTCTCCCTTTTTATTTTTTATCAAGAAGCTGTGTAATATCCAAGATAGCTTTAAAAAGCATGCTCAAATTTACCTTCACACCCAATGTTGGGAAATATTATCATAATATGTCTGAACAATAATGTCATGCTATGTTGCAAAACTTCCCTAAATATGCAAATAACAACAAAAAATGACAGAAAAAGTAATTTAACCTCCTTTATAATGACTGTCCACACTTCACAATGGTGTCATGGAGCTACAGCAGTTTGAATCCCACCTTGGTTGATGGAGAATGTCAATCCAATTAATTAAATAAATCTAAAATAAAAGAAATAATTTCTTTCATTAATTTTCCCACTCTTACTGGTCCCCCTAGGTTCCCTCCCCTTTGTCCACCTTTTCCATTCTTCCCCACTACCACCTCTAGCACCGAGATTACCTTCCCCCTCCCCCTAGTTACCTTCCCCCTCCCCTCCCCCTCCCCTCACCTCCCCCAATCTCGCCCCACCTGCCCAATTTATTTTACTTAACTATTTCCACCCATCACCCACCAGCCTCTGTCTCAAAATTTCACCTCTCCCTCTCCCTTTCCCCCACCTGGCTCCATTTACCTATCATCCCCCACTTCCAATGGTTCTACTATCACGTACCAACCCCTGCTTCACCCCTCCCTCTCACCTTTTTATGCTGGCTATCTTCCCTCTACACTCTCAATACTTTTGCAAGGTCACAACCCAAAATGTCGACCATTCTTCTGCCTCCACAGATGTTGCCTGACCCCCTGAGTTCCTCCGGCAGTTTGTTCTTTTCTCCAGATTCCAGCATCTGCAGCTTTTTATGTCTTCAGAGTATGAAACAGCACCATCGGTAAAGGCTTGGCATCAGCTTTAGGCATTGAATTGAAGATGGCACAGACAACCTAATAAGGGCAAAAAGGGACACCAATTACAAATCTAGCAGGATTTTTGTACTGTTTTTGCTGGGTTTTATGTTATACAAGATCACTTTGCACCTTACTGACAGAAATACACCAACAATTAATGCAGTATTATAAAGGAGACATGTCAAATTTAATGATTTTATCATCGCTCCGATGTTGCACAAGAAACATTCCACTCTATTAACTGAGATTTGTTGTGAAGATATTATGTTTAAATTGCATTATTCTTATTATTAGTTCCCATCCTCAGGTTTCCATTATAGGATTCCTAATCCAATATTTTCCTTCTGTCAGCTATGCTGCAGTGAGACTGATTTATTAAATTAAATGGGCTTTCTGTTTGAATCAGCTGTGCTTTTAGTATTTTTTTTATTGTACAGGAAAATATTTTGGAAAATGACTAGAAAATTTCACCTATCACTTTGCAGCTTTTGATTTTGTTAATTTAAATTATGCCTTTTCAAATCTAAACTCAACATAAATCTGATTGTTGTTCATTGTTTCATACAGAGGAACAAAAGCACACAAAATATACATTCACAACTGGTCTTGCGCAGTAGCTGCTGATTTGCAGTTCAGGGCAGCTTCGGCATTTGCAAGTATATCCCGAGCAGAATTATAAGTGAAGAACCACCATAAAGACACGAGTGGAAAGTAATGTACTAAAAAGTATATGTGCTGTCTTTTAAGAGAAAAGATAAACACCAGAAAGCAATGCCAAATAAATCACCAGTGATGGGAGTTAGTGGGTTTGAATGAAGTGTCTTTGACCTGAAACTTTGTGTTTCTTTTTCCACAGATATGACCTGACTTGGTGAGTGTTTCTAGTGCATATACTTTTCAGTACATTACTTTCTACTTGTGTCTTTATGGTGGTTCTTCATTTATAAATCTGCTTGAGATATCCTTACAAATACTGAAGCTTCCCTGAACTGCAGAGTTCTTTAAAGGTGTAAATTTGCAGCTACCGTATAAGATCAGGATGGATTTCTAGGCAAATGTATTCATTTCTTTGCTAGATCACAGACTTTCTCATAGATATAAGACTGGAAATTACTGCACACAATGTTTACTGCATTAAATTTCACTCCCTCCTGTTTTAGAAGTAGTAGTAAAATGCTGGGAAGGAAAGCAATAGAAATTCTTACATTTATATAGTGCCTTTCACAGCCTCAGTTGTTGTTTTGAAATGTAGTCACTTTTGCAATGTTGGCCATGCAGCTGCTAATTTGTGCACAGCAAGCTTCCACAAAACCAATGTGACAATTACCAACTGATCTGCTGATGTCATGTCGATTGGCCAGGACACAAAACAGTGCCTTGGAATTCCTTACATGTATTTGAGAGGGAAGATACAACAATAAAGTTAAAATGAGGACATTAAATGCTGCTAGAAATGGAATTGTAGAACAACAGCTATTGCTCCCACTTTAACTATCAGTATTAATATTCCATAAATCTCTGAGTCAGGCAGCTGTCGCTATTTAGTGATCTGCAATGAGAAATTTTCCAAATATTGTAAATGACAAGGAAACCAAAAGTAAACCTCCAAGCAGATCCCAGAGGATTGTTAAACAGACCACAGAACAATTAAGGACAGATGCTGTGAGACTGGGGATTTCATAGTGAGAAAATATGATGCATTGGGAAATCAAAGGAGAAGACAAGCTACTGTGATAAGGGACTGTGATGCTGACAGTAGCAGAATATCATGGGGAGAAACAAATGGAATATTGTCAGTGTAATGATACAAAAAGCTTAAAAGCCACACCTATTGCAGAATTTGATCAAGGTGTGGCTTAATTAAGTAGAGTTTAGAGACGGAAATGACACTTTGCAGTTACTACGTACAATGCTTTTGTTGTATTTATTAAAGTGAATCATTTCCTCAATTTGGTCCTGTTGGTAGGGCAGCAATACATGGATCAATAATGTTGTAATGCAGCTGGTGACAATCAGCTATGTCTTTTGTATATGAGAACAAAATAAAGTTAGTGTTTCCATCCGTCATTAAAACAAAAGAATTCAAAAAAAGCTGGAGATGTCTATTCTGTATTTCATGAGATCTCCCAGTACTGAAAAGGATGATAGGAAAGAAGGAATAAAAGAAGGAACAAAGAAAGATTTTATTAATAAAAGAGCTTATTGTTCTTAAGTAATAAGCATAAATGAAAGAAATAATAACCAAACATTCATTTGTGGGCCCATAACTAATACAGATTAGACTGAATCTTTAGAACTGATGAAAAGGCTGAAAGATGAGCAATTTTGAGAGTTTTTACTAATCCACAGTAAATCAGACACTTAGTGAATCAAAGCACAGGCCATGATGTGTTTTTGTAGATCTGGAAGGAAAAGCCTCTAAGCTGCACTGCTACCATGTTGTCAAATATTCACCAATTACAGGAGGTGGGAGGTTCAAAGCAGGTGTTGTGAGAAGAATTTTGAATGTGGAGGAGCTGGTTGTTTAGGTTTAGTTATTATGACCTTCAGTATAGTAAATAGTAAGAGTGTGACATCCACAAGAAAAGGTATTTGCAAAAAGGTTCTCATTTAAATTGTAATTATTTGAATCTATATTGCTCAATTAAGTTTTTAGGGGAAGAATTGTTCCATTTTTTTTTCTTCAAGCTTCTTGCTATAACCTTTTGGTCAGAATGAATGATTATTAAAGGTCGTCAGAGGTGAAATCCTGGAGTCATGCAACTATGTTTGTTGGCAGATCTGAGGTTTTATGAAATCCATTTTAGAAGGCTGGCCTTGCATGATATCTTATACACATAAGGGCACAGAAGGTGGCCATTTGGCCCATCAGGTCCACACTGGCTCACAGGGAAACAATTCCACCAGACCTGTGCCCCCACTCCTTATTTCTCTGTCCTCCCTATAACACATGCTCATCAATTCTCCTTTTTAATTCTGTTTGCCATTAACCTGCACTAAGGGATAACTTACAGTAGCCAATTAACCTGCCAGCACATCTTTGGGATATGAGTGGAAATGGGAAGAGCTGGAGGAAGCCGACAAGGACCTGGAGAAAATGTGCAGACTCTGCACAGGTAGCACAAGAGGTCAGGATCAAACCTTGGGTCCCTAGAGCTGTGGGGCAGCAGCAGTAATGGCTTTGCCACTCTGGCACCTTAATATTAATTTTTTTGCTGTCATTTTACATGACTGGGAAGTGCCTTGGAATGGTTATTGCCGTAAAATGTAACATGCTGCTGTTATTCAGTATAATGATTTGAGCACCGCCACACTTTCTCTCCACAATAAAAATGAAATGGTAACACAGTTCCTTATTTGCTGAAAAGCTGGAGGAACAGCAGCTCATCTCCTGTCTGGGCACGTTGCTGCCTTCTGGACTTAATATTGAATTCCACAACTTCAAGTAAATTGATTTCTGTCTGCATCAGTCGTCCATCTGTTATGTTGGTTCAGCTTGTTCGTTTTTATTTCTCCTTTCATTCATTGACCAGATAATATTGTTTACACCTTATCTCTATGGTCACCTTGGTTTTACCCCATCAGAGACACCCCCCTCCCCCACCCTTCCTGCATATTAACAAGCTTCTTTTGTCTCCTGCCCAGTCTTCGAACTGAGGCGTTATCTCCGTTTCTCTTCCCACAGCTGCCTGACCTGCTGAGTGGTTCCAGCATTTCCTGTTTCTATTTCAGATTTTCAGCATCTGCAGTTGTTCTTTTGATTTTCGTATCCTCACTGGCCACAGGAGTAGTGCCAAATGATTGGAGGGTGGCAAATGTTATTCCTTTGTTCAAGAAAGGGAGTAGGCATAACCCTGGGGATTATAGACCAGTGAGTCTTACTTCAGTGGCAGGCAAATTATTGGAAAAGATTCTTAGGGACAGGATTTATGAGCATTTGGAGAAGTATAGTCTGATTAGGGATAATCAGCATGGCTTTGTGAGGGGCAGATTGTGCCTCACGAGCACAATTGAATTCTTTGAGGACGTGACAAAGCACATTGATGAGAGTACAGCAGTGGATGTGGTGTATATAGACTTTAGTAAGGCATTTGATAAGGTTCCCCATGATAGGCTCATTCAGAAGGTCAGGAGGCATGGGATCCAGGGAAATTTGGCTGTGTGGATTCAGAATTGGCTTGCCCATAGAAGACAATGGGTGGTTGTAGATGGAGCATATTCTGCCTCGAGGTCAGTGACCAGTGGCATTCCACAGGGATCTGTTCTGGGACCTCTGCTCTTTGTGATTTTTATAAATGACTTGGATGAGGAAGTGGAAGGGTGGGTTAGTAAGTTTTCTGATGACACAAAGGTTGGTGGTGTTGTGCATAATGTAGAAGATTGTCAAGGGTTACAATGGGACATTGATAGGATGCAAAGCTGGGCTGAGAAGTGGCAAATGGAGTTCAACCCGGAAAAGTGTGAAGTGATTCACTTTGGAAGGTTGAATTTGAAGGCAGAATACAGGGTTAATGGCAGAATTCTTAGCAATGTGGAGGAACAGAGGGATCTTGGGGGCCAAGTCCATAGATCCCTTAAAGTTGTAGCGCAAGTTGATAGGGTTGTTAAGAAGGCATGTGGCGTGTTGGCTTTCATTAGTTGAGGTATTGAGTTCAAGAGCCGAGAGGTAATGTTGCAACTCTATAAAACCCTGGTTAGACCTTACTTAGAATATTCAGTTCTGTTCGCCTCACCATAGGAAGGATGTGGAAGCTTTAGAGAAGGTGCAGAGGAGATTTACCAGGATGCTACCTGGATTGTAGAGCATGTCTTATGAGGATAGGTTGAGCGAGCTAGGGCTTTTCTCTTTTGGAGTGAAGGAGAATGGGAGGTGACCTGATAGAGGTGTACAAGATGATAAGAGGCACAGATTGAGTGGACAGTCAGAGACGTTTTCCCAGGCCAGAAATGGCTAACATGAGGCGGTATAATTTTAAGGTGGTTGGAGGAAAGTACAGGGAGGATATCAGAGGTAAGTTTTTTACACAGTGGTGGGTGTGTGGAAAGCACTGCCAGGGGTGCTGGTGGAGGCAGATACATTAGGGACATTTAAGAGACTCTTAGATAGGCACGTGGATGATAGAATAATGGAGAGGTATTTGGGATGGAAGGGTTAGATTGATCAGAGTAGGCTAACAAGTTGGCACAACATTGTGGGCTGAGGGGCCTGTGTTCTAAGTCTACCTAACATGCCTTGTGTATGGTGGAAAGGCTCTGGGAAGTGAGGGCTTCATTCTGACCTTGACCAGTATCTGCACACTCACAGCAGGGCTCATTGATTTTCCTTCCATAAAAAGGATGTATTTTGTCTGTTGTTGCAGTTCCCCACTGACATTCTGGCTGAGATCTTTCCAGTCTGCTGGGATCAGTTGTATATACATTTACTGTGCCACTAGGAAGCAGCTCAACAAATTTTCTTACTGTATATAGGCTCATACAACAAAAATGCAGTTTTTCTTTTTGCAGTTACCCTTGCTCTGACCTCATATCATTCCCATTTCTGACCATGAATGTTTCAGTATTAATGGCTCAAGGTTTCTGTTCTGTGTGAGGTTAACGTAATGTAATAGCCTAAAATGATATGAATAAATGTTGGGAGTAAACATTCTGAACACAAGCACAAATATTCAATGTGTTAGCTTTTATTGCAGCCCTTATTGTGTAGCTGTTTTGCTTTTGAATGCGATACTCGATTGTAATAAAATCTTAGTCCCATTTGTCGTGCAGTTAGAAAACAACCTTATCCTGGCTGGAATTCTGCATATTTAAAAGACCAGTGAGGTTATTATGACATGAGACATCATCAAAGAGCTGTGAAATAAATACAGATATGCTACCAAATATGGATCTAGACAATGATTCAAGGTAACAGTCTTTTAGAGGTAATGCCTTTGTATGCCTTGCCATGTTAAAATCCATTTGATTACTACTGTCACGCACAGATGCCAGATAATAAAACAAGCCCATTCATGTGGTAAGTGTAATCATCAGCAAAACGTTTGAAGTGGCATCTATTTACTTTTCAATAGTTTAAACATACTTCTTACATTCCACTGTACAAAGAAATGGAAGCACCAGATATTTATGGTTACTATGATACTCTGTTGGTTTCAGTCTGTTACTGCCGGTGTAGTCAAAGTGTTTGTGGTATGAAAGGCTGATAACTCTGGTTGGATCTATTTCAGGAAGTTTTATCACATGAAGTAATAGTTTCAGGACCCTTCCTTTTTAATCCATGCGGTGAGGTGGGCTGTGGTCTGCTTCACGCAGACTTGTGTTCTATGACGTGATTTTGGATTAAACACTCCAATGCTCAGCAGACTTACTCAGTGTTTTATGATGCTGGTATTGGTATTGGTATTGGTTTATTATTGTCACTTGTACTGAGGTACAGTGAAAAACTTGTCTTGCATACCGATCGTACAGGTCAATTCATTACACAGTGCAGTTACATTGAGTTAGTACAGAGTGCATTGATGTAGTACAGTTAGAAACAATGACATTACAGAGTAAAGTGTCACAGCTACAGAGAAAGTGCAGTGCAATGTGGTGCAAGGTCAGAACAAGGTAGATCGTGAGGTCAGAGTCCATCTCATTGTATAAGGGAACCGTTCAATCGTCTTATCACAGTGGTGTAGAAGCTGTCCTTAAGTCTGGTGGTACGTGCCCTCAGGCTCCTATATCTTCTACCTGATGGAAGAGGAGAAAAGAGAGAATGACCCGGGTGGGTGGGGTCTTTGATTATGTTGGCTGCCTCACCAAGATAGCAAGAGGTAAAGACAGAGTCCAAGGAGGAGAGGCTGATGTCTGTGATGCGCTAGGCTGTGTCCACAACTCTCTGCAGTTTCTTGCGGTCCTGGGCAGAGCAGTTGCCGTACCAAGCCGTGATGCATCCAGATAGGATGCTTTCTATGGTGCATCGATAAAAGTTGGTGAGAGTCAAAGGGGACAAACTGAATTTCTTTAGCCTCCTGAGGAAGTAGAGGCACTGGTGAGCTTTCTTGGCCATGGCATCTACGTGATTTGACCAGGACAGGCTGTTGGTGATGTTCACTCCCAGGAACTTGAAGCTCTCAACCTTCTTGACCTCAGCACAGTTGATGTAGACAGGTGCATGTACACCACCCCCTTTCCTGAAGTCAATGACCAGTTCTTTTGTTTTGTTGACATTGAGGGCAAGGTTGTTGTCATGACACCATTCCACTAAGCTCTCTATCTCCTTCCTGTACTCTGACTCATCTCTGTTTGAGATACGGCCTACAACGGTGGTATCATCTGCAAACTTGTAGATGGAGTTAGAGAAGAATCTGGCCACACAGTCATGAGTGTACAGGGAGTAGAGTAGAGGGCTGAGGACACAGCCTTGTG
Organism: Pristis pectinata; assembly: GCF_009764475.1. Lineage (NCBI taxonomy): Eukaryota > Metazoa > Chordata > Chondrichthyes > Rhinopristiformes > Pristidae > Pristis > Pristis pectinata. Next base: position 51,686,726 of record NC_067406.1, on the reverse strand, counting down.
GAGCACCAGTGTTGAGAATAATCATGCTGGAGGTATTGCTGCCTATCCTCACTGATTGCGGTCTTCTGGTTAGAAAGTCAAGTATCCAGTTACAGAGGGAGGTGTTGAGTCCTAGGTCTCAGAGTTTGGTGACAAGTTTGCTTGGGATTGTGGCGTGGACTTGATTTGTTGGGTGCAATTTTGGATTACACTCTACAATGTCCTGCAGTTCAGTTTTTTATGGTGCTGGTGTGTTGTGGACTTGCTTTGTACAGTGTGAGAAAGATCCAAATTGTCTACTGGGAGAAACAGAGTAAAGCACCCTGGAAATGTTGAGATATGATTCACCTTTGCATTCCAGCCTACAGCATTTTCCAAAGTTCTGGAATGCACGACTGTGTTCAATGTTCCTCTTTCATGTTCAAGTCAAGGTCTTATGACATAAACAGGACTCAGATTGTCACTTGGAGGTCAATATGATGGAGCATATGCTGTACAGGAGTGCCCTCTACCAATGTGACTTTAGCTGCTGCTGCATCAAGCTTCCTTGCTAGACTCAGAACACCACCTACTCTATTTCCAGACACGTATTTTGACCAGAAGATCGCCCAATTGTTCTGATTTTGTGCTGGACTGGAAATGGAAGGATGACCCAGGTCAGCTCTTCTACCACACACAACTCCCGTGTTAATGAGGTCTGTGTCCTCAACATTGACTGGGCCTCCTATCAGTACTATAGGGTAGCTATTTGGTTAAAATCACCCAGATTTGCATATGGTCTTGGGTTCCAGCCTTCTTTATAAGAGCCGTACCTTCCAGATTAATATTGGGGACTTGGGAAGGAATCAGACTCCAAGCAGCTGAGTAAATTTCATGTATGAGTGTGTGTGCATGCTGCATATATGTTTGTGTGTGTGTGCAGCATCCATGGGAATAATGCAATCTAATATGAAAGGGTTCATCCATCAAGTACAGTCAAGATGGGACAAACACATAAATAAACTAAGTATTAAGTGCCATAGCAATCTCGTTCTAAAGGATACTAATAAGTTTGTCAAGATTGAATTATATCTTCATGGAAGTATGTGGATTGAATGTGAAAGAGAAGCAGTGAGCCACAACTTTATCCATGGATAAAGAATAACAACATCATGGTTTGCTCCCTGTTGTTTTAAAAATTGACCTGCAATAACTTTATGTTGCTCAGGGCACTTACAATTGCTTTAGAGATGTAAATATAGAAAAACACTGGTGGCTTTCAATATGTCAATGTAATGATGTTGATTTTCAACAGAAAAGCAATAGTGTCTGGGATCAGATTTCAGAAAGCTATGACAAATTGAGGCACATGGAAAAACTCTCTGAAAGGCTCTTTGTAATTTCAGTAAAGTACATATTTTCAGCGTTCAGGATTAAATCAAGAATTTATGAGAATCGCCTTTAGACACTAAAAGGCATAAATTTGAATCGGCTGCTGACTCAGAGCTGTTGATCAGCCATTTTTTTACAAACTCTTCCATACATGATTGCAGCAAACAACTGCAGATTTTGGAACTCTTTTTTTAATTAGACCAGTGTACAGTCCATGCCTTTTAATTTAAAGTTGCCTAATTAGAATTATGCATTCATTCAATTATTTTAAACCATAAAAGATAATTTTTTGTTCTGTTGATTGCATGCTGTAGGGCAACAGAATAATTCCCAAGGAGACAACAGGATAATTACCAAAGGTTCCAGAAAATGGAATTTCTTTGACATTACTGAAATTTTAAATAGAGTGTCAGGGTAAGATAAGTAGAGAGCAGGAAAGACACAAGAGTGCATGAAATGAGTACACTGCAAGTCAATTAAGAATTCTTTGTCCACTGACCATGCCTTGTCTTTCCTATCATGGCTTGACTTCAGACAGGCTCCCTCCAGAGGGCCTTGAGAACACATTGCTCATGCTCCACCACCAATTAAAATCATGGATCTTATTTTACTGCAGTACCACTTTCATGCACCTTCACCATATCCCTTGACATTCTTAAAATCTAAAAATCTATTGATCTCTGAATACACCGAGCAACTTAGCCACATTTTTACTGGCAGAAAATTCTAAGGATTCACTAGCCTAACCTCTGAATGAAGATATTTCTTCTCATCCCTGTACTGGATGGCTGATCCCATATTTTAAGACTGTGACCCTTGTTTCCAAATACCACGTAAACACTCCAGCCAAGGAGCCATCAACTCCAAACCCATTTTGTCAATCCACATAAGAAATTTGTATGTTTCAACAAGGTCAGCCTTCATTTTCCTAAACTTCCTTGAGTTTGGGCCTTGTCTGTTTAACTTCTTCTCATACAACAAACCTGTCATCCCAGCAATCAACATGGTGAACCTTCATTGCAAGCCTCCATTACACAAGTTGATCATTTTTGAGATAGACCTGTATATCAGACCTGTATACAGGATGAGACCTGTATACAATGTTTCAGATGTAGTCTCATCATTGCCCTTTACAATAGGAGAAAGACATCTCAGCTCTTGTACTCAAATCCTCTTGCCGATAAAGGTCAACGCATCATGCCTTCCTAATTGCTTGCTGTTATTCTTCTTCAGTGACTGAAAGTTATCATGCAGTTAACTAAGTCCCACTGAACACAACACCTTCCAATTCCTCACCAGTTAAAAAATACTCATTTCCCATCCCAAGCTGTAAACTGACATGATTCTGCATTCCTGTGTTTGGAATCTTTTCTGTTGGCTCCACAGAAACTTAAACCCTTCTCCTTTCTGGTCAAGGCAATGAAGAAACTACCACCTCCTGTCAAGTGTTTGAAATCTTCACTATATTCATTCTTATATACTCATTCTATATAAGGAAATATAAATGAAATACAGCAAAGACAAAGTCATGCTTTCTGGCTCCTGTCACAGTTTTGCCCCAAATTCCATCACAGTTCTGGAATGTGATGGATTGGAATCTTGGTGATCTATTCAACACTGAGCTCAGCTTCAAAGCTTAACTTTGGACATTCACCACTGTTAACCACTTCCATTACTGAACCCTTTCCTCTAAATGATTCATTAGTTTACGTTAAGCAAAAGAAAGAACTTGTATTTAAAGAGAATCTCTCACAACCCCCTTCATTTTAAATATTTTTGAATGATAGTTATTGGTAACCATGTAAGTGCCACAAATATCAGGAGCTAATCATGAGGTAGTCTGCTTTTAATGATGTTGGTTGCGTGACACATGATATCCAGACATTGGAAGAACTCCTCTACTCTTCCTGGAACAGGCCATGGGATCTCTTCTATTCACATTGAAGAGCAGATGGGACTCTGGTCTAATATTTGAAAGTCAAAACATATTACAAAGGAACTCCTCACATGTTCCCAAGCCTTTCAAAGAAAAGAAATACCAATATTTCATACTTTCTTAGGTATAAAATGAAAGATGAGAAAATTTCCAGCATACGCTCCTGTGTTCAGTATCCCTGTTGCATCAGCCGCCAAGTTGGAAACAGGTGGGATTTAAGTCTCTAGTCTGGCTTTTTAAAATGGGTAACTGTTATTTGTAAACTGAAGTTCTGACCTCAGCTGCAGGCTTCAGCTGAAATAATTTGGAAGAGGTTGCTGGATGGATCAGGTTTTCACTGGCTAAACCAAGAGAACACTGTCAACTCTTAGGAAAAAGGCGTCAGATGTTTTCAAGGTTTCCTTCCAATGGGAGAAGGAGATTAGAATCTGCTTCCACAAAAATACCATTGACTGCTCTTGGCAATTGTTCACCAAACCCATCCATTTTCTTTTAACCACAGTCCCATCGACCTTTCCCCGTCCTCCCAGGATCCACTTGCAGACTGGTTTGGCAATAGCTGTATCTACATCAGGATGCCCCACATCAGGATACAATTGCTGAGAGCAGTCAATGGTATTTTATGGGAAGCAGATTCTAATCTCCTTCTCCCATTGGAAGGAAACCTTGAAAACATCTGACACCTATTTGTAGCTTGCATGTTAAATTCAAATGAGGCTCAATATCAATCTCAGTCAGGTCTCAGGCCAATGTGGATTAGAGTGCTGAATTATCTTTCCATTGTTTTCTCTCCAAGTATACCAAAAATGGTAGTCAATTGGCAGACTGTGAAATAGTAACAAATCAGGTGTTCATGATCCAGAACTTTTAAATATGTGAGAACTAATGAAAGGCTAATCTGAATAACCTGCAAATGACCAGGCCCTCACAATGTGTGATCAAGAGGTTGTTTTGGTGAGGGCAGCACATTGACTGTGTTGCCTGGTTATTGGTTGGTTTTTTGCAGCACTAATTGTGCTGTTCGTTGGTTGTACAAGTCAGCGGCGGTGGTGAGTTATATAAATGACTCCTACACCTAAAGCTAACTTGCACTAAAAGCCAGCTTGGATCTCTTAAAAGGTCAGAGCACTAAAGCTGCAGCCGATGCTAACAGGATCTTTTCTACAAATGCAGAGCTGGGAAACTGGAAAGAATGGCATTTTAACAGAGAAAATGATCTTCTGCTTTTCAGACTTGACAATGAAGCGCTTGGTGAAAAGTAGGAGAAATGTCCTGTGTATTTGATGGGCAGGAATCCCTCTAAGCACTGTGAAGCTAGTGGGAAGATAGAGCTATGACAGTCATTACCAGGATTCATGCCCTGATGATTTAGATGCAGAACTGGAATCTCATGTACATGGTTGTGGAACTTTAAACCACCATAATAAACTCTTGTAAAATCACAGCAACTGCCAGTGGAATTCAGAGATGAAATTTTAGGTAGTTGATAATCCCTTATAATAGTGCTGGTGGTGGGTCTTGGGTTCTTCTTGCTGCTGGACAGATGAACAAGTTTAAAGGACAGCAATATTTGGAGACCTGAGCTTTAATATGGCAGTGCGGATGATAAATAGACATTACATGTCATCATCTGCCTATTCTGTGCATTACTGGTGAGCAAGTGTGCATATGTGAATTGTTCGCAATGTGGATCTAATTCAGCACCCAAGCACACAAAAAACACCGGCTATGGAGTCAAATTTTGTGGCCAGGGTCTTTCATCACAAGCTTAAATTAATTGATCCACAGTTCCCTTTGGGGTACACAGATTCATGTGTCTGCAGCTTTTCAAGGGAACCGCTTTTGCCCAGAGACCAGCAGCCCGCTGGTGACTGTCAAAAGTTATTAAATTGTACATGGAATCTTCAATAAAAATACATTTAAGGAAAGTTTGCCAGCAGCAAAATATTTGGTTGTTTTTGTATAAAGAAATAGTTTGAAACTCATTTCTTGTCACTTTGCAGAATAGAGTCCAATTACACTCTAAAATAATCAATATAAATCTGACAGTTGCACAGTTAGAATCTGCAGAATCTTCAAACACCTACAAAAGACACTTTCACATAGGCCAGTAGATCTAGCCTGACAAGAAAACAGCAAATTTTTATTTGAATATGTTTTTAGCACACTGATAATACCTTCTATCTATTTATAACCTTTAAGTTAGGATGTACCAGTTTACTTAAGTCGGGCACTAATGTAGCAGATTTAGCTTTACTGCAAAGTGTTTTCCATTTGGCAGTTTGAAGTTAGCTGAACTGAGTTTAGCTTAACATTTTGGGTTTGGCATGGGACCAATTTTAATAAACTGCTAGCAACATTTCCTTTAATGTGCTGCTATTGAGCACAGCAAACAATCTACTCCTATAGTTTAAAAACTCAAGTGACCCACCAGATTTGAAGGCTTCTACATTTCATTACAAAGAATTATGTAGTAATAGATCCTGGGTTAAGAACTGTAAAAGGTCACAACTATATGGCATCAATAAACAGCAGTGTTCCTAATAGAGGAAAACCGTTCCGTATTACAGGAAGGATGGTAAAATTAGGAGAAAAGTACTGTGAAAGTGCAATTGAATGATCTACTATTTATTGCTATTACTGCAGTTGTCACAGTAGCGTTAACATCCAGAGACATGATAAGGTTTTTCACAGGGATGTGAGGAAAGCAAAGAAGGTGAAATTTGGAAGACTAAACAAAAACTGTGACTGATACCACTGGTAGGACAAAGAGAAGGGGTTGCAGTAAAGGTGAGCCAGAAGCATTGATTATTTGAGGATAGAAATCCTATTTATCACAGAGATAGAGGAAGGGTATCAATAAAACATAATGCCCAGAATTTAGTTCACATAGTGCTGCTTCATCAGCATTTCATTATCCAGTTTTGATTTTATCTGAAGTAGATCGCATTGCCAATCATTTCCGAGAAAAATCTTGCTAATTGCAGAATTTGTCCAGGCACTTCCAGTGTGATCCATATTAGTGCACCTGATCTTTGTATGCTCTCTGACTAATGACATAACAATTTGTACAACGCCTAGTCTTCTCCTCACTGACTTAAATCAGAAGCTCAAAGCTCCACACTATGACCACAGTGGAACCGTCTCACTCAGATTAAGCAAAGAAGGTGAGATTTGGAAGACTGAACAAAAACTGTGCCTGATACCACATTGAAGTAGTTTGTGGCTTTTCTTGACTATTCACAGGAACACTCTGTTGACATTGGGAGACCTGACTGGGGGGCTTTAGAATACACTGCAGATTGCTAAGTCATTTTATAATGTCCACACAGTGTGCAGAATCTCACAGGGAACAAGTTATTCAGCATTGAGCTGCTTAGGTGCGGAAGATACCCATCTGGAGGTGTTGTTTTGGGCGTGGTTGGCACAAAGGGTTACCACCAGACATGATGCAAAGACCCTACTTTCATAGAACCTAAGGGACTTTACAACCTACCTGGGCCTCACTGCTGAACAATTTTTTCACGGGTAATAAAAACGGGAAACTCTGTAAATACCTGGCAGGACAGACAGCATCTGTGGAGGCAGAAACAGAGTTTATGTTTCAGGCCGATGTTCTTTCATTAGAACTAAGAAAAGGAAAGAGAAGCAGGAGGAAGAGTGTCGCCAGGCAGATGTCCCTGCTCAGTATCCATGCCCTCATGTCTCAGCTAGGTGGAGGATGTGGCTTTGGATGCACGGATAAAATAATTTTCGTATGAATTCTGCAAAGTAAAAGTGACAAATACAAAACAAGTGACCTGCTTCGCACTTCAATTCTTAACGTTAATATGTTACAGTAAATCTCCAATAACCCATTACCCATAGGACTTTGGTGGTGTCAGACAAGCAGATATTCCAGATTATCAGATGTTACCCATATTAACCCAATACGTGCATTTCATTTCACTTTCTCTTACATGTTACATAGTAGTGTAATAAATGTTCCAATGAACCCCTTTAGAGGAAGTGCAGAAAACAGAAATTGGTGAGTTTCAGGTCATAAGTTTCAGTGTGTCAAACACACAAACACTCCAGATCACTGCCCTGGCTACACAACTGGACCAGTCTCTGGACCACAGCTCCAGCCTCCCACCAGTGTTCCCTACCTCGACCTTGACGCGGCTCCAGCCGCACGTCTGACCCACTTTCCCAGTAATACTTGGCCGAATGCGCAAGTACACAGTTAGTGGAACTGTGGATAGGAAGGGCTCAGTGAACCAATGTGAGCCATATGCCAAACAATGGGGATTTCTGAACAATCGGATACCAGTTTATCCAAGTTTTACTGCACACCAATATAACAAACCAATATAATACACCAATATAACACCAATAACAAGCCAAGAGGACCCAAATGAGACGTAGGATCTCCTCGATCTCTGCATTTCTTGTTGAGCAGTAGCTTGATCAAACAGCGATGAACTGTGCACAAACTTTCCTCTCATTGACTCTATTCTTCAGATTTAAACATTAATTGAGAAATTGGACCCTGCAGATTGATGTTTAACATCATTGGTGGCTGATCCGCACTGGAAATAACAGATGAGTGTAATCATCATAACAACATGTTGATCAGATTGGCGTTTGATAGGTTTGGAAATGCATTGACCATCTAGCATTTCATTCCAATGAAGTGTATGATTATTCAGCAATCAGAAATCCCTCATGACACTCCAACTTAGGTATATGTAAGTGATTGCATCAATTGACCATTTCAAGGTACACAAAAACATGCAACTGAAGTGTATCAGCAGTGATAAATTGGTAAATTGGTTTATTACTGTCACATGTACTGAGGTACAGTGAAAAACTTGTCTTGCATACTGTTCATATAGACCAATTCATTACAACAGAGCATTGAGGTAGTACAAGGTAAAAACAATAACACAGTGCAGAATAAAGTGTTACAGTACAGAGAAAGTGCAGTGCAGGTAGACAGTAAAGTTTAAGGTCACAATGAGGTAGATTGTGAGGTCAAGGGTCCATCTTATTGTACAAGGGAACTATTCAATAGCCTTATAACAGTGGGATATAAGCTGTACTTGAGCCTAGTGGTACGTGGTTTCAGGCTTTTGTATCTTTTGCCTGATGGGAGAGGGGAGAAGAGAGAATGTCCCGGGTGGGTTGGGTCTTTGATTATGTTCGTTGCTTTACCGAGGCAGTGAGAAATGTAGACAGAGTCCATGGAAGGGAAGCTGGTTTCCATGATGTGCTGAGCTGTGTCCACAACTCTCTGCAGTTTCTTGTGGTCACAGGCAGAGCAAGCCATACCAAGCCTTGATGCATCCAGATAGGATGCTTCCTATGGTGCAATTATAAAAATTAAAGGGGATGTGCCAAATTTCTTTAGCTTCCTGAGGATGTAGAGACGCTGGTGAGCTAAGTTGGCTGTGGTATCAACGTGGTTGGACCAGGACAGGCTATTGGTGATGTTGACTCCTTGGAACTTGAAACTCTCAACCCTCTTGACCTCAGCGCTGTTGATGTGGACAGGTGCATGTACACTGCCCACCTTCCTGAAGTCAATGACTAGCTCTTTTGTTTGGAGGCTGTTGGGGCGGGATTCCAATTCTCTGTTGTTCAAAATGTGCATAGAATGCGTTAAGCTCATCAGGAAGGGATGTGCTGTTGTAGGTGATGCTGCCTGTCTTTGTCTTGTAGCCCATTATAGCATGTAAGCCCTGCCACTGCAGGACTGGGACTCGATTTTGGACTGGTATTGTCTCTTGGCATCCCTGATTGCTTTATGGAGGTCGTATCTCAATTTCTTGTAAATGTTAGGGTCGCCTGGTTTGAACGCTGCAGTTCCAGACTTCAGTAGGGAGTGGATCTCCTGGTTCATCCATGGCTTCCGGTGATGGTGGTGACAGACTCATCTAGGCTGAGTGCTGAGTCCTTGAAAATGGACCAGTCTACTGACTCAAAGCAATCGCTTAGAACTCATCTGTTTCCTCAGAGTAGCACTGTATGACTTTCTGTTCTGGATCCTCACATTTCAGCTTCTGTTTGTATGCAGGGAGGAGGAGCACAGCCTGGTGGTCTGACTTACCAAAGTGTGGGTGGGGGGTGGCTCAGTAAGCATCTTTCATGGTTGTGTAGCAATGGTCAACAGTGTTTGGGTCGCTGGTGGGTCAGCAGACATGTTGGTAGTATTTTGGTAACACACTCTTGAAGTTGGCCTGGCTGAAGTCACTGGCAATGATGAAGAGGGCCTCATCTTATCCTGTTTCAAGGCTGTTGACCAAGGAGTATAGTTCATTGAGTGCAGGCCTCACCTCTGTCTGGGGTGGGATGTAGAATGCTGTCAGGATAGCTGAAGTGAATTCCTGCGGCAGGTAGTATGGGCGACACTTCACCGTTAGATATACCAGGCTGGGTGAGTAGGAACTCGCCAGGTCCGTCACATCTGAGCACCATCATGTTTTATTCAGCTTACAACTGGACCTGATCAATGTAACATTACACTTTCCTGCACATCATTAATACTTTCTCACCTAATTCTGTTACTATATATGGGGGTGGAGGGTGGGGGTGGGTGTGGGGAAAAGGCAATGCTGTGCAAGTGTTTTAGCTCATCATGTAACCCCCATGCTTTTGTGGCTCATAGAAGTCACTTGCTCAGAAGTTGCCACAATAAGGAACAGAAAAATCGGGGGATGAGACTCAACTGCATTGAGGATCAAATGCAATCATTGGCAGTTATGACATGAGTCTTATTGTTTCTCAATCATTTGGTCTGTTGGAGTGAGGCTATAATTATAAAAGGAAAAGCACTAGTCAATATCCAGTTGCAACCTAGCTCAAGTCTTTCCCCATGGCATTCCTGGTATTAGTAGCCTTTCTGGGTGAGGCATGGCAGGATCTGTATCAATGCCAGAAGTTGCCACATCAGTGTAATGAGTGTCTGCACAACTAAGAATGTTAATTGCTCGGAACCTGAATACTTTTGCACAATGCAAAGGTCATGAGAATTGTTTATATATTAAATGATATACTAATGGAAAATCCTGACATTTTTCTTGAAGTTACACTTTCCCTAGGACTTTTCCTGTCTGATTTCCCGGTGTGCATTGCAGTGCCCTTGTGGTTGCAGTCTGGCTGCTAGAAAGCTGCTTCATTTCTTGAGTCCGGACAGATATTGTCGATGACCCACAAGAAGCTCCAACTCTGGACGAGCCAGCTTCAGGTTGCTGTCCACAGCCAATTCAAGGAGGATTCTGGGATGGCTGACTCTGGGAGACAGGTCAGTGTGTTTCCTGCAGTGAACTACTGCCTTCTGATGGGGTCATCTATATCCTGAACCTGTACATCAGGCAACCTCTCAAAAGACTTGGTAGACATTGGTGCAGTGATCTGCTGACCACACCTCCACTTTCCCGATCTCCAGGCCCAGAGCTGAACCCACTGATAGACCCTGTATCATAGGTGTCTGATTCTTGTTGTCTTCACTTTTCTTCTCAGAGGCTCTGTGCGATCTAGGAAGGACCCTACAATCAACAAAGGTATCATCATCTTGTCATCTTTATTAGTCACATGTACATCGAAACACACAGTGAAATGCATCTTTTGCATACAGCGTTCTGGGGGCAGCCCGCAAGTGTCGCCACGCTTTTGGCGCCAACATAGCATGCCCACAACTTCCTGACCCGTACGTCTTTGGAATGTGGGAGGAAAGCAGAGCACCCGGAGAAAATCCACGCAGACACAGGGAGAACATACAAACTCCTTACAGACAGTGGCCGGAATTGAACCCGGGTCATGGAGCTGTAAAGCGTTATGCTAACCGCTACACTACTGTGCCTGCCAGTAGAGGAAGAGATGTGTGAAGTGACTTATGATCCTGCCTGTTGCTACTGCTCTTGTTGATCAATTTGCCCACTTTGTCCACTTGTGGCATTTTCTGTTCACTCAGGAAAGCAATCTGCTGAGGTGCAGCATCTCTCGTTTTGTGAAGAATAGCCAGCCTCCCTTTCATCCTCGAGAACAAGCTGATTACTTGCATCCCTGTGTCCACTGACAGCAACATCCTGCTGATGAATGCCATCTAGTTGTTCCATGAGAACAGCAATCTGCAGACTGCTGTTCCTTTACAGCCTCAAGCTTCTCACTCGAGGCAGACACCAGACCCCGGAGGAGTTGGGAGTTGGAGAGGTTGTTGGGGGTGTGGGGGGGGGGGGTGTGGATGGAGTACCAATATTTGTGTGATTCACAGTTTGTGTGTGAACGTGAGTGTGTCTGGATAAGTGTATCAACATAAGAACAATGTTTTCAATATTGTGCAGTTGATCTTGACATATCTTTGGAAAACATTTCCATTCGACATTGCTACATTAAACAGGGATTCTCATTCCTGAAGGAGATGACTTAAGGCATGCTTTTCTAGTGGTGGCTGTGGTGAGTCTCCTGGCCCCCTGGTGCACAGGATGACTCTCTTGTCACCTACCTCGTCAATGAGGATTTCCCTCTCAATGAATGTGGGAGCTGTCTTCCTCTCTCCTGCCGGATTGCTCACCCCTGCGGTAGCCTAGTGTGTGTTTTTGTTGTCTGTCTGCTGTGGGATATGTGCCTTTAAGGGTTAACACCCTTCTGTGATTCCTGCACAGTAAAGTGAAGGCAGCTATGCTGAGTCATGGGAGGCTTTGCAGGGAACCTGCAGGTCCTGTTCAAGCACTTCATTCTGGCTCACAAGTTGAGTGGTGTAAAATGAATATGAGTAAATAGGGTGCTGAATAAAATGCCAGTCAAGACTGTATGGAAATAATCAAGTCTGAGGGCTGACAAAGCTATGGATGAGAACTTCAGTGTGAGATGGACTGATGCGAGTGCAGATGTACACAATATTATGAAAGTGGAGGAGGCTCTCTCGATAGGGTTAAAGGATCAGTTGAGGATCAAACACTATTTGCATCCTTAGGCTTAGCCTGAATTAATCAAGGAGTGAGATGAAGAATTTGATGAAATTCGGTATGTCCCCTTTGACACTCACCAACTTTTATCAATGTACCATAGAAAGCATCCTATCTGGATGCATCATGGCTTGGTACTGCAACTGCTCTGCCCAAGACCGCAAGAAACTGCAGAGAGTTGTGGACACAACCCAGCATGTCACGGAAACCATCCTCCCCTCCTTGGACTCTGTCTTTACCTCTCGCTGCCTTGGTGAAGCAGCCAGCATAATCAAAGACCCCACCCACCCAGGTCATTCTCTCTTCTCTCCTCTTCCATCAGGTAGAAGATACAGGAGCCTGAGGACATGTACCACCAGGCTTAAGGACAGCTTCTACACCACTGTGATAAGACTATTGAACGGTTCCCTTATACGATGAGATGGACTCTGACCTCACGATCTAACTTATTGTGACTTTGCACCTTATTGCACTGCACTTTCTCTGTAGCTGTGACACTTTACTCTATACTGTTATCGTTTTACCTGTACTACCTCAATGCACTCTGTACCAACTCAATGTAACTGCACTGTGTAATGAATTGCCCTGTACGATCGGTATGCAAGACAAGTTTTTCACTGTACCTCAGTACAAGTGACAATAATAAACCAATACCAATACCAAGTTGTAGAATTTGCAGCAAGGTCTGGTCTGAGGACAATGTTGCAGTTTCCATAATGTTCCACATAACTGGAGGCAGCTACAGTTCTTCTGGCCCTTGATGCCAGACTGACAAGCAGCTACAAAAGGTGGAGGGCCCAAGGGTGGTGGTGGAAAGATTTGGTTATTTTTGATCAAGGTGTATCCAGTGACATGGCTTTGAATTATGTTGATGAAGAGGTGAAGGGGGCTAAGGATGGATCCTTGGTGATTCCTGAAGTGAGAATGTAAGGTTGGGAGCCATAGGTGGGATGAGGGAAGCAATGATCAGACAGGAAAGACTTACTGAGCTGTAGAACAAGGAGAGTCATTGAAGGAGGATGGTGTGATTTAACTATATAAAGGTTGTAGTGGCCAAGCAAATTAAGAATGAATAATGCTTCAGGGTCATAGTCACACAGAATGTCATTCTTGACTTTGTTTAGGATCAATCTGGTGCTGTTGGAGAGGTGGAAACTCAATTAAAAGGATTCAAATAGAACATAATGTGGCAGTGAATATACAAAACATTTAAGAACCTGAAATTCAGTTGGCATAATGAGTAAAGTAAGCTCTTTCAAATGTTATCAATTCTGTGGCAATGATAGAGTTTATTCTGACATTAAAAACAGTGGTCAGAGATTGCAACATGTGGCATGTGTTTAATTAGATGCTGCAGGGATATCTGTGGAAAAAGGGTGGTGATGAAACGTAATGGAGGACCTCACAGACACTGATATTTTACAGACTGCTGCCTACCACAAGAAAGATGATTGGCAGGGTCCTACTCAATCACCTCTTCCCTGTGGCCAAAGAACTGTTCCTCAAAATGCAGTGTGGATCCCATCCATCAAGAGCCACAATAGACATGATCTTCACTGCACACTGGGAGAAGAGTGGAGAACAGCAACAACCACTGTACATGGATACTTTTTTGGCCTCATGAAAACCATTAATCGAGATGGAGTATGGGGCACCCTTTTGAACTTTGGCTGCAAATTTGACATCCATCTGTATCTTATGTCTGTTACATGATAAGATGGAAACCTTGAACTCAAGCAATGGATTCACAACAGGCCCATTCTCAGTATAGAACTGATGTAAAGCAAGGCCGTGTCATTGTCCCAACACTTAATCTTACAGTGCTGCACTTAACCCTGAAGAAACTTCCCTTGGCTGTGGAGCTAAACCAGGAAAAATGGGAAATTATTCAAGCTACATTATCTTCACTCCAGAACCAAGGTCACCTCTACACTCATCGAGTTGCAGTCTACAGATGACACTTGAATATGGATGCACATGCTTGGAGGCTGAAGCCATTGAGAGAATGGGCCTTACACTGCTGCACAACACTGCCCTCTGACAATAAAGGTTTACGATGAGACCCTGTAAAACATGCGTCTTCCCACATTTTGTGAGCCCCATCTCAAATAAAGGTTGATGTCAATGATGAAATTCACCGTCACTTTCAGCACACCAGCGCAGGTTTTGGCCATCTAAGGGAAAGAGAATATGGAGGTCAAGGTTTCACAAAAGTCATGGTCTGTATAGTGACAGTGATCTTTGCCCTCCATTGTGGCTCTGAGTTGGTTGTGGACAACCTCCAGCAGATACCATAATTACTCATTTGTGTGCCTGATACCTGACACCTGAAACACACACTATTGCTCCAAGCACTGTCACAGAAAGACATTACAAGGTGGTCAGAGGAAACGATTGAATGAAGTTCTCATAGACTTCTTGAAAAGGTAGAAGAGCCCCCCCTGACTCATGGGAATCTCTGGCCCATTATGCCTCAAAACTCAAAAGAAGCATTAGAGATAGCATTAAGAATCTTGAGTCCATTCATTAGAAGCCCAAAGAAGCCTAGCATAAACAACAGAAGGTTCAGATTGTCTCTTAAGTCTTTCACCCACTCACCTCATCAAAGACCTCCAACCCCACTTGTGGCAGAATCTGTAGGTCCAACGTTGGCCTCAGCCACCTCAAAACTGACAGAATTGGTATGGAAGCAAGTCATCCTCAATCCACAGGGACTACCTAAAGAAAATAATGACATATATTGAACATTAATTAAAAGTAATTATTGTGAGTGATCCATGGCCAATTAATAATGATAATTATGTAGGTAACAGGCACTCATTTTCCTGATGTATCCTTGCCAGCATTTGTGACAAACTTTTGGAGGTTGGTATCTAAAGCAGGATGATAATTTTTGTCTCCACAAAATCCTCCAAATCATTTTCAGGATATCAAACCAGCATCAGCCCCTCTCCCAGGCTAACATCCCAGCCATTGGTGATATCACTCCAATGCTTTATGGTACCTTCTGACTCATGGTACCCTCATGACTCAGCCAACATCCCCATCATGGAGAGCCTGATCATTCTCAAACAGATGTGGTGGGTGACCCATGTTGTTGACATGCCTGACACTAGACCTCCAACAGGAAAGTACACCTTGTAAAGGGAAAGTACACAGTTAATAGCAGGACCCTCAACAGCACTGATGCACAGAGGGATCTGGGGGTCCAAGTCCATACCTCCCCGAAAGTGGTAACACAAGCAGAAAGAGTGTAAATAAGGTGTACGGCATGCTTGCCTTTATTGGTTGGGGTATTGAGTATAAGAGTCAGGAAGTCAGGTTGCAGTTGTATAAAACTTTGGATAGACTGCACTTGGGGTATTGAGTGCAGTTCTGGTGGCCTCATTAGAGGAAGGATATGGAAGCTTTGGAGAGGATTCAAAAGAAGTTTACCAGGATGCTGCCTGGATTAGAGGGTAATAGCTATAAGGAGAGGTTGTTTTCTCTGGAGTGCCAGAGGCTGAGGGAGACCTCATAGAAGTTTATAAAACTATGAGAGGCATAGATAGGGTAGACAGCCAGGATCTTTATCCCAGGGTAGACATATTGAATTCTGAAGGGCAAAGCTTTAAGGTGAGAGGGAGAAAGTTTAAAGGGGATGTGCTTTGCAAGTTTTTTTTTAAAAACACAGAGACTAGTAGGTGACCGAAACACGCTGCCAGGGGTGGTAATGGAAGCAGATACGATAGTGGCACTTAAGAGGCCTTTAGATAGACACATGAATATGCAGGGAATGGAAGGATATGGATCATGTGCAGGCAGAAGGGATTAGTTTAATTTGGTATCATGCTCGGCACAGACATTGTGGGCAAAAAGGCCTGTTCCTGTGCGTCACTGTTCTATGCACTATGTTCAAAAAAGCCACAAAACCTCAAGTTCTGTCATGGCAAGAAATTTTCAGGAGAAAAAGGCATCAAGGTATTCCCAAGCCTCCTCAAAAAATTGCAACATCATCACTGAATCCCTGATCCGTGACCACTCAAAATGGAGAAGGCGCATAGGGGAAGGTAGTAAGCACATTCAGTTTCTATGATGGGAGCACATAGAAAGCATTGTGCATATTGTGGAAGGAGTGCACAACATCCCCAATAACACTCCCCAATGCCTTGTCAAGCACCATCTGAACTTGCCTCACCCATGACAAGCCAGCATTGGCTTAATCAGCCACCTCAGAACTGGTGTGGAAGTAAATCACCCTCAGCACAAAGGAAGAGGAAGGAGATTCCTTTAGCTAAACAAATGAGGCTGTGTGCGTCTTACATTGATTCCTACAGTTAAGAGGATAACAATATCTATAGTTGAAGATAAACAATTGCCAATAAACTTCTATTTTCTTTCAGTCAGAGAAAGATTAAATGATGGAAGTTTTAATGGCTGTGCAAATTTTTGCTCCCCACTGTATAAGTTACCATATGTTTACTTCAATGTGATGCTGTCAGCCTTGAACCTCCTCACAACTGCAGATTAATTTTAATGCCAATTTTAATACTCTCCCAACAATAAAAGAAAGAAGAAAGACTTAGATTTACTTACCATGGAAAATTATATTTTATGATCAGTAAGCTTCATGATGTATCAATGAAAAAAGTCTTTGGAAAGCTTCTGTTAAGACGTATTGAGAATTTCTGCTCATTGAGCCGTGTTTCAAAAGAAATCCCATTTGACATCTCAGGTCTGGTTCAGTGGCTGTTTCTCAAAGCTGTGCAGACTAATTTCCAGAAGTAAATGCCATTCAGATTGCTGGGACCAGTGAGTTCTTTTAGATTCTATTCTCAGGCACAGAATCCCACAATGACAGCAGCAGGAAAACTTCCTATCTCCAAGCAATGAAATGTTCTCAGAGTAATCATACAGTAAATCCTCAGCTCCACCACTGTGTCCCTGGAGGCCATGTCATATTGATTGTCTATTATGCTCTGCGTTAATGTCAGTCTGGCTGGTTCTTCCAGACCACTTTGTTATACTGCGAGAGAAAACACAACATAGTGGTTTCTACCTGAAAGCTGATTCCTTTCTGCAAGACTAGAGATTTGAGTAATAGGAAAATATATTCCTGAGGAAAGAGAACTAACATTTTAAACAGTGAAGCAACTTCAGGTGATTTTTCTTTATTTTGATGACGTTATTCAGGATTTAAAGGATCATTCAGGTAGAACAAAGTCAATGAAAAAATAAAAATGGGAGAAGTGGACAAGAGGCTGAACATTTTTTATTAGTTGTTTTATATTATTGCAATAAGCAGAAATTTAAACTGTTGAATCAAACAGAACCAGTGCCCAAAAAGAGCAGGGTGAGCTACCTCAACAATTATCACCCAGTAGCATTCACTTCTACTGTGTTGAAGTGCTTTGAGAGGTTGGTTATGGCTAGAATTAACTCCTGCCTGAGCAAGGACCTGGACCTGCTGCAATTCACCTACTGCCACAAAAGGTCTACAGCGGATGCGATCTCACTGGCTCTCCACTCTGCTTTGGAGCACCTAGAGAGCTGCAAAACATACATCAGGCTGCTATTTATCGATTACATCTGGGCATTCAACACCATCATCCCCTCAGTACTAATCACCAAGCTTCAAAACCTGGGCCTCTGTACCTCCCTCTGCAACTGGATCCTCGACTTCCTCACCGGGAGACCACAGTCAGTACGGATCAGTGATAACATCTCCTCCTTGCTGACAATCAACACAGGGGCACCTCATGGATATCTGCTCAGCCCACTGCTCTACTCTCTCTACACTCATGACTTTGTGGCTAGGCACAGATTAAACGCCATTTATAAATTTGCAGATGACGCCACTGTTGTTGATAGAAGCTCAGATGGCAATGAGGAGGTGGACAGGAGTGAGATAGATCAGCTGGTTGAGTGGTGTTGCAACAACAACCTCATATGCAACATCAGCAAGACCAAGGAATTGATTGTGGACTTCAGGAAGGGGAAGTCGGGAGAACACACACCAGTCCTCATTGAGGGGTCAGCGGGGGAAAGGGTGAGCAGCTTCAAGTTCCTGGGCGTCAACATCTTGGACGACCTATCCTGGGCCCAACACATTGATGCAATTCTGAAGAAGGCATGCCAGTAGCTCTACTTTGTTAGGAGTTTGAGGAGATTTAGTACGTCACCAAGGACCCTTGCAAATTTCTATAGATATATGGTGGAGAGCATTCTGACTGGTTGCATCACTGCCTGGTATGGAGTCTCCATTGCACAGGATTGCAAGAGGCTGCAGAAGGTTGTAGATTCAGCCAGCTCCAATCATGGGCATAACCCTCCCCAGCATTGAGGACACCTTCAAGAGGCGGTCATCCATCACTAATGACCCTCACCAGCTGGGATATGGCCTCTTCTCATTACTCCCATCGGGGAGGAGGTACAGAATCTTGAAGACCTACACTCAATGATTTAGGAACAGCTTCTTCCCCTCTGCCATCAGATTTTTGAACAGTCCATGAACCCATGAACACTACCTCGTTTTTTTTGCACTATCTATTTTGTAATTTACAGCAATTTTTATGTCTTTGCACTGTACTGCTGCTGCAAAACAACAGATTTCACATCATATAAGTCAGTAATATTAAGCCTGAATCTGATTCAGAACAAAGGGAAACCCTTCTGCCCATCACACCTATGTTGGCTCCCTTAAACAACAACACACTGTCCATCTCTCAAAAGCCAATAGTTACTTCCATCAATGCCTTGACACCTTTCCTTTCCACTTGCTTTTTATAAACTACAATGGATTTGGCTTCCACTGGCATTTTTTTAATTGGGGTTCCCCTATCCAAGCAGCCTGACATTAAAAAAAATGTCATTGGAATTTATTGACTCAGTGATCACATTTTTTTCTGGTTAGGGGAAAATTTATTACTCACTTTTTACACTTTACCAGCAGCCTGTAGTCAGACCGTAAGGAGTAACAGTAAATGAGTTCTACACATAGAAATTTCAATTCAATAGAAACAACATAAGATGTTCAAATAATTCTAAACATGGGGAAAGCAGCTATTAACTTTTCCCCTCCATTGATGGTTGTTTACTGAATTATGAATGTAATTTGCCTAAGAAGTGACAGATATTAAATGAAATCTCAAATCAATCCATGTTATATTTCTAATAAGCAGAGCTACCACCTCTCTAGGGTATTGCCCATTTTTCACACATATGATGTTGCTAGCCTTGCATATGAGAGGCCTAATGCTGTGCTCCTTGGGGAAGGTTATTCATCTCCTGTGGAAGGCTGGGATCTGCTTGGGTTGAAGGAAAAGGGGCTGAGTTTGAAGAGCAAGTTGCTCTTCATAAAGAACATGAGAGAAGACAGAAGAAAAATGTGACATCGTATGCTATACATATATAAAATCATCTCAGTTTACGATACTAGTTTAGCACCGAAAGCAACATGAAAAATTCAGTCCAAGACTTTTTTAAATTCAGATTTTGAAAATTGTTCTTGTGGAGCCAGTCATGAGACCCTGATTCCACCACATTGCGGTAATACCCCTTGAAGCCCCTACCACATAAGCTTTTAAGATGCCGTTCCTTAAGTTTAGGTCAAGCCTCACTGGAACAATACAGGAGACTGAAGACAGACAGGTTAGAATTGGAGTGGGAAGGAGAATTAAAGTGACAGGCAATGGAAAGCTCGAGGTCACCCCTGCTGATTGAAACCCTATCTGTGTTTGGTTTCTCCATTGTAGAGGAGACCACATCATGAATACTGAATATAAAACACTAGACCGGAAGAAGTGCACGTGAATCGCTGCTTCACCTGGAAAACCTGTTTGGGTGCCTGAATGGCAGGAAGAGGTAAAAGATCAGGTGTTACATCTCCTGGGGTTTCATGGGGAGTGGCTGTGAGAAGGGTAGTTGTTGATACAGATAGAAGAATGGATCAAGGTGAATACAGGAAGGAGGGGGTAGATGTGTCTGATGGAATCTCATTGAAGTTGGTGGAAACTGCAAAACCTGATCCATTGAATGTGGAGGCTGGTAGCATGGAAGATGAGGATCAGAGCGACTTTATTTGGTTTCAACTCTCAGCAACACCCAGGCTCCAATTTACATAAGTTTTTATATATCCCTTTGTTTACTTTCTCTCTAACTCCCCTCACTTATCTATCAAGAAAACAGCTCTGTCAATGATGGAGGAACCTCAGCAATCCTGACCTCACCCTATTCCCTTTTGTCCTACCCATCCCTCTCCCACCCTCTCTGTAAGTTACAACCAATTTGTTATCTCACTTCCCCAGTTCTGATGAAGAGTCTGTGTTACGAGCCAGGTTGCTATTTGGTGAATGTCCCTTTATGGCACCAGGACAGTAGAGTAGTAGTGTGTGTGTGGTGTCTTCCAGACAGCAAGATATCAACATGCTGACTGTTTTGCTCAGTGAGTCGAGAAGAGAGTCGAAGAGACAGGGTGAGAGAGAGAGAGAGAGAGAGAGAGAGAGAGAGAGGGAGGGAGGGAGAGAGAGAGAGAGACTGACTGCTGGTCTCTGTAACAATGAATGAAGAACAATAGTTATATCTGTCACTACAATCCATGTATGGATTTTTGGAGCAAATAAGTGGAGTCCACTTTGACGTTAACCTGTAGTGGGAAACAGGTATTTCTGTGGACGGCCACGTATCGAATGCCTTCGGGGTTGCAGATACTTCGGAACAAAGCAATGGAGATCATCAGTGATTGAGGTGTCATATGGGTTCCATCGTGGAACACATGGATTTCGTAATTCCTCTCTATATTCTCTCTACATTTTGTCTTCAGTCAATGGTGGTTTTGCAAAAGCCTTTGCTCACTTTTCACCTGATGACTTGCTGAACTGAACTTTGAGAACTATTCCTAGACTTGGGGTTTGGGAATTTGCCACACACACACTTCGAGTTTAGTTTTGGGGTTAATGTTTAATATCTAATGTTTTTACTTTTCTTATTATTATAAGTAGTTACTAATAAAATAGTTTTTTTTACACTTGTACATGACTCGGTGTGTTTCTATTGTTGCTGGTACGTAACAGTCTGCAACCTGAAACATCGATTCTGTTTCTTTTTCTACAGATACTGCCTGACCTACTGAGTCCTTCCAGCATTTTCTGCTCTTAGTCCAACATTTATCTGTCAGAAAGCTAACTCAGCCATTCAAACAGAATAGAAATTTTCAGGAATATTCAGTCTTTAGAGTGGCATTCTTGCTGATTCTCACTGTATATACTTAAGCTAAAAGTGACCACTTAGGCTGATGCTAAGAGGTGCTGATATGTGGAATCAGGTCCTAGTGTCAGTTAGAGCCAGCAAGAGAGAATTCAGGAAAGTGAGTTAAAACATAAACAGGAAATAACTTTTTAAGAACATTGCATATTTAATTTTGTTCATTTTAAAGACAGTTTTAAGAATATTAATCAAGTATGGAAGATCACTAATCAAAATTTCCCCACAACATAAAAGATCAATGCACTGCAATTTTTTCAAGAACTCATTATAATTCATTTTCTGCACAGTCATTTGAAAAATAGTAACTTTCAAAGGCTTACTGTAGCAGATAATACAAAAGGAAATGGATATTAACATTCACTGCTTCACTCAGGTGCAATAAACGCTAGCAATGTATGAAAAACAATACATTTATTTGCATCATGGTCTGTAATGGTTATTGGAATGAGAGTTATATCTCCTTTCTTGACGATGGCCATTGGTGTTTTTGGGTATCCTGTGGCACGTCCACTCCTTCCCAGGCATGATGTGTGGCACATATTCTTCTTCACCTAGTTTGAGAAATTCAGCAATTACCATCTGCTCCTGAGGTTTGATTGATTATTTTTTTCAGTTGGCGTATGACCTTGTGACTTCTTGCTGTCAGGGTGGTTCATTGTGGAATTGAATGAAATGCACTCATACCAAAAACGGAGTCACAGATGAGAAGCTCCATTAAGGCACTGGCTACCTCTCTGTCCTTGATAATGTCAGCTTCATTCTTGGCTCTCAGGGGTGTGAGCTCTTGGATGTTTGGGTCAACGACATTCTCGATGCCACTGAAGAATCCAAGCATATCATGGTTACCAGCAGGTTTCTGGATCTCCTGCATTCTTTCCACCCACCAAACTGCTCATGGGTTTTCTGTTAGATCTCAGCTTTCAGGTGTCTGTTCCTGACAGGTAGGTGCACCTTAGGACAATGCAGATGAGCTCCTAGTCATTCATCTGGAGAGGCCGGTGAGAGAGAGAATTGTGGAACTAAATGGGAAAGGATGGAAGGGGAGAGAGTTGAGAGGAAGATGTATCCCCTGTCCAGTCCACCATCTGTACGCACAATCCTCCACCACGTTGCCCATAACAGCATCCCCAGGGTCCATCACTGTGACTGCTCACTTAACCAAGACCACACCTTGGCCCGTTACTGAGGGAACACTGCTCCCACAGCGGGTGTGGGGGCAACCTGATGTAGGGGGAGTTGGGAATGGTTGGAGTTAATCAGGTCGGTGAAGATACAGACAAGCACAATTATTATAACTCCATGTCCAGCATCCATTGTCTGTGCAACACTCTTCAGACTAACATGACACTGAGTCCTGGGATCTGTCATTAGAAGAAATGTAATAAGAATAGACCTTTCACATGGTCTTCAGATTGACTGTGCCGTCTCCCATGCTAACTTTTATTTCGGATCAAAAGTCTGGAATGTCAGAGTTCACGGGAGTATTGTAAGAGCCAAGTTTAGTGCTATATAATCTTTGTGCTATTTCAAACCCAACCTTGACAGTTTTTTGTGAAGGGCCTTGATCAGTTGTGAATGTTTTCAATAATTAAAAACTAATTTTTTGCAGATAAGAATTCCACAAGTGGTGTTTCATCAATGTTTTTTTTTCTGTTTAGGTTAATCATTATGGACTGTTGAAAACTTTCCAAAATTAACTTGGAAAATATTAGCACTTGACTTTTTCAGTCTGATAGTCAAATATTGTCTCACAACTGGGTGGATATAACAAAATAGCATTCCACTAACTGAGTGAAACGCATAACAATAATATTATTGCTGAATTGCTGCACTAATTCCATTTGGGGTGCACCCATTGTTGCCAACTATTTGACTTCTGACTGCTGACCAGGTACCTTCATTTAGTGGAAATCAGAAATTGAGGTAAATATTGCACATAACTTCCTATCGTTGAATTATATATTTAAAGTACCAGACCTTCATGATAAATTAGAATAAAAAGAGAGAATGCTGTAAGTACTCAACAGTTCAGGCAGCAACTGGGGAGAAAGAAACAGTTAATGTTTTAGGTTGATGACATGTTTCTTTTTTCCATTGATGCTGCCTGACCTACTGAGCATTCCCAGCATTTTCCAGTTTTATTTTAGATTTTCAGCATCAGTTGTATTTCTATTTTGGACTTTGATAAATTGGCATGTGTCTCGTTTAATTTCCTTTCAACTTTTGCCATTGTACATAGCTCAGTTTGGATCTGGGTGGGTGGTACTGGATGTGATGTCGATGAAAGATTAATAAAGTAGTGGTGACAGAAGACCTGCAGGTATGTGTGATGACTCATAGAATATGATTGATTTACTGCCAATACTTTCTCATTTAATTGGAGACTTTGGGTGACTTAATAGGCTTGGGCACAGGTATGGGGGAGAGAGTTTGGAGTGGCGGACAAGAAAAGTGATGTTTTCTTTCTCAGCTGATGGACCTCGGATCTCATTGTGATAGAACTAGCATGTTATTGCAGACTGCTGGCAAAAACTGGGCAAAAATTGGACCATTGCTGGAAAATCAGTGATTTGATGTTCAGTGTAAAGGGCAAATGTGTGCAATTTTATTAATTTACAAAAACTATCAAATACTGCTGTGCAGTCCAGGAATTCAGCTATGTAGTCCACATGATATTTTGTCCATATGTCTGAATTCCGGACTAACACCTTTTATGGATAAAGGTCTATTTCAAACGTGCAAATTTATGAAAATATCAGTTAAGTATTTCTTTTAAGATAAGGTATAGATATCACTTCCATGATATCCAGGCATTTTTTCTAAGCAGCTCCTGAAGTCCTTGTTCTGATTTGCCAAAGAGTTGGCATGTGTTTCTCGCTAATCTCTCTGTCTGTATATACTAGGACGAAGAGCAATACAATACAATGTATGTCTTTGAGTGATAAAGTAAAGCAGATTACAGCCTTTTGGGGGGTTTGTCTTACATTTTTCCCCAACTTTCATGGAATTAAAATTCTGAACTGATGTAATCTAGACTGCTGACTCACCTTTACCTGGACAAAGATAAACTCCGCCATGATTATTGCTTTTTGTTGTTTTGAGTGACTTTTCCCTTAACGGGGTATTTAAACAATCAGAGAAACCTTTTAAAATGCACCAGGCAGGCTGAAGAGCTCCGCGCTCCTGTACTTGCTTGTGGCAAAGTTGGCAGTTGTCTGGCTGGTGACAACAAGGCTTTCTTCTCCTGATGTTACCGAGGACCCAGATACTAGCAGCTCAATCGCCACTCCACAACTTCACATGCTCTGCTCAAACTGCTGTTCCTCATTTGGCATGTAGCACAAAAGCAATGCACACCGTTATCAAAGGTCGTGCATCAAAGGGAACCACTGAGCAGCAGGATGTTGGTGCAGCCATTTCGAGCAGGCCACTTGCACCACGGTACATTGTCTCCAATAGCTTTGGCAATACAAGGCAGGTTGACTTTCTGTTTGGCAGTCATGATCACCGCAGCTTCCCTCTGGTGCTTGGTGAAGGCCTGCAAGTAGCAGTCATGACTTATTGGTTTGCCACCATGTGTCTTATTTTGTGAAAGCCTGAAAATTCTAGTTGTTAAAAGTCATGTGCAATGTAGGGAACATGGGCTGGTGGGGCAGTGGTGTGGTAAGGACACAGTCCCCCCTCATAATTATTAAGCATGTTAAGGACCTGACTTTATGCGACTGCAGTAGTGGTCAGATGCTAAACACAGTCCTTCCAAAAGTTGTCAAAATTATTTTTAAAAAATTCTGCCAGGCCAATTCACAAAAGAGGCAGCAAAATATTTTGAAAATGTGTTTGCTTAAATAAAAGCACCAGTTTCAAAAGAATGATGCCTGTGTGTCAGATTGAGGATCTAATGAGAGATCAAAGGTGAATTAATCCAATTGGATCTAATGTTTGTGTAAAGTATTAGGATAATGTCAAACATGAAACACCCAGACAGCATGTAGGAGATGAGTCTCATGAGCCTCTCAAGATCATTCACAAGCTTTCCTTTCCCTCAGACCTAATAATAATCACATGCAAATTGACATTATTGATCAAGCAGTAAATCTGTGTCAAATAGGTTTTGTAGATAAACAGATGTGAATTCTTTGGTAGCAATGATACTTCCTTTTGGTGATTAAGTGCATCATCAATATGACTGGATTTCATCTGCCATTTTCAACATGTTCAGATGGTCATGCTCAGAATCACTTCTATGGGGCTGTACTGTATCATAAAGGGCAAATGGCTTTGGGGGAAAAGTCACCTTTGTCATTACATTGAACACAATTGAACGCATGGCAGGATAATAATATTGGTGTCTGATCCAGAGCAAATGCACCTGGTCTCAAGTAGCTTTGTGTGTGATTATATTTAGTTTGAGGGAAAGGAAAGTTGGTGAGTGATCTTGAGATATTTGTAAAACTTATAACCCACATGTTCTCTGTGTGCTCTATATCTGACATTATCCTAATATTATACAACAAATAGGATTAGTTCATCTTAGCTCTAGTCTGTTCACTTGCATTGTGATAAACTTGCATTGGCCCTCAGTCCAACAACATCTCTGAATGAAACTTTTCATTCTTGTGTCGTAGATACGCATCATAACTCAGGCCATCAGTAATGTGAAGAGTGTGGAGAACCAGGGGAGGAGAACCAGGGGAGGAGAACCAGGGGAGGAGAGAAAGGGACACAGAGAGCCTCTTCCCCAATAATCATTAAGCATATTACAGACCCATTCTTACAGAACAGTGCAGCACAGGAACAGGCCCTTCGGCCCACCATGTCTTTGCTGAGCATGATTTATGCTAAGCATCACTCCAAAAAGATTAATTTTATATTCTTGATCCCTCTCTATCCTCAGTAATGGAACATAGAACATTACAGCACAGTACAGGCCCTTCGATGCACAATGTTGTGCCGACATTTTATCCTGCTCTAAGATCTATCTAACCCTTCCCTCCCACATAACCCTCCATTTTTCTATCATTCATGTGGCTATTAGACAGTCTCTTAAATGTCCTTAATGGATCTGCCTCCACAACCTCTGTCAGCAGTGCGTTCCACGCACCCACCACCCTCTGTGTAAAAAAACCTACCTCTGACATCCCCCCTATACCTTCCTCCAATCACCTTAAAATTATACCCCTTCATGTTAGCCATTTTTGCCCTGGGAAAAAATCTCTGACTGTCCACTCGATTTATGCCTCTTATCATCTTGTACACCTCTATCAGGTCACCTCTCATCCTCCTACTCTCCAAAGAGAAAAGCCCTAGTTCACTCAACCTATCCTCATAAGACATGCTCTCCAATCCAGGCAGCATCCTGGTAAATCTCCTCTGCACCGTCTCTAAAGCTTCCACATCCTTCCTATAATGAGGCGACCAGAACTGAACACAATACTCCAAGTGTGGTCTAACCAGCGATTTATAGAGCTGCAACATTACATCATGGCTCTTGAACTCAATTCCCCGACTAATGAAGGCCAACACACCATACGTCTTCTTAACAACCTTATCAACCTGCGCAGCAACCTTGAGGGATCAATGGACGTGGAACCCAAGATCTCTCTGTTCCTCCACAATGCTAAGAGTCCTGCCATTAACCTTGTATTCTGCCTTCAAATTCAATCTTCCAATGTGTATCACTTCACACTTCTCCGGGTTGAACTCCATCTGCCACTTCTTGGCCTAGCTCTGCATTCTATCAATGTCCTGTTGTAATCAACAACAACCTTCCGCACTATCCACAACACCACTAACCGTCGTGTCATCAGCAAACTTACTAAACCACCCTTCCGCATCCTCATCCAAGTCATTTATAAAAATCACAAAGAGCAAGGCTCCCAGAACAGATCCCTGTGGAACACCACTGGTCACCAACCTCCAGCCAGAATATGCTCCATCTACCACTACCCTCTGTCTTCTATGGGCATAATCTATTATGTTGATTATGAGTTGGACTGCTTACATAAATAACAGTGCATTTCCTTTTGCATTTGATAGCTTAGGGCTTGTAAAGATGAATGCATGGTTGATAGTAACTCAAGTTGCAATAGTTTCATGTATCAGTGATTAAAATACTGGAAATTTTAATTCACATTAGAAAATTCTAGACATCTTGCATTGTCTGAAACAGAAAGATTAGTCAGGCTTTTTGGATATGGTTCTTTTGATTCTTTCCAGGGACCAGCTCTTCTTATAGTAGATGATACAAAGGTGTTCTACTCGCACATTACCTTTTTGAATTGTAATTTTTACTTCCAGAAAGTGCATGTCTGCAGAGAACTGTGTGTTGGCATTGACATTTACTTCATCAGTGCTTGAGCATTGGTATTACAGCTTGGAAATTAGGCAATCAATGGTTGTGCATAAGGGGGATCTGTACAGACTTTATGGCTTGTGCCAAGCAAGAAGACAGTTTGACCATGGCAACTTAAATATGTAACCAGACCGAATAACAGTAGAATGGATCATATTTCTCAAAATTGGTAAATGGAGTAGGTCTTTGCTTCCACTGGAATAAACATGAAGCAAAATAACTCTAAAGATATCTTTTAACCAGAAGCACCATTTATTTCCCAATTATGGACTATATTCAGATAGATTTTGTGCATCTGTCGAATTAGCAAGACATAGATTGCAGATTTTTCTTTTGATGTTTGCTGTTGTGATCTTCAGAGATATCATTAAGTTTTTGGGTTTTTTTATGTGTATACTGTTTAACCTTCATTTGAAGAATTGGCCCTTTGCTTTAGTTTAGTTAAAGATTTACAAACTGACAAGAACAAACGACGAGAGAGAGTAATTCTTCAATGTGTTTCGTGAATAGATGTGGTGTTTCCCAACCTTGCACAAACATTTGTACACAAATCGCATGGTGACCCTTGCCCCTGCAGTCTGCAGTCTCCAACCATGGCAGGGATGGGCGAGGTGGTGTGGTTGAACCAGTGGAGATTGGGTAGGGGAGGAAAATAAGTGTGAGGGATAGTTTATTGGGGAGGGAAATTGGGGAGCAACGAATGAATGGATATGGGGAGGGATTGTGGAGGAACTGGAGAGAGGATCGGCGTGTGCTGGGAAGAAGCTTCGGGGCTTCCAGAGAAAAGATTGTGAGTGGTGGAAGGTGATCGAGCAACAGGAAAGAGAAGTTAAGTGATCAGAGAGAAAAAAAATAATCAAGGGCATGGAAGAGAAGATCTTGCAGAGGTGGAAGTGGATATCATGACTGGAAGCAGGAAAAAGATCTGTGGAGGTCTGGCAAAATCTAGGTCTAGGCAAATAAGCAGTGCTTAACATCAGAAGATGCCTCATGTTATGTCCACACTGACTTTTGATAACTCGTGGTTCATGAAGGACATCAAAAGGGATTAGAAACTGATCATGAGGAGGAGCGAGTGATGATTGAGAATATTTGGAGCATATCTCAAGGAGCAATGAGCATTCCACAAGAACCTTTGTTGTCAAACTCCATGGAAGCTGACAAGTAGGGGCAAGTAACATGCGACTAAGCTGAGCCACTTCAGAGAAACCAGGAGCTCATTCTCAGGGATCAGCAGTGAGAGGCACTCAAAGAGCCTGCACTTTGTCATCAACATCTTGCACGCAGCATCTACCAGTGTCAGTTTTCAATGGTCGAGACATCATTTGTGGTCCTGTCTCATTCTGCTGTTCACATATACAAGTCACATCAGAGCTGCATGCAACAGTCTCTGCCCCCGGGTCATCCTGCACCTCACAGAGACTTGAGGACACTCATAGCAGGAAACCTAATCAGGGAAGAACATTGCAGAAGATGGCCATGTTCTCCCTCATCTTTGTTGCTGCTACTGCTGTAGCTTTTTGTTGTCTGTCACTAGGAGAGTTCTTTATATTCTGTCTCGCTTTAATCTGTCAGTGTGGCAAAGATGCGGTAGCTGCAAACTTTCCAAGCAACATCTCATGGGAACAGCTGGGGCCACATTTCGCTCACAGTTCTGTGTAAATCACCAGATTTTTTCTCTATTTTTACCCAGTTTCATGTATATTTGAGGGGGATCTGGTGCTCTAAGTAACACATGGTTAGTGCACCAAAAGACTGAATTCCAACATCTGGGCAAGTATTTCTTGAGCTGGGATAGAGTGTGAGGGTGTGGCAGAGGGAAGGAATGCCCAGAGTTGGTAGAGGGAGGAGAACATCATCCACCTCTTCTTCAGTTGATGCTCAAAGGAGAAAAGACTTCACGGTGATAGAGACCCAGGTTCAATCCTGTCTGTGTGGAGTTTGGACGTTCTCCCTGTGACCCCTTGGGTTTTGTCTGGCTGCTCCAGTTTCCTCCCTTAGCCCAAAGGTGTGCAGATTGGTAGGTTAGTTGGCCACTGTAAATTGCTCCTAGTGTGCAAGTAGTATCTGGGGGAAGTTGATAGGTATCCATGATTAATGCAGGAATAGTGTTAGATGGGTGGTTGATGGTCAGTGCAGACTTAGTGGGCTATAGCATCTGTTTCTATGCTGTATGTCTCTATGACTCTATGGCCATGACCTCAGAGACAAACTACCAGAAATGAATGTGTAGGGATGGGCTTCATGAACTTCCACCTCTCTGTTGAGTAGGTGTACTCTCATCACATTAAGAAGATACAGTGGGAGGGGCTGGCCAACACTTCAGGAATTGTTGACTTAAGTGTGCCTGTGTGTATATCAATGTTGACATAAACCAAAAGCCAGATCCTGCTTGACTTAGTCTGCTGCCTAAACTCTCGTTGGCACCTTCCCCACACCCAGACCAGCCTAGTAGAGACGTGTGCGTCAGATCAGCCTAGGCCTCCTGACACCAGAGTGGAGGAATAGGACTTTTTGAGGATGCAGATTGACTTGGCCTCAGTTGTCTTGCTGCAGAGGCCCTGCTCTAAGAATGCCCTGATAGCCTTTGCTTGACTGGAGCAAGGGTGAGGTTGGAGCCTCACTTCCTGTCAAAGCGTGAGAGGCTTGTTAAGAGAATTTAAATGCCTCTGATATAGAGAAGGATTTATAAACTATTAAAGTTGTCTAGTCCTTTAAAAAAACCTATTAAAAACTTTAAAAGAAAAAATATCAGTAAAATAGAACAAAAAGATTTAAAAAATGATAAATGACTGAACTTCCTAATTTCCAGGTCAGGCATTCTCATTCAAAAGAATGAGAATTCCCATTCTGTGTCAGGTCTGGCTGGAGGTCATGTGGAGCCTACATGCATCCATTCAGCTTGACTTCACTTATGGCTATGTCATGCATGTTTTGGATGAATTTACCTCCAAGTGGCTGAATATTGGCAGCTCCCTTCAGAATTCTTAGCCACCGCCAACTGAAATTGGCTCAAGCATTTATTAATGCACAGAGAACTTACTACTATTCTGTCCAGATGGGCATATTATGAGATTTGAGATATTTGACAATTCTGTGCATAAATTGTCAAGAAGAAAATGCTTTTGTTGGCTCCTGAGACTTTTTAAATAACAAATGCAACAATAGGCTTAAAAGTGTTCATTTTCAGGGTACACAAAAGAGGATGGCATGTCTAATCTATCTGCAGAGACTTCAGTTACTAGTAACATAAAAATATCTCAAAGGAATTCTTTCCAAGGGCTCTAGATAATAAACCTTGTTGGCCTTGATTCAATAATAGCACTCTTGCAATTGAGTCAGATCCTCAGCCCAGGTATTGAGCATGTAATCTAGATTGCCAGTTCAGTGTTAAGCAGAGGAATGCTGCACCATCAGAACGGGCTTTTGTTTATGCAAATAAATCCTGTCCCCCTCCCAGAAGTCCCTGAGGTAGTAGTCAGATAAAACTAGGGGAATTTAGGAGAATGTCCTGGCAAATGTTTCTCCCTAATCTGACATCAAACAGAATACTTGATCACTTATCTTAGTTGCTGTTTACCATGTGGAATTTGGCTGCTGTGTTACCCTACATTCCAACGGACACCACACTTCAGAGGTTCTGACATTGTGAAACAAATCTAGTTTTTTTTGGAATGTGCTTCCTTTTTGCTAAGCATTGACAGAGGAAAAGTACTAACAGAATGACCTCTGTCAAATCAGCTTCAGTTTTGTTGATTTAACTTCTTCCATCATGCCTTATCATCAGGCATATTCTTGAAACCATCTGAAAATACTGTAGTTTATATGTGACACAGACAGCATGTGATTTTCACCTTGATGCAAGTGCAAATGGCACTTAAATTGAAACAAACCTAGTTTCACATTGATGTACTCACAAGCCTGTACTTGTGCTGTGCTGCCTTTAACTATCAACAACTCACTAGAATTTAGACGTGAATTTTAATCTCCAAGAAGCAGTATGTTGGAATTTGATGGTGCATATAAAAGGTTTAAATTCCAAAACCTGACCCCAGTGCATCCCAGCCCCTTCCGGCCTGACCACTTCCAGGTTTGATTGAAGCAGATAGGGACCGGGTACTCAGTCCTCACCCGGGATTGAGTTGATCTTTAACCATCATTTACCTTCCACTGATATTCCAAGTCTCAGGAAACCAGCAATTTAAGGAACATGATGACAACATTAGGGAGAGGGGAATAGCTATAGCTCTTGTGATCCAGGAATAACAGGAATGCCTCCTTCTCCTGGTGTAGCAAAATCACCTGCTTCTCTAGGATTGGAATTCAGTGTCAAATGGGGACCAGGTTATTCGGATAAGAGCTGGAAGTTCTTTATATTATAGCTGAATGCTCTATATATAACTAGAAGCCAAGCCTGTCAATTCCCAGTGGGGATAAAATACCCATGCTATGAAGTTACAGGTCCAAAATTCTGCAGCTCCCTTGAGAAACCTCTCCCCCCACAATAACAAGGCTTTAATCTCTGTTCCACATGTCATGCCCACACTTACTGAATACAAAAATGAGTTTCAGATTCTGTAAAGCACTTCCTTTGCTCTCAGCAGCCAGAGTCTCATGTTCCCTGATGACATTCCTTCAGTTAGTAATTGACTTCTTGGCAACTTCTCCAAGAAATTCCTCGATCTCTGTGGAAACTACAGTACTAGATTATAGGGGAAAACTGGATGAAGTTTTCAATGTGTCAGAATCTACTTTCAGAAACATTGGTGCATTAATTTAAACCCCAGATTCTCCAGAACTTCCATATTAATTCAGACCTGATATAACCCAGCTATTTAGCTTGTAATTATTAATTTTAAATTCTGGAAAAGCAAGTCCGTTATGAGTTAAGTGCTATCTTATCTATACTGCTCAAAGTAATGGCATTCTTTAACTTCTACATTTAACCAGCTGAATATTTTTGTGTATGCCAAGCATTTGTGAAAGCATTATGTGAGTTGTATCTACAGTGTGCTAATGGGAGCATTAACCCATGATACCAATGAAGGTCATGATTTCAACTTTCAGCATTTGTAATTGAATTCAATAAATCTTGTGGTAATTTGTATTCTAACATAGTAAGTGACTTTTAATGTAACCAGACTGTGGTAACAAACCAACTGATTCACAGATGTTCTATGTAGTTACCACTCCTCTACTTAGCCTAAGAGACTCCTGTATGGTCAACTCTTAATGCCTCTTGGACAATAAGGGATGAGTGAGAAATGCTGACTTACTCGATGTACCTTCATGTAAATATCTTTTTTTTTTAAATTGCTCATCTTTTCATTACCTGCTCTATGATTGTCAGGGAGCAAGGATTAAAAAAAGTTTGTAATTTAAAAATGAAAATCAAAGAAACTGCAGATGCTAGAAATCTGAAATAAAAACAGACAATGATGGAAATGCTCAGCAAGTCGAGCAGCATCTGTGAAAGAGAAACAGAATTAACCTTTCAGGTCAAAGATCCTTTGTTAGAACTAGTTTATAATTTAGCTACTTTTCCTAAAGCTCTAGGATCAACTAAAAAGATCTCTACCACTTCATCTCCATAGAATGATTCTTTTCTATAAAGTACTCTTTATTACTAATTCTGCAGTTTGGTACAAGTATAGTTGCCTGTAGCAATTAGTTAGACCATTTAAAGGGGATGTAATTCAAATTAATTGTACACAACCCTAAAATGACTCTGCACTTACACAGGGTTTTTGCAGAGAAGGTAGGCAAGACAGACGAAAAGATTCAAGGATATGCTCAAAGTAACAGCTGGAATGGTATTGAGAAAGTCAAGCCCATGTATCAGGAATGCCCAAAAGCCCAGCATAATTGGTGGAAGGAGCATGTCACCTCACAAACTACCACCTCATCAGCCCCATCTCTTGAAGAGTCTGAGGTTCTGACGTTAGCCTCGTCAGTCACCTCAAATTCAAAGTAGAATCAAGATATCCTCGATCGCAAGGGACTGCCCATAAAGAAGAGAGAATGTCACGTAACAGAACATATAATTAGTGAACGTGTAACCATCCAGATGAAACAAAATTTATATGTTCTTGATGAAAAACTCTGGGAATTTGATTGTGGAATACTGATTTCATAAATAGAATTCCCTGCAATAAGTTCTTCCTCCACCCCACAACTTGTTGCCCATTCATTGCTGTGTTAGACTGGAGTGGTGGTGGTGGTGAAATAATAAAAAGAAAATGCTGGAAATATGCAATAGGTCAGGCAGAGAAACAGAGTTAACATTCCAGGCTGATGAACTTCTGTCAGAACTGGGAATAGTTGGAGATAAACAAATTCTTTGCATCTTAAAACGTGTTTCTTGCCCCACAGATGCTGCTTGGTCTGCTGATCATTTCAGGCACTTTCTTTTTAAATTTCAAATAAATAGCGTACTTTGTTTTTGCAGTGGAGGTGTGAACAACCTACTCCATGTGGTTTCTGCATGGCTGCTGGTAGGGAGTTCTTGCATTTTGACCCAACTGTTATGAGATTTTCTTAGTAGGTGGACAGGAGAAGAGGTTTGGGAGATGCTGCCAAATTAAGCTTTCGTGAGACGGCAGTGTGCATCCTGTAGATGGTTGACACCGGACACTGTGCTAGGAGAATCACAAGCAGGTAAAGGAAGTATAAACTGCTGGTACTACACAATGCAGTGTGGTGCAGATGCTGACAGATCACCTTCCACTCCCAGAGGGCCAGGAGTAATTTACAGCTGTATCTTGGGAAGGAATTTGAGGCAATTCATGATAATGCTGGGGAGTGGACAACAACTTCACATTAGAACAAATCAATAGATTACATATTACTTTCACACACACTAATCACCCCGACTCATGATTCCACATAAACATAGAAACATAATAAATAAGAGGAAGAGTAGGCCAGTTGGTCCTTTGGACTTATTCCATCATTCAATCTTCAATCAAGCATTTATTTGGCATTTTATGGCGTAAATGCAAGGCATTCTGCCAATGCTTAGAACAGTGCCAGGGAAATTAACCTTTGCCTCCTACTGACTCTAGTATGATTCAGAATGGTTGACAATCCTGCATGCAAATCGTCTTCCAGTCATTAACTTTACTGCTGATGTTACATAGCTCAACAAGTGCTCCACTTGAACTTACTGTTTCATCTGTGTCTCCAAATTGTGTGTGTTCCAAATGCCTATCTTTGTGGGTGACTGGAGGACAATCATGAGCCTTAAGGGCCATCTGTGACGTTTCAATCAATGTTCAGATTAACTTTCAAACATCTCAAGTTGCTCTTAATAGTTCCACCAATCTGCATTTGAAAACATATCATTCTTTTACAAAATTTGAAACCGGTAAATCTCTCAGTGGAATTGGATGCCTTTTAAAAATGTCTGACCAATTTCCTGTGTCTGGGAATTGCAAGGCCATATTTCACTCAGTGAGCACTGGGGAGAGATAGTGTGAAATATTTGAGAGGTTAGTCTTTCTGTTATCACCATGCTATAATTTAAACCAATTTAGTTGAAACATCTCCACAATCATAATAAAAAAAAATGAAATGAAAGAAATTCATACTGAACACAACTAAGGAGAAGGTGCTTGGGAAGCTGAAAGGTCTGAAGGTAGATAAATCACCTGGATTGGATGGGCTACACCCCAGGGTTCTGAAAGAGGTAGCTGAAGAGATTGTGGAGGCATTAGTAGTGATCTTTCAAGAATTACTAGATTCAGGAATGGTTCCAGAGGACTGGAAAATGGCAAATGTCATTCCACTCTTTAAGAAGGGAGGGAGGCAAAAGACAGAAAATTATAAGCCAGTTAGCCTGACTTCAGTGGTTGGTAAGATGTTAGAGTCCATTACTAAGACTGAGGTTTCGGGGTACTTGGAAGCTCATGATAAAATAGGCCGAAGTCAGCATGGTTTCCTTAAGGGGAGATCTTGCCTGACAAATCTGTTGGAATTCTTTGAGGAAGTAACAGGCAAAGGATGTTGTCTATCCTGTTGTTTACTTATGGATGTTGTTTACTTGGATTTTCAGAAGGCCTTTGAGAAGGTGCCACACATGAGGCTGCTAAACAAGATGGGAGATCCATGGTATTACAGGAAAGCTACTAGCATGGATAGAAGATTGGCTGACTGGCAGAAGGCAAAGTGTGGGAATAAAGTGGGCCTTTTTTGGTTGGCTGCCGGTGACTAGTGGTGTTCCTCAGGGGTCGGTGTTGGGTCTGTTACTTTTCACATTATATGTTAATGATCTGGATGATGGAACTGATGGCTTTGTGGCCAAGTTTGTGGATGATACAAAGATAGGTGGAGGGGCAGGTAGTGTTGAGGAAGCAGGGAGTCTGCAGATGGACTTGGACAGGTCGGGAGAATGGGCAAAGAAATGGGAGATGGAACACAGCATAGGGAAGTGTACAGAAATGCACTTTGGTAGAAGGAATAAAGGCATAGACTATTTTCTACATGTGGAGAGAATTCAGACATCGGAGGTGCAAAGGGACTTGGGAGTCCTAGTGCAGGATTCCCTAAAGGTTAACTTGCAGGTTGAGTCGGTAGTAAGGAAGGCAAATGCAATGTTAGCAATCATTTCGAGAGGACTGGAATATAAAAACAAGGATGTAATGCTGAGGCTTTCTAAGGCATTGGTTAGACAACATTTGGAGCACTGTGAGCAGTTTTGGGTCCCATATCTAAGGAAGGATGTGCTGGCATTGGAGACGGTCTGGAGGAGGTTTATGAGAATGATCCAGGGGATGAAAGGGTTAATGCATGAGGAACCTGTACTCACTGGAATTTAGAAGGATGAGGGGGGATCTCTTCATTGAAACCTAATGAATATTGAAAGACCTGGATAGAGTGGATGTGGAAAGGATGTTTCCAGTAGTGGGAGAGTCTAGGACCAGAGGGCACAGCCTCAGAATAGAAGGATGTTCCTTCAGAACAGAGATGAGGAGGAATTTCATTAGCCAGAGGGTGGTGAATCTGTGGAATTCATTGCCACAGATGGCTGTGGAGGCCAAGTCATTTGGTCTTGCAGAGTTTTCAACCAAGCTTCAACCAAGCAGAGGTTGATAGGTTCTTGATTAGTAAGGGCGTCAAAGGTTACGGGGAGAAGGCAGGAGAATGGGGTTGAGAGGGAAAAGTAAATCAGCCATGATCGAATGGCAGAGCAGACTCGATGGGCCGAATGGTCTAATTCTACTCCTGTGTCTTATGGTCTTATGTGAAGTAGCAATATAAATTGATGGTGAAAATAAGTGCCTATCCAAAGCTAGCATTAACTATCACCACTGTCTTGTATAATCAGTCATAATATCAATTCCACTGATATACTGTAAAGCAAAGAAAGGATAGCAGGCTTGATATTTGTTAGCTGATAAAAAAGAATGGTAAAATAGTGCTGCATAGGGGACATGTGCCAATTTGTACTGATGCTGGTAGTGTGTTATTTTCATCTGTGAGCCTCATGTAAGGACTTTGAGTGCTTAGAAGTTGCCACATGTAACATTTTCCTCATTAGACACATGATTTCAAAGACCGTCTGCGCCAGCTAAAAATAACCACTGCTAATTCACATCATGCCCGCACCTCTTAAAGAGGTGAGTAATGAATCTAACCATTGCTGGAAGCCATTGTGCAGCTTGTGAAGCACTCTGTGGCACACCAGTAAAGACCAAGATCTGGTACTTCACTGCCTGCTGCCGAGCCCGATAGCATGGGCACAGAGGTGGACATCCTGCACTTTCAGAGCAACAAGGATTGTAAAGAAAGGGGAGTAGGTGGCCAGAGAGAAAGTTACAGTTATATCCTGGTCCCAATCCCAAAAGTACTTTGCAGACCTTGTATGTTGTCAAGGTTAGTGAGGAAAAATATCAGTACGTCCCATTAACCAAGTGCCCTTTCACACTTATACACTTACCACTACTCCAGCACCCACAGACACGTCACAAATTACACACATTTCCAATTATCCAACCATATCATAGAGACACAATCCAACATTATAACATTTTTCTGTCTTCTTACAGTTGAAAATTGCATGTAATCAAAGATTGGAGCAGTAGATTGGAGAAACAAAGGACTGCAGATGCTGGAACCTAGATGAAAACGCTCTGATGCTGGAGGAACTCAGCAGGCCAGGCAGTATCAGTGGAGAAAAGCAGACGGTCAATGTTTTGGGTCAGGACCCTTCTTCAGGACTTAAGATAGGAAAAGGGGAAGCCCAATATATTGGAGGGAAAAGCAGAGCAGTGATAGGTGGACAAAAGAGGGGAGACGGGGTGGGCACATGGTGGTAATAAGTAGATGCAGGTAAGAGTTAGTGATAGACAGGTGCGGGGGAGGAGGGGAGAGTAGATCCACCGGGGGACGGGTCAAAGTTAAGGAGAAAAAAATAAAAGAAAATGGAGTAGAATAAAGAAAGATAGACTTGGAAGGGGAGGAAAGAAAAAGCATTCGGCGGGGGGGGGGGGGGGGGGGGGGGTCCGAGTCCAAATGTTGTTTAGGACTTGCTGCATACAGCCATTGGCTGCTTCACTTGGTGAGGAAATATGAATGGGATTGAACCTTATGCAATAACCAGCAAGCATCCCCACTTCTGTCCTCATGATGGAAAGGAAGTTATAGATAAAGCACATGAAGATGGTTGGGCCTAAGGCATTGCCCTGATGGAGTGGTATGCTGGGGCTTTGATGAATCACAAGTTACAGTTATATCCTGGTCCCAATCCCAAAAGTACTTTGCAGACCTTGTATGTTGTCACACCTATCACTGCTCTGCTTTTCCCTCCAATATATTGGGCTTCCCCTTTTCCTATCTTAAGTCCTGAAGAAGGGTCCTGACCCAAAACATTGACCGTCTGCTTTTCTCCACTGATACTGCCTGGCCTGCTGAGTTCCTCCAGCATCAGAGCGTTTTCATCTAGGTTCCAGCATCTGCAGTCCTTTGTTTCTCCAATCTACTGCTCCAATCTTTGATTACATGCAATTTTCAACTGTAAGAAGACAGAAAAATGTTATAATGTTGGATTGTGTCTCTATGATATGGTTGGATAATTGGAAATGTGTGTAATTTGTGACGTGTCTGTGGGTGCTGGAGTAGTGGTAAGTGTATAAGTGTGAAAGGGCACTTGGTTAATGGGACGTACTGATATTTTTCCTCACTAACCTTGACAACATACAAGGTCTGCAAAGTACTTTTGGGATTGGGACCAGGATATAACTGTAACTTGTGATTCATCAAAGCCCCAGCATACAAGGTACAATCACAGCCATCTTCCTTTGTGTGAGCCATCTCTCCAACAAGGGTCCTGAAGAAGGGTCCTGACCTTGTATGTTGACCGCCTGCTTTTCTCCATGGATGCTGCCTGGCCTACTGAGTTCCTCCAGCATCATAGTGTTTTTCATCTCCAAGAAATGGATTGGTTTCCCTTTGTTATTTATTGACTTAAGTTTTATGAGGTTACCTTGATGCCACCCATAACCAAATGCTGCCTTGATCTCTCACCTCACCTCTGGAATTCAGCACTTTGGTCCATGTTTAGACAAAGGCTGAGGTGAGGTCTGGGGCTCCAAACTCCAGGCGTAATTCAAACTGGGTGTTAGTGAACAGATCATTCTCGCTTGAAAGCACTGTAAATGGTTGCTTCTAACATTTTGCTAATGATTGAGAGTAGACTGACTTTGCAGTAATTAACTGGATTGGATTAGCGAGATTGAAAAGTTGTCCTGTTTTTTGCGAACAGAACGTATCTGGGCAATTTTTCACTTTGTTGGTGGATGTCAGTGAGGTAACAGTGATGAATGAGGTGCCTATCACTGCAATTTTTGGGTTACCAGTGATGGATTCTGGCCATTTATCTGCTTCAGCTTCTTGTATGATTGCATTTGTTACATTAATGGCCGAGAGATCCATTCTATTTAAATGGAAGGATCCTATACCTCCTACCACATTTCAACAGTTTTCTCAAACTATAATATGTTTAAACTTAGAAAAAATTAGGAGTGGTACTGTTGATCCTTCCCTTAAATTTGAGGAAGTTTGGAGTCCATTCATTCAGTATTTCCATATGATATAAGCAGACCTTTTTTGAATCCCTTTCAATAACCTTTGAATATAGAGGAGCGGAGCTAACGACATAATAATGTTTTTTTAACCGAAGAAATAACAGTCCAGCTTTTCTTTTTGAAGTTTTTGGTTTGCTTTTGTTTATTATTATTCCTTTTTTAATTTGGGGGTTCTCTTTTCATATAATTAAATTTCTTTTCAAATTCTTTTGTATCATGCGCACTTAGTAAGAGACTGGGAGGTTCAGATTATATATTTTACTCCCTGTGAGTGTATATGTCAACTGTTACGATTGTTATCCCGATCTCTTCACACTATGTGCATAATCACTAATGTTATGTATATTAATTTGAAATTTAGTTTGAAAGTTAATAAAAAAGATTGAAAAAGAAAGAAAAGAAAGAATGAGCTGCAGAACATGTCAGATTCAATTGCAATATTCTTCATCCCTCTTTATTTTCTTTTCTTCCTCCTCCATAAGGACAGTAATCCACACATTCTACTTTCTAGTCAGTGAACTGAAAAATGTTACTGTCATGAATTCTTCCAAAAGAATTAAAAGAGATGCAATCATTATAAAAATGAAATCACATTGAAATCCACTCAGGAAGTCAACTTGCGGAACAATTACTAGCTCAGATGCAAGGCATCTTCCTCTTTGGAG
The DNA here is from genome assembly GCF_009764475.1 of Pristis pectinata. Classification (NCBI taxonomy): domain Eukaryota; kingdom Metazoa; phylum Chordata; class Chondrichthyes; order Rhinopristiformes; family Pristidae; genus Pristis; species Pristis pectinata. The sequence continues at coordinate 51,646,149 of NC_067406.1, read as the reverse complement.
GTTTCTGGCCTAAATTGGTCTGATGCTCACTTTCTTCCCCCTTTCCCAACATGTAAAATTAACCAGTGATCTATATTAGTCCAAGAAAGGCATTATTTCAAAATGAATCTGTGAAATATGCTAACATGTCTTGCTCTTGGACAAGCAAAAGCATCTTCACTTGACTGCAGAATTCTTTTTTGTTTCTCTTAATGCACGAGCCAAGTTTGTTTCTATTTATCATTTGTCCTGTGGCAACGTACACGATTGATTGCCTATATTTCTTCATGCTCAATAAACAAAGCAAATGCAAAACTGTATGATGTTATTGAATACACACATACTGCTCCTGTGGATCCTTTTAGATTGAAAGAAGCTAGGAGATTTTGTTGTTTCCTTTTAGTTGAACTTTATAAAATTTGCAGGATTTAGGGTACAGGGTATGTGGTTGACAAGACCAATTTTCCAAAGAAGGTTGGTGAAACCTTCAAGTCTTCATGGATATTCAGCAACCAGCTCCAGGCCTTCATTGCCTGGGAAAAGTCCAGTCCACAAGCATTTCTGTGAGATGAAGGTTCATGTTAACTTTTACCTTTGTGACAGGTTCTTCCCTTAACAAACGCTCATAAAAGATTGAAGGGAGTCATACCAAAACAGAAATGCTGGAAAAACTCAGCCACTCAAGCATCATCTGTGCAAACAGAAACCAATTAGTATTTTGGGTCAGGGACCTTTCCTCAGAAAAGAGGAAGGCCTGAAGGAGTGCCATTTTCCAATGTAGAGCTGGGGGGAGGAGTGAGGTTTAAGACAAAAGACGATACGGAGATTGGTTAAAACAGATTAGGTGATAAGGATCATGAGTACTGACTGTTAGTGAAACATCAGTCTCTTTCACGTTGTTCATCCTTGCTCCTGCCATATGCTTGAAACTCATAATGTGAAAGTAATCTTGTCCTGCACTGTAATTGTTAGTGGGCCTATCAACTTTCCTCCTATAGCAATCCTTATGAGCAGTTTCGGGGTATGGTGGATAGAAGAAAATAAGAGAAGGACAGATTGAGATTGGTCCCTAGACTTCTGCTCACAGCAGACTGAAGGAAGGCCACTCAGAAACATTCATCATAACTTCAACCACTGCAAAATTCCAGCAACCCAGATAGATGAGAAGCAAAACAAAAACTGCAGATGCTGGAAATCTGAAATAAAAACAGTAAATGCTGGAAACACTCTGCAGGTTCCGCAGCATCTGTGGAAAGAGAAACAAAGACAATGCTTCAGGTCTGAGACCCTTCATCAGAACCACCTGGTATATTTGTCACCTGGAAGAACTGAAGTGTCAAAGGCACTTTGTCTCTGAACTCTCTCCTCAAACCATGTATTTACTTCTTTCTCACTGAAATAAATTTCTAAAAAGCCATTCTTCAAACAAGCTTTCAAACACTACTTCTAATCCTTCCTCTGTGACACATTCATTGAGTTATTTGTTTTTATCTTCTAAAATAACTTAGGGCATTTTCCATGTTAAGCGTGCTACATAATTGCAAGTCATTGTTAATAATGTGAGAGGTAAGCTATGGTGACTCAGAATTTCTGGGTGGTAAACTGAAAACTGGCAGAAGTGATTCTGTATTGCTCTCAGAGAAATGGAAGAGGTGGAGAGATTATAAGATCAGTGGGAAAATAGTGACTAAACCAGACTGAGAAAGGAATGTGGGAAACACTGAGAATAGATCCTGAACACAGCAGCCAATGCCTGGCTATTGTTCATAAAAAACCTAAAATGATGTTTGATTATAAATAGAAATAGATCGTAGATCATAAAAAGTAACACTCTATTCTGGAGATTGATCGCGTCACACCTGCAAATCTCATAATCTCAGGATGCAGCTGATTTGGTCAAAGCATAAAAGTAATGGCCTAAATTTTCCTGAATGGGATCCCCAGCATACACTTGTTAGCCATGTTCCCCATTCCCACAAACTAATCTTCTCCCAGGTGCAGAAGGCTGATGTTGCTGGCTCAAACAGTACTGGAGCCAAGTGGCCAGAACCTGAGCAACGGCAGGGCCTCTTGCCATGGAACAGGCTTATGAAACTTTTCTGCGGTAAGCCTTTGACAGCTGGCAAAGCCCTATCCCAGCTTTGCTACTTTCCAAATCTATTGTGGGCTTTTAAATGTTTCAGAGTGCGTGAGATGTTCTGAAATATTTAAAAACTGTTAGAATCAAATAAATATTTTAAGGTTTTCAATGATTTAAAAATTAAGAGAAACACATAATGTAAAATCACTTAAGACATTTTGAAATATTTGTGATGTCAGCTAAGTGAGATGTGATTGGACTGTAATATTGCACTGTCCTGCTTTGGATAGTTAGTATTAGTTAAGCTGATAATCAAAATGGGATAAACATGATAATTCAAAGTATATGTTTTTGGGTGTCCTATTTCGAATGCTAAACATAAACAGTAATCACAATCTAACTGCCTGATACATATTTATTGGAAGAAGATTGCGAAGGTGAGATTTATTGGCCTTTAACCCCAATAGTTTGTCAAGTACATTTTTGCTTGCATTTGGAGATTGTTGTAAGTGTCTCTCTCCATTTAGTCCCTTGATTGTCTATCATGATTATGCTTTTGGCATCAGCTACCATGTAAACCAATATAAAATAATTATTTAACATCTTGACCATTACTCAACTTCCTAGTATTAATTCCCATGACTTGTGTGGACCTTGTTCTTTCTATGCTCAGCAGTTGTGTGAGGAGCTCGGAAAGTTGATGGGTATCCCTTGTCTCCTGTATACATCCCTCTGGAAATGTCCAGTTTCATGGTTCCCATCAGGATGAAGAAGTCAAGTGTGCCTCCTGCAAACACAACATTCACCTTGAGGAAATTTATCCAATAGTTCACAAGAAGCTTCACAATGAGGGAGTGGAAAGTTTTCTATTGATGAGAATGACTGTGTTATTAATTGGAGTGTTTGAGTGTGCACATGAGTGCAATCAATGCCTGTGGAAAACCAGCACTGTTGGCAAATACTAACACTGCTTCTCACTGAAATCAAAATACATGGAAACATTTATTCGCAAATTCAGTCTCTGGGTGACCTTTTGATGCAGCAGTGAGCAGCAAATTGGGACATGGCTGACCTCTGCTACAGCCCTTTGGAATGATGCACTGGTGACATAATTGAAAGTCAATGTGACCTTGACTTCCACTGAAAAAGCAGGCACAAGGGTGTGGCCACAGAATGGCACATTTGGAAAGCCTGACCCTGCCAATGTATCATTCAACAGAGAAGTTTAGGAAGGATGTAGTATCTCTGAGGATGCTCAAGGAGCAGGTCCTTCACAAATGGGCATGTCTTTGCCTCCTGCTCCAAGGTCCATGAACCACTGAATGGCCAGCTACAGTCATATAACACCTTCAGAACTGGTGTGCTGCAGTGGTGCACCACTGAGCCATCTAATGAATTAGTATCTCAGCAGCTAAACACTGAAAAAACAATCCCTGTTAGTTTGAGGCCCATTTGTGAAATTTATAAGGTTCTTGAGCAGACTGCGGTGCACTCTGAAGCTGCACAGTTAAGTTTGCTTTGTCAGCAGAGTGAGCCCCTTTAACTTGACATAAGTTCCATTAAGTATTATGACGTGCTTCGAGTTACACTGTGGTTATTCAGTTAGGATGATAGTTGCCCCATAAACTCAAATTTATGCTGATAAGGAGGGAAATGAAAAGGAAATATTCATTAAGTGTGTGCTCAACACCAGAACAACATTAGAAACACAAAGGCGAACAACACACAGGAGAGTATGAGTCCAAATTTCCCAGTGGGCACAGTTTCAGCTGGGTGTGATCACAAATGCAATATCACCTGGGCTTAATTATTTTTATGCACAATTTGTGCAGAAATTTTTTTTTAATAGATCCAGTTTCTAGGCAGGTATATGTCATGTCATATTTACTTTTAAATAAAAGCAAGAAATGCTGGAAATCTAGAGTAGATAGATCAGATCCTGAGAGAGGTAAGTTAAAACCTCAGGTAGGATCTGCCGTTAGAACTGATTATTTCCAGCAATTTCTCCTTTTTCCTTTATATTTTCTCATTAAGTCTATGCTCATGAATGAGAGTGTAAGCAAGTCTGTGGCTAACACAGGTAGCTCCTCCAGTGAATAGGGAATGATTTAATTTATAGATAACCCTGGTGTCTACATTGTGGTTATTTAAATTCTATTGATCTTATAATCCCAGTTGTAATGTCTCATCAGAGACCAGACATGTGTCTTGTGTGGACAAAGCATAAGAAAAATACAGACTGTTTAATGGACCACAAATAGGCCCAAGATCAATCAGCAGACTAAACTGGGATATTGCCCATGGTGACACAAGAGACTGCAGATGGTGGAAGTCTGGAGCAACACACAAAAAGCTGGAGGAACTCAGCGGGTCAGGTAGCATCTATGGAGGGAAATGGACATTCTGTATTTCGGGTCGTGACCCATAGTTCCTCTCTCTACATTATGCAAAGGATATAGAGGCACTCTAGAATACCCAATAGAGAAGCTTGAATATGCTGAAGATCTTAAATTCAAGAGAATGGAAATGCAAGGGGTGACCTCATAGTGACTTTTAGAAATGTTTTTTAGGGCAATCATAAATGTTGTGGTGAGACCATTTTGAGGGTTCACAAATGCAAAACAGTCATTAATAAAACCAGCAGAGAATTCAGGAGAAACTTCTTTAACCAGAGAGTGGTTGACCACAAGGAATAGCTGAAGTGAATAATGTGAACACCCAGTGTTGGCTGGTCTCCTGGATCATCAGAGAGCCTCTCACCATTAAATATAATTTCTCAGAGACCACTGAGAGTAACCTGGGTGATATATCTATCTGTGTGCATGCAGGAGTTCATTCAATTGAGGCCATAGATTGAACCAGCCTGAAGCATGCACGTGCAGGAACTGAAGAATGCATGTGCAGGAAATTAAACATGCATGTGCAGGAACTGAAGAACGTGTTTGCAGGAACTGAAGCATGTGCATGTGGGAACTGAAGCAGTCAGACTGCTGAATTCAAAGGGTTGGACCTTCCCATTATTAAATATACATGTTGGCACAACAATACAGTTTCACCTGCGCAGAGATCATTTCCACCCTCTCCCTGAGACTCGGGGGTGTGGAAGAGGAGCAGGGCCAAAGCTGCAGCAACAGCTCACAGATGAATGAGCAGCATGTTCACAAGGGACTCAACCCTTAGGACCTTTATGCAGAGAGTGGTGAGAATGTACAGGTCAGGAGTATGCTGTGAGGAGGAGTAGGTGGAGTCAGGGAGCGATGTATAGTATAAGTGCATTTAAAGGTAAGTGCATGGGAGTGAAGGAGTTTGATGAAAAACTGAGCGGAGGTTTGAGTGAAACATAATTGCAGGTATTTCTTTTTCCTGTGTTGTCATATATTCCACATACTTCTACGTTTTAGCCATAACCCCCCTCAGCCAGTAGCTATACACATGATCTTCTAATAAACAAATTGCAAGCATCACAGAAATTTCAGATATGGCAAGATCATAGCTGGGACTTGCACTGAAAGCCTTATGATATACAGTGTGTTATGACAGATAGCTAGATTACATGTTAAAAGAAATGATAGAAAAGAAAGGCACATAAACATTGATCTACATCATCAAAGAAAACATGTCTGGGTGCATGTCTGGGTATAAATATATTTTTAGCAACTTAGGTTTCATCCGGATTCTGCCTCGGGCCTCTACCAGTAGCCATTGAATAAAATTAATAATTCTTGGGTTAAAAATAATATCATTAGGATTACATGGTGGGACATTAGGGTCTGAAATGAAAAAACAGTTTAATGTTTCAGGTGTGATCTGCCAAAATAGAGATCTGAAATATTAACCTGTCCTTTCTGTTTTTCAATGTAGATCTATAAATTTGGGAATTTCCATTTTATGTTGAACAATGTATTTCTTTTTATTATGATTGATTTGATACCGCTACCTCCCAATAAGTTAGTGGAGTCCTGGGGTTATTTTTAGCTACTAGTTTTCTGATTGGACCCTTTACTTAATATGCTGCCTGAACTGTAAAGATACTTGGGCCGACAGATCAATGTGTATGTGAGGCTATTCCCTTTCCCTGATCTGTTTACCTAGTTTTACCTAGGGCTGCTATCATTGTTTTGATCTATCTGAGGATGTCTCATCACATAATGTTTGCTTTGGACATAATTCTATTTGACTGCATACATCTTGTGAAACTACATTAGTGGCTGACCTCCAACCAACAGCTGAGCAGCTCGGCCCTAAACAGGAAAGGGTTTCTGGGCTTCAACTTGAATTAGGCATTGGCTTCATGCTGTGGTTTAAGGCCTCAATATGTTAAAGGCTTTCTTTCTCCACCACTCCCCTCCACCCCACTTTATATCACTTTACCATCTGCTCCCCCCTCCACCCCACCCACTCCCTCATGTCTCATTAGCAAATTACAACTCCTTTTCCCTCTCTGGGAAAAGACATTTCTTGAAATTCCCTTAATGACTTTTTTGTGAACATTGCTGTATTAGTACACTCCAGTTTTGCTCATTCCTGCAAGTGGATCCTGATTCCATGTGTCTACTCCATCACAAGAGCACAACTTTAAAGAAAGTCTGTGGGGTCTCCATTAGCTTCTCTTTTGTAGAGACCCAATTGCTCATCTTTTCCTGATAAAAACCATGAGTCTGGTACCATCCACATAAATCTGTCTTCACTTTCTCCAATGCATTGATATCCTTCATACAATATGTTGATGAAAGTTTAACATAAATCCATCTGGGAGTAAATGTTTGCCTCTGTCCTGGTCCTACTGGCCTGTGTGACATCTTTTAGTGATATTGGTATTTGTGTTCTTAGATTCTTTTGTTTGCTAACCCATATAGATTCTTACTTTCCATCTTAATATGTGACCTCATTCTTCAGACATCCTACTCATCCGCTTTGAAGTTTCTTTGGCATGTATCTGGCAGACAAATTAGATTTTGTGTCCAGACACAAAACTTGGTAAAATCTTACATTTTATCAATTATTATTGTCTTGCTAGCTAAATGTTTGGTCTTTTTTCTTTCCTCCCACTGAGGGAGTGTAGCTTCCTGAACAAATACAAAAGGCATGTCTACTAACGTTGCTGCATGTTCTGGTATTGCTCAACTGCTTGCAGCATGTTCCATTTCACTTGCCTTAAGCTTGTTAAAACTAGGTTAATACTGTGGTGTCGATTCTAGGTATGGATGGAGCTCAGGCCAGCTGGTGAGGGTAGCCCTTCTCAATGGAGTCCAACTCCTGCTGAATTGTGATAGGATCCAAAGGAATGGCAGAAAGCAAAGCAACTGCAGAAGACATTAGATCATAAACGTGATCTTTGTGAATTTTCCTGTGAGTATTTACTAAATGTGTAGAGGGGCAGAAATATATTCCAAACATAGAAGTCATTCTAGTACTGTGGGATTAGATCATGCTGAACTCAGCTGGCCATTTAGCTCCCACACTGCTACATTTTCCTGGGTTGGCATGGAGGGCCAATGTCTCTGGCCCTCTACGTCCTTGAGTTGAGCAGCCAGGTCTGAATTGTGAGCTGGCATCGATCGAGCAGCTGTTGCCAAGCACCATCCCCAGAATGTCCCGGCAGGTTTTGACATGAGGCAAAGCTGTAAAGGATCTTAACAGTTTTTAAATATCTTTGACATTCAGAGGAGCTAGAAGCTAATAAAATGGAACAAAATGGAAGTGAAGTGGAAATGAAAAAAAATTTAAAAGCCAATTAAAATAAACAAAACACTGAAATAATTACGTAATTAACATAATTTATATTTTAAAAAATCACTCACTTTGCCTCTTTATCCACAAGCCTAGCATCCCCAGTGAAATCAATAGTGATTCAGACCCCAGCTCAGTGTTGACTTGGGTGGGATCTGAGAGGCAATTCCCCAGCTTAACACTGGAGAATCCCAGCAAGACTGGGCTCTGCCTTTGTATTCCTTGTAGAGGCTGTTGTGACAGATGTGGTGCCATCTGTCAGTCTGAAAATTCAACAGCACATGTGCAGCAGTTCGAGACCTGCTAAAGTTTAAATGGCTGTCATCCACACTACTAATTCAGCCAGCAAGAGTCATCGCTTTGAATCATAAAATTGCTCCAACATTGAAGGCAGCCATCCAAACAATTCTTTGTAAGCAATCCAGTTGGTCCCATTCTGTCACTTTTTCCTTTATGGAATCATAGAAGGAAAATAGTTAATCCCTTAAAAAATGTCATGACCCACAGTAATGTAACACTGAGAAGACTAATTCAGATTAGCTGAAGCTTTAACATATGTTCTCTCAATTTTAGCCTTAGGCTCACTAAGAGCATTTTTGTTGACAAAACAAAGCTCTGCATCCTTTTTGCTATAGATTTTAGACCTTTTTGAACAATGAGAATTCGGTATAATGGAAAATAAAACTCAGGCAAAGACTAGGTGTATCCTGTGGCCACAACTCTGAAACAAGAATATGTCAATCTTGCACTGCTCACACTAACAGGAAGCAAAAACCCAGTCTAGACTCAGAAGATCCATTTAGTTGTAGGCAGTGTGGTCTCTTGAAGTGCTTGTATTTGGATTTTTATATTCGAGGAAGTTGTTCTATATATATGTATAATATATAGGGAATATTCTGTTTAAGAGCCTTGTTAATTTGTTATTTCAGCAGTATTAATCCTGTTTCATGTCCATATAATGCCATTCAATAATATCCAAACATCATGATAAGTTGCACATCTGGTGATAACACCAAACTCCACCTCACCGCATCTGGTTGATCCCCCTATTGCCTCCAATTTGTCACACTACTGTCACGAACCAGCAACAAAAGAAACACACTGAGCATGATTTAGTGTTAAAAACTATTTTATTAATCACTACTTATGATAATACGTAAAATAAAAGTAAAAATGTTAGTATGTTAGAATTCAAAAATGTTAAACCTCGAACGTTAACCCCAAAACTAAACTCTTCGTGTGTGTGTGTGTGACAAAGTCCAAAACTCCCAGTTCCGGAATGGTTCTTAAAGTTCAGTTCCGCAAGCCATAAGGTGAAACATGAGCAAGGGCTTCTTCAACAACCACCGTTGTCTGAAGATAAGATGTAGATGTAGAAAAACATAGAGAGAGTACATACGAAATTCAAATGTTCCACGATGGAACCCAAACGACACTTCAGTGTTTACTCGGTAGTGACTTCCTCACCCCGAAAAGCATCCGAACCGTGGTCGTCCACATACAAATACCTGTTTCCTTCTACAGGTCAGCAACAAAGTGAACTCCACCGGATTACTTCCAACTTCCATACATGGATTTCAGTGGCAAACACAGTTATTGTTTCTCATCCATCGATAGAGAAAACAAGCAGGCTGGTGTCTCTCTCCCTTCTCTCTCTCTCTTTCTTCTTCTTCTTCAACAACGTCATTACGTCCTTTATCTTCTATTGACGTAAGCACGCCCCACACACACATACACACACACTCTCTATCTTAAAGGGACTTTCACTGATTCCGTAACACTACTTCTCTGACTTCAGTTCTGGATGAACAGAAATGAAATATTGTGAAGTTACTGAAAATGCACATTAAACATGCAGAGCACAACATTTTAAAACATCCTTTCCTGCAATAATGTCAGACAATGACCATCTCCAATAGGAGAGTCCAATCACCTACCCTTGACCTTCAATGGACTATTATCACGAGTTCCTCACCATCAATATCCTGGGGGTAACCATTGACCGGAAGCTCAGCTGGAGCAGCCACATAAATACCACAGCTCCAAGAGCAGCTCAGGGGCTGGGAATCCTGTGGTGAGCGACTTAGCTCCTGACACCCAAAGCTTTCCTTAGTTTACAAGACAAAAATCAGGAGTATGAGAGAATACTCTTCACTTATCTGGATGAAGGCAGTTCCAGCAACTTTAAAGAAGCTCAACACCATCCATCTCAAAAGCAGCCTGCTTGATTGGTACCCCACTCATAACCTGATGCATTCATTCCCTGCACCACCAGTGCAGGGTGGCTGCAGTGTGTGCAATCTACAAAATGCACTGCATTTACTCACATAGGCTATTCCGAGAGCACCTCCCAAACCTGTGACCTCTATCATCAAGAGGGACAAGGGATTTAAAAGTGTGGGAACCTCACCACCTACAAGTTCACTTCCAAGTCACACACTATCCATCCTACATTTCCTGTTCCAGGGTTTAAATCCTAGAACTCCCTCCCCAAAAGTATGTCCTGTAATTCAGAAAAGTGACTCACCAGCAACTTCTTGGTGCAATAGGGGACAGGCAATGAATAAGGTAAGATAAAACAAGATAAGATATTTTTATTAGTCACATGTACATCGAAACACACAGTGAAATGCATCTTTGCGTAGAATGTTCTGGGGACAGCCCGCAAGTGTCACCACGCTTCTGGTGCCAACATGGTATGTTTTTGGAATGAGGGAGGAAACCGGAGCACCCAGAGGAAACCCACGCAGACACGGGGAGAATGTACAAACTCTTTACAGACAGTGGCCGGAATTGAACCCAGGTCATCGGTGCTTTAATAGCGTTACACTAACCGCTACACTACCACGCACAAATTCCAAGAAGTATATTAAGAAAAAGGTTGCCTTTAATTTTTGCCATAGCAATTTTCCAAACGTACTAGAGGCCTGCTTCTGAATGAATGGCCTGCACCGTTCACATGCCACAAAAATACAAATCAAGTTTGAAAAAGTATCATCCAGATGTACATTGAATGCAGTTTGATGTCACTGTCATTGTCTGGAAGGATCCATGTGGTCCTATACAATGCATAGAGGACTTGGAAGGAAGGTCATGGACACTGGAATCCATGCCGTAAATATTCTGCAATCAGTTTTCCCATAAAATTCTATCACAAAGGCAAAGATTCATTGTACTATGTGACAGACTTCCTCTTGTTTTTACAACTTCTAATTCTAGCCTAACCTAAAGCTACTATATGAGAACAAACTGTACTTGCTGAGATCATGGTTGGATTGTCGGAACCCTTAGCTACCCAATAAGTTGAAGCCACAATGTGTGTTACTTGGTATTCATCGATGAGCTTGCCAGACTCCCAAATGTGTTCATCAGGTTGACCCCACTGCACACTCTGCACAATTCAACATTTATTAGATCAAGCACAGGTCATGTGACTACCCTTTGCAAGCCTGGATTACATCACTGCCTTTGCCACACATTTTAAAAAATCATAATCTAACCAAGCAGAGTTAGCATGGCTTCACAAAGAAGAAATCACGTTTGAAGAATTTATTAGAGTTTTTTGAGGAAGTCTTGATTGGAGTATATAGAGGGGACCCAGTAATGTATCAGACTTCCAGAAAGCATTTGACGAGGTTAATCACAAGATAAGAGCCCATGGTTTTGGAGGTACCACATCAGGAAGGATAGAGGATAACAGTGAGTAGGAATATGGGGGTCTTTCACAGATTGGCAACTAATGACCTGTGGAGTACCACAGGGACTATGTTAGGACCACAACTATTTGAAGTACATACTTTTATGACTTGAGGAAAGGAAACAAATTTGCAAACAACACAAAAATAGGCAGGAAGAGGATACAAACAGTTTGCAGAGAGATATTGATAGGTTAGGTAATTGGTCAAGAAATGGCAAATGAAATATAATGTGGGAAAATGTGAAGTAGTTCACTTTGAAAGAGAACAAAAGAGCAATGCTTTATTTCAATGGACAGAAATTGCAGAAAGTTGCAGCACAAAGGCATCTAGGGGTCCTTTTGCATGAAACACAAATTTAGCACCCAAGTGCAGCAGATAATAAGGGAGGCCAATGGAATGTTGGCCAATGGTTCAAGAGGGCTGGAGTTGAAAGTAGGGAATTCTTACCCCAGCAGTACAGATCACTAGCGAAAGCATATTCAAGTACTGCGAACAAGTTTAGTCCTCCTATTGATGGAAAAATATTATTTTATTGGAGATAGTCAAAGAAGATTCACTAGGATGATTCTAGGTATGAAATAGTTATCCAAAAGGGAATGATTAAACAGATTAAGACTTAGAAGAATCAAAGTGATCTTACTGAAATGTATGAGACTCTTAGGGTGTAGACAGAGTAAATGCTGAGTGGATGCTTCCTCTCATGAGAGAGTACAGAACTAGAGAACATGGCCTCAGAATAAGGAATGGCCACTTCAGAATGGAATGAGAAAGAATTTCTTGATTTTGCGTTCATGGAACTCCTTGCCATAGAGTTTTTGGGAACAGGCACGGTAGTGTAGCAGTTAGCGTAAAGCTATTACAGCGTCAGCGACCTGGGTTCAATTTCCGCCGCTGTCTGTAAGGAATTTGTACATTCTCCCTGTGACTGCGTAGGTTTCCTCCGGGTGCTCTGGTTTCCTCCCACATTCCAAAAGACATATGGATTAGGAAGTTGTGGGCATGCTATGTTGGTGCCGGAAGCATGGCGACACTTGCGGGCTGCCCCCAGAACACTCTGCGCAAAAGATGCATTTCACTGTGTGTTTCGATGTACATGTGACTAATAAAGAAATCTTATCGTATTTAAGGCTGAGATAGACAGATTTCTAATCTAATCAGTAAGCGAATGATGATCTTATAGAGATACAGCATGGAAACAGGTCCTTTGGCCTACCGGGTCTGCGCTGACTATCAACTACCCATTTACACTAATTCTACACTAATTTCATTTTTTATTCTCCCCACGTTCTCTTTAACCACCCCCCCCCCCACCCCAGATTCCACCATTGACAGACACACTAGGGTCAATTTAAAGTGTCCAATTAACCCACTGACCCATGTATCTTTGGGATGAGGGACAAAGTTGGTGCACCCACAGGAAACCTAAGCAGTTACAGGAAGAATGTGAAAACTCCACACAGACAGCACCTGAGGTCAGGATTGAACCCAGGTTTTTGGCACTGTAAGGAATGGCTCTACTGGCTGTGTCACTGCGCCACCCGGGCCATGAGTTTCCACATCAGCCATGTGCCAAGGGATTGGTTTTGTTACAAGGCAAGCAGTTGTAACCTGACTGATTCAGTGATCAGCATGCTACTTTGCTTATCTTACCACCCTGTAACTGTGAAGAAAACGGTAGGTCCCAACTGTTACACCAGGTCTTACCACAGTTACACCAGGAGTTACCACAGTAACTGGCAATGCATGGATTGGCTGAACAAGTCTTACTTTTGAATATTAATTCACCCTCAGAGGCATAAAAATATTTCTTGTAAAAGGCAACTTGCCTTTTAGATTTTAATCTCAACATGGAACAGAAGTGAGACAGGGCTAAACCCACCTCTTAAAAAAAGCAGCAACTTGAAAGTTTACCTGACTTTCCACAATGTGCCCACAGAGGAAAATACATAAATAGAAGCATACTTCTCCTATAGCATCTGTTAAGGTTTTTATTTTGATTTCAGAATGTTCTGCTGAAATAGTGGCACAGCAAATGGAACTTGATAATATTTATGTGTAACTGGCACATCAACCTGAGGCAAGGAGCAGATAACTTACCCAAGAGTGAGATCTACAGTAAGCAAGAGATAGTTGATGTGATGTTAGTACTTCACTACCCCATCACTACTTGAAAACTGCATTGCATCATTAGCTCCCCTGCCTTCTCTCCAGCCCACCACCCCTAACTTTCTGTTTTAGAATTGCTCTAGTAGCTAAACTGGATAGTTTTAGAAAACATAAACATAGCACTTCATGATAGAATTGCTGGGATTTTGCTTCGGTCCCTGCCCAACAGTTCCATCTGTTCTCTATCCACCGATTCCATCTGTTTCCCTGGCAACCATCTGAGATTTAACTATTTGTAACACCTCTGTCTTTTATGATACCGAGATGTGGTTCCAATTTCAACCACCATTAACCCACAATTAACCCATGTTCATTTCCCCCAAAGCAGGCAAGTTGCCAGCTTAGTGTTGCCTGAATATTTATATGATCATTGCACGCAGTCTGCATTAACAGTGCTGATCAGTGATTGCACACATCAACAATATCACATATGGTTAGCAGCATTGAAAACCAATTTGCAGTACATCAATCCAACCTGGACTTCCTTAAATACTCTTTGGCCAAGCGTTTGGTCATTCATCCAGGGACAATCTTCTGTGCTCCATAGAAAACTTTGTTTGATATTGTGCCTGTGAAGAGTCATACTACATTAGAGATGCTACATAAATGCAAGTTGTTGCTGGCAGTGAGTCAACAACCGATTTTAAACATGAAATTTTTACTTATGTCGATTGCCCTTGACTTCAAGGTCTCACTCTGGATTAAGTCTGTCCCCCGCTTTTGTTTTTCTCCTTACCTGTCACTACCTGTCACCCACCAGCCACTGTCTCCTGATTCCACCCCTCCCCAACATGGCTCCATCTACCCCTCCTCACCTATTGCCTTCCAGCCCCTGACTCACCCATCCTTCTCACTCTTTATATTGGCCACCTCCTCTCTACACTTTCATTCGTGATGCAGGGTCTTGACCCAAAACCTCGACCATCCCTCTGCCTCCGCAGATACTACTCAATCGAGTTGGGCTGAAGGGCCCATTTTCCATGTTGTATAGCTCTTGTCTCTATGACTTTATGACTCATTGAATTCCTCCAGCAATTTGTTTTTTTGCCCCAGATTCCAGCATCTGCATTCCCTTGTATCTCCAGAAAATTTTTATCACTGTCAGTAAAGCATGTAAAATCTCTTTCTTCCTCCCTGAAAAACTACTCTCAAGTGCCATGGGGTCACTTGAGGGCCTTGTTTGCTGGCATAGATGTCTTTGAGTGATCACCACACATGCCTTTTGACCAGGGTCAAGTTAAGGGAAAGGATACTAATCCTACTTTAACCTCATAGGGACAGGTTAAGGAAAATCCATCCTACTGGGTTCAAACTTCCTGGGGTGGGAACAGGCATGACTTAGGTACAAAGAGAGTTCCTGCAGCATCCACATCCTGTCCAAAATACTGGTGCAGATCGTGACAGGCAGATGTAAGACCAATTCTCCTTCAGCTGTGCTCATGGGAGTCATTCATCATAAATCCTATCATTTCCCATGCCACATTGACCCCACTAATGAATGACTGCATATCATTCAGCATTAGCTGGTTAGATAAATCGTGGGTCTTGCTCCTCTATACCTCAGGCAGTGGAGTTGGAACCCAGAAGATTTAAGCCCACATATAAACTGAGAAGCACTGCAGTTAATAAGGCAGCAATTGTGCTTTTGCAATCTGTGAAGGAACAAATTTTCCATCCAACTCTGAGCTTGAAATCAATAACCAAACATACTATTTCAAGAGTATTTTTGGCTTTGCTAATAAAATAAATACAAATCATTCATCTATTGCCTAACTCCATAGGGATACCATGTTGCAATTTTCAAGTTATATCAGAATTTGCTATTCAAGCAATTTCTTTTGCATCTTGTTTAATTTCAGTTTGAATGCATAAAACAAAATAGAAAGTGTACCAGAAGGCATTGGATTGTGATTTAATAAACTTCATAAATAAAATAGAAAGTAATGTGAGTTAAGTATATCCTCAGTGGCAAGGACTGGGAAATTCCAATATAATTGCTTATCATAAATATTTAACATTTAGATCATTGCAACAGAAGGGTGATTGATTTCTGTAGACCTGGAAAGTTAGGTAAAATCAATTATTCCAAACAGATCTTGCAGGCCTGATTAAAGCAGAAAGAATGTGTATCAATAAAATCGTGTCAATGCTAAATTGCACATTGGGCTATACTGCACTGATCTTGTATTTAATCGTGTTTTTGTTCTTTTTCATTCATTAGGTATTTTTATGGTGTGTTAAATTATTAACCAGTATCTCGCCATATTTATCAGTTTGTGAAGGAGTTAAAAATGACTTTTGTTTATCAATTTTCAGACATGCAAGGCCAGGATTTAATTCTCATTCCTAATTCCCCTTGAAAGAATGGTAGTCAATCCCTTTCTTGAATTGCTGTGGTACATGCACAGGATATATACAGTGTATGTAAACATGCTGCTGTTCAGTAGATATTTCCAATTTCTTTACCAGCAATAATACAGGAATAGCAACACATATTCAAGTCAGTATGGTGTGAGATTTGCAGAACTTGCTGGTGGTTGCATACCCATTCCTTAAAGTGATTATAACTGCTATTGCAGGAGCAATTGAAATGTAGCATACCTTATAGACATAAAGTTGGAAGAATTAATCTGGCTAACTTTAAATAATGTTGATAAAAGTTGTAGCACTCTACTAACTACACATTTTGTAATTATTGCAAAAAACTGTACAAATGAAATCAGCTATTTTCCATCATTGCTGCTACAGGATTCACAGGGCTGAGTGATTGCTCGATTTTAGGATGCATAAGTTAAGTTCAAAGTGAAAAAAAACTTTGTGGCAAAACAACATTTTGTTTTAGAAAAACAATGGAAATCAGCATTTAGCTCAAGCTCACTTGTTTACATTTTTAAATAAGGATCAGCAGGCATAACTTTGGTGGTGTCATTCTATGTATGAATGTTTAAAAGTGCCATACTAGAGAGGATTTATGCTTCAGATTACCATGTAATCCAGGGCATATTTAGGCTTTACTGTTAAAGCCCCTGATTTACTTGTAGATTCTGCATGTGTTCATCATACTTTAACATAGTAAATAAGGAATGAGGTGCTTACGGGTAAATTGTTGCAACATTACAACAGTGGTTATACTTCAAACAGTTCTTCAGCACAATAGAACATTCTGAAAGGTATTACACAAATGACACTTCCATTTTGCTTATCCTAGTCTGCATTGAAATGACTGTTGTCAGCCAGAGCAACATGAAGATCATTATAATTCCTAATGGGTTTCTGAAATAACAGACAGCAGTGAGACTTTTGGACATTGGTGAGGAACTTCCCAGGGCAGCTTCCACTTGGCTGCCATAACTTCATTGCAAGTGAGGCAAAAGTCACTTTAACATGTAAGTACCAGCCCCAATCGCTGTCTAGTTTTTCCTTGGCACAGGTGCACTGCTGAGTGAGTGTAAGAGTGAATCAGCTGTAGTCCTTCCCGCTAAAACAGTCATTTGGGTAAGGTACGGGACCATAAGCACTCAAAGCGACCATCAGCATATTCAAGAAGAAAGTGTGAAAATCCATGAAATTAAAAAAATATGGAATAACTGAATATGTGATCTTGAAATTAGATCTTTTATTTCAATAGTTTAATAATAGATTGTTCACATTTTGGAGAATACCAACAATTGTTGCTGTCCAAGATCCAAATTGTTCTCATTCAAATCTTTACGAAATGAAGAAAATCTTCTGCTGAACAAAGAAATCATATTTCACGTTGAGTGCGCTGCTTTTGTGGAACTCATTCTTAAATTCTTCTTTGAGTTCTTCTGTGAAATATACTGCAGAAATGATCCTGGTTATTCCCAGTTGGAACAGATATGGACAGGAACACCTATTTATGGATAATTCAGAATTTAGAGCCTACAATACTGTAATGATGGCTGGGTTTCCTTGCAGCACAAGGATTATTGAACACATTCTGAAGTTTAATGTACAGCTGTTCCACAGTTGTGTTTATAGTATCAACCTGCATTGCTGAGCAGGGATGGGCATCAGAAAAGCTGTTTGTGAAAATAGACATGAAAAACTGAATGAAAGAAATCTGATGCCAATCAAACTGTTGTGTCTTATCAGCAGTTTCTATTTTTATGTCTGCTGCTCTGCAATGTTTGTAAGGCCTTGACATGGAAAACTGTTGAACAGTGTTATTTTTAAAGGAAATCTTTCTGCATGCTTGTGATGATGGCATGCAAACACAGATGTACAAGATATGCATGTGAGGCTTTTTTTCTTCAGCTTGTTGAAAGTTAAAGTTTCTGCAGCACCTCAATGAGTTTGTAGAAATGTATGTACTGACTTGGAGGGGTAAGGCCATGAACAGCTACAAAGTATTTTTATAAGATTCTTAATTCTTTTATTTTTCCTTTTCAGATTCCTTTGTGTACCTGAATGGCCAACTTGGCACTGCAGAGAGTTAAGATGATGGTCTGAAATCACATATTGATCCGATCTGGCAAGGACAATTGGTTTTCCTAAAAAAACTTTGAACCTGCTCCAATTAAACAACAATTCAACTGATTCAAATTTGCTAAATAGGATTCTGTGCCCTCTGCACAATTCCCAAGGACACACACAGGGATAGGCATCAGATGCTGCTGGAAGACTTAATTTCAGTGAAAGATACCCTTTGGTTTGCACTAAACTAGCTTATTTTCCACTTTAGGGAGCTGTGCACCATTGATTGTTATAGACTGGCATGTTCCACATGCTGACAAGTGCACTGAAGCTTTGTGCAACCACTGCAGCAGATCAATAGATCATGGGTTGAGGCTCACCCACCACTGCATACTTAGAGGCTGGTGCCAGCCTGAATCTCCCTTGGCTGATTGTGTCAGAGGACGTTGAATTCCAGCAACTATAAATGTACACTGCAAGTAAAATGAAAGTGTTATGTACTTAACCCAATAGATTAGCCTTGTACAATATGATGTGTCACATTTTAATAATATTTTAATGTAGATTTGCAAATTTTATGCATAACATATATATTTGAAATAAAAATACACAAAAAAATCAACATTTTCATGCTCATTCTCTACTGATTCTAGATGAATTAATATTGCATATGCATTGGCAAGCAAGATATTTCTCAGGCCCATTATTTTGTTGTTTGGTCATACTGGAATTGAACTGAAATAAAAATTCTGAAGTAATTTAACTGTAAATATTTTTAGTGATATCATAATAGTAAGATCAGAATTTTGATTTTTACTGTAATGTACAAGTAATTGACTCATTACGTATTCTTGATCCCCTAACCAGATGGTGTGGTGCTGAGGAACTAAAAACCTCCAGATTTGCTGCTAGGTCTGTGCCAAGTGACTAGATCACAACCAGGAAAACACTCATATCTCCAATAGGAAGGAGAAGAAAGGCTGCAAGATTCCTCCTATTGAATGATATCCCCCACCTACTTATGTGGAAGTTTCCAGGAGATTGTAATGACATCTTGCCTCACTATCACAACCCACACATTAAGAGAGTTCACATATGTTGTTCTGGAAAGCCAATGGTATATGCGGATGCAAACCTCTCAACAGAAATATACATGCCTTGAGAATGCAGCATGACATTGGTTGGTGTAAGGTTGAGAAAGCAAGTGAAAAACATCGTTCTGTTGGGCTCACGACTGAGTCCAGTGGCAGGGGTTAGATGCTACACAGCTGGACTCCATCTCATATCTGACTTCCAGATTGAAGTCAGAAGCCTGTTGACCCACCAGGAGGATGTGGCAGTGTTTCTCTACAGAACCACCAGCCAGAGGTGAGTTTGTTTCGACCCATTACCCAGTCAGAGCTACAGTTTAACAATTTTTTACTTAATGTAAAAGGCACCGTGCTTCTTTATCTATCACCCAGCACAGTTGGATTATTGAATACAGTGGGCTGAGTACAGCTGGCTGCTGGTATTCAGCCACGCTCACACAACCATTGTAAGTCCGTGATACCAGCGTGCCTGTCACTGCATTCTGACGACGGACTTCATGTGACCAGGGAACACGTCTCTTCACTCCTATTCTAGTCAGAACTGGCACTGGATCAGTCACCCCCATTCATTTGAATGGAAAACCCTGGCCTGGAGTTCAAAATGACAGAAGTGTGTATGTTTATTTACTTAATGCATAGTTATTTGATTGTAAATTAAATTTCTTAAAAATCTTTAAATCTTCAAGGATTTCCAAATATTTGTTGGCCATAGGTGAGCTGCCACATGACTAGAGGGCAACAGATACGATACCTCTGTTGTATGAAGGGCAGCAGGTAATTATGGGCCTGATGGGAATCTAGCATCAGTCAAAGGGAAATTATTGGAAATAATTCTGAGATTAATCTACATTATAATCCCCTGGAGACTTCCACATAAGTAGGTGGGGGATATCATTCAATAGGAGGGACCTTGCCGCCTTTCTTCTCCTTCCTATCGGAGATATCAGTGGTTTCTTGGTTGTGATCTAGTCACTTGGCACAGACCTAGCAGCAAATCTGGAGGCTTTTAGTCTACATTCGGAGAGGCAGGGATTGATCAGGAATAGTCAGTATAACTTTGCTAAAGGGAGATCCTGTCTGACTAACTTAATCGTATTTTTTTGAGGAGGCAACTAACTTATGATAAGTTTCATGTGGAGTCATAGTGTCACAGAGTCTTACAGCATAGAAGCAAGCCCTTCAGCCCATCTCATCCATACTGACTGTGTTGCCCAGTGAGCTCGTCCCATCTGCCTACTTTTGGCCCACAGCCCTCTAAATCCCTCCTATCCATGTACTTATCTAGATGGTTTTTAAACGTTGCTAATGTGCCTGCCTCAACCACTGTTTCTGGGAGCTCATTCCAAGTACACACCACCCTTTGCGTGAAGAAGATGCCCATGATGTTCCTTTTAACTCTCTAACTTCTGATCTTAAACCTAAGCCCTCTTGTTTTTAGCATCTCTTCCCTGGGAAAAAGACATTGTGCCTTCACCCTGTCTATGCCCCTTATGATCTTATCTACCTCTATCAGGTCATCCTCAATCTCCTATGTTCCAGGGAATAAAGTCCTAGTCTAACACACACAAAATGCTGGAGGAACTCAGCAGGTCAGGCAGCATCTATAGAGGGAAATAAACAGTCGACATTTTGGGTCCAGACCCTTCATCAGGACTGGAAGAAGGCAGAAGCTAGAATAAGAAGGTCGGGGGAGTGGGAGGAGCACAGGCTGGCAGGTGATAGGTGAGTCCAGGTGAGGGGGGAAGGTAGGTGGGTGGGGGAGGGGGGATGAAAGGGAGTGATGTAAGAATCTGAGAGGTGATAGGTAGAAGAGGCAAAGGGCTGAAGAAGAAGGAATCTGGTTGGAGAGGACAGCGGACCGTGGAATAAAGGGAACAAGATGGGGAATGGATGGGCAGGTCATGAGGACAGGGGAGGAGAAAGAGAAGTGGTGAGGGGGCAACAAGAATGAAGGAAAACAAAGGGAAGAGAAAAAAGAGGACTGGGGGAAAGAGGGGAGGGGTTACTGGAAGTTAGATAAATCAATGTTGAGGCCGTCAGGTTGGAGACTACAAAGACAGAATATGAGGTGCTTTTTCTCCAACCTGCGTCTGGTGTCAACGTGGCAATGGAGGAGACTGTGGATATACATGTTGGTATGGGAGTGGGATGTGGAATTCAAGTGGTTGGCCACTGGGAGATCCTTGCTTTTGCAGAGCAGATCAGGCAGCATCTATGGAGGGAAATAAACAGTCAATATTTTGGGTCGAGACATTTTGTGTGTGTTGCTCCAGGTTCCAGCATCTACATATACAGAATCTCTTGTGTCAAAGTCCTAGTCTACCTCACCTTGTAATCAGGCCCCCAAGTCCAGGCAACATTCTAGTAAATCTTTTCTGCACTCTTTTTAGTTTGATAACATCATTCCTATAACAGGGTGGCCTAAACTGTACACAATACTCCAAGTGCAGCCTCAACAATGTCCTATATAACTGCAGCATAACTTCCCAACTACTACACTCAGTGCCCCGACCAGTGAAGGCCAGTGTGCCAAATGCCTTCTTCACCACCCTATGTACCTTGATTCTAGTTACACTGAGTTGACTGGCTTGAAGTGGACTTGAAGTTGACCTTGAATATAGGCAAGGTCAGCCTATCTTCAAACCAATGGAATTCCATGCGGGCTAAGCACAATGCCTTATCTACTAAGGCAGGTCTTTGCAGTGAAAGTCTATTTGATAAACTGTACTTACTGGATCTAATGTAGGTATAGCCACTTGAAAAGTTATACACAAGCTCGATTGCATTAATAAAAAGGATGACCAATGTTTTTTCCAACACAACATCCAAAATCAGTCAGATGTTCAGAGTGATTAGGACAATTTTGTTCCCCTTTTCCTATCAATAATGTCATTGATGTAGTAAATCTATTTACTGGCATTAAGCCTCACCAAATCACGAAGGAAAACATTTAATTTTATCTTTTGATGCATTTAGACAATAATTTGCAATAATTTCTGGCTCTACTATTTTAACACTGATATTAATCTTTTAATGAGAAATGAAATCTGAAACTATGCAAAAATTGGAGGATCAAAGACATCTCAGGGGATTGTAGGGCAGCAGAAGGTCACAGAGGGAGGCATTGACAAGGGAGGGGTAAGGCCATGGAAAGATCTGAAAAAAAAGGCAAAAGTTTTAAGGGGTCAGTACAGTGTATCTCTGGCTTGTTATCTCTAACTGATGATAGTTAGCCACTAGCATGATGTCACAAGTGTGGCTATGTGTTGTATGTGAGCTCAGTTATGGACACGCTTTCACAGTGAATTTAACTATTCATGGGCATCCTGATTTACTAGCCATGAAATGGGTCTGCTATTACTCTCAAATGCTTTATAGTGAGGGTGCTGGCTTATCTGTCATCACAAGTGGTGCTGTACAGCACAGCTATTCCACCAGTCATTTTGCCACCTCTGTTATGCAACTATTAAACTCTTGAATACACTGACAGTCTTAACATGATCAAGGCCTATGATATCCCTTGTCAACATGGACACATGTGCAACACAGTGGAAGAGCTGGTAGTGCTGTTGCCTCGTGACTCCAAGGACCCAGGTCCCCTCCATGGACTCTGTCTATACTTCTTGCTGCCTTCGTATAGCAGCCAGTATAATCAAAGACCCCACCCAACCTTGACATTCTCTCTTCTCCCCCCTCCCATCGAGCAGAAGATACAAAAGCCTGAAAGCATGTACCACCAGGCTCAAGGTCAGCTTCTATCCTGCAGTTATAAGACTATTGAACAGTTTCCTCGTACAATAAGATGGACACTTGACCTGACAATCTACCTCGTTATGATCTTGCACCTTATTGTCTACCTGCACTACACTTTCTCTGCAGCTGTTATTGTCTTACCTTGTACTACCTCGATGCATTGTGTAATGAATTGATCTGTATGAATGGTATGCAAGACAAGTTTTTCATTGTACCTTGGTACATGAGACAATCATAAACCAATTCCAATTCATTGACTGTAGAGTTTGTATGTTCTCCCTGTGACTGCATGGGTCTCCCTCAGGTGCTCCAATTTCCTCCCCTTCCCAAAGATGTGCTGGTTGGTTGATTGGCAAAATAATCAAAGTATCAAAGACTTGATGGACAATTGAAAGAGAATAAATTGCATGACTACAAAGAAATAAGGAGGGGAATGGGACTAACAGGGTTGCTGTCCTGGGAACAGGTGTGGACCTGGTCGGATGAATATCCTCCTTCTATATCATAAGAAATAAGTAACTTAAGTTAAAACAGGTTACAGCAAACACAATAACTTGCATTTGTAAATTAGAATCATAGAAAGATAGGGAAAGGAAGGAGGGCATTTCCCCTATCAAGCATGTGTATTTTACATGGTAAAACATTCTAAGATGCTTCACGTGAGCATTAACAAAGTATAGCACAAAGTCTTGTAAGATGGGAGGTAAATTTATGAGGAGGAGAGAAACAGTGAGATGGAGAGGGAGTTCCAAAGCTTATGCCGAGGTGGTTAAGTGGAGAAATGAAAATTTGCAAGTATTGATCAAAGAGACCTCTGGGTAATGTAGGGCTGAAGAAGGTTATAGAGTGGGCTATTGACAAGGGAGGGGAAAGACCATGGAAAGGATTGAAAAAAAAAACAAAGTTTTAAGATCAAGCAGTTGCTAAGCACAAATATCTCCCATCCACCACCACCATCTCTCCCCATCCCACCTTAATGCCTGACAGGAAAAGGAGATGAAGGCACACTCATCAGGGCTAAATGCAGTCTCAATTACCGTCATTTTTATTCTGCATTCTTCTAAGCTCTTATCAGTAAGGGTCTCATTAAAATGCCAAAGTTGCATTTCAATGATCTCTTTTGACTCAATTTTAATCATAGAACATTTCAACCACGCTTGGTGAAGCTATCACATAGCAAAGAAAGTGTATTCAAATATTTATTTTGAAGCATTTTTATTGGCCAGGAAGAATTTTAAGCCCAATGAGAACCTTTGGGTCTCCCTACCTCTCTGGTCCTCCCCTCTCCCCCAAACCCTCTCCCCAACCTGGCCCAGTCACTTTCTTTGTCAGAAAACATTCCTGGAGGTCACTGGTTGTGGCTTTGCTGGATAAGGTTGAAAGTCAGGTTTGCTTCCTCTCCTGAGAGTTTAAATAGCCCATCGTAAAAATTCATTGACTGCTTTACCTGTAGTCTTTATTGTACCTTTACATTTGCTAACTAACGTTCAATAATTATATAACATCAATCATTCCTTTACACATTGAATTAATCAATAGCATTTATACTACCAAAGGATGGCAATGACAGTAGTTGGAAGGTAGAATTGTACACCATCAGAAAGAATGTGATGACTTACTGAATTATGCACACAAATGGTATTACTGAGAAACTACATATGAAAGGCCCCATACACCACAGAACATGGATTGAGAGATATTCATCTACATCTGCAGCACAGCTTAAAGTCAATTTACACTAAGACATTGAATCTTTTTTCCCCTGCTTCAGCATTTTTCAAATGAATAGTCTCTCTGAAAAATAGAAGGTGCTAAACCTTTAGCTGGGGGTAATTCCCAGATTATTTCTTCAACTCCCATGACTGTGCAGTGTTATAAACTAATGGCAAACACACAATAGAATGAAATTGTGCAAAAGTCAACATGGTTTTGCAAGAATGTTCTGCACAATGCAAAATCTCCCCTTTCAGTGGTTGCTCTATTTTATGAAAGGCAGTTAAATAGGCTGGACAATCTCATGCACCACTTGCAAAGCTTTCAGCACCTTGCATGAATTGGCTTCTGATCAAATGCAAAGAATAAAATCTGACTGGATGATAACTCAGTACCAAAGAATTCACCACTAATGTGCAAATATTTATTTCCTTAGAGAAAGAACGTTTGGAAATGAACCCATCCTATTCACATTGACCTATTAAGGCCAGAATTTCTGTGGTTTGTGCCTGGAAGATATTGATTCTGGGACACAAAGGTATGTGACTTCTATAATGTCATATCACCGTCTGCTCTGCAAAGAGAACCAGATGGATAGGATGGAAAGATTTTCACTTCATTCTCATTGGATTTAAGTATCTGCCTGTGTGACAACCTAGTATTCAGAAACCATAATTTATATATTTGTATAGTGAGACTGTCTCTTGTCAACTTCAATCTTAGAATGTTTTGACTCACAGTGGAGAATGATAACTGAGAGCTCATTCATTTCTTCTTTCAACATGTTTCCCTTAATTATCTATTATTCTTTTATTTGTCACTCAAACACAGTCATTCTGAAAGTCAAAGCAGCATGAAGTTCCTTTGTTAACAAATAAAATTGTGTTCCAAAACTGCCCAAAATCAAATCCCATCAGTTTGCATGTTCATTAGATGCTCAAGGATTAATCATTTTCAAAATAAAAGTATCCATATATATTGGAACAGTATTATAGCTAGGATGGTACAACGGATAGTGGATAAACTGAAATATAATAAACCCTTTTTCCACATATTTTTCTGCTGTATAGTTTCCATATTTATTTCCATAGTTACAAATGTTGGGAGTTGTTATGATTTCCTGTTCTGCAAATATCAGCACCCATATTATCCTCTCTTGGGGGCAGTGAAGGGAACAAACTGCTCTATTTGCAGAAAAAAATAACATTGTTTTAGGAAGTGAAGTACAGATAAACATGCTTCACAAGCAAACAACTAACAGAAAGGAAGGACATGCAGTGGGCTGGTCAGTGGAAATGTCCACTGTTTTTTTTACACACAATTTATGAATCAGTCCTGAACATGTCACATAAAGTAAAACATAAGCAATAAAGTACAAAAAATGTAGGATACATTTTAACCATTAGTACAGAATGTATTTTTATAGGGTTCTTTGAGGACAAATTGGATGGGTTCCCAAATTAGGCATGATTAACCCTTGCCCATTGCTCCTGATGGATGCATCACAGCAACCTTGTGCTGCCTACTGCTTTGCATGATTCCTGAGTGTGGCCAGTGCTAACTATCACTTGGACACAAAGGAGAGTGCAGATCCCGAAATCTAGAGCAAACAAACTGCTGGAGTAACTCAATGGGTCAGGGAGCATCTATGGTGGAGAAAGGGATCATCAATGTTCGGGGTCAAGAGTCTGCATCAGGACTGAGAGTGGAGAGGGAATGTACCTACTATAAAGAGGAGGGGGGGGGGGTGATGAGACAAGAGCCAATAAGTGATCAGTGGATCGAGGAAGGGTGAGGGATGATGGGCAGAAGGAGCCATATGGGGGAGGGGGAGTGTAGGGGGTGGTGTAGAGTTGGAAGACAAAGGGAGGTGGGTGTTAGCTGGAAGCAGGCAATGAAACAAAAAGGCAGATGGAGCCACAAGGGTGAAGGGGAGGGCAAAGGTGGAGACAGAGGCTGGAGGGTGATAAGTGAGGACACAAAGACTACAAGATGGTGATAATAGGAACCATTAAGGGAGAAGTGAAGGATAGATGGTACCAGATGGTGGTGGGGATATAGCAGATGAAGTGTATGAGCAGTACGTGGATGGAACCACGAGGATGATGGAGGGATGGAGGGGGATATGAAAAAGGGAACAAAAATGGAACAGGAGGTGGATCAGGCAGAGAGAGAGAGGGGAGCGTTGAATTTCCCATTTCAGGCAAATCTTACTTTCTGTGTTCCTCCCTCTCTCTCTCCTTCCAATCCACCTCCAAATGGCTGCACATGTTCTCTGAGAACTTCCAGTGGAGAGGAGGAGAGATGTGTTCTACCCAGAGGGGGCTGGAAACTCTCAGACTGCAGTGGGTCCAGATAGCCCAGGAAATCAATGTCAGGAGTCAGGGTCCATGTTGTCTGATGCAGCAAGCAAGACATTTGATGACTTCACTCTTATGGTCAAAGTCAGTGAATGAATTCCTCATTGCTACAACCCACCAACAGCAATACCAGCCCAAAACATTGCACAATGTATCACACCCCTTCCATGCATCTGCAAACAATTTCTATCAGTGAGTACTTTCACTTCACATTTATGGGATCATCTCACCTTCGTACATGTAAAACTGGTGTGAGTGTCATAATCATATCCTGTCCAAACCTAATTCTTTGACATTTACAAAGCTTTAAGTGGATAAAAATAAGAATTCACCAAAGTCACCTATCAGGAGGTCTTATAAAGTATTACATTTGATGGATAAATTAACAAAAACACATTGTAACTTTGTACTTCCTATAAATATACTCGAAGGGAAGTTTGTTTGTTATAAATAATAATGCAATGTGAACAACCTGCTGTTGGGTTTTAGTGAAGTAAACATGAGGGAGTAAGTTTCATGCTATTGTACTCTAAGCTTCTCTGCATTACGTAGCCCAGTCCAGTGAGCCAATGCTGATCAGCTGCTGTGATAACTGAAAGCAGGAGCTCTCCTGAAACCGGAACCAAGAACAAAGACATAATTAAAAGCACCAATTTAAAAATCAATATGGGAATAGATTGTTAAGTGTTGCTGAGGAAACTGATGACTCAGCACCTCCAACCTAAGATAAAGCAAGAATGCCCTCTCCTACACAGGAAGAGATAAAATTGTGGCTTTAGTTTCAAGTTTCTGTACCAGAATAGACCAATAGCCTGTCGCCAATGTAAGTGCTACCGAAACCCAGCTGGTAGATAGTTTGTGTCTACATGCAAGGAGGAGTTGTTTGCATGAGTTTGCATACAATCAGCCTGTAACCATGATGGTATGTCTCTGTTAATAGAAGGGGCTGTAAAAGCACTGAATGATGATATGAATGTTCTTGTTGTCTGACTCAAAGTTGTTGTCAAGAGGAAGACACTCCTTTAGTGACACAGGACTGATTGATAACAGTGATATATTGCAGGAGCAAGTCATGGCTTGCATAATATCCTTATGTTCTTAGTGTATCTGCCTGAGATCTCCACAAATTAAGCTACATTAGAACATAAGAAATAGGAGCAGGAGTAGGCTATTAAGTCCCTTGCGCTAATCTGCCATTTGTTAAAATCGTGGCTGATTTTTTACCTTTGCTACTTTCCTGCACTAACCCAATATCTCTTAATATCTCTTAAACCGATTCTCTTAATATCTGAAAATATATCAATCTCTATCCAGAATATATCTAATACTAAGCCTCCACAGCCCTGATTGGGAGAGAATTCAAAAGGTTCACCACTCTCTGGGTGAAAATAATTCTTCCTATTTCTGTCCTGAATGACTATCTCCTTATTTTGAGACTGTGACCCCTGTTATACACAATCAGCCAAGGGAAACATCAACTCTACATTCGCCTTGTATAGCCCCTTAAGAATTTTGTACATTGAATTTTGTACAATGAGATCATCTCTCATTCTTCTAAATTCAAGAGAGTACATGTCTAGTCTGCTTAGTTTCCCCTTGTATGTGAAAACTGCCATCCCAGTTTATTGCTAATGTGAAACCAAATGAGGCAATGTATGCTCTGATAGAGATAGCAAGTATCAGTAAGAGAGATAGTTTGAGTTCCAGCATTCATTCACAGCAAAAATGCCACTTGAAGATTCTTGTTCCCTGAGAGCTGTGGATGCCAGACCAATTGAACTTTTCCTAGTGTGCTAGACGGATTTTTATTAGGTAAAGCAAAGGTTATCTTGGTATATAGAGCTAGTGCAAGGAACTGAGTTCCATTACGGGTCAGCCGTGGTATAATGTTGAGTTTGGCTCAAATTCTTAAATATTCTACTCCTGTTGAAGAGTGTGCATTTGATACTGGAAGCTGCAATGTTACCAATCTACCTGTTGAATAACAGTTGTTTTTTTTACATGGATTTAACTGCCATTTAACCTGGTAACAAATACAGAGTAACATTTATTGCTTCTTATGTGGCATTCCAATAGAGGTGCAGTGTTATTTGCGTTTATCAGATGAATGGTTTGTATTTGATGCTGAAGTGTATTATCAAGGTGTTGATGAATAAATCAACAAGATAAAAACATGAATAAGATAAGATAAGCTATCTTTATCAGTCACATGTACATCGAAACACACAGTGAAATGTATCTTTTGCATAGAGTGTTCTGGGAGCAGCCTGCAAATGTCGCCACACTTCCGGCGCCAACATAGCATACCCACAACTTCCTAACCCGTACGTCTTTGGAATGTGGGAGGAAACCGGAGCACCCGAAGGAAACCCACGTAGAAGCAGAAGCAGAAGCATTGGATGCTAGTGCAAACAAAGCAGTGGGTGCTAGTGCTTCTCCACCCAGGGTTGTGGGTATGCAATCAATGAAATCTTCTTCAGTAATCCCACATTCAATTTTAACAAGATTATGTTCTTATCATGGTTTGCATGTAATTATGCAAAGATCTCAATGAAATACCTTAAAGGTGAGCAAGGTATCCATTTATCCAACTCAAGGAAAAGAAAATATACAGACATACGATAAATATACCTGACTTTGCATTTGTCAGTTAAAATTGCTGCAGAGCACAAATGAGTCAGTAAATCACACACCTTGAAGCAACAGTACACCCTATTGTATTCAAAGAAACCTGCCTATAAAAATCCAGCAATCTATAGAATGAGGGCTGCACCACTTGCTCTGGGCACCCCAACAAATCCTGGGCATGCTTATCTTGTGCAGTAACCTTTTATGTGGCATCTTATTAAACACCTTTTGGAAATCCAAACATATATTATCTACTGGCTCCTTTTTATCTATCCTGTGTGATACATCCTCAAAGAACTCTATAACAAATTATTCAGACATGCTTTCCCTTTCATAAAACCATGGTTGTCTGATGATTTCTCTGCCTATCACTAATCTTTGTAACATTACGTGACTTTTCTCTCAATTTGACCTCATCCTTGGTTAATCACGGATTTTTTTTCAAAGAAAATTTATTTACATATTTACAGCATTTATATCATTCTCAATTTAGTATTTACAAATATACATCAAACTAGAACATCAAAGTAAAACATTGCCATCCTCGTCCAGGATGGACAATATTATTATTGGCCTACCAAGAGCCAGCAGGATGTAGAGGAACAAATGTGTAAGCAGCTTATGGAAAGATGTAAAAGCAACAAGGTTGTTGCAGTGGGTAAGTGGGTAACTTTAATTTCTCCAATATTGACTGGGATTCCCTTAGTGCCAGAGGCTTAGATGGGGCAGAATTTGTTTTCATTCCTGCTGTCACACCTTCAGACTGCTTCCAGGTGAACACTGTTTATAAACCCTCAGGTTCCCTTTGGTTATAAACTCCTATGGCCTCTGTTTCTACTGCATTTAAACTCGCTGGGCTTCTGTTCCTGCTAAAACTCCTGAAGCCTCTATTCTGGCTTTTTTTAAACTTTCAAGTCTTCCATTCCCCTGTTGATACATCCTTGGGTCTTCTGTTCCTACTGATTTAAACTCTCAGTGTGTCTTTCCCTGCAGTTCTTAAGTTTTCGAGGCCTCCGTCCCTGTTGTGTTTAAACTCTCAGGGCCTCAGTTCCCACTGTTTTGTTTTAACTCTTAGGGCTCCTATTCCTGTTGCTTTTAAGTCTCTGTTCCTGCTATTTTTAAACCTGATTGAATTCAATTGTGTTGAAATAAACAGTTCTAAGTGATCACATTTGGCCAAGAATTGTTAACTAATTTCTTTAAAAAATTATGGAGCCTTAAAAAGTTTTGATGTGATGGGTGAGATTGATAGCTTCTGAAATATCATCACCAAACTTTAATGTATTGTTTTATTATTTAAAAGTGTGTGACATTTTAAAATATGTATCTGTAAGAATGACAAACTATATATATAAATTCGTGATTTTCAGAAAATGAGCAACCCAGCTTTCAGCCTGAGGGAGTTAAAATAAACTTTTACTTGAAGGTTGGGAATAAAGGCCAGCCTTCAGTGGGCACAGGAAGGGCCATTGATGAACAATATCCTGCAGGATGTGTGGGTTTCATGAAGCAGGCATTGAGTCACACAAATAAATTTATGGAAAGTTCATCAAGTGAAACAACTTAAATTTAGTGTCTCAGAACCTGGAGAAAATCTGACACATTAAGGAGGGAGAGAGGTGTGAGAACAAGGCTTTTAGGGAGCAGTTAGCTCAGTGAAATCGAGTGAGCTATGGTGAAGGAAAGAGTAGTGACTATTTACAGATTTGTGAATGGTGGTAACAAGAACACTCAAAACAAATGATCTTCTTTAACAAGTTTGAAGCTGATTCTTAGTAGAGCTTTGGATTACAATTGCACCAAAAACTGTGACTTTAATAGATTAAGGATCTCATTTGTGACGCAGTTACAAAAGGAGAATTAGTTAAGGATTTTCTTTTATTGCCCCACATGCTGCAGTCATTCCAGATGCAAGACTTGGGAACATATTCAAAAATGGTGGAAAAGGAGGGAGTGCAGTCGATCACCATGATTCATGTGGGGGCCAAAGATATAGAATGGGAAAGGCATAAAACTTTACAATAATTGAGGAGATCAAGAAGCCTGTCTGGGTACAGGACAATATGGATTCCTCGTACATGGATTCCTCTTATAGCCATATGTTAGGAGATAGGATGTAGGAGATGGGGGATATCAGGTTACTATTTTATGGGCCAGTGGTACGAGTTATGAAAACCTACATCGGAATAGTATGGAATTTAATAAACTGGTAAAGCAAATAAATAGAATGCTGATTAGTTAGCTGAGTTAAGATGAATGAGAAATTCACAGAGGATTGTTAATCACTAGAGAGATTTTTAGAAACAATAGAAAAATTCTGAATAAATATGTTCCACTAAAAGGGCTATTATGCTGCCAGGACTAAGCACAGAGATTAGGAATTAAAACTGAAGGAGTTTTCTCACTGGGTATGTAGGAATGACAAAATTAACTCAATTAAGAACAAAATAGGAAAGAGGCTAAGTAAGTACTTGCAGCTATGTAGCACATTTCATAACTTTAGGTTGTTTTGAAGCACTTTACAGCCACAAATGCCTTTTGAAGTGTAGCCACTTTTATTATGCAGGAAACATGCCAGAAAATGTTATCTCAATCTCATCAATCAGCAATGTCATAGTGACCAAATAATTTGTTTTTATAATGCTCTTAGGGGAACAAATATTGGCCAGGACAGTTGGATAACTCCTTCTCTTCTTTGATACACTTCCATGGATCTTTTACATCTATCTGAGATAGCAAGTACAATCTCAGTTTAACATATCATCCTACAACGTAGCCCTCCCTGATACTACACAAATGTGTTAGTCTAGATTTGTGTGGTTTAAGAACACACAGCATCCTGCCTCAGGCAAATGTGCTATCAACTGAGCCACAGCTGAAGTCAAGAAAAAAAGTAAGATGATCCAAAAAAAAGCATATTTTACAAATATATCAGTGAAAGAATTGTGAATTTTGAGAGGATAATGTGTTAGTGGATGAGA
Organism: Pristis pectinata; assembly: GCF_009764475.1. Classification (NCBI taxonomy): domain Eukaryota; kingdom Metazoa; phylum Chordata; class Chondrichthyes; order Rhinopristiformes; family Pristidae; genus Pristis; species Pristis pectinata. The sequence continues at coordinate 51,613,533 of NC_067406.1, read as the reverse complement.
AACAGATGAAGGCAGCAGTATTGGTATTGGTTTTTTATTGTCACTTGTACCGAGATACAATGAAAAACTTGTCTTGCATACTGTTCGTACAGATCAATTCATTTGTTTCATTTTTATAAAAATGACATATATTTGGGAATAGGCAAATCTTGAACTGGTTAAAAATGAAATATTTAGTAAATAAATAAAATTAGTTGAGCTGAAGGGGACAGTGAGCTGGAAGCCATGGAACATCTTCAAGGTTCCTGAGAGAAATGAGATAAGAGAAAGGTCAGAGGCTTTTTACTTCAGTGGGTTCTTGAGAGAGCTTGTGTGTTGGAGGGCTGAAGAGTGGCAAGTGGAACAAGTCCAAAGTGGGAAGCAAAACTAACACAACTAAGCCCAAGTCGGGAAGTTCAAAAGAGTGAAATGCTGGAAATATTCAGCAGGTCAGGCAGCAACTGTGGCAAGAGATACAGAGTTAGTCAGAAGTTGCAGAGAGAGTGGGGGAGGGATGGATTGGTCATCTCTGATAGGAGGGATGAATAGAATATTTCAGACAGGAGGAGGCCAGGGCTGCTGTTGCAATAAGCAAATGATAAAGGCATCTGGTCAATAGCTGAAGGAGGGAAGTTAGAGAGAGAGTAAACAAACAAAGGAAAAGCTGTGAAATGGAGAGATGTAGGAACCGCCAAGCAGATCACGTTATTTTAGCAGAGAGAGAAAAACAGGTTAATATTACAGAAAGATAATCTACTGCAGAACTGGCCAATTTTTCTCTAACCACTAACACTTCCTGATCAACTAACCTGCTCTCTCTTTTTCCGTTCTGATGAAGGGTATCTTGACCTGAAACGTTAACTCTGTTTCTCTTTTCACAGATGTTGTACAAACTGCTGACTATTTCCGGCATTTTCTGTTTTTATCTCAAGCACAAGTCAGTTGGCTTATCAAAAATAATTAAATTTATGAATCTTTAATTAAAGATTAAATTCCAGTCATCTCTGTGTTCTCAGATGATTTGCAGTTTGAATCTAGTGGATTTAATGAAACAAAAACATGCTTCATTATTTTGCAAGGAATAAGTAATGATCTTGTGGCCAGATTATGATGAAGATAGGGAAAAATAAATTCCAACATATTTCCCTCCCAGCTGTTCTTTCATGCCTTATCTCTCCATAAACTGTCCCTCACACAGATCCAGCAAGTTCAGGGTTAGGAGCAATTTAGAATGCACACTTCATCCATGACACCTTAATTAAGGAAATCCCCCAAACTGACTTACAAGGAAACCCACCCCCCCCCACCCACCCCAACCTCCCCCCACACCCTGTTAAGCTTTCCTCAGCCAGAAAGAACATGCTGGGAAGTATTACCCAAGAGAGCGGCTTGCTTCTGCTTGCCAGGTTATACTGTGTTTTCTTTTTGGATGATGATTACTGTAAGTTCAATTCAGAAGTCATATAAACAGTTCATGCCATTTACTACTTTGAAAGGAGGGCACAAAACTCAGCAATATTATGCAACAGGTGTGACCGGACAGACAGCGTGTTCTTGCTTGCATTGTTCACCAAATCTTTAAGCAAAATCTGCGTTTCCTTTCTCCCAACAGTTAGCCAGAGTGATGACTGAAAGAGGATCCTAAACAGATCACGCCAACGACTTTTTGTAGATGTTTTGATAAACCTTACATATGTGAAAGGAAAAGGGAGTTCCTTTGCAGTCACTTCCACTCTGAAGGTTTCAAAACAATTGAATTCAGCTATAAGCTCTTGGAGGGCAGATGCAGAACCTTGAAGTAGAGCCTGCGGAAACTTGAAAACTTTCCAGGAGTGAAATCAGAAGGGCAATGGCTTAACTGAATGCATTTAGTACAATAATGAACAATGTGAGTCCACACCTGTAATATCATCCCTTTCCATCTGTAACCTCTGACTTCTCCAGCATCTATAAGAATGTCAACATTTTCTGCTTCTATTGACAATTTTCTTCATGTTTACTTTTCTCCTTGTCTACCCCTCTTGTACCAGTGCTTATTCCAGTGAGTGGTGGAGGTAAGTTAAACTCTGCTCCTTGTTTTTACTTCACTGACACTCCTCAACTGGTCTGCCTAACAAACCAAGCTGACCCGAGCGTTTCTCTGGCTTTCTTAGAATGTTCCTTCGCATGTCCAGTATGTACATAGTCCTGCTAGATCAGGAGGGATGGTGAAGGGGGAAACACCCAGTGGTTATGGTTCACACTAGCAATAATGACACAGGTAAAATGAGGGAGGAAGACCTGCAACACAAATTAGGGGAGCTAAGTAGCAGATGAAAAAGCAAGGACTCTAAAGTTATAATCATTGCATGGACTCTGTCTACACTTCTCGCTGCTTCGGTAAAGCAGCCAACATAATCAAACAAAGACCCCACTCACCCCGGACATTCGCTCTTCTCCCCCCTCCCATCAGGCAGAAGATACAGAAGCCTGAAAGCACGTACCACCAGGCTCAAGGACAGCTTCTATCCCACTGTTACAAGACTATTGAACCATCCCCTAGTACGATAAGGTAGACTCTTGACCTCACAATCTACCTTGTAATGGCCCTGCACCTTATTGTCTGCCTGCACTGTACTTTCTCTGTAACTGTAACACTTTAAAGCATAGAACAGTACAGCACAGAACAGGCCCTTCGGCCCATAATGTTATGCCGACATAGCCAATCCCTCCTACCTACAGAATGCTCATACCCTCCATTTTCCTCTCATTCATGTGCCCATTCAAGCCCCTCTTAAAAGCCCCCAGTGAATTTGCCTCCACCACCCTATCTGCATTCTGTTATTATTTTCCTTTGTACTACCTCAATGTGATGAAATGATCTGTATGGATGGCATACAAAACAAGTTTTTCACTGTACTCCGGTGACAATATTAAACCAATTTCACAATTTACCATTTTACTACTGGGTTATTTCTGGTGCCATGTGCAAGTGAGTATTAGCAAAGGAGGATAAAGAGATGGTGCAAGAGGGTGGGCATTAGATTTTTGGATCACTGGGATAGGCTGAAAAGATTGCACCTGAACTGAAATGGATCTAATGTCCTTGGATGAAGGCAAGAAGAGGTTGCTAGTGCTGTTAGAGAGAGTTTAGCCAATTCGGCAAGGGAAGGTGACACAAGATAGGAGTGGAGCAGAGGGCGAGGAACAACCAAACATAGGAGGCAGACTGAGTCAGTCCAATAGCCAGAGCGTACATAGACCTGGTAAGGCACATGGTAAAGCTGGATTGCTTCTATTCTAATGCAAGGAATCTGCCCTGTAAGGCAGATGAAGAGAAGGTATTGATTAGCACATGCGGACATGACATTGTTGCTATTACAGAGACAGATTAAAAGATGGGCAGGACTGGCAAATCAACAATCTGGGGAGTAGAATCTTCAGGTATGACAGGGGAATGTAAAATAAGAGGTGGCATTGCAATATTCATCAAGGAGTCCATTACTGTGGTAGGAAGGCAGATATCTTAGAAGGATATCCTTCAAATAGAACCACATGAGTGGAGCTCAGAAAAAAAAGGGACGACCACTTTGCTGGAGGTGTACAAAATTATGAGGGATGTAGTACAAAGGTAGGAGAAAGATCTATAACCAGAAGGTATATGTTTGAGGTAAGGCGATGGAGATTTAGGGGGGACCTTAGGAACAATTTTTTACCTCAAGGGTAGTTGAAATCTGAAATGTACTGAGAGAGGAAGTGAAGTGATGGGGGCAGGTACTCTCACAACAGTTAAAGAGTACATAGCTGAACACTCAAAGCATCGTATCATAGAAGGCTACAGGCCACGCACTGGATAATGGGATTACTATAGATAGGTGATGTCCCACGGCATTAACTTGGTGGGCTGAATGCCTTGTCTCAGTTCTATGAGTCATAGCATTGAAAAGTCATACAGCATGGAACTAGGCCATTCGGCCCATCATGTCAACATTGACCAGTTGTCCTATTCATATTAACCACATCTTCCAGCACTTGACCTGTGGCCTTCTCTGCCTAGGTGATTCATAGAACATAGAATAGTACAGCACAGTACGGGCCCTTCGGCCAACCTATATAAACCTACTCTATGATCAATCTAACCCTTCCCTCCTATACAACCCATAACCCTCCACTTTTTTAACATCCATGTGCCTATCTAAGAGTCTTTTAAATATCCTTGTTGTATCAGCCTCTACCACCACCTATGGCAGTGTGTTCCAGACATCCACCACTCTCTGTGTAAAATACTTACCTCTGACATCTCCCCTAAACTTTCCTCCTCTGACCTTAAACTGATGGCCTCTGGTATTGGCCATTGTCGCCCTGGGGAAGAGGTGCTGGCTGTCCATTCAAGTGCTCATCGAGACACTTCTTAAATGCTGTCCACAAAACTATTCCACCTGATCAATCACCTTTGCACCTTCACCAGGACGATCATATCTGTCCTACAGTGTGGGCTGCTCACCTACTCAGTTTCCTTAGCTCCTCCCCAGAAGATGCTGACTCCTTATTGGTTTTCATCTTCACAGGACGCACCTGCCCTCTGGTACCTCACCCAAAGGGTAATTCTTTACGTGACACCCTTGTTTTGCCTCACACTCCTGAAGAGTGTTGTGGGATGTTTTTATCATGTTAAAGGCACTTTAAAAGTTGTTATGTTGATTGTTACGATGCCTTTTACTCATGTGATATGACACTAATGGACACTTTTGTGTCCAATTATATGATGTGCAATACTAGTATCTACTACAGTCACTGATCTACTTTGTAGTTGGGCTAACTTATTACTTTTTTACCTAATGTAACAGCTTTAATCTATTGTAAGCACTGGAATGAATGCAAAAATGATTTGCAGTGAGGTCAGTTACTGTGCTAAAGTATGCTAGAATAAAAGACAATGGAAATGACAGTTTACAGCTCTTTCATTGTGTTTCCCATGTAAATCTGGAAGCACTGCAAAAGAACCACAGGAGATGGAGATGGAGATCTAAATATGTTAAGATTTGATTTAATCCCAGGGTTTCCAGATGTCCTTGTAGGGTGGAGTGAGTTGGGGTCAGCACTCCCTATAGCAGGAATTCTCACATCTCTGTACCACCCCCCAAAAAATTCCAGTGTAATATTTGAGCTACAACCAGGTGTTCCATCCTACTGAATGCCAGTTGTGAACCATGACTTGGAAAATCAGAGACTAGTAAGAACATCTGATGCATAGGCTCTGAAATGCATTCTTAGATTTTAAAACACTTGGAAGGGAAGTCCATGGACACTACAATTTCCCAAAACATGCATTTTATGGACTGATGGTTTACCAGTCCAAAAATGGTGCAAGAAACTCTAAACATCAAGAACAAAATCCTGATAAAACACAGAATAGAATGTTAAATTACTTCATCATTGACATATTGTAATACTTCATTATTTAAAAAAATCTCCCCTCCTCAAATCAAAACAGTAAAAATAATGGATTTTGCAGTACATTTTGAGATCACTCTTTATGGCTCAATTATTAGGGATTTAAATAAATGTAAACATGGTATGGTTCAAGACTTTCTCGAGAACAATTTAAATGACATTGACAGGCACAGCGTGGAAAAGCATCCACCCTAATCAGAGGGAAGAAAGGACATTCTTGCTAATAAATCACATAATCTTTGGCCAATTGGCTCATTGTTAAACAGAAGAGGCCACATTGGGCAGGAAACAGGTGTCACTGCTGACGTTTGGGAAGCTTGGCCAAGTGGGCCATCATCCTATCAGAGGTGAAAAGTAAAACAAGCTCTGAACCTTTGACAAGAATAATCTTGAGAAGTGTTTCCTTTTTGAGAACTCTTAAATGTTTTTAAACACACCCTGTCCTTCATCAATTTTCATTTGAGGACTGATCTCTTAAGCGCAAACTTAATAGTTTGATGAGTTTCTATAAGCAAAATGTATCTCCACTTTAAAATTTTTTTAAAAATCATTGCGCGGGAAGGCATTATTTTGGAATATATTTAATCGCTAATGATTTTAAAATACTTCATGGCAATAATGTTTTGGAATCAAGTTAGTTAAATTAAGGTTACAAAAACAATCAATGGAAAAGGATGACATGATTTATGTTTTTGGAAGGATGGGGCATTTCAATGAAATGATCTCCTCTGACAAATAACTTGTAAATAAATGATTTTTTATACTGGTTGTAAATCAGCACCTTTCGCATAGAATGGGATCATAAATAGAGTATAATCTTACTTGAGCTGCAGATGGATGGTAGTCCTTTCCCTAAGCACTATGGGAATATTTGACAGTGCTCTTACCAGCAGATTTTGGACAAAGGCCATAACATGAATATTTTAATACTCCTTAATTGTCAACATAATGGCTATTAGCTAAAGCATTCATTTCAGATAAGTGGCAATTGTACATCAGAAGTCATGTACATTTTATTGAATGGAAATTAATACTTTATACAGAATAGTGCCAGCTTCTGCACAAGCCTCTTCTCAGTCAAATAACTATCCCATGCATGTAGGTGGCTGGAGCCATTGTTGAAACCGAAGTCCAATCCATTCCAGGGATGAAAAAAAGCTCAGGCTTTCCTGCTCCTTTGGGTTCCACATTCAGGTAAGTATATCTTCAATGCTCTTGGAGCAATCCCATCAATTCCCCTTCCCCCACTTATTTCCCTGTAACCTATTCCCTCACACATATTCACTAACTCCCTCACACCCAATTCTCCTGCTATGCACCCACACCGGGGTAATTCACAAGAGCCAATTAAGCAACTAGCATGTCTTTGGGATGGGAGAAACTGGAGCACTTGGCTCATGGTCACAGGGAGAACATGCAATCTTCACACGCTTAGTACCGGATGTGAAGATTGAACCAGTTCACTGTAGCTGTGAGGCAGGAGCTTCACTTGATGTGCCACTGCATCTTTTGTTGATAGCATGTGACGAGCTATCTGGCCAGATGCAAATCCAGTTTTCCTGACTGCCATTCAGCATTACCTACATCGGTGTAGGCCAAAATCACAGTGGGGATCTCAACCAAGTATCAGACTCCTTACTTTTATATGTAAGTACCTAACTTCAATTCACATACAATCTCCAGCTGTCGATTATATTTTCCCTACTCTGACATGGCAATTGAAGCACTTCTGACTCCTAATAAGCAAGTGCTTCACACTGTCATCTAAGAACTGAGACGGCTACTTAGCATCCAGAAGGCAGCCAACTTTTGGTCAATAATACCCAACTACTGTCCTGCATGAAACATGTGAATCTAGTCAAAGTTGCTGCTCACAACATTCTATTTAAAACTGTGTTTCCTTGCAAATTCATCTTCTCAAATCTAAAGAACTTTGGATAATGAATTTTGTTTCCACTCTAGTTCAGTGGGCTTTGAGGTTGCTGATGAAGACACAGGTGGGGCAGGAGGTGCTTGCTTGGGTAGGTGGGTGGGTTGTTCCTGCCTCCATTGATACTTGGCTTCTGTGTCCTCTCACTGAAGGGACTCAAGTTTCTCAGCACTATCTTGAATATTCCTACTCCATTTTGTGTGGTCGTAAATCAGAGATACCCATGATTCTCACAGGGCCTCGAGAACATCCTTGAATCATTTTGTCTGCCCACCTGGTAATCTCTTACTATGGTATAGCTCAATGTGGAGCATTGCCTTGGGAGACTAGTGTTGGTAATTCCAATACCATGGTCTGCTGATCATAATTAGGGCCTCAGTGCTGAGGATGTTGGTCTGGGAGAGGACACTGCTGTTGGTTTGCTTATGCTGCCAGCGAATTTGGGAGATTTTGCAGAGACAGTGTTGATGGTATCTTTCCAGTGCTTTGCTGGTCCCTGTCTTTGAAGTGTACAGTAGGGTAATGTTCACTGCTGCCCTGTAGACAATGAGCTTTGTGCAGGTTTGAGATCTTGATCCTCAAACACACTTTACCTCTAACTAAAGTCTGCTTGATGCACTGAGTGGAGTTTTGTCATCAAGGTCTGCCTTTGCTGAGAGGCGGCTCCCAATATATGGGAAGTGGCCTATGTTGTGGAGCTTTATTGTTGGAAATGATATTGATTAGAAGATCTTTGGTTGATGGAGGATCTTGCTTTTTTTGTGGAAGACCCACTATCTTGTATGCTACAAAGAATGATTCAATAATGACTTACTTCTTGGCCTCTGAACATACACATAAACAAGTGTCAACTGTGTGTTGCAGCCCAATGATTGAGGAACTAAGTAACCACAAACACAAGATGTTTTTGGATTAGAGGTGGGGGGGGGGGGGAGAACGCATTGAAGATCCAGCAACTCCATGACATGTGCAGATTCTTCAGCATTGTTAAGACATCCACGGCCAATGGGCTTACCACACTGAGAGACAACAATGGAGAAAAACTCAAGAATAGGGAAGTAGTCTGCTCCCATTGAAAGGAGCAGTTCAAAGGGGTCTTCAAGAATGATTTTTTCCTTGACACAGGAGGCCTTGATTCTATCCCACAGCACTCCAGCCGGTCTAGTCTCGCAATCACTGTAGATGTAGAATGAAGTCGAAAAGCAACTGAGAACCAACAAGGTATTATCACGTGTATATTGGCTGCTGTATTTCCTCATATTTCCTCATATTTCAAAAATAATTAATTGGCTGTGATGTGCTTTGAGACATCCTGAGTTATGAAAGAACCTAAATTCCATTTCTTTCCTGAAAATATTAAGTATAAGTTGTTCAGTGTACTGATTTAATGAATTATTCAAGATTCATAGCCTTTGAGGAAAGCAATTGCCATAAGGATATTAACCATATTTGGTCCAGTATGTTATTCCTTATGGCTGTTTGAATACCTTTTGCTTTATAAACTCCACATGTAAAACATCCTTCAGTCCATTCTTTGTGTGATAAAATGGGCAATTAATGCTGAGACATGACATTGAATATAATTAAATTCTCTTGAAAGTCACAGGAGATGTTGTGATAGTTTCTCAACTACTATAAACTTGGTTCATGAATGTTGTCTTTATTTTCACATTAGTAAAACCCTATAAGTTAAACAATGCAGAAAGATGCCATTTAGTCCAGTATATGTGGGTCAGCTCTTTGCCAAATACTAATTCCATTTCCTTGTATCTCATTCTGTTTCTGTTATAAGGATTTACACAATTTTCTTAATGGTTATTCTGGCTATTTCTATTAAACTAATTCTAATGTCTGTGTTGCATTGAAATTGATTGTAATCTTCCATGAATAAACTACATTATGATTTCTGTTTCGTGGTGCTTGTGATGATGAGAAGACTGCCAAATCAGCAACAGAGAATAAGTTTCATCGACTAGAAATAACTTCAATCTTTGTCAGATCTACCCCTCTCATTCATAATTTACAATGAATCTTCAGTACGGTGGAAACTTCCAGAAATCAGATGTTCAATCAAACTCTTGTTAGTCACAGGTTGAGTAGTGTCGCAAAAACAACCTCACACTCAACGTCAGCAAGACCAAGGAATTGGTTGTGGACTTAGGAAGAGGAAGTCAGGAGAACACACACCAGTCATCATTGAGAGGTCAGCAGTGGAAAAGGTAAGCAGCTTTAAGCTCCTGGGCTTCAACATCTCAGAGGATCTATCTTGGGCCCAACACATTGATGCAATCATGAAGAAGGCTTGCTAGCAGCTCTACTTCATTAGGAGTTTGAGGAGATTTAGTATGTCATCAAAGACTCTTGGAAATTTCTACTTATGTTTGGTGGAGAGCATCCTCACAGGTTGTATCACCGCCTCATATGGAGGGTCCAATGTATAGGATCGAAAGACGCTACAGAATATTGTAGACTCAGCCAGCTCCATCAAGAGCACAACCCTCTCTGCCATCAAGGACATCTTCAAGAGGTGGTGCCTCAAGAAGGACCATCATTAAGGACCCTTACCACCCGGGACATGACCTCTTCACATTACTACCGTCAGGCAGGAGTTACAGGAGCCTGAAGAAACACACTCAATGTTTCAGGAACAGCTTCTTCCTCTCCACTATCAGAGTTCTGAAGGGTCCATGAACCCATGAACACTACCTCAGTAGTGTTCTTTTGCACCATTTATCTATTTTTGTAACATAGTAACTTTTATGTCTTTATGTTTTGCACTGTACTGCTGCCACAAAACAACAAATTTCACGACATAATAAACTTGGTTCAGTGATAATAAACCTGATTCTTTTTCTGACTCTGATTTTCATTTGGCCAACCCAAGGTCATCTGACTTTTCTAAGAACAAATTTCCATTTGGTCACTAAAAGTTATTCCTTGACAGCCCGAAGGTTTTAAATGCCAACTGTTAGGAATGTTAAGAAGATTTCCTCGAACGCTATTATTCAATGGCTAGATAAAAAAAAATTAAATGGAATACCTGCCCGTCAACACTTATGTGTTAAACACCAGCTACCATTTGTTACATATCACCGATGCTGTCAGACTTTATTCCATTTATTAGAACTAGTATAATTGCATAGAATTTATTTTTACCAAAATGTAATACTCACTGCAGAAACAAAAGCAAATTTGGACAAGAAAAAGTGATCACAATCCAGCTCAGTAAATCCAAATTAGAGGTTTCCTCCCACATTCCAAAGATGTACAGGTTAGGAGCTGTAGGCATGCTATGCCGGCGCCGGAAGAGTGGCAAAACTTGCGGGCCGCCCCAGCACATTCTCAGTAATGCAAAAAGATGCATTGCACTGTGTGTTTCAATGTACATGTGACTCATAAATAAATATCTTATATCTTATTACTATTCTCATCCATGTTTTCAAATCCCTCTGTGGCTTCACTCCAACAATTATCTACTTCTCTTCCAGCCTGAACACAATGCAGGATCTCTGTGCCCCTCTGATTCTGGCCTCTTGCATGTACCTGACTTAATCACTGCACCATTGACTCCCAAGGATCTAAACTCTGGAGTATGAGGCAGGAAGGTAAAACGTTGTACAAAATGTGTCACATTTGTGACATTGTTGGTTGACATCCCTCGCTATTCAGACACCAGTCCCCCGATGTCTGTGAGGAGGACTTTGCTGGGTTGACTGAGTGGGTGCGTCTTTGTTGTAACTGAATCTGTCACAAAGGTCAGTGCTGGGAGATCTGTCCAGTTTTATTCTTACCGCACTTCAGAGTGCAGCCCCTGAACTTTATTTGTTTACCTGCACTATATTTTCTCTGTAACTGCAACACTATATTCTACATTCTGTTTTCTTTTACTACCTCAATGTGCTTAGGTATGGCATGATCTACCTGGATGGCATGCAAACAAAGCTTTTCGCTGTATCTCAGTGCACAGAACAATCATAAACCAGTACCAATGTAGTGAATTGATATAAGTGAGTGATTTCTTAGGCTATTCAGAGCATTGCTGTGGGTCTAGAGTCACATAACGACCAGAATGGGTAAGGACAGCAGACTTACTTCCCTAAAGGACATCGGTGAGTCAGGTGCACTTTTATGACAATCTGGCTGTTTTATGGTCACCATTAGAACTAGTTTTTCAGCTCAGATCACTAGATTAACTTTATTTATATTTCCCAGCTAACTTAGTGGCTTTGATCTTTTGTGTCTCCACATCAGAGTTTTGCAAAGGCATTTAAACTGATCGTTTTAACGATATACTTCAAACAGTTGTGCATTGTACATATATGTGCTTGATGATCACTGGGGAGGCCCATGGCTCTCCTGCCCACCTCCACTCCCAATGGCCAACCCTGCCCACACCCCCGCTCTGAATCGTTAGATCAGACTTCTGGGTGAAGATATCACCCAGAATAGGATAATAAGTAACACTATCCTTACCGCCAACAATAAAGGCTAGCATCGGTGAAGATAAATGTTATTTTTTGAAGCAGCTGCACTGGTAAACAGTTGCACCTTTGCTCGGACTCTGTGTTAACCCAGCACAGGAAACTCAGTGTGGGTGTAGTGACGTTCCCAAGTTCTCTGATCACAGCTGTGTTTCACCATGAAGAAGTTATTGTCGTTTCTTCTCATTGATTTGTTTTTGGCTGAGTACCTCTTCAGAAGCAGAAATTGAGAAACCTGCCAGAGTGTTCCATTTTTCACGAGAGGAAGCCAAATGTGGGAAACGGAAGTCCATGCCAATCAAAGACCTTGGAAGGAACCATTAGGTCAGCTTGCTAATTGTTTTCAAACAGTAACTATTCTATACGCACATTGGAAAAAAAATCAAATAGAAAGTAGCTTCTTTGTTTTCCTGGTACTGGAGGCCTGTTGTATATTTATCAGCTGGATGAATCTATTGTGTATTGGACATCAGCAGCAAGCAGATGGGAAACAGTTTACAAATGTGAAAGTGAATGACTGATAATGTAAACACTAATTTTAAGTGCTTACACTCTGGACGGTATAAATCCATTGACGAAGTCTAGCAATGTTGAAGTTATGTTCCCTTTCCTTCTTCCGTAATTTCTGTCACCACTAAATCTAATCAAATGATACTTGAATATTACTAAATGGTAGATGCCCTAAAATTGATGTCAAGAGTTCTGAACACTCTGTTATTATATTGCTTCAGTGATGCCTGTTGGCAGAATATCACACTGAAAGCTCAGCATACTATTGAATAAACAGAAACTGGTGAAGCATCTGAAAATTAAGCAGCACATTAGCATCCAACGAGGCTGACCCGCCAGAATTTTCTGGGGTTTTCCAAATATTATTCACCATATTGGTCTCTGGGAAAAAAATTATATTTACATAATCCTACCTGGATCTTAGGATTCCCGCAAGTTTTGCACTAGTGAAGTACTTTTGCAGTGTAGTTAATAATGTTGGAAACACACTACTAATTTGTATTTACCAAGGTCCAAAGAACAGCAATGTGATAATCTCAGGGCTTTTTTGTTACATACAATGACAATGATTAAGGGATAATATTAGCCTAGACGCCAGATACCACCTCTGCTCTTCCTCTACATCAGAATCAGGTTTTTTATCACTGACACATGTTGTGAAATTTGTTGTTTTGCAGCAGCAGCACAACGTAAGACATAAAAACATAAAAATTGCTATGTTACAAAAATAAATAAATAGATAAATAAATACATAGTGCCCTAGAATCTTTAAATCCACCCAAGAGCGGATTTTCCATCTCAAGCAAAAAAACGATGTAATACTCTGTCGGTACTTCACTGGAGTGTCAGTCTAAATTACTCCCCTCCACTCTCTGGTAATCAGCTGAGAGCTTCCAAAGGCATGGAGCAGGGAATCATCCATTCTAGAGTCCTGTCATTTCTTGAAGGTAGTAAACCCACTACAATTGAAGATAATTATATATTGTTACTTTTTATGTGACCATCTCAAACCCGGTGAGAAAGTAACAATGATTTACTCATTCAGACCAGAGTTTAAAGCAAGATTCCACCCCCCACATATCCAAAAAAGACACTCCCAGCAATGGGCGGAATCTGAATACCTTTGCCACCTGGTTAAAAGGGCAAGTTAAGAATGGTATCAACATAATTCAAGCAGGATATCAGTGGATGAGTCACCCAGGCATTTTATTTTCACACCCACTATGCTTCTATTAGGCCTATGTGATTAAAGTCCCTTCTTCCTGTCCTGTTATTAACCTCGGAATGTTTGATTTGTTTCACTGACATTCCTTGGCATGATAAGTAAATCAGTTTTCCAAGAACATATCAACATAGGAATGGATTTTAAATAGTTTGTGGGGTGTTTCAACACTGACGTTTGATAAAATATTCTGAAATATTAATCCATCTTCCTCTTTCAGGTGCTGGTTTCATTGCTGTTCTGTTTAAATAGAGATCTCCATTTACAAAGTAGTAGTGTAACAATTGCTTACAGTGATGCTTTAGTCCTTTTTGCTGAGCTTCACCTTCAACCTTTGTTCACTGTGACAAGAGTTGACAGAGTTAACTTCCATATTATGACATTTTGACACGTTGGTTCTGTGCTAGCTCACAGAGTAATCCCATTTCCACCCCTCAATAACTTTCCATGTAACCAATTCTACTCAAATTCTACAACTACCCCCAGATTTTACCACCCACCTACACTTGGTACAATTTACAGGGTCAATTAACATACCAACCCAAAGGTCTTTGGGATGTGGGAAGGAACTGGAGCACTGGGAGGAAACCCAAGTAGTCACATGGACAAACGTGAAAACTCCTCACAATCAGCACTGGAGATCAGGATTGAACCTGGCCTTTGGAGCTGTGAGACAGCAGCTCTACCAGCTGTGCCACTGTGCTTGCCCCTATGATATCTTAATGATATCCTCATTCAGACAAGAAATACTTTTGTTTGGTGTCTGGAATGGGCTTTGTTACACAGATACGTTTTGCTCCAAATAGCTTCTGTGATCCGCTTAAGCTTATGACCAGCAAGGTTTTGAAGTTTTGTGCCATTTCCCTTCGGCCCCCTAACACTTATATATGTGAGTTTCCTGCAGGAATCCAAAGGAATGTATGTTCTGGCTCTGATGTGCAACAAAAATAGCATAGTGTTCTCTGATATGTAAAACAAGTGCACTCTTACCAGCCCTTTATCAGTGCAACAAGTAGTACCATCAATAATACTCTGGTATGACTGCGTTTCAAGATTTGCTGCTGCTTTTGCAGAGGGTCACCTTCAATGCTCGACTGTGATTACCTCATTTCAGTTTTCAGTTATGTGATCGATGTCCAATAGCCCTCCTTCCGCTCAAAGTAAATTAAATTAGTTACAGTTTAATTGATTTTATAAGTATTTTCTCCTTTCATGATTTCAGACTTTTGTGGGGATATAATCTATAAGACTGTCTTTCTCCAGATTCCTAATATTGGAAGACAGAAGCAAAAGAAATAGATATGAAAAAGATATAAGCTAACTTTTTATTCACAATAATTTAATTTGTGCTATTGCACAAAACCAATATTATTCTCCAAATGACTGAGCCTTGATGGTGAGCATCCATTGGCTATTCTCTTATAGAGAGCACTATAGTGAAGTCAGCCTTTGTGCATACATACACAACCAAAGATACATACATACACAAACAAGCAGACTCACCACATAAACATAGTCTGTTCCTTGGTAAGAAATTTGCTTGTTCCTCAAGCCATCAGGAAACTGGATAAATTATTTTGCTCATTTTGGAAAATCAGAATTAAAGCCTAATTTAGTACTTCCACTCATTTCATGCTTTAATGAAATGATATCTGAGGGTGAGGGAACATGGTAACGAAGGACCCAAAACTCTTAAGGCTCAATGGATGAATTTGTTCCTACATTTTTAATATAGCATCTGCTATGTTAGTGTCATTCATAACTTCAATTTTATTTTGTAAGAATTCCAAGAGGAAACAAAGGAATATTATTTATGATTTTAATCTGCAAAACAATGTTTTAGAGCATTTTATAGTAAAGAAGACACCTTGAAATTAAAATTCCAAAACTAACCTTGAATGGCTTCATGATACTTTAATTGCCAATCACTTGTCTACCCTTCGTGTGCTGTGGCAATACTGACAATAAGATGAGAAAAGACATTCAGAAAGCAAATGCATTGGAACTCACAGTGATTGATATTCTCTCCAGCCCATTGGTACAAATACTCGTATCAGAGGCACAGATCAAGTTCTTACAAATCATGAAAGGGGAGGCTTGCAAAAAAAACTTCTCCTGATACTACCATGATTATATTCTGTCATTGCTTGTGCCCATTTTAATTTTAATTATGCAGCTGAAGGTTTAAATACTCAAAAATGTATATGTTCCTTCTTGGTGAAATTTCTGGGGAAAATATGAACTAAGAATCTCAAAGAATACTTATAAAAAGAAAGATTTATGGATCAAGTTGTGGAGGTCAGAGGGATGGCTGTGAAAGCAGGGTAGTGGGCTGTGTACAAGTGGAGAGGACAAGTCTGAAAAGGTAAAGTTACCCATCTCACAGGAGGTCATAGATGGGTCATATGCCAGGTGTGCCAGAAAGGATATGATTGTATCAGGAGGAAGGTATCGGACCGGGAGAAAAGTGCAAGGTGAAAATGAGAATGTGTGAATAAACATATGTTGACACATACTGAGGCAATCCTATATGTAAATAATCAGTGAATACAATCAAACTTTATTTTTACAGGTGCCAGCTAAGTGTGCTTTACCTTATTATACAGAACACAAATTGGTTCTGCTGCAATGAAGAAAAGGAGGATAAATACAAATGAGAGTTAACCTCAATAGATTCAATACATGAAAAATCTGTAACGATAAAATTAAAAAACAAAACTAATGGTAACATTTAGGTATACAATTACAAATCAACCTTCTGTAGCCAAAGTGAGTTATAGACAGTTAAAATATGCATTAACCATAAAACCATGTTATTGATGAAAGCATACCAGCAATTTATTCACTCACTTATCACATATTTATCATACTTTAAAAACAACATTCTTCAACTGGAAGTATAATGTAAAGATTGATGGTAAATATAAGTCTTTCTTACTGTGACCAGACAATGTTCTGTCATTGGCACAACCACTTTGATCATTCTTACCCAGTTTGACTTATATTCAAACATCATGATAAGAAGTTGTGGTTAGGTTAAGGAGTTAGGCTATTATGTTGGTAGTTATCAAGTTGCAGCAAACCTTTTGCCTTAGACCATGATTGATTTTTATAAATAAAATGGCTGATGTGTAAGTTTGCTCTTTACCTTATATAAATGTAGGCACAGTTGCTTGTGTATGTTATACCTTGTATTCGATTCTTAGTACATCACTAATCGTGTATGTATAATATAAGTTTATATGATCTCTAGTCAAGGGTACTCCACTAGTAGGTAGAAATGGAACAAGGTAGATAATACTAGAATTAGCAAACCAAACTAGTATTCAGCTAAGTGGAGTTAAATCCAGGGAATATCTAAAGAAAGTGATTCGAGTGAAGTTTGATTGTAGGGTAGCTGAAAAAGGATAATGGTAATAAAGGAACTTAAGCAATTGTGCAAGCAATAAAGGAAAAGCTTGTTGATTATATGAAGAGGCAAGAGCTCGTAAAGACTGTATTTGTTTCTCATGGATATATTACAATGGGCTCTCTTCATCTGTAAGCACTTCACATTGCTTCAATCTCAACTGTCAGGATTATAAATAAGATTAAAAATAACTACAACTAACATAGATAAATATGAGATTCTCACCACTAACAATTCTCCTCCAAGTTGGATGCCAACCAGACTTGGAAATATATTGCTGCTCCTTCGTCATTGCCTGTGTGCTGCTGCAAGTGATTTTTCCATTGCACTTGTGCATACATGTACGAATATATATTACAACCAAACTCAACTTTGACTTGACCATGAAATGATTTTAAAGAATGTTTTCATAGCATCCTTGAAAAAGTGCAACATCCCCAGTGACTTATCCATAACTTCTCAAATGGAGAAGGAGCATTAGGGAGGCATTAATAACCTTGAAGCTGGAAGCACACAGCAGCCCAGTATAAATGGAGGAAGGAACACACCACCTTCCAAACTACCCATGTACTTCAAGCATCTCATGTTCTACCTGTGGCAGGATCTGCAGGACTTGCATTAATCTCATCAGCTACCTCAAATCCCTCAGAACTGGAGCAGGAGCAGGTTATTCTCCACCTCAAGGGACTGTCTAACATCAATAAAAAGGAAGATGTTTAGGGCAATCATTGCTTGAATCAAGAGGGGCATATTAGGGATACTCCAAATGGTTTAACAAAAAAGTTACATTTTACAAATATAATTATATTTTTTGAAAATCTCATCTTAGTAGTGGATGAAGAAACCCCATTAGACATTGCCTACTTAGACTATCAAACAGGTTTTGACAAGGTCCTGCACAAAAGTCTTCTTCAGGAGACTGAACACTCTGGTACTAATCACAATATACTGGGACTGGATTAGGAATGGATAGTAAGTATTTTGACAGGAAGGGTTGAAGATAGAACTGGTTCTATCTGGTCATCTGTGCTGTTCTCACTGACTGGAATTGGGCCTGTAAATCTTCACTATTGTTATTAATGATCAGGATTGGTAAATTGGTAAATTGGTTTATTATTGTCACATGTATCGAGGTACAGTGAAAAATTTGTCTTGCATACTGTCCATACAGATCAAATCATTACAACAGTGCATTGAGGTAGTACAAGGTAAAAACAATAACAGCAGTGCAAGTAGATGGTAAGGCACAAGGTCACAACAAGGTAGATTGTGAGGTCAAGAGTCCATCTTGTCGTACTAGGGAACCATTCAGTAGTCTTATAACAGCGGGATAGAAGCTCTCCTTGAGCTGGTGGTACGTGCTTTCAAGCTTTTGTATCTTCTGCCTGATGGGAGGAGGAGAAGAAAGAATGTTTGGAGTGGGTGGGATCTTTGATTATGCTGGCCACTTTACCAAGACAGCGAGAAGTATAGACAGAGTCCATGGAAGGGAGGCTGGTTTCTGTGATGTGCTGATCTGTGTCCACAACCCTCTGCAGTTTCTTGCAGTCATGGGCAGAGCAGTTGCTGTACCAAGCCGTGATGGATCCGGACAGGATGCTTTCTATGGTGCATCGGTAAAAGTTGGTGAGCGTCAAAGGGGACATGCCAAACTTCTTTAGCCTACTGAGGAGGTAGAGGTGCTGGTGAGCTTTCTTGTCTGTGGTGTGAACTTGGTTGGACCAGGACAGGCCATTGGTGATGTTCACTCCTAGGAACTCGAAGCTCTCAACCCTGTTGATGCAATAGCTGTGAATGTGTTGTGTTACTAAGATCTGTGCAAGCACTAGGAGTAGACAATTCTCAACTACTTCAAGTGAACTAATTCATATGTTGGGGGGGGGGTAAACTCCTGACTGGAAAATGATATTTAAATTGGAAAAATGCAATGTAATGCATGTAGACAAGATGAATGCAAAACATAGAGATACCTTTCAGGAAAAACCATTAGAGCAGAAAAAGATATTACCTACATAGATCTCCAAGTGTTCATGACTCATTTGATTGGATCATAGGACAATTGATTCAACAACAAGTCAATTTTGTCCTTGTATAATATTTTGGTTGGGCCTTAGTTGGCATAGAATTTTTGTTTCTTCTTATCAAGCACAGAAGAAAGCCCTCTGATTTATCCTCAGTTAAGATAGGCTAAAAAAGACTTCACATTAGATTTAGGAGTAAACTGATGGAGGTTAAGAATAAAGGGAATAGTTTGCATGAGAGTTGGCAGTTTGTTTCATTTACATTAATTAAGAAGTGCCAAGGTTCAGAAATTACAATTTTATAATACCAGATCTAGGTCCTCTATTGCAAGGAGGAGAATGTTGCTTAGCTGACTTCCTTCAAATGGGACCTGAACCTGCTCCTGTGTGAGGACATCAGCTTCTATAGGGAACTCAGGACCAGAAAGACCTCTTGGGCTCATTTTGATTTACCAAGGAGGGTTGCAGATTCCCAAGCTCCCTCCCCAGTCTCCCCCACACCCCCCGCCCATCACCAAATTGCTCTGGATTTTCTCCTCTCCCAGGAAATGGCTTTGAGGGGGGTGGAAAGTATGTTGTGATAACCAATATTGCATATGTTTCCTGATGTACAGTCTCAGCCTGAAATGTCAACCATCCTTTTGCCACCACAGATGCTGCTTGACCCCCTGAGTTCCTCCAGCAGTTTGTTTTTAGCTTGCAAATGTGTGGGACTTCTGGATGAAGCAGAGGGTCTTTATGGTCCAGCATTCTTTGTGTTTTCTGGAACTTGGAAGGTTTGAGTTTGACCTTCCTGATACTGATAGGGTAGATGGAGAGAAGAAATTTTTCACTGGTTAGAAAATCTAAGACCAAGGGATATTGTCTGAAAATAGACACAGAATGTTTGAGTGTGAATCTAAACACTGCTCTGCCCAGGACCGCAAGACACTGCAGAGAGTTTGTGGACACAGCCCAACACATCATGGAAACCAGCCTCCCCTCCATGGACTCTGTCTTTACCTCTCGCTGCCTTGGCGAATCAGCCAGCATAATCAAAGACCCCACCCACCTGGGTCTTTCTCTCTTCTCTCCTATTCCATCAAGTAGAAGATACATGAGCCTGAGGGCACATACCACCAGGCTCAAGGACAGCTTCTATCCCACTGTGATAAGACTATTGAACGTTTCCCTTATACAATGAGATGGACTATGACCTCACGATCTACCTTGTGACCTTGCACCTTACTGTCTACCTGCACTGCACTTTCTCTGTAGCTGTGACACTTTACTCTGTACTGGTATTGTTTTTACCTATACTACCTCAATGCACTCTGTACTAACTCCAGTGTAACTGCCACTGTGTAATGAATTGACCTGCACGATCAGTATGCAAGACAAGTTTTTCACTGTACCTCGGTACAAGTGACAATAATAAACCAATACCAATATGGGAGAAACTACAACTTTCAACCTTCTCAAGTTAACAATTGTTGCAGAATCAACTATTAATTTTAAAGCTTGAGGCTGATAAATTCTTGGTATCGCGAGTACTGTTTCAGTGATTGCTGACTAGTTTCCACATGGCAAATATTGTCCTGGTAGTGGGCAATAATCACTATGTATTTAACAGGATATATTAGCTGATTACAATATGTTCATTATTGCTGAATTGCAACATAACAATTGTTATCTGGATACTATATGCTGAATGTGGGTAATTACTGGTTGACATTTTTACTTGCTTGATGTGTGCTAAGTTTTGCCTGGTTGCTTTCCAGGTAATTATTTCTTGATTAGTGTTCTGTGATTATTGTCATTCTCAAATTTTATAGAAAGGAAAACCAGGGAATTATAGATCAATGAGTCAGCTATCTGTTGTGTACACATTACTATAGTAATACCATAGTAAACATAGAGTAATATATGTAATTAAGGCCAGATCTATCAGGTCTTTGGTTCAGACTTACATCTCAATGTTCCTGATATTACTAGAAGGATGTAAGTGCCTTTCCAGTTCCCTTTTGAAAACCCTGATTGCCCCATTTCTGCTTCCTTACGGACAATGACCTCCAGATCATGACAGCTCAGTTTATAAAAGAAAAGATTTCCTCACATCCTCTATGTTCCCGTTGTTAATTATTCTAAAACTGTGTCCCTTTGACCTTAACCACCTGCTATTGGAATAGCTTCTTTCCATTTGCCTTAGCTAAAGTCATCATGAACTTCTTCACTTCTTCCCAGCATTCTTTGCTCCAAGGAGAACAACCTCAAGTGCTCCAGTCCAACCTTTCAGCTGATATCTCTCATCTCTCTACTCTTTATTATAACTGACAATTTTCAACTTATTGCTGGACAGCTCAGACATAAATAATGTTAAGGAAAATGTTTGAAGAAACTCCCTGTGCTTGTGAGCAAAAGAACAGGGCCAGAACTATGGCAGACTTAACTGCAAATTTATTGAGTTCATCAGTCAATTTGAGTTTCAAAAGCAGAATCACACCCTGACAATGAGGGATAAAAGACACAGAAAATAAATTTTGCTCTCATTGTTTAAATAACCCCTTCATAAAATATGCAACCACTGCACAAAAGTAAGACAAGGTCTATGTCATTCAATTTTCTCCTCCCCTTCCTGTACCCAACAATACAAGCATTCATATTAATATTATATGCACTAAATACACTCCTGAGTCTATGAAGAAACCTTGTGTGTGCCCTGCTCTGGGATAAGCTCCACTCTTCTTCGACTTGTTTTCCCCCCATCAAAGAATCCTCAGAAATTATCTTGTGAGTCTCCTAGAGTTTATAGAGTCATAGAGAGATGCAGCACAGAAAAGGCTTTGGCCCACTCAGTCCACACCTACCATTTCTAACCCTGTCTCCTGTTCATGGCAAGTTTTTGGTTTGTGGCGGGGGGGGGGGGGGGGGGTGTGGAATATCACTGCTAATTGCCCACTCAGCCTTCAGGTTTAAATGTCTCTGGAGTCTTATCTTCATATTTAAAGCTTGTGGCTGGTGTCCTTGTACACTGCAGTTTAAAATTACAATTGCCTAAACCAAACCATCATTCCTCCACCCCAATACCAACTGTTCTCTACACCACGAGAGATGAGTTAAAATTGACTCATACCTGCAATGGTCAGGTTGTCCATTGAGGAAAGGTTGGGAAGGCTAGGCTTGTAATGACTGGAGTTTAGTAAATGATGAGGGGTCTTGACAGAAACACTTACATCTTAAGTGAAATTTGACCAGATAGATGTGGAGAGGTAAATGTTTCCTCTTATGGAAGATTCTGGAACTAGGGGGCCACTGTTTAGAAATGGCCGGGGGGGGGGGGTGGTGTGGCGATGTTCACCAAGTTATGACAGAAATAAGACAAAATGCTTTCTCTCAGAGGATTGAGTCTTTAGAAATCTCATCCTCAAAGGATAGTGGAAGTAGTGTCTTTGAATATTTTAAGGCAGAGCTAGATAGATTCTTGATAAACAAGGGACTGAAAAGCTATTATGGGTAGACTAGATGTGGAGCTAAGGTTACATCCTGACCAGCCATCGTCTTATTGAATGATGGAGCAGGCTTGACGAGCCAGTGTCCTACATCTGGTCCTAACTCATAAGTTTGTATGTTCGTATGACCTAATTTTCTTGTGAGTTTAAATAGAGATTGCTGTATGAAATCATCTCATCATTAAGCATCACAAATGACATTCAACACTGCAAATTTGGAAAAAGAGAACCATTCAAGCTGCACCGAGATTTGATCCCTATATATTCATTTTTATTAATTGTGTATTCATTTGTAACAGTGCAAGGGGCCATTTTAATTATGTCTCGAACCTAGAATGTGCTATTGAATTGCTGTATATTGCTTTTCTGTTTACAGAAAAGTCTGACTAATGCAAGAAATTGATTTATCCTGAACCTAAAGGACAGTGCAGTACACGCAGTGCCCTTAGCTATGACTGCAGATTTTTTTTCTCTGTAAAGTACTTTTATATTTGATTCTTAACTTTCCATTAGCTCTGCAATAAATTTGACACAGCATTGCACATCCAATTTGTCAGAAGACATTGGGGAAGGAGCCTGCCCAGAATAAGGGCAATGGAGATGGTGAATGAAAGCATATTTTCAGAAAACTATTAAACGTGCACATATATCATCTGAAATGTAATAATACCTGAAGCCAATTTAGACAAAATGAAATAGATTTAACAGCACAAAATCAAAGAGTGCCGGAAAACAGAAGTCAGATGAGATGGAAATGTGCTGCTTATTTACCTCCCCATACTTTACAGAAAGTAAAGGGACTTGACTGCTTCAATGATGCTTGCTGCTGGCCTCAGAGAAAGCTGAAGGCAAAGGTCTAGTGACCAAGGGAGCATGGATTTTGCCTTACTTGACTAACTTCAGTTTGCTGTCAGTCATCAGCTCCGCAGATTTCTGGCATCCAGCAACAGTGATGTCATCAAGCTGATTGAGCGGCCAATCACAACAAAGAATTCTCACAGACAGCAAATCTGAAAGGAAAGAAAATAATTCTCTATTGATATTTTAATAAAAACATTTAATAAGCAGGAACTAAAGATTATGACAGATGCAGAAGATGGAGTAGAAGCTGCAATAACATAAACATTAAAAGAACATCTTTTATTATTTAACAGAGATGGAATTTTGAAAGGCTTATCTGAGGAAATGACAAAACTTAATTTTTTATGATTAAAGAGCTTTTGGACTGTAACGATGGCATAGTTCATAACTAAAAAACTCAATATCTCATTCAACAAACTTAAACTCTCCCATTTTTGTCTGGCTTTTTAAACAGCGAGAACAGTTTGTAAATACCTGAAGTTTACATTGGAAGCAGTAAGAAAGCAGCAATAACAGTGGAGGAGCAGAGTTTCACCAACAGTAACTTCTGGATTTCTACATTTAACTGCATGTGCATATTGTAAGAGTGACTATCAAGTTTCCTGCTTTATAAAGCTTAGTGTTGATTACCTGAACTTTTATTTCTCACTGTAGTTTCTTCTGGCCATAAGGTCTACTTCAGTGTGAGCTTGATGTGTCACTTTTATAGTCATTGGTTTTGCAGTGGTAGAATTATTTGATAATTCAAAACACTGGCCCATTGAGCTAAATAATCTTCTCTCACTGTATGATGGTGAAATGACTATGTGGGGTAGAACAAAAGGCAGAATCATGTCTCTGTGGGGGCAGGAATTTGGGGATGGGGGGGATGTGCATGATAGATTAGTCTTTTACTGTTTCCAGACTGAAAACCACTCAGACATAAATTGAGGGTGCAAATATTGAGTTGAAGTGAAAATTGGGAAACCAATCTTTATGAGGTGTGGGCATCAAGGCCAGTATTTATGGCCTGAGTTAAAGTGGACTGACTCAAACTGCTACAATGTCAAAGGATGGATCCATGCCTTGGGATGATGTGTTCGTACAATTAAGTGACAGAAGGAGGCTATTTGTACTACGGTGACAGTGCCAGCTCTACCCTGGGTTTGTCTCATTCACCTGTTTTTTTTTCTCCCTGTACTATTCTGTATTTTTGTTCTTGCACTTTACTTTAAAATTGTGCTTTGAAGTTTGGCTTTAATGTTGTGCACAGTTGGAATATTCTTCCTAATTGAGCTTGCTTTTCCAATGGAGTATCTTGTGCTGTCAGTGCATATCAGATACACACTGCCTACTATTTCGTCAACAACTCTCCCTCTTCCCCACCACCAGCAAGGACATATAACTTCTTATGCTATCCCGATAATAACACAGCTAAGCATTACAAGTCAAAGATATTCTAATAGGCCATTGAAGTCATCTGAATAGGACAAGGTTGGAAGCATTTTGTTGTGCTAATATTGACAGAACTGACAACACACATTTCTGTCTCGGAGTCACTTACATTATGTTGTATTTGAGAATGTTCAGTAGGTCATTGAAAGCAACCAGAGACTAATTGGCCAATAGCTTTCTATTCTACTTTGTCACTAGCACTCCTTCCTTGCCAATGGTATTACTACACCCATGGGGAGAGACAATTATCCGGATCTCCATCCCTATTATGGTCCTGGATTTCCAATATTCTTCCTGACTAAAAAAGTTAGTCCTTTGCTTTTAATAGGTGCAGTCTCAGCCATGTAGTTTCACAACAAGGATTGTTTCTGGTCTTACACCTCAATTTCCTGACTGGCAAACCTAGCAACAAAAGTGGCAATGAGAGTTGCTTTGGGAACCTCGTTTGGATCAGAGAGCTTGAGGATCCTCGAAAGCCCAAAGGTACGTAGACAATTTATTTTTGAGCTCTCACCTGATGTTAGATTGTAGGGCACTTGGACAGCTGTTCCCCCACAGCTTTAAGGCCCCAGTGTCAGACAAGAGGTCACTTTATGCACCTTTGTTCCTCATTTGCTAAAGGTCAGGCCTGTGCTGAGGGTACCTCTGAATCTGGCCTATTAGATTCAGCTGCAGCCTAAACCTGACCTAAAAAGGGCACTAGTGGGAGAAACTCAAATGAGGGGGACATAATTTCAATATAAGGGGCCGGTCATTTAAAACCAAGATGCTTAGAAATTTCTTCCAGCAGAGACGGTGAATCTTTGGAATTCTCTGCTCCAGAGAGTAGTGGAGGAAGCTCATTATAAGTATTCAAAGTGGAGGTAGATAATTCTTGATAGATCAGGGATTGAGAGCTATTGGGAGCTGGCACAGTGGAGGAGCTGAGGCCTGGGTAGGTCAGCCATGACCATATTGAATGGCTGGACAGGCCTGAGGGGCAGGTGACAACTCCTGCTCCTATTTTCTTCTGTTCTTGTGACACACTATTGCCTATCCCAGGCTAGGGAAGAGCATCACTATTAAAATTTGCTCCTGGAATTCTAGATTTCTCCAAAATGCTGCTAGCATGTTTGGAGCTGACATGGACATGATGAGCCAAATGGTCCTTGGAGCGTAGGAGACTGAGAGGTGATATTATAGAGGTGTATAAAATCATGAGGGACATAGACAGGGTGAATGTACATAGTCTTTTTCCCAGGGATGGCGAATCAAGAACTAGAGGGCATAGGTTTAAGGTAAGAAGGGAAAGATTTAATAGGAATTTGAGGAACAACTTTTTTTACACAAAGGGTGGTATGGATGTGGAATGAGCTGCCAGAAGAAGTGGTTAAGAAGAAGTGGCTGAAGCAGGTACAATAACTGCTTTTAAAAGTCAGTTGGACAGGTACATGAATAGGAATGGTTTAGAAGGATATGGGCCAAATGCTGGCAAATGGAACTAGCTTGGATGGGCATCTTGGAGGGCATGGACCACTTGGGCTGAAGGGCCTGCTTCCATGCTGTATGACTGTATGACTCAATAAACAACATCCTTGAGGACTAAAATAAGGAAGTAATGTTAAATCTGCACAAATTGTGATGAAAGTGTTTGGTCAAGTTTTGGACGATGAGCGGGCCATTGAGAAGTGTACTGAAGAAATTCACTAAGATAATACCAAGAATTAGGCAATCTCTTTCACTAGAACAAAGAAGGTCGAGAGAAGTTCTGACTGAGATGTTCAATGTTATGAGGGCTCTTGAACGAATAAATTAGGAAAGTGATTTCCATTGGTCAATAAGTCAATGAGTACAATAAATGTTAGGTTACCAAAATAAAGCACATGGAAGATCCAAGAGAATGGTGCTTTTGTGCAGGGGGCAATTAGTTTGTGGAAACAATGGTGGAAGGAGACTCTCTAGCAGACTATTAAAAAAAATAAATCTTTGAAATATATTTTTGAATAGTGTGGGGAAATTGCAATGGATCAGAATAAAAGAATAGCTCTCTCTGAGTGTGGATGCAATAAGTTGAACGAGCTGCTCTGCACTGTAAGACCTATCTTGTAAAATTCCACAACAGAGTGATGCTGATGGCAAGCTAACTGATTTAATATCGTTCTTTTCATCCAGCAGACAAGAGACTTAGGATGAAGTAATCAAAATTCTCAATGCCACACTGCTTGATGTACTGCTGTCATATTTCTTTATGTCAATTGATTACTTTTTTTCTTTTTATCTAACTGTATATATAACACTGACTCTGTACTAACTGTCATCAATGTATGCTTTAGGCATTAGAGGTTTTGAAATATAATTATTTGCAAAAGTTAGCACAGTGATGTCAGAATGAGTCAGTGCTACTGCAGGCAAGCATTAATTTAAATTAAAGATCTATTAATTCAGAGGTTTCTATGCATTCAAATTATGCTTATTACTTGTCATAAAAGCTGATGGGATGATTCTGTAGCAAAGGGAAAGCAATGTTCTTGTCTGTCAATGCAGACCATGTAAAACAATTAATATCACAACCATTCCCTTCACTTTTTTACCCAACCTTTTGAGAATAATTTAGAGTCACAGAGTCATGCAGCATGGAAATAGGCCCTTTGGCCCAACTCATCCATGCCGACTGTGTTGCCCAGCGAGCTAGTCCCATCTGCCTGTGTTTGGCCCATAGCTCTCTAAATCTTTCCTGTCCATGTAATTATCTAGATGGCTTTTACACGCTGCTGATATGCCTCCTTCAGCTACTATTTCTAGCAGCTCATTTCAAATATGCACCATCCTTCACACAAACTCATTCACAGTGAAACAGGGGAGAATGCACCTTTTTTTAATGGCTTGATTTTGTTAGCTATCACTGAAATTGATCATAAAACTCAAATCTAGGAAGCAGTTTTAAATCCCTTTTTTATTTATGTGAATGGTTGAAAAATCGCATAGGATGGTCTAATCAAAAGTAATGCTGTCTTTTTAACGTGAGCCTAAATATTAGCTTCCTTTCCAGTTTCTGACCCAGGGATATCTATTCTAGCATGTGGCCATTCAAAATGAGCAGAGGAAGGCTTCAGTGCTGAAAGGTGATATATCCACTTACTATCGAAATTAATGGTCACCTACAATATTACTGAACACTTGCACTGAAGGAGAAACCTGGATGTATGTTTACTGAATATATTTACCACTAAAGATTTGTAGCTGAACGCTAAAGGTTGGTTTTATATTGCAATATTGATGTAGTTACCTTAATTGTGAGTAGTTAGCCGCCTGAGAATTAATGTGGTTTCAATTCATTAATATTTGGTTTATAAAGAGGTTGTTATGAATTTATTTTGCACAGAAATCATACTAGATTTTGGCTCATTGCTCAACAACCCACAGTGGTATTGAAAACCCAAGAATTGAACTATTGCTTTGACTTGGATCAAAATTCTATGTTCTTTCAGCAGAAAACAAATCAGACCATTCTATATGACCATTCTATATGAAAGCTAATATTAATTCTTTCACAGATGTGATGGTTCAGACTTGCAGTAAGATTTATATCCAAGGCAGACCATATGTACATTAATCAAAAGCCATCAAAAATATCCCAAACTGTTATGCAGGTATAATATACGAAGAGAGTCATAGTGTAGCACAAATCACTGTTCCCAACCTTGTGTCCTCTGACTAATACAAGTATGCATTTTCCAGAGATTTATTCTTTGCAATCACTTGTCAGGTATTATCCACTTTGGTGTGTATAAAATCTAAATGGCAACAGACTAGAACATGTTTACAGGAACCTAGGGGTCCTTCGACACAAGTCACTGAAAGCTAACTTGAAGGTACAGCAAGCAATTAGAAGGACAATTGGCATGTTGGCCTTTATTATGAGAGAATTTGGGTACAGGAATAAAGATGACCTACTAGAATTACATAGGGTCCTGGTGAGACTGCACTTGGAATATTGTGTAATTTTAGGGCTCTTTGCCTAAAAAAGGATATACTTGCTAAATTGGGAGTGTCACAAAGGTTCACCAGATTGATTCCTGGCATTGCAGGTTTGCCATATAAGAAATGAGTGAGCAGACTAGCCCTCTATTCTCCAGTATTTAGAAAAATGAGTGATAATCTCACTGAAATGTGAAACATTCTTACAGATCTTGACAGGATGGACGCAGGCAGGCTATTTCTCTGGCTGACGAGTTTAGAACCAAGAGTCACAGTCTCAGAGTTAGAGATAGGCCAAACAGGACTGATATGAAAGAAAAAATTCTTCTCCCAGAGGGTGATGAATCTTTGGAGCTTTCTGCCCTGGAGGGTTCTTAACTTCATTCAAAACAGAAAATGACAGATTTCTGGATGTTAAGCCAATATGGAAAGTAGGAATAGTGCAGGATAATGAGGTGAAATAAAAGATCAACGATGATCTTGGTAAATGGTAAAGCAGACTTGAAGGACCAGGTGGCCTACTCCTGCTCTTAATTCTTATGTTCTTATGTAACTTAGCCTTGTGAAATTAATAAGTGATGTCAGTGGTGGTATTTTTTAATCAAAGGAAACAATACAGTTTTGAAAGGCTTGCAATGTATCATGAGGAGCATGGCATAGTATCAGACACTCAATGCTGAATTCATTCTTTGTATCATATTCTCAGTGGACATTTCCCATTTGTCTAAAGCTATAGCCCCTGGAGGAAAGCAACAGAAGAAACACGAAGATGGTTGCAGAACCCTTTTACGTGTGGAACAAAAGACTTATCCAGCTATATTTATATTACCAATCACTCATAGCTCGCATTCATAAAGCTTGGTAGATGCTATTAAAAATGATGCAATGACACAACAGTTGAAAAATGCTGCCAGACATTACATCAGTACATCAGTTCCTGTTACCTAATTAACCATCCTTTTCTCCCTGAGGATAAATGTTTATTGTATTATGGTATTTGCATTATAGGGCTGGTTCTCTGCTTTTTGGGAAGAGTACTTTGGGCTGTTATAGAGAGTATGTCACATGTAATATTGGCCAACAGACATCAATCTGCCCAGTCATTTCATTTTTCCATGACATACAGTGGCATGCAAAAGTTTGGCACCCCTGGTCAAAATTTCTGTTACTGTAAATAGCTAAGCGAGTAAAAGATGACCTGATTTCCAAAAGGCATAAAGTTAAAGATGATACATTTCTTTAATATTTTAAGCAAGAGTACTTTTTTATTTCCATCTTTTACAGTTTCAAAATAACAAAAAAGGAAAAGGGCCCAAAGCAAAAGTTTGGGCACCCTGCATGGTCAGTACTTAGTAACACTCCCTTTGGCAAGTATCACAGCTTGTATACGCTTTCTGTAGCCAGCTAAGAGTCTTTCAATTCTTGCTTGGGGGATTTTCGCCCATTGTTCCTTGCAAAAGGCTTCCAGTTCTGTAAGATTCTTGGGCCGTCTTGCAGGCACTGCTCTTTTGAGGTCTATCCACAGAGTTTTGATGATATTTAGGTCAGGGGACTGTGAGAGCCATGGCAAAGCCTTCAGCTTGTGCCTCTTGAGGTAGTCCATTGTGGATTTTGTGGTGTATTTAGGATTGTTATCCTGTTTCTCCAAATATACCTTTGCAGCCAAAAAGTTCTATTTTAACTTCATCAGTCCACAGGACTTGTTTCCAAAATGCATCAGGCTTGTTTAGATGTTCCTTTGCAAACTTCTGATGCTGAATTTTGTGGTGAGGACGCAGGAAAGTTTGGAGAAAAAAGGTGCAGAATTTCATGAAAAGAACACCTCTCCAACTGTTAAGCACAGGGGTGGATCAATCATGATTTAGGCTTGTGTTGTAGCCAGTGGCATGGGTAACATTTCACTGGTAGAGGGAAGAATGAATTCAATTAAATACCAGCAAATTCTGGAAGCAAACATCACACTGTCTGTAAAAAAAGCTGAAGATGAAAAGAGGATAGCTTCTACAACAGGATAACGATCCTAAGCGCACGACAAAATCCACAAAACGGCCCAAGAATCTCATAGAACTAGAAGCCTTTTGCAAGGAACAATGGGCGAAAATCCCCCAAAAGGGAGTGTTACTAAGTACTGACCATGCAGGGTGCCCAAGCTTTTGCTTCAGGCCCTTTTCCTTTTTTGTTATTTTGAAACTGCAAAAGATGGAAATAAAAAAGTAATCTTGCTTAAAATATTAAAGAAATGTATCATCTTTAACTTTATGCCTTTTGGAAATCAGGTCATCTTTTACTCACTTAGCTATTCACAGTAACAGAAATTTTGACCAGGGGTGTCCAAACTTTTGCATGCCACTGTAAGTGTTGACAGGACTGTAAGGCTTGAGCTATAAGGAGAGACTGGATAGGCAGGGTCTGCTTTCCCTGGATCGAAGGAGACTGAGAGGTGACCTCATAGAGGTTTATAAAATCATGAGGAGCACAGATAAGGTGGATGATCACAGTCTTTTTCCCAGGGTAGGGGAATCTAAAAATAGAGGACATGTTTAAGGTGAGAGGGGAAAGATTGAAAGGGAACCTGAGGGGCAAGTCTTTCATACAGAGGGTGATGAATATAAGGAACGAGCTGCCAGAGGAAGTGGTAAGGGTGGGTACAATTACAACTTTTAAAAGGCATTTGGACAAGTTCATGAACAGGAAATGTTCAGAAGGATATGAACCCAATGCCTGTGAATGGGACCAGCTCAGGAAGGCACTTTGGTCAGCATGGATGAGTTGGGCAGAAGAGCCTGTTTTCCTGCTGTGTAACTCTGTGACTCTACAACTCTAAGCATTCAAATTGAAGCAAAGTAAATTCAATTTTTGATTGAATATCTTGACAGGATTTAGTTTAAACATGTTTGTTTTAATTTTTGTTGTTATTTCTGATTGAAGCACATCATCCTGACTTGGAATATATCACTGCTCCTTCATCATTGCTGGGTCTAAATCCTGGAATGCCCGACTCAACGGCATGGTGGGACTGCAGCAGTTCAACAAGGTGGATCACCACCAGCTTTTCCAGGACAATTAGGAATAGGCAATAAAGGCTGAGAAAATTGTTGATAGTGGAAATGTTATTTATTCTTCAGAGCAAAATCCAGTGCAAGTCTTATAGGAGAGGAGACCCAGAAAGAGTTGCAAAACTATCCGTTTGAAGACAGCTCATGGTACATTTGGCCAAGAGCCAGGAAGCAAACTTGTGTGTAGAGAATTCCTGCATGGAAACACTTAAGTAGGATGACCCTAAATGAATCCTGGTGTATATAAACAGTTTATTAAGGTTAGACTGTATCATGTATAACAGTTTATCATGTGTGCTAACCAATGGCACACAACGAAAATGGCTCGGCAAATCTGTTTACATCATTGGTTGGGTGTATCAGTGCAACATTCTAATAACATTTTATTAATCAAAAGTCAAAGTGAATGAAAAAAAGTTATGAAACATTCACACTGTGCAGATATTGCATTAGGTGCCATAATGCATTGTAGTGGACAAAATGATGGGATGGAACTTACTTATCACGAGCTGCTCAAAAAACATGGGCTGGAGTGGATCAGGAGACGTGTTTGCCTGTTTTCCAAACTGGAGATATTTGAATTAGCTCAACAGTATTTTCAGTCACAGTGAAAATGTTTCCTCTAGACAATGTCTGACACATCCAGTACTCCCACCCACCCCAGCCCCCCCCCCCCCCCAATGAATAAAAAGCATGTGGTCTTCTTGAAAACAGCATTATGCTGAGCTGGTATCTGGCCAATCAGATACTTAATTGCACCTCTCCCGGTGGCTTTCCACTTGGTGCTTTGGGAGGTATTACAACACATAAACATGATCCTGGCTACTGCCTCAAAACTACAGCTCTAAGGTTAGCTCTAGGGCACTTCCAACTGATTAGCAACCAGCTGTCTGAAGGACAGACTACTGTGATCGATAGATACTCGCTTTTTTTTGGTATTACTGCTTGTTCCTTCACCCTGCTTTCTGTGACTCATCTTCTTCTGCCTTTTCCCAAACACACATGTTGCAGAAGGTGTGAGGCTGTGTTATCATTTGCAAAGATGGTAATTAATGTGGCTCTCACACCTGCAGTGTTAGCAGGCTGCAATAGTAACGTGATCAAAGTTACAATGCATTCCCCGGCATACTACTATGTGTAGTGTTTCTGCAGTGATAAAGGAGGCAAGGTTACAGTGCTACCTGATAGAAATATATTTGGTTTACTCCTTTCCAACCTCCAAACATATGTTTATAAAGTTACTTAGAAAGTATTTGTCCTCAGCTTAAAATTCACTCCAGCCTGCCCAAAGCAAATTTAGATTACTTCAGCTAATTTTTCCCCTTGAATATTTGAATTTTTATTTTCAACTCATTCTAACACCTCAGAACCTTTTTTATTGCCTTCTGCGATGTATGAGTGTCACTTTGGAACCTAAATTCATTGGGACTGATATTCATTATCCACCCTCCGATATACACTGAAACTGTGGGGATTAGGATTCTGAAAATGAGGTTGGAGCCTTTCCCTGACCCAAAGTGCTTGATGTCTTCTAGTGAGTTCAGAAGGAAATAGGAAGTGATGCAGTTTGATGAAGAAGGGTGTGAATTAGTCATAATTTAGCAGCTCTGATCAATCCATGGATTTTTTTTTCTACATTGATATGAGATCCTTGCACCAATACGAAGCATTGCACCAATGCTTCTAAAATGACAAACCCTGGCCTTCTGTTGTCAGGTGTTTGGCTTTGCCTGAAACTGAGGAAGTAGACCTCCCCCCTTCATTTTCCCCACCAGGACCTTTGAAACAGCAGTAGAGCAGAATTCCACCTGATGTTTGAGATGCGTGCATAATGGCTGTACAATTAGACTTCAAAATGTCTTTCTATTTAACATATGCCTTGCATGTGTGCAATCATGCTGAAAATGATTTAAGATTCTTCAATCAGCCAACTAATGATTTCAAGTTAGTTATAGCAACTTGAAAGAGGGCAACGTCTCGTAAATTCTTAGTCAATGGGAAATCCATATATAGCAGATCATATTTAATTTCAGCAGAGAGATTTACAGAGGTATGTAGATTTCAAATGCTATAGTATTGTTGATCATTGTTAAAAAGATTATTGGCATTTGGCTGGCATTGAGAATGGTGATATTTATTGGGCAATATATACCAGCCTTCCCAGTGATGAGTATGGCAAAAAAAAGAAGTAAATAAATTTTTGACAATTCTGATTTAAAATGACTTCAATTTCCAAAAGGTTAATATAACACCTCCAATAAATGAAAAGTGCATGGATAGTTTTGATTTGCTTTCTGCATCAAAGACTACGTTGTACAATAGAAGAGAAAACCAGCAGGGACTTGAAACTGATCACTTCTGTAAATCTGTTTTGAATTTGTTTCAATGTTAATCAATCCAGAAATTACTTCTTTTCCCTGGAGCAAAAGTTTCATGAATACAATTCAGGAAAATGAAAAGAATTCCTCCGTTGTTGGGAATTAAAGATTATGAATAAAACATCTGCTCCATCTTCTCTTAGTATGATGTAGCAGGGGCTTACTGTCAGTGTATATATCACACTCATCTGGAAGATTCAAATAGGGCAATGATGGCCATTGGTTTTGGTGGGTTCTGGAGAAGGAAATTATGCTCTGCATACCAATCACTTTACACTAAAATAATTTGAGATCCAGATGCCAGGACAATTTCCTATCCACTTGCAAAACAAACAATTGTTACCATCCAGTTGCTTCGATTCTCCCCGAGCAAACATACCTCAATGTACAGCCATTCCTTGGTTTACGAACATGGAACACAGAATATAGAACAGTACAGCACAGGACAGGCCTTTCAGCCCACGATGTTGTGCTGAACTAATTAAGCTAATGACACCTAATCCCTTCTGTCTGCACATGGTCCATGTCACTCCATTCTCTGCATATTTATCTATCTATCCAAGACCATCTTAAATGCCTCTGTCGTAACTGCCTCCACCTGCACCCCAGGCAGTGCATTCCAGGCACCCACCACTCTCTGTGTAAAATACCTGCCCCGCACATCTCCTTTGAACTTACTGCCTCTTACCTTAAATTAATGCCCTCTGGTATTAGACATTTCAACCCTGGGAAAAAAATACTGGCTGTCTACTCTATCTATGCCTCTCATAATTTTATGAACTTCTATCAAGTCTCCCCTCAGCCTCCACCGCTCCAGAGAAAACAACCCAAGTTTGTCCAACCTCTCCTTATACCACATGACCTCTAGTCCCCGCAGCATCCTGGTAAATCTCTTCTGCACCCTCTCCAAAGCCTCCACATCTTTCCTATAATGGGGCGACCCGAATTGAATGTAATACTCCAAATGCAGCCTAACCAGAGCTTTATAAAGCTGCAATATAACTTCCTGACTCTTGAACTCAATGCCTTGACTAATAAAGGCATGAAAGGGATGGATTACTGGGAAATGTTTCAAAAGTGCAGAGCAAAATGCTTTATGAGTATTTTGATAACGTGTATTCCCATGGGTGGAGAATGCCACACTATTCATTAGGGTGAAAATTAAATTCATATATTGAAGGCATCTACTCAAAAAATCAAAGATGTTACAGCAAAAAATCATTCATCAGGTGTTCATAAATCGAGGAGTACCTGTACCCACCAGATTTCATCACTGGCCCTTCGTCAAGCAGGCTAGTTCCTCATCAGACCTTACCAGTCATCTCATTCCCATACACCCATACATTTCACACTCAAACTTACCCTTGTTATCTTCTATCATGGCCTCATCCATGCACCTTTTCTTCTCCGGGCTTCATCCTCACATACTCTGTTTCCCACCAGAATCCATCATTGGCTTCATCCCCACTTGCACCCTTTCTCAACTGCGAACACCATCAGACTTCTAAGACTCCTGTATCTGAGGCCCATCTCAAATCAAACAAAATGATATGTAAATAAAATATTTGGTTGTTCAGTATTATTTACATGTGGCTTTTTAAATCAGATCAGTAGCTACTGCAATTGTAAGCAAAGATACAATTGTTTACTTTTCAGAGTTACTGACCAGCAAGCCATGTCTTATCTAAATCTGATCAGGTTTTTCCTTTGTAATGTCAAAGATCTGAGTGTGTATTGGGTGGTACTTGCAGCAGAGCTTTTCAGATGACAGCCTATTATAATAGCTTATATCCAAGCCATTAGTTATTAAACCATGGGCAAAGCTTCCTCTCAAAATACTTCGAAGAACCAAAAGCTAAACTGATATAGTCAACTGGGAGGACAGCGTCAAAGCAAATGAAAAAAAAGGCAAAAATTGCATGTCTAGGCAGCACGGTAGTGTAGTGGTTAGCATAACGCCATTACAGCGTCAGCGACCCGGGTTCAATTCCGGCCGCTGTCTGTAAGGAGTTTGTACGCTCTCCCCATGTCTGCGTGGGTTTCCTCCAGGTACTCCAGTTTCCTCCCACATTCCAAAGATGTACTGGTTAGGAGTTGTGGGCATGCTATGTTGGCACCGGAAGAGTGGCGACACTTGCGGGCTGCCACCAACACATTCTCAGTAACGCAAAAAGACGCATTTCACTGTATGTTTCGATGTTCATGTGACTAATAAATAAATATCTAACATATCTATGTCTAAAACATGAAGCACTTTTATGTTGATTGGAAAGTTTACATTGTTGTCTTGAAGTTCTAACTAGATATGATGGATAGATGTGTAACAGCAAGAGATTTCATTCAGAGACAATAATGTGAGGTCAATTTTCAGCAAGATAATTTAGGGAATAGCATCATTTAGAAAAAGCTTAAATTCCTTAGTCCACAACAATTTGAGGAATTTCTTCTATTTTCCTGAATGACACTGCTGCTCTAAAGAATAGAAGTAATTTCTGATTTGACTAACATTGAAACCAATTCAAATCAGATTCACAAAACTAGTCACTTTCAAGATCCCACTGTTTCCCACTACAAATTCTTGTAAAATAATCATTCGTATCTGTTAATTTGTATAACAGTTAAAGTGGTCTAGTTTTTACATCCTTGCTTTGTGCACTAATACATTGAAACAATCATTTATGTTAAGTTTTTCCCTTGTATAGAGTATTCTTTCCTGTTTAAAAAATTTATGCATATAGAAAATTCTATCCAAAAATGAGTCAGAACTTGATGAAGGCAGGGAACTGTGTAACATTAGCAAACATTATCAGTGGAGAATAAACCACCACAGGAAACTCCCTAGTGTACCAAGAGCACCAGATGCATTGAAACCTCTGTCAGTGATTGATGCTAATAGTGTCATTGAAATGTGCATTTTTAACATTTCTTTAATTCAGATTATAGAAGGCTCCTATTTGTCTACTGTCTCTTTGTATTCTCAGTGGTAAATCTTTTTTTCAATTCAACACACAAAGTTGTAAGTTTGTGAAACACTGGCCAACAAAGAGCTTTACTAACTAAAATCATGCATCAAAGTAGCAATGAATGGGAAAACTGTTTTTCCTACTGCTGGGGGTGCACACCTCAAGAAAACTCTTGTGTGCTTTCAAGACACCAATCAAATTATTTTTCCTATTATTATGTATTAATCATGAGTACTTTCACATGCTAAGAGCATCTGCAGAAACCTTTGCCTAGAAGTACTCGAGCATCCATTGCAATCACAATGGCACCGTATGTTCTTGTGAGCAATGGTGAGCCACTTGGTCCTCTTCTCTGAAGACACATTAGTTGCAGGACCAGGAGACCAGCAAGACCTATGGTCAAGGTGGCGGTTGGGTACTGAGGTAAGGCAGGAGTTATAACGGAAGGTTGGTGGGTTGGAAATAGTAGCATAGTTGGGGAACGCAAGCAGACTATAGATCAGGGAATGGGTGATCAGGGGTGTTGTGGGGGCTGGGGTGCATTCAGAGCTATGGTTCCTAAAGTTTAGGAAAGTTTCCCACTTTCTTTTCTGGAATTCTCTGTCCCTGCGGGTGGTGGAGGCCAGATCATTAGGAATGCTTAAGGTGGAGACAGATAAATATTTGAAAGATCGAGGAATTGTGGGTTCTTGGGAACTGGCACAGAAGGGGAGCTGAGACCAACATAAATCAGTTACAATCATATTGAATGCCAGAGCAGGATTGAGGGGCCTAGTAGCCCACTCCTGCTCCTATTTTCTTCTGGGTTTTCTGTGCTAGTGCTGTGGAATTAAGGTCATATTGTCCAGGGAGTGCACAATTAACACTCTGCCTGAAGAAGTGGTTGAGGCAGGTACAATAACAACATTTAAAAGACATTTGGACAGGTACATGGATAAGAAAGGCTTAGAGGGAGATGGACCAATCATGGGAAAATAGGTCAGCGTGGATGAGTTGGGCCAAAGGGCCTGTTTCCATGCTGTATTACTCCATGAATCTATAACTCTATAATTGCAAGTGCCCTACAATAACTTGGTCCCAATTCCCCAGGAGATGTGATGTGATCCCCTATATACCTAACACAGAAATTGCTTTGAGGTTGCAAGGGTGACTCATGCTCATAAGTGTCCAATCAAATGTTCTAATTGGTATGATTTAACCAGAAATGATCGCTGACACAATTTACTCAGTGTTAAGTCAATTTCCAATCACATAGCTTTGCAATAAACAACACAATGTAATTGATTTCTAAACATGTGGTTCTTAAAAAGGGGAGATGAGATCTTAATCCAGCCACTGCTTTGTACAGCTCGAGCAGCACAGCTGTGAAGAATGGCCACACAGGTAGAGGAGAGAGCACCCCATCTCACCAACACAGGTTGAGAGATCTTAAAGGAAAAAGTGGGAGCCCTGGACACTGAGGTTCAGGGATTCCCCTGAACCAAGGTAAAGCATGTGGGAGAAGGCTGACTGTGATGTGAGCATTTCTATGCTGCATGGGGGAAATAGAGAACTTTTCTCAGTCTGGTCAGTACTGTACATCCAGATGAATGGATTCCACTTGTTAAATCACAAGGGCAAATTGCATAAAATAAGTCTGTCTTTTCTAGAATCCAGAATGTTAAGGTAGATTTGATCAAAGTGCTTGTGATATTAAGGAGAACTGATAGAGCAAGTGGAGAGAAATTATTCCTGCAGCTCTGGGAGCCCAGGTATAAGGTGGGGGTCTTCAAGAGTGAAATTAGGAAACAGCACTACAGGCAGAGAGCAGTAGTAATTTTGGAACTGTCTCTGCTTAATGGCAATTGATGCTTGATCCTTCTCTGAATTTTAGGACTGCTAGGTCTTTTTTAAACAAAGCATTGAGATTCTGGGACAATGATCTCATTGAATGGTGGAACAGGCTTCAGGAGCTGAAGGACCTACT
The DNA here is from genome assembly GCF_009764475.1 of Pristis pectinata. NCBI lineage: Eukaryota > Metazoa > Chordata > Chondrichthyes > Rhinopristiformes > Pristidae > Pristis > Pristis pectinata. The sequence continues at coordinate 51,574,445 of NC_067406.1, read as the reverse complement.
CCTGTACCTTTGTTCCTACATTCTGACCAATTTTCTTTCCACCTTTAATAGTTATTGGAGACACTGACCATGCTACAGTTTCTCCTTCCTAGTTCACACATATCACATTACCTACCAACTTTGTTATTCTACTGCTTGTTTCAAAATTATTAGGAGTATGTACCAACATTAATGTAACTCCAAACATCAGAAATGATTTTTTATGTCTTTTAGGAGACAATATTTCATGTTTGGATGTACATTAAAGTTAGTATATAAAAATCACTTTATAAAATCTGGATAATCCCTTATATGCTCTTTAAACAGTTTTACATCACCAACTCTCAGGAATGTCAGTCATTCAGTGGTAAGAAAGAGTTCACCACACCTGTTGCCTCAATAACACATCTAAGTTCTGATTCATTCAATTCAGTGATCAGAAGAGCAAGCCCTGAAAGAAGGCTTTGAAGGTTTTTTTGTGATCACAGTGCCTTGGCATATCATTTTCACGCAACCTATTCAGCACGGTGTAGCTCTGATTCAACGAGCGACATTCTTTACTGGAATAGATCTGGATCAAAGTAAAGGTGCCTGCCTTTGATGTCTTTATTCTGCCACTATAAATGCAGTTTGTCCTCCCATACATTAACAAGAAAATGCAACAAATCCAGCGTGCAAGTCCAGGTGCTGCCTGAGCTTCTTAAAGTGGTAAATAATCTATAAAATCATTTTTAAGCCATAGATTTTTAACAAGTCTAAAACCTTTACTGCTAATTATGGTAATGCCAACAGTATTTTAATACAGAGTTCAATGTGATTCTCTGGTATATATTAATCCTTTTCAACAAGAATGTAGTTATCTCTTACTGTATGTGCTATTCAATAAATATATTTTGGCTGGGCTATAGTCCTGAGAAATATCTCCTACTTTCTTTCCACTAAAACAACTGGTGACTTGAAATAAAAAGCATTATAAGTCTTACCAATTTTAAATGGTTTAACCTTTAGATAATGGCCTTTAAATTATGCAATCGGGGCCAAAATGAAAGAAAAGGTTAATTGACCTCCAAATTTAATTCTCAGCCATTTCAAGAGACATATCATTTTTAATTCATGCAAGAGGCATCATGTTGGCAAACTGGATCCAAAACTGGCTTGATGATAGGTGGCAGAGGGTAATGGTGGATGGATGTTTTTTCTGACTGGAAATCTGTAACAAGTGATATACCACAGGGATTGGTGCTAGGGACCTTGTTATTTAGAATATATATAAATGACTTAGATGAGGATATAGGTGGGTATGATTAGTAAGTTTGCAGATGGCAAGAAAATTGCTGGAGTCATACATAACGAAGCAGGTTGTCGAAGCAGTGGACCATAGATCAGCTGGAAAGTTGGGTGGACAATGGCAGATGGAATTTAATCCAGACAAGTGTGAGGTAATGCACTTTAGGAAGTAAAATTCTGTAGAACATATAGAATAAATGGCAGGGACCTTAAAAGCATTGATGTACAGAGAGACCTTGGGGTGCAAGTCCATAGCCCTGAAAGTAGCAACACAGATGGATAGGGTAGTGAAAAAGGTGTCTGGTATACTTGCCTTCATAGGCCACGGCATTAATTATCAGTGGGAATACCATGTTGCAGTTGCACGAGCATTGTTTGGACCGCACTTAGGGCATGGTGTACACTTCTGGTTGCCACACTACAGGAAGGATGTGTTACCAACAGAGAGTGCAGAAGAGATTCACCAGAATGTTGCTGGGAATGGAGGGCTGTAGTTATAAGGAGAGATTAGATAGGCCGGGTATATTTTCATTGGAATGTTGGAGGCCGAGGAGTGACCTTACAAACATTTGTAAAATTATGAAGGGCATAGATAGGATAGGTAGTCAGAGTCTTTTTCCCAGGGTAGTGGAGTCTGGAACTAGATGGCACAGGTTTAAGCTTTAAAGGAGATCTGAGGGGTAAGTTGTACACACAGAAGGTGGTGGTTATCTGGAACTAGCTGCCAGAGGAGGTGGTGGAGGCAGATATCATTACAATGTTTAAAAGGCATTTGGCTGGGTACTTGGATAAGAAAGACGTAGAGGGGTATGGGCCTAATGTGGGCAAATGGGACTAACATAGATGGGCATCATGATCAGCCTGAATGAGACGGGCCGGAAGAGCCTGTTCCTGTGCTGTGTGTTTCTATGATTCTATAACTACAGGCAAGTGAGGTAATGCTGCAACTCACAGAGAGCTGCTGGAGCATGTGAACTTTGTTTATTCAACCCTCCAATTGCATTGCACACGTATGCAGATGTGATTCATGTAGGTTTTACTTTCAGATTTACTACAGTATTGGTAAATTTACCAGAAGATTAGTGCCTGGACCCCACAGGGACGGTCCCTAGAATATGTAAGTCCAGATGGGGATATTCCAAAATCAATGGCAGAGTAAAGGATAGTCAACGGCTGAGGAATTCCGAAGCTTCCTTGTGATGTTGGATTCGTTTTATGTAGAGAAGTGAAACAAGTAAGTTCAGCAACTGGTAAAATAACAATCTGTTAACTTCTGTGCACAAAAAAAGCAAGAACATCCATAATGAATCAATTACTCTTCAGATGAGCTTTTTCTAAAGTAATGAAACAGTCTGAAAGAATACTCTTCTACTGCCACATCGAGCCAGATGCAGGTTGGAGGAACAACACCTCATATTCAGCCTTGAGGCAATGACTTTAGCATTGATTTCTCTAACTTCTTTCGCCCCCCCCACCACTCCTTTGTCTTCCCTTATTCCTGTGGCTCCCTTCCCCCACCTTGATGACCTTCCAATCTCCTCTCCTCCCCTCCCTCATCCTTTATTCCATGGTCTACTGGCCTCTCCTATTGGATTCCTTCTTCTTCAGCCCTTTGCCTCTTCTACCTATCACCTCGCAGCTTATTACATCTTCTTCCCCTCCCCTACCCACCTACCTTCCCCCCTCACCTGGACTCGCCTATCATCTGATTTCACCTATCACCTGCCTGTGTGTGCTCCTCCCTCCTCCCCCCACCTTCTTGTTCTGGCTTCTGCCTTCTTCCTTTCCAGTCCTGATGAAGGGTCTTGGCCCAAAATGTCGACTGGTTATTTCCCTCCATGGATGCTGCCTGACTTGCTGAGTTCCTCCGGCACTTTTTGGGTATTGCTCCAAATTCCAGCATCTGCAGAATTTTTTGTGTTTCTATTTACTGGGGAGGTGATTTCTTCTTGACTTCACTTGGTGCTCCTGCAGTGTTCCATATTGAATCAGGTTGCTTCCCCCTAGCAAGAAAGTAACACATACTCATAACACCTTGTCAAGGTAACATGGACATTAAATGCTGGCCTACCAGTGACGCTCATCTATTGAGAATTAATCCAAAAAACTTAAATAGTTCTGTTTTATTTGATTCTTTTGAACTCAATGTTTTTACACAAACTTAACTCTATGGAGATATCTATAATTCAACGATTTCCAGGTGGTCAATTTAACCTGCACATTTTTGGGATGTAGGAGGAAACCAGAGCACCTGGTGATAACCCATGTGGTCACAGGGAGACCGTGCAAACTTCCGACAGACAGGACCCTAGATTAGGATTCAACCCCGATCACTGAAGCTGTGAGGAAAAAGCTCCACTAGCTGCACCACTGTGCTACCCATGTCATAGAAAGGCCAAGGGTCAGGAAAGGACATCAGAATTGATTTCTTAAAGTACATTAGAGAACTGGACATATTTTTATGATAATCCAACAGTTTCATTATCATTATTACTAATGATAGGTTTTTATTCTACATTTAGTTAATTTATTTGACAGCATTTAATTTTTTCAACTGTCATAATGTGATTCGGTCTTGGATTATTGGTCCCGGCCTCCGCATGGATAGTCCATTACCAAACTGCTAACTCTGCATCAGCCAGGTGAGTAGTGAGTATTCCATCACCACTTCCTGAACCTTGCAAAGGATGGAGATTAGAAGAAGAGTCACTTGTTTAAGAATACCCAACTTCTGCCCTGCTCTCACAGCCATGTTGCTGCTGTAGAGGATCCTGATAAATGTCTGGTAAGTGGCCGTTCCAATGATGCTGGAGAATTTAACTTTAGTAATTCAGAAGAAGGTAGAGGGAACTAGCTGATTCTTTTTTATTCATTTGTTCTGGAATTGGCAGGGAGCAGCCTCAGTCCTGACATTATGACAGTGGGAAAATCTTCAACGAGCAGCTAAAAAGTTGGGAGAATAATGCTTTCCTGAGGAAGACTTCACTGATGATAAGTAACATAAATCCATTAATTAATCTGATCTAGATTTAAAGATTTATTTCTTTACAAATGAGCAAAGCTATTGAAATTCAATAATATCACCTCCAAGAAATATAAAAAGATTATATGTTCATCATGCTGCTCAGACCAGTTTCTCCTCTTCACATCTGAAAGTCTAAACTTGTTACATGCGCCAATGTGCAGGTTCCATCCACCCTCTTATATTTTGATCAAGTGCCAATTTTTCCATGTCTGAGCCTACATATCTATATGCAGGAATGTCCTCAATGCAAAATCCGTCTGTTCATTTCCCTGCAGTTGTTACTGGATAAGGTTCATTAGCCGAAGTTCTGATGCATTTTGCCATCCAAAGTCAATTTTTACTTTATAATTGCTAATTTAAAAATATATTTTGTTTGACAGCTAATTTAACATTTCATTGGAAGGATAAGGATTGAATACCTGATGCTCCCATATTATCTCATTCAGCTTGGTGCCCTGTAGAACTCTGAAAGCAAATGTTGGAAGCCATTGTGTTCAAGAATGAAGGACTTCCTACTGGAAATTAAGCCAACAAGCAAGGATAATACTTGAATTTGCGGTTCCTGAAATATTGTTCATAATATAGGGTTTATGAATTTTTCCATAGGTAATCCTTCAAAGAGTTTCAAGAGTTTCTGCTCTCCATCCATTCAAAATGTATATTTATAGCAATTTGTTCTCTTCAATGAAATATTAGGCCAGAAAGTATTGGGCCTTCTGTTGGAAATTTGGAATGAACACAAATTGGGCTGTTCTCAGAGATGCACAGAGAGTTCTGTAGGGCTTTTTATGGGTTCATTTACCATCTGCTCTAAATGGCTTGCACTGTGAAGAAAGTAAGGGACGAACAGTGAGACATCCATACCAGGAGCTCATGCTTCCCTTTGGATTCACCAGCTGGCCAGAATAACACAGAGCTAGATGAAAGGAAGAAGAGAGTAACAATTGTACATCATTATTGCAATGGCAAAACAACAACATATTTCCCTGCAAATTGTACAAGTGGAGCCCAGCTAATGAAGCTCAGATCAAGCCATGGCTAGATGCCAGGTATGCAAATGCCAAGTGCCGAGGTATGTTCCATTCAGACAGCCCATGCCATACCACCTACTTGTCATAGAAAAGCTCGTAGGGAAGAACAGTTTTGACCATAGTTTGAGCTGGCAGTGATCTTCACAGACTGTCTGCAAGAAACTTGTGGTGAAAGGAGGAAGCAGATCATGTTGGATGGTTTCCCAAACTGGCTGAAGGTCATTTGGCAGAAGGCGCATCACCAGAACTTTGAAACAAGCAACAAGATTCTGCTTGGTGGTAGGAAGAAAGTGTCTGCACATCACTTACTGCCCTTGAAGCAGGTACATTGGGGATGAGACCATCATCCTTCTCCTTCTGGATTGTGTGTTTGTCAAGAAGTTCTGGAAGGAAATGCAATGGTTTTTGTAGTTGTACAACATAGATCTCTGAGCTCTCTTGGATGTTCCCAAGGATGCACACTGAGGCAAACATTAACAGTGAGACATCTATGTAAAAGAAAATATGTCATGCTGATGCAAAGCAAATCTTGTATGTTGATGGAACAGTATTTCTTGAACTGAGTATGGCAACATATGATTCTACTGGATAATATACTTGCAAACATTATGAATAAATAAACTAATTTATTTTTGGAAAAGATTTCTCAAAATGGACCATCTACCCCCAACAAAATCAAATGTTATGGCCTCCTGAATTCAGGTTGGTAATATTCACTTCTATTACTGTGGACACCATTTTCTTTAGTCATGTTAAGCTAATGTTGTAATATTGACTTGAGAGTTTTCAGACCTATTTATGTAGCTTGATCTGTAGAAGCAATCAGTTTATCAGGTGCACAAGCAGATTATTAAATATTTGAGTGAATGAGGCTGGTCTCTGAAAATTATTCCAGAGTTTTACCTGAAACCCTCTATTTTGCAGGTTGCTATCAGATTAGAAGTAAATCTAGAACTGAACTTTTTATCCAGCTAGCCAGTTAGCTGTGTACTATGGTAAATAAGATCCTTTGTTTCAAATATGAATGGTTTTAACAACATAATATAAATTTGAAAAGGAAAGCTTGCAAACATAGAAACAGCTCATACATATTACAAAAAATGGCAGATGGTGAAGTGTGTAACACAATCTAAGTATTTCTCATGGCAAAACAAGCATATGCTTTACTCACCGAGTTCATGAAATGCTTCGTACCCCTGCACTACACCACTTCATTCCCATTCAGATTTGAATTTATGAATTATTCACAATTCTGATGACAAAGGAATATCTTTAAACTTGGAATGTCTGCAAAAGGGTATTGAATAAAACAGTAAACTATTCTTTTTCTCTTTGTTTGATTTATTCTGTAGAAAAGAATATGTTGCATATCTAGCACCTGTTCTTTCAAATGAACAGTATATGTAATTAAAGAACACTTCGAAAGCACAAAGACACCAGTTCCTCAGTGTACTGTTCCTGAAATCTGTCATCACACCAGCATCTGGTAGAATGATTCACACAAAAGAGCAAAATATTACAGAAGGGCTGAATAAAGCAATAATTAAGGTAACTTAAAAGCAAAAGTGCAATTCATCAAAACCCGACTATAACTCCATGGCGTGTTTCTAAGTTACTATTTTCATACAATTTGCAGGACTATATGTTGCACTTTTGTTGATGAAGTGCAGGCATGCTGTAAGTGTAAAAACTAGAAAGGTGCACCTAATTCATTTGTTCTTTGAGAATACAGTATTTTCCCTCTGGCTCACTAATGTGTTTTCTCTCCTCAATTCCCTTTTGTCATGTAGACAAACTCAGTTTACAGACAGAGTGGAGGTCACTACAGAACTAAATTATGGCACTACAGATTATTCTTTGACATGGTTTTTTTTATAGTCACAGAAGGTAGGAGAAACAAAGATGACTTTTCATTACTCTTAAATGTACTTTAGCCTTAATTACACCAGATTACTAATTTCAAGCTTCTTTTCCTCCCCCTATCTCTGTTTGACTGTTATGAGATTCAACCTTGTACTAAATTTGTGTGTCCTTTGCAAAGTCCTATCCTCTGTGTGTCTCCAAGATGTTCCTATTTGTTGATTATCTGATCATTTCTATAACAGTAATTCATTCCCCTTAAATGGAATGAATGGAAAGTTATACAGCATGGAAGCAGGCCCTTCAGCCCTTTCTGTCATGCCAACCAAGGTGCCTTTCTGAGCTAGTCTTGTTTGCCTGTGTTTGGCCCATATCCTTCTGAACCTTTCCTCTCCATGAACCTTTCCAAATATCTTCTAAGTGTTGTAACTGTACCTTCCTCCTCCACCTCCTCTGGCAGCTTTGCCTATAATTTCCAATTTTCCACTTCTGCCCTTTCATGTCTGATGCACATTCTAACTCATCAACCCTCTTTCTGTGTTGAGAGAGGCTAAATATTCCCCTTTTTTCTGCACTGTTACTCAAGGATTTGGCCTGCCTCATCTCACATTCCGCAGGAATTCCCCACCGTTTCTCTCCTCAATGAGCAAGTGTTAATTGCTGCAGTTATGCTGCATATTTTCCACTGATATATTAAAAAATGGTCATCTGACAGAAAGACTGATAATGATGCTACTTCATCCTGATTGAAGAATAAGATGAGAATTAAATTCAATTTTTTAAAAATAGTGAACTTCATTTTCACACCAGCTAGTGAACAAAAATCTAACCCTTACTGATCCCCATCTCCAAGTAAGGTCAAAGGATGCAACTGCCTCGAGTGTAACACATTATAACTGCACATTAATTCAAAATGAACTACCAATGTATTCCAAAAGCTACCACCAGGTTCATTTATCTTTGGCCATTGTATATTTTTTCCTGTGGCTCAGCTTGGCACTTTGCTTCATGCAATTTCTTCAGCAGGTTCAAGTAAATGCTTCGGATTTTATTCTGTATTCTACACAAAAATAACAGTAGCAGCTGTCATTAAAGCTCCAGAACTTCACTTCCCAGCAGAGTACTTCACATCTTTTTTTTTTGTAATTGCACTAAAGCATGAGGACACTGTGAATGGGTAGATTTAAACAATATTCCAATTATCCCTAAGAGGAGCTTTATCTGGTAGTACCTTTTATCCTGGCACTCTGAAGACTTTATGAATACTTTTAAGTGTCCATCACCCAGGGCAACAGTCAATAGATTAAATAAAGATATTCTGTCACCCTTAATTATCATAGATATTATGACAAAGCTACATCTTGATTCTTTAAGAAGTAAATCACAACTCACAAAGAAATATAATGGTCATAAGGTGGGAATGAAGTAATGTTATCTTCAAAAATTTGCTTGTGCTGAATTAGCTGGAATCGTGCCCAATTAGTACAATCAAAGCAGTGACAATTGCTGCAAGTGTTAATGGCATTTGTTACTGCTGCATCTGCCTAACACTTGAGCTACAGATGGAAGCCTGATTTCAGTGAAAGCAGAATGAGCCACAGCAGCATGCCCCTTTAAAAGTGGTGTCTGCTCCACCATGCTTTTTAATATTGGAGTAGCAATGACAAAGTCTGTCACCCACACCTGACAACTTTTCTAAAGCAGGAAGGCTGAATGTTCAGCCCTTGATACCTGGTCAGAAAAGCTCTGGTATGTGTTGTTCCTGCTGGTGCTGCGGGACCCACCTCTCATATTCTTAAACCACGTTCCAAAGAATTCAAAGGCAAGCAACTTCTGGCAGTGTTTACACATGACATAAGAGGGCATAAAAATGGATGATTACCAGATTGAGGGGAGGAAAGAAAAGGGTTGCTCTGAACTGTGAAGTTAACTTCCAAACACAAGAAGTAATAAAGAAAGAATCTATTTTGAAAATCCTATTGATAATTCACAATTTAATAGTGCTTCCAACATCCAAAGACATCACAAAACAATGTCCTGGCAATGAAATACACTTCAGCTCTTTACACTTTGCCACCTTCTTCTTCACATGCAATCCCTCGGAACAGCAGACGAGTTGCTTATACTCCAGTCTGTGTGTGAATTATTTTAAAGTTGGGTGACTGCTGTATGCCAGCTACCACATGGACTTGATCTATTGACTGTTGGCCTGGGTGATGGACACTTAGAAGTATTCATAATGTCTTCAGAGTGCCAGGATAAAAGGTACTACCAGATAAAACTCTCCTTAGGGATAAATGGAATATTGTTAAAGCTACCCATTCACACTGCCCTCCTGCTTAGTGCAATTTTGCTGCTAATTTTCACCCTGCTCTTACCCTTCACATGGGCCATCTCTGACACATCCCTTCATTTTTGATCCCTCCATCTCCATCTCAGCAGATAGACTAGTGACAAAGATCCATTATAAACGTGCAGATTCTCATAACTGTCTCAACTATACTTAGCCTCAACCTGACTCCTGTAACAACTCCATTCCATTCTAGAACGTAGGGAGTATAGTATGGCGTGTATAGGGAGAACAGGAAGGAGATAGAGAGCCTAGTGGAATGGTGTCATGACAACAACCTTTCCCTCAATGTCAGCAAAACAAAAGAGATGGTCATTGACTACAGGAATGAGAGCAGTGCACACAGTGCTGAGGTCAAAAGGGCTGAGAGCTTCAATTTCCTCAGAGTGATCATCATCAATAGCCTGTTCTGGTCCAACCACGTAGACACTATGGCCAAGAAAGCTCACCAGTGCTTCCACTTCCTCAGGAGGCTAAAGAAATTTGGCATGTCCCTGTTGACCCTCACCAATCTTTATAGATGCACCATAGAAAGTATCCTATCTGGATGCATCAGGGCTTATTATGGCAACTGCTTTGCCCGAGACCACAAGAAACTGCAGAGAGTTCTGGGCACAGCTCAGCACATCACGGAAACCAGTCTCCCCTCCATGGACTCTGTCTATGCTTCTCGCTGCCTTGTTAAAGCAGCCAACATATTCAAAGACCACACCCACCCCAGTCATTCTCTCTTCTCCCCCTTTCCATCGAGCAGGAGATACAAAAGCCTGAAAGCATGTACCACTGGCTTAAGGACAGCTTCTATCCCACTGTTATAAGACTATTGATGATCCCCTAGTACGATAACGATGGACCCTTGACCTCACAATCTACCTCGTTATTGACTTGCACCTTATTGTCTGCACTGCACTTTCTCTGTAACTGTAATACTTTATTCTGCATTTTTTAAAATTGTTTTCCCTTGTACTCCCTCGACGTACTGTTGTGATGAAATGATCAGCATGGATGGCATGCAAAAACAAGTTTATCACTGTACCCTCAGTACATCCGACAACAATAAACCAACTTACCAATTTACCATTACTCCCAGTTCCTCCATCTCCATTATATTTGTTCCAATGATAAGACTATGAGTGCAGGTGCCCTTCCTTCTTCCTGAACTGTGGCTTTACCTCCACCACACTGAACAGAGTGCGTCTCTGCCCTCACCCCAACTCCTCCTGGACAGACCAAGGACAGAGCTCCCTCCATCCTCACCTTCCTCCCCACCAACCCACGTGCTCAACAGATCGTCTTTTGAAATTTCCACCAGCTTCCAGAAGATTTCTGCACCAGACACATCTTTGCTTTTCTCCTTTTCCAGCAGTTCAAAGAGACAACTCCCTTCTGACTCCTCCCCAGTCTGCTCTTTCATTCCCACCAATGTCTCCCCGTTCTACAGCAATTTTCTGTGGAACCACAGCGGCTGCAAAACTTCTTCCCTTCCCACCATCCAGGGATCCAAGAAGTCCTTACAGATGAAGCAGAGATTCATTTTCACTACTTCCAATCTAGTGCATTGCGTTTGGTGCTCACAACGTCATCCCCTTTACACTGAAGAAAACAAATACAGATTAGATGACCACTTTGCAGGCAACTTGATTTCAGTCCACAGGGCTGGCCCTGAACTTCCTGCTCTCTGCCACTTTAATTCCCCATCCCATGCCCACTCTGATCTGTCTGTGGCTCCTTGAACTTTGATAATATGGCCCAACAGTGCTTCATCTTTTTTTCTGGGCACATTACAGTGTTGTTTGGACTCAATAGCAAATTCTACAGTGTCATATAACTCGCTTTCTCCATCAGTATCAGAGCAGGCCATTTCTGCTGTAAGATATCTAAGACCCTTCATTGGAACTGGGGAGGAAAGAAAACAAGTTAGCTTTCTGTTGCAGACGAGGTGAGGGGAAGAATGATAGGACAAAGTGAATATTTCTGATGGGGAGAGTACAAATGGGTTAATTTGGCAGTGGAAATAGATGTGGCTGTGGAAATGAGTTGTCATCAAAACCTTATCAAAGATCAGAGGGGAAAGAGAAAACACTGACCGTGAACAAGGCAAAAGAGAGAGTCAGTGGAGGACCACCTCCTCAAAGAGAGGTGGCAGTGAATTCAACAGTAAACGAATACCAAAACAATTGTAGATGCCAGAAATCTGAAATAAAAACAGAAAATGGGGAACTGAGACTGAAAAGTTGCCTGGCCTGCTGAGTGCTTTCAGTATATTTACATTAAGGAATAACAAGCCTTATCTCAAAATTCAACAAGCGCAATTCCAAGACTGGCAACGAAATGAGTTCAGTTCTGAATGACTTCCCAATAAACCTGCCAACACCTGATGACCTCTTTAAATGGTACCGGAGATGCGCTTGTCTCTGCTATTCAGACCTACTTGCTTTCACATGAGCTACTGAGTGTAATTTGCATTGAATTTGGTGAGTTCCTTCTATGGGAGGAATCAATTGTATGTTGCACAAGAAATGACATCAGCCCTCAGCATGTGCTTGGATTTCTAGGACACCATTCATCAGGTATCTCCTTCAAAGTGTTTGCAATTTTTTTTAATGGTGAGTTCCTTTTATCCTCTTAAAATGATATCAATATATTCAATGGATGTTCACCGGAAATTATCCTACACCTTTAGTACAAATGTGAAATGCAATAAGAATTTCAGAAAGTATCAGCTAAACATTGTTAAACTTTCTCCAATTAAGAGAGAACAAATAGGTAAAATTCTGTTTTTTTTAATATTCAGGCACAATGAATACTCTTTGATGTTGATATGAGCCTACCTCTGAAGAAAGCATATGATTGATCAGTACGTGAGATGAATCTAAATTGACGTGGACATGGAGCAGGGTAACGTTCTAATCACAGATGTCATCAGAAATGACGTGAATGACATTGAGCAGAAACAACCAGAAAAAAGAGAAATAACGTAATGTGTTACAGAAAAAGCTTACCATTGTGAGTCACAAACACAGAAAGTAGATATGTGGGCTTCAGATACATAAACAATGTAAGAGTAAGCAAAGAAGATGTTGTTTGTGATAATGTTTGATGTTTATTTGTTCATTAACCCATTTATTTACTAAAATAACGATGTCTATAAATTTCTGGAGCAGTTATTTCTAGCTTTTGGTATTTAAATGTATCTAATAAAACTAAAGAGTCTTTTGGACCTTTAAACAGAACGTGTTCAATTTTCCATCATCCTTTGGGAAAGTATTAGTATCCTTCTTCAGTACAAAATGCAATTCTGCTTGCATTAGCTATTTTTGTATTCACCTCATCTCATTTTGTGATGGTGGACAATTTCTATGTTTTGGCAGTTTTGATTCTAATAAAAATGGTCCCTGCACTATTCACATTTTTCTAATATTATTTTGAAATATTGCAAAGCTTTTTACAACTTAACTGCAATATCTATTCTGTTAACTGTGCCAAATGTTCCAATTTAAATTAACCTTCTAATACATTTCTGGAAGAAATATAATAATGAGCATTATTAATCACACTAGCAGTGAGGAAAATGCTATAAATGGTAAACGCTTAAGAACATTATTTCTTGGTGCATGTGCTGAGACCATATTTCTCACTGAGTGTCTGTTACCATGGCAACTATTTTGATACCATAATGTGAAGCCCTGTTGGCTAATTTGTATTCCATGTTCATTGCTAGGTTATTCTCTTCATTTCCATGGTTACTTATGAGTGTTCATTGATGACTTTCATGAGATTTATTCATTTTGTTTAACACTTTTGCATTATTGATATTGGTCCCTAATAAAAGGTGACCTGTACAACCACAAAGAATTCACTAATGAAGTGCGCCATTCTGTTGAGGAAGGATGATCTTATTTGCCTCATGGTTGTCATGGAAGCATGCCTTGCATTTGAAGATGATGCTGCTGGCTGAAACAAGTTGCAACAATACGTATATTACTTCAGTGTCTTTGCTATCTTAAGACTCAACTATTCCAGGAGTTTCCTAGCCAGCCAGCCAGTTAACAACCTACATAAGTTTCAGCTTATCTAAAACTCCCTATCCTGACTTGAGTCAGGTCTCGTTCACCCGCCTTCCCCTTGCTCATTGATCTACACTGACTCCCAGTCTAGCAAAACTTTGAACTTGAAATTCCCATCCTTGTGTTTAAGTCCTTTTATGGCTTTACTCTTCATTTTCATTGCAACTTTCTCCAGCTCAGCAACTCTCTGAGATGTTTGGGTTCTTATATTTGTACACTTGTACTCTCTTGTACATTTGGATTTTAATCTTTTGTTCAACAGTGAGCATGCCATTATCTGCATAAGCCCTAATTCTGGAAGTTCTTTTCTAAGCCTTTCTATCTCCTTCTCCAATCCACCCCTTGAAACCTACAGTTTTGAGCAGGACCTGGACCTGCTGCAATTTGCCTACCACCACAACAGGTCTACAGTGGATGCAATCTCACTGGTTCTCCACTCTGCTCTGGAGCAGCCAGATGACAGCAAAACATACATCAGGCTGCTATTTATCGATTACAGCTCAGCATTCAACACCATCATCCCCTCAGTATCACCAAGCTTCTAAACCTGGGCCTCTGTACCTCCCTCTGCAACTGGCTCCTCAACTTCCTCATTGGGAGACCATAGTCAGTACGGATTGGTGAAAACATCTCTCCTCGCTGACAATAAACACAAGCACACCTCAAGGATGTGTGCTTAGCCCACTGCTCTACTTTCTCTACTCTCATGACTGTATGGCTAAGCACAGCTCAAACACCATTTATAAATGAGACCACTGTTGTTGGTAGAACCTCAGGTGGCATTGAGGAGGTGTACAGGAGTGAGATAGATCGGCTGGTTGAGTAGTGTTGCAACAATAATCTCGCACTCAACGTCAGCAAGACCAAGGAATTGATTGTGGACTTCAGGAAGAGGAAGTCAGGAGAACACACACCAATCCTCATTGAGGGGTCAGTGGTGGAAAGGGTGAGCAGCTTCAAGTTTTTGGGTGTCAACATCTCCGAGGACCTGTCCTGAGCCCAACACATTGATGCAATCACAAAGAAAGCACGCCAGAAGCTCTACTTCATTGGGAGTTTGAGGAGATTTGGTACATCACCAAAGACTCTTACAAATTTCTATAGAGGTACGGTGGAGAGCATTCTGACTGGTCGCATCACAGCCTGGTATGGAGGCTCCAATGCACAGGATTGCAAGAGGCTGAAGAGGGTTGTAGACTAAGCCAGCTCCATCACGGGCACAACCCTCCCCACCATCAAGGACATATTCAAGAAGTGGTGCCTCAAGAAGGCGGCACCCATCATTAAGGACCCTCATCACCTGGGGCATGCCCTCTTCTTGTTACTACCGTCAGAGAAGAGGAGCCTGAAGACCCACACTCGATGATTCAGGAACAGCTTCTTCCCCTCCGCCATCGGATTTCTGAACAGTCCATGAATCCATGAACACTACCTCATTATTCGTTTTTTTGCACTTTTTATTTATTTCGTAATTTATTGGCATTTTTATGTCCTTGCACTCTACTACTGCCACAAATCAACAAATTTCATATCGTATAAGAGAGTGATAATAAACCTGATTCTGTTTCTGAAATAATTGTTTACTTTCCCTAATAACCAGCTGTTGAAAACGTTGTCTGTTAATGACCTTGGTGAAAGGACTGTGAGACGTATGACCATGCTAAACTCTCCACTTTGCTGTTTTGATGTATGACCATGTAGTATACTAACTCTTTAATTTCACCATGTTGCTGCTACTATATAGGCCAATTATTTTTAGCTTGCATTAAATAAAACATATCAAGAAGCTAATTTTTAAATGGTGGGCTTGAAGACAAACCAGCAATAGCCTGAGTAGAAATTGATCATCTAGTTCTTGTAGTAAATGCTCAGTATAATAACTTCTTCTCTGCTTTGGACAGTCCACTCCATTGAATCCAACAGAGACTAGTTTCAGAAGCAGTTTTTTAAAAATTGATTCGTTTTTCATGATCTGGGCAAGGCCAGCATTTATGGCCCATCCCTAATTGCCCTTGAGTAGGTGGTGGTCAGTCACCTTCTTGAACTACTGCAGTTTTTTCTGGTGAAAGGACTCCCTCAACAAAGAACGGTGATATATTTCCAAAACAAGGATGGTGTGCAGCTAGGAAGGGAACATGCAGATGTTCCTAAGCACTTCCTGCACTTGATCTTCTTGGGCATTTGGCAGATGCTATCAGGGCAGACTACATGACTAAGTGCGCTTTATTTTATAAATGGTAAACACTGCAGCCGCTGTGCGCCAATGGTGTAGGGAAGAAATGGTTAGGGTTATGGGTGTGGCACCAATCAAGCTGATTGTTTCATCTTGAATGGTGTTAAGCTCAATGAGAATTATACTCTCCACTCACCCAGGCAAATGGAGAGTATTTTGGGAAGCTGGCTAGGACAATATTGGGAATAGTTTAGTCTTGAAGAATCAAAGACACCAATATAACATAGACAAAAAGTAAATAGTTGCAGTGCAAGTCATCAGTAGTGCAGCTGAGATGTTGTCTAGTCCCATAGCCTTGCACAGACCTCATATATATGGAAATTTGTTGCATGCTACTGACAACAAACCTTTACCCCAGTAAATCTCTCCAATGTTTCCTGGAGTAAATATCTGCTCAATGTGCGGTGGATGTCAGACTAGCAGCCTGACAATTCATAGAAAGTGGAGAGGTCAGAAGAAGTGGTGACTTGGTGTTGGAATGTTTAGCCCCCTGTGGATACATAAGAACAGAATGAGATGGGTGCAGTGCTGCCCAGCATCACCACCATGGAGAGGCACTGGAGGAGGACGGTGTGGTTAACTGTGTCAAAAACGGCAGTAGAGATAAAGACAAGATGGGATTTTTTACAAAGGTCATAGTCATTACATATTATTGTCCCCCAAGTCTTTCTTTTCAAGAAAGCAGGTTTAATCACCAGTTTGTACGCAGTCAGTGACCTCAGTTAGTGTGATGGCAGGATTACAATTACAATTAGCTTCAGCATCTATAACGTAGGAAAGAAAGAGCTGGCCAGAAGTCTCACATTTGAAAGTTATCCAGTGCCTCAGTACCTTCTGTCAAAAAGCAGTGAATGTTAGGTACGGATATAATTAGACTGGCTGCCACCAACAAACAACTTGTCTGTGCTCGCTACCTGGGTCTACAGATAAAGAACAGTCACGTGAGTCAAATGGCAGCTGAAATGTTTGGCTATTATCACTGGTATAATTTATTATGGACTGCTTTTAACAATTGCCACCAGCCAGTTACCCGTTTTACATCGTGCCTAATTCTCTCTACCTTTTATTTCAGTTTTAATCGACTCCAAAGTGACAAAGGGATAGTAGATCCTTGACCAACAGTTACATCAATCAACTCAACCAAAGATTGCTTCTAGCATATGTTGTTTACTTTTTCCCAGTGGAAAAATTGAAGTGCACTATTTCACTTTGTTTTTTCCAAGCCGGAGGGTGTATTGATTGCATTTTATTTCTATAAGTTCCCTGATTCATCCTGGTTATCATTTCTCATGGAAAGTCCCCATTATTTTCAATTTCAATTCAGGTTCAGTTAAGGATCTTTCTCATCAATGCCAAATGAATGTTGAAAATGAAAGCATTTCCTGACTGTAAGGCCTGGGTGGTAGAGCTGTGGAAAAGCTTGCAAACATGGGTAGTAATGGAATATTTTTTAGAGAAAAGGGAAATAGTCTGGCATCATAATCTGGCCATAGACTTTTATCTGAAACCTGTTTCATACACTGAAGTGAAGTTGTATTGCACTCTCAGGTAAATTTCTAAAGGATTAAAACATTTTTCAGGTAAGAAGATTGTTGCACTCTCAGTGTTAGTTTTTGTAAGGAAGACAGGCCAGAGATTAAACTAGCTGTGAGTGTGGTACAAATGGACAATGGCAAAATCACACTTGAGTAGAAATGGGAGGACTTGGTTGGCATAATTAAAGCATATTAAGTAGTCCATTTTGATTTGATTTCATTTGATCAGCTTGGTTGGGCACCATTTTGAGTGTCTCTCAATGGTGCCAGAAACTCTTGGTGTGTGCAGGTGTGCATGCATATGTGTGTTTGCATGCAAAAGTTTGGGCACCCCTGGTCAAAATTTCTGTTACTGTGAATAGCTAAGCGAGTAAAAGATGACCTGATTTCCAAAAGGCATAAAGTTAAAGATGACATATTTCTTTAATATTTTAAGCATGATTACTTTTTTATTTCCATCTTTTACAGTTTCAAAATAACAAAAAAGGAAAAGGGCCCGAAGCAAAAATTTGGGCACCCTGCATGGTCAGTACTTAGTAGCATCCCCTTTGGCAAGTATCACAACCTGTAAACGTTTTCTGTAGCCAGCTAAGAGTCTTTCAATTCTTGTTTGGGGGATTTTCACCCATTCTTCCTTGCAAAAGGCTTCTAGTTCTGTGAGGCTCTTGGGCAGTCTTGCATGCACTTCTCTTTTGAGGTTCATCCACAGATTTTCAATGGTGTTTAGGTCAGGGGACTGTGAGGGCCATGGCAAAGCCTTCAGCTTGTTCCTCTAGAGGTAGTCCATTGTGGATTTTGAGGTGTGTTTAGGATCATTATCCTGTTGTAGAAGCCATCCTCTTTTCACCTTCAGCTTTTTTACAGACAGTGTGATGTTTGCTTCCAGAATTTGCTGGTATTTAATTGAATTCATTCTTCCCTCTATCAGTGAAATGTTCCCCGTGCCACTGGTTGCAACACAAACCCAAAGCATGATCGATCCACCACCGTGCTTAACAGTTGGAGAGATGTTCTTTTCATGAAATTCTGCACCCTTTTTTCTCCAAACATACCTTTGCTCATTGCAGCCAAAAAGTTTTATCTTAACTTCATCAGTCCACAAGACTTGTTTCCAAAATGCATCAAGCTTGTTTAGATGTTCCTTTGCAAACTTCTGATGCTGAATTTTGTGGTGAGGACGCAGGAAAGTTTGGAGAAAAAATGGTGCAGAATTTCATGAAAAGAACACCTCTCCAACTGATAAGCACGGGGGTGGATCGATCATGCTTTGGGCTTGTGGTGTAGCCAGTGGCACGGAGAACATTTCACTGATAGAGGGAAGAATGAATTCAATTAAATACCAGCAAATTCTGGAAGCAAACATCACACTGTCTGTAAAAAAGCTGAAGGTGAAAAGAGGATGGCTTCTACAACAGGATAACGATCCTAAACACACCTCAAAATCCACAATGGACTACCTCAAGAGGCACAAGCTGAAGGCTTTGCCATGGCCCTCACAGTCCCCCGACCTAAGCATCATTGAAAATCTGTGGATAGACCTCAAAAGAGCAGTGCATGCAAGACTGCCCAAGAATCTCACATTACTAGAAGCCTTTTGCAAGGAAGAATGGGTGAAAATCCCCCAAGCAAGAGTTGAAAGGCTCTTAGCTGGCTACAGAAGGCATTTACAAGCTGTGATACTTGCCAAAGGGGGTGTTACTAAGTACTGACCATGCAGGGTGCCCAAACTTTTGCTTCGGGCCCTTTTCCTTTTTTGTTATTTTGAAACTGTAAAAGATGGAAATAAAAAAGTAATCTTACTTAAAATATTAAAGAAATGTATCATCTTTAACTTTATGCCTTTTGGAAATCAGGTCATCTTTTACTCGCTTAGCTATTCACAGTAACAGAAATTTTGACCAGGGTGCCCAAACTTTTTCATGCCACTGTACATACACTGTGAGTGAATGTGCTGTGCATGTGTCTACATGCTCATATATGTGTGTGTTAGAGATAAGCTCCAAGTAAAATCTCCCCACACACTCTCCACCATCCCACTCCCAAACCCCTCACATCCCCAACTCAGCACTGGGTGAATTACAAACTGCAAAATCTTGTAATAAAGGGCATTTAATTTTGTATTTTCTGGGCTCATGCTCTTTCTCTAGGTAAATAGATGATGGTAACAATTCACATCATTTTGGAAAAAACAGAGCACTGGAAGAACTCAGTGGGTCAATCAACATCTGTGGAGACAAAGAGTGCCAGTCAACATTTCATTCAGTCCTGATGCAGGGTCTCGATACAAAAGGTCCAACATTCCTTTCCCTCCACAGAGGCTGCATGACCCCAGGGTTCTGTTTTTGGCTTCAGGCTTTAGCGTCTGCAGTCTCTTTTGTCTTCACATCATGTTGTTGTATTATCCTGAAGTCCAAAATTATTCTCGGATTCATTGTGCCGATGTTGTTCCACGTTTCGTTTCAATTAATAAAACAGACAAATTTGAAGTGTCAATGAAAAAGATAATACTGCTATATTTACTCTAGAGGTTGCTTAATATTTTATGAATGATATAAACCTGCACTTCCCTTGTAGTGAAACCACAAGGATTGTGTCTACAGATTAAATGCATTCTAAACTGGAGAAATTTGCACATACTGTAAGTCTATTCCATACCAGCTCCAAAGATTTGATATGGGACTTCAATTACAATTCCATAAATTGTAGCAAACACTATGCTCCCCAGTTTTAGATTCTCCAATCCGGGGAAACAACCTCTCCGATTCCACTATGTTAATCTCTCTCAGAGTCTTGTGGTCTTGAGTCAATGTGAACTCCACTCAGTCTGCTGAGTATGGGTTGAATCATCTGACCCACTGATGGGCAGTTACACCTGTGGCCAGCAGCAGCTCGAAAGGTGGGTGCACAGGCAGACCTATGAGCCCAGCTGGCAACCTTCCAACTGCCTGCCACTCTGCAGGGAGCCAGAATCTCCTGGCCTTTGCAGCAGCAGGAAACCTATGCAATGATCCAAGGGTTCAGGAATTTTTAATGCACTTGAACTAATGAGTGATAGGAGTACACTGGATGAGTGAGATCCAACCAGCACAAACTCTGTGGCTCAGTTTGCAATGAGGAAGGTTTGGGGAGTGGAGAAGTGGGTGGGCTGGATGGGGGAAGGGGAAACAGCCTAATAAATTTTATATTTTACTTCATATTTCCTTTTATCTTTATTCATTGGTGAGAGGCCGAAAATACAAAAGATGCAAAAACTAGCAGAAGTCCTTGCCCACCAGATATGTACTGTATATCAGAAAATTGTAAGTGCACTATCTATTAATTTCCATTTATTAATTTTAATATACACAACCTGCTGATGCACAATCAGAAAAAAGTCTGCAATCAATTGAATTAAAAATGCAAATAATTTAAGTTGCAGTTCCTTTCACAAACAGTGAACAGTTCCTGCCTACAATATAAAACAGGGAAACTATTATTGTGATACTGCAGTTACAGCAGAAACCAACCAATTCAGCAAAGACTACAGATATTCTCATGAAAGGTCATTGACCTGAAATGTTAACTCTGCTTCTTTCTCCACAGATCCTGCCTGACCTGCTGAGTATTCCCCCATTTCTGCTTTTATTTCAAGTTTTCAGCATCTGCAGTTTTTTTTTGATCCAAGAGTGGTCCTTGTCTGGCTGCCTGAGACAATACAACATTACATCTGTTCAAGAAAAGGAATTCATTAAAGTAAATGCAAGATGATTTGTTTTTCCATTATTTCAAAAGTAATAAAAGAAGGAATAATAAAATATTCCTGATTTATTAATGGTTCAAAACAACAATGTCTTTAGTTCCAGAAAGGTTAAGATACCTTTGGTTAAATACAAACCTTTGGTTTAAGTATAACCTTTGGTTAAATACAGTTTTCACTGTGTGTTTCGATGTACATGTGACTAGTAAAGATATCTTATCTTAAATCATGAAGACACAAGAGACTGCAAATGCTGGAATGTGGAGCAACATACAAAGCACTGGAGGAACTCAGCATATTAGGCAGCATCTATCAAATGAAATAGAGAGTAGACACTTCAGGTTGGGACTGATGGTAGGTCCCGATGAAGGGTCCTGACTCAAAATGGCAACTGTCCATTTCCTTCCATTGATGCTGCCTGACCTGCTAAGTTCCTCCAGCGCTTTGTGTGTTGCTTGGTTAAATCATGTTTGCCAACAGGTGCCAATATGGACTAATTAGACTAGAATAGCATCTAAAATATAAAATTACAAGTGGCTTAGACTCCAGTCCTATCACCTGTGCTATGATATTTTCCCTATGAATCGAACTGTGACGAACTTGAAAATGCTGTTTGTTTATTTGGGGGGATGGGACTTGCAGATGACATCATCAGCACATGTGAACTAATTATGTGACCACCTGTTCATGCTGATAGGACCAGCATGATGAAGGATTTGCTGTCGGGACAACCTGATGTAGGGTTTTGGACCTGAAATGCTAACTCTTCCTGTTTCCACAGATGCAGCCTCACCTTCTGAGTGTTTCCAACATTTTCCATTTTTTAATTTTAATCTTCATCAGAAGTTCAGGTGGTGGCTGAGGTTTGACAAGCAACTCCGAGATAAGATCCTAGCGAATGGTGGGTTAGAAGATTGGGCCCATTTTCTTTTCATAGCACAATCCATTCACCTAAGGCATCAACCAAATGAATCTACACTGCACTGATTCTGAGGCAAATATATCTTGGCTTAGATATAGTACTCAGGAGGTAGTCTCACCACAGGCTCCACAATTGCAGCATAACTTCTTTATTCTTGTATTCCAGCATCCCTGCAGCTGTGTTCCATTCTGTTGGCTATTCCTCCTAAAGTGGTCTGAGCAACACTCTTTCTGATTGCTACTGCTTTATAACAAACAGCAAGGAACCAGGATTGATGGATGTGATCCAACTGCTCAAGGGAATGGTGAGTGAAAACTGGCTCTTCAAGGATGATGTGAATCACAGCCAATTACAATTCTGTCTTCACCCAAAAACTGCCTTGAACATTTGTTGCATTCCAACAATGTAGATTTCTGATGTGTTTTAGCACTGAGAATACCACCCACGTGCAAGGAATGTACTGTGCTTATCTGTGGGGGCAAGGGCTGACTGAAATGAGCATGTGGGAATCCTCCTGCATCCCAGTCGGGTCCATAGGAGGTCAGCACACTAATTAAGATAAGTGTTACCGATGTCCATATCATACACCTGAGTTTTCCATCTAGAAGGTCTTGGCAAAACCAAAGATGCCTACATTCTGGTTGAGATCAGCTCTCCGAGTTCAGAACAGAAATTCAGCCTTACTGGTTTTATGCCAGTCCACACCATATCATATGGTCCATTTACTCAGTGAACAGCTGTGACACAAAGATGACGGTCACCCATAACAGTTAGTTCATTATTCACTGCTTGCACGGAAAATTTTCGAGCTTCATTTTGCACTGATGAGACTGTAAACTGATGAAGTAGATCATTCCCTTACCCAGTAATGGTCATCCCATTAAAATTAATAGAGGAAGAGAAGGTGTGTTCTACAACAAGCTGCAATGTCACACCCAAAACACTGCCCAACAACTGAAAATAAACATCCGTACACTTGTCATTTAATGAAGGATGGAATATCAATATCTCATGCAACCTTAAAGATAACCAGTTCTCGATATGGAAGAATTTCAGTTAATATTAACTGAAATGGCCATTAACAAAGGTTTTTATTATGGTGTTAGGAGCTTTCTATGTAAGTTTTATCATGTAATCAATGATAAGTTGTCTTTTATGCTTTCTCAGATAGTTTTAACCCCAGGGAAGGTAATGTAAACTGTTACAAGATGCTATTCCAATGGTTTGATGCTAGAATTTGCAATAGTAAGAAATGTTTTGAGGTGAAAGGTATGACCAAATACAAGGGATCTGTCAGAACACCCACCTGGGTGCTCTTTTATGGGTTCTTGTTGTTTTGGAATGATAGGCATTCCATTCAGTGTAATAATTGATAAGCAATGTACTTAAAAGGTTATGAAGTCTGCCTTAAGAGCAGACTTCATTTATCTATCTATTGCCACTAGATTGTTGTGGTTGCAGTAATGTTACTATGAGTGCTCTTTCTTGGAATGACTGTAGACATAACTCTTTTGAAAGGTTTTGTAGATAAATAGTCCTTTGCAGTTCTAGTTATGTAACTAAGTGCTGTTAGCTTCTTTCAAATCCAAAGCCAGGAAGGGTGGGGATAGAAGTAAGAGTAATTTATGGCTTGAATTCTGAAGCTTGCTTCTACTGATGATGAAATTCATTGAGAGATTTTACGTCTGGTGCTAATCGATTAAAACTTGGCTTTCACCTGACAAAGTGTTTGATGAGAAACGGATTAAGACACAGCAAACTAGCAAAGTACTGATTGCCCTGTCAAGTGTGGAGGTTAAATATTTCCCCTCACAACCACTTTGCATTGAGTTACACATAGTACAAGATGAAGGGAGATTGAAGCAATGGCATTTAAAATGATAATGGCAGCTCAGAAATAGAGGAATTCTTATCACTGGCAATGGAATCCAAACCAAGAAGAAATGTCTTCAAGTTCAGTGTACTATGCTGCCTTGAAGGATATTGAGGCAATAGGGAGAAGATTAACTGGGATGTGCCTGGTGTGAAGAAACTTCAATTTGAGGAAAGACTTAAAGAACTGAGGATTTTTGTTGAAACAGGGAGAGAGCTATGTCAAACTTGACATCAAATGCTTCTCAGTCTGTTGACAGCTGTAACCTCATTCTTGCTTTAGAAATGATAAATGTGACTATTTTCAATGCTCTTTCGGTTAGCTTCACATCTTCCATAAATCTTAGCTTATATAAACCTCTCAGCCTGTACCCTAACTCACACTATGCCCCGTTGACTCCACACTCTTATACACATCGGCCTACATTGTTTCCCAGTTGGCAACACCTTAAATATAAAATTCTAATCCCGATTTTCCAATCCCTCCGTGGCCTTGTCACTTCCTTTTGCTGTAATATCTTCCATTCATATAATCATCTGAGATATCTACACTCTTCCAATTCTAGTGTATCCCTGACTTCTACTTGGCCATCACCAGCCTTCAGATTACTAAACCAAGAGTTACAGAGATTCTTCACAAGCCTCTCCACCTTTCTAGCTTGTTTTCTGCTTTTAAGGTAATCAATAAAACCTATCCTTTTGAACAAATGGATAGTGAAAATGGATTTTCACCATATGTGAAAATGTATATAAATGCAAGTCATTGTTATGGTAGATGAAGACTGATTCTTTCCAGTTGCTGGGAGATTGAGAACAAGCATATTAAAGAAAGAGTATTAAATATGAGAGATTTAGAACAAGAGAAATGTTTTTAACCAAACTGTTGTGAGATTGGTGATTAAAGCAAGGAGCACATTGACATATTAGAGTAATGTTTATGGATAGGGAAGAGGAGAGAATGTAAATCAGGGCTATAGTAATATTCCAGGCAGAAGGGGTATCAGCTCACGTTTAAAGTGAACATCAACAAAAGCTAGTTTGATGTTGCTCTTACAACTTCAGTTGCAAGTTCTACATAAGCTCAGGAATAGTGGTAACTTAGGGAAATGCATGTTGTGAAACAAACTGCACTCATACCTCTGCTGTCAGACTGGGGATAGGCAAAAAAACAAGTCAGTTTTGTCAGGTCTGAGGTTTATTTGATGAATCTGTTATCAAGTCAATGCAAACCCTCCAAGTAAAAAAATGGATATAAAAGCACTTTATGCTACTTGAAGATAGTTAGCATAAAATCTCGTCACTACCTGCTCACAATGTGGTCCTTTATAGTGAGTCTGCACATGCTTCAGTGGAGTGAGAGTCAGATGGTGATAAGGGATGGTGCTGAACATGCTGAAGGTTTGTTTTCAACTATTGAATATAGATCTGGACCAAACCAGAGCTCATTTTTTTAAACATACAACAAAAATGCTTGGAAAAGAAAATAACCTATCTGAGTTGTCTGGTATGGCTCCCAGGCATATTTTATATTCCACGGTTTCAATATTTTACTAGGAATACAGAGGAAGCAAAAACAAAATGAAGGCCTACCCTCCTCCCTTACAGTACATACATTATTTCTCCCACGTCCTTCCTCTCCCTGACCATAAAAAATTGAAAAGACTCCTGGCTACCAGTAGTGTGTGGTCTCTTTAATGTACTCCGGATGGGAAGCACAATTTGCTCCAAGGATTCTGGAAAGCATTATCCTGTTCTCTTTGGGGAAATGATGGCATATGGCTCATTGTCACACTGATTTGAAATTGGAATTCACTGACTAGGACAATTGCAACAGGGGCAATAACAACCTACATTTATATTGTACCTTGGCATGCTTTGTAGGAACATTATTGAATAATATTTGATATGAGCCACATAAATAGATATTAGAACAAGTGAGTATAGGTTTAGAATAGGTGACCAAATGCCTGGTCAAGAAGCTAATTATCAAAGGGCATCCTAAAGTAGATTTTTGGAGAAGGAGGAGAGTTTTATGGTGGGAATTCCAGAGAAATGGCTGAAGATTAATGGATGAGTGTTGAAATCAGGGTACATGCAAGAAAATGGGAGCATTGAGATCTCAGAGGGTAACAGGGATGGAGGAAGCTGCAGTCATAGGGAGGTGTGAGGTTAAGGGAGGGATTTGAATATCAGGATGATAAGTTGCTGAACTGGAAGATAATTAGATCAGCAAGTACTGGGTGAGGGATATATGGGGCTTAATGCACATCAGCACACAGACAACTGACCTCTTGATAAGTTGAAATTTGTGAAAGTTAGGCTCTCTTGAGATAGAGCAATTAATTTGTCAGGAGGAGACAAATGTTAAAATCCTGACCGAACCATGCATTATCATCTCTGGTGTTACCTATTTTGATAAGTATCTGTAAATGAGCTTCACTTCAACATGTGATCCATACAGAAGCATTGTAAACAAATGAACAAGGACACTATGAAAAACATATTCCACTAAAATCTTCCCCCAATGTTGCAGAAATTAATGCAACTAGAGAAAGAAACAATTGAATGCAGCAACAGGTTAAAACAAAATTTAAACATATTTGGCTAACACCTGTCATTGAGGTTATGTGATCACTCAACTCCAGCAACATTCTCACGTAAAATTGTACCTTTTATTGTCAGTTGTAAGAACATACATCAGTTTAGCCATTCCGAACTTACGAAATCAAGTAATTTATTGACTCATAGACTGGTGATGGCCACCATAAATATCCAAATACAATTACATAAACTGGACATACAGCCCACAACACATGGAAGAAGCAGTGAACGAGCAGCTGCAGCTCAATATCAGCAGTTCAGATGCGCACAGTAGTGGTCATCATATTCCTCACCATCTTTTCAAGCTAGTCAAGGTGTTAATCCAAGGCAAGACTAGGCTTGCTCCATCTGTTAAAAAGAGTATGAGAGAGAAATAAGGAAATTATTGATTTACTTGTTGTTGTGGGAAGAGGTTTGTTGCTGGTCAATGTCTTTTCAACAGAACCATGAATAGCATAAACCAGACATGTGACCCGTAACATTTGGAACACAGCGTTTAATGACTAATGGACAGCTCAGTCTCTGCAGCTCAAAACCTTGCAATGGTGGTCATTGTTTTTGTTATCTCCTCAAGCCAGTTAAGGTGTCAATCCAAAGAAGCCAACTTCTGCAAGAAATCCACCTCATCAACCTCTGTCTTTACCTCTCGTTGTCTTGGTGAAGCAGCCAGCATAATCAAAGACCCCACCCACTCAGGACATTCTCTCTTCTCTCCTCTTCCATCAGGTAGAAGATACAGGAGCCTGAAGGCACATACCACCAGACTTAAGGACAGCTTCTACCCCACTGTGATAAGACTATTGAACGGTTCCCTTATATAATGAGATGGACTATGACCTCACGATCTACCTTGTTGTGACCTTGCACCTTATTGCACAGCACTTTCTCTGTAGCTGTGACACTTTACTCTGTACTGTTATTGTTTTTACCTGTACTACATCAATGCACTCTGTACTGACTCAATGTAACTGCACTGTGTAATGAATTGACCTGTACGATCGGTTTGTAAGTCAAGCTTTTCAATGTACCTCGGTACAAGTGACAATAATAAATCAATACCAATACCAATACCAATAATGTTAATCCAGTTTCTCTACCTGACCTGCTGAGTTTTTCCAGCATTTTCTGTTTTTATTTCAGATTTCCAGCATCAGCAGTTTTTTGCTCATAGATCTCTGGATTTTTTTTTGTTATGTTCAGAAGGACAGAGGTATTGGCTAAAGTTGAATTGAGCGGAGAAGGATAGCACAGACTTATAAGTCATGTCTTACTAACTGAGAAGAGCTTTCTGTGAAGGTCAACAATATCATTAATGGTACATTTCTCTTGGCCTCTGCTGTCTTGTTGCAAAGCTCTCTCAGATAATCTGACCTGCATAATGCTGAATGCAGACCTACAGGATTGCAATTTTTGGGCAAACTTCCTGTTCGATATGCACCTAGCAGCAAAGTTAACAAATGAGTTAGAAGACATATTTCATTTCCTCCAATTTCATTTGCTCAGTGATGCATTTAGTTTCCACCTGCCTTAAGGTCCCAAGAAACCTCTGAGTAAAGAGAAGTGGCCTGACAAATTCTGTCTCCTAATCTCTGCTTTCCATCGCTTTCCTTGCCACACTGTGGCAGATAATGAGTTCTAAACACTTGCATTTTCTTGTTGTTATAGCAATTACCATTTTAGTAGTTACAGTTTTTCTGGGTGAACCATAGAACCATAGAATCATACAGCACAAAACAGGCCCTTCGGCCCACCATGTAGTGCCGTCCATCAGACCACCCTCACACTACCTAACCCCTTCATCCCGCATATCCCTCTATCTCACATTCCTCCATATGCCTATCCAACAAGCTCTTGAACCTGTTCAATGCATCTGCCTCCACCACCACCCCAGGCAGTGCATTCCATGCACCAACCACTCTCTGAGTGAAAAACCTCCCTCTGACATCTCCCCTGAACCTCCCACCCATAACCTTAAAGCCATGACCTCTCGTCTTGAGCATTGGTGCCCTGGGAAGGAGGCGCTGACTGTCTACTCTATCTATTCCTCTCAATATTTTATATACCTCTATCATGTCTCCTTTCATTCTCCTCCTTTCCAGAGAATAAAGCCCTAGCACCTTAAGCCTCTCCTCATATTCAATACTCTCCAATCCAGGCAGCATCCTGGTAAATCTCCTCTGCACCCTCTCCAACGCCTCCACATCCTTCCTATAATGAGGCGACCAGAACTGAACACAGTACTCTAAGTGTGGCCTAACTAGAGTTTTGTAAAGCTGTATCATCACCTCGCGGCTCTTAAACTCAATCCCGCGACTTATGAAAGCCAACATCCCATTGGCCTTCTTAACTGCTCTTTCCACCTGTGAGGCAACTTTCAGTGAACTGTGAATATGAACCCCCAGATCCCTCTGCTCCTCCACACTGCCAAGTACCTTGCCATTCACCCAGTACTCTTCCCTGGAGTTAGTCCTTCCAAAGTGTACCACCTCACACTTCTCCGGATTGAACTCCATCTGCCACTTGTCAGCCCAGCTCAGCATCCTATCAATATCCCTCTGTAAGCTCTGACAGCCCTCCACACTATCCACAACACCGCCTATCTTAGTGTCGTCCGCAAACTTACTAACCCAGCCCTCCACCCCCTCATCTAAGTCATCTATAAATATCACAAAAAGTAGAGGTCCCAGAACCGATCCCTGCGGGACACCACTAGTCACTGCCTTCCAATCCGAGGGCACTCCTTCCACCACAACCCTCTGCTTTCTACATGCAAGCCAATTCCTAATCCACACAGCCAAGCTTCCTTGGATCCCTTGGCCTCTGACCTTCTGAAGAAGCCTACCATGAGGAACCTTATCAAATGCCTTACTAAAATCCATGTAAACCACATCCACCGCATTACCCTCATCAATCTCCCTGGTCACCTCCTCAAAGAACTCTATCAGGCTTGTGAGGCAAGATCTTCCCTTCACAAAGCCATGTTGGCTGACCCTAATCAGTCCATGATTCTCAAGGTGTTCATAAATCCTATCCCTTAGAATCCTTTCTAACAGCTTACCCACCACAGACGTGAGACTCACCGGTCTATAATTCCCTGGCCTATCCCTATTACCTTTTTTGAACAAGGGGACAACATTCGCAACCTTCCAATCCTCCAGCACCACCCCCGTAGACAACGAGGACTCAAAGATCCTTACCAGAGGTTCAGCAATCTCCTCCCTAGCCTCTCGAAGCAGCCTGGGGAAAATCCCGTCAGGCCCCAGAGATTTATCTGTCTTAATATTATTTAACAACTTCAACACATCCTCTCTCTTGATATCAACAACCTCAAGAACATTACCCCTACCAGCACTCCCTTCCGCATCATCAAGACCCCTCTCCCTGGTGAATACCGAAGAGAAGTACTCACTGAGAACTTCTCCCACTTCTGCCGCCTCCAGGCAAATTCTCCCACCTTTGTCCTTAATCGGACCTACCTTCACCCTAGCCATCCTCCTACCCTTCATGTACTTGAAAAAGGCCTTGGGATTTTCCTTAACCCTACTAGCCAAAGCCTTTTCATGTCCCCTTCTAGCTCTCCTCAGCCCTTTCTTAAGTTCCTTCCTCTCTACCCTATATTCCTCACGGGCCCTGTCTGAACCTTGCTGCTTATACCTCACATATGCTACCTTCTTCTCCCTAACAAGTCATTCCACCTCTCTCGTCACCCACGGTTCCTTCACCCTGCCATTCCTTCTCTGCCTCACCGGGACATATTTATCCCTAACATCCTGCATAAGATCCCTGAACATCGGCCACATCTCCATGGTACATTTTCCTTCAAAAAGGACATCCCAATTTACACTCCCAAGTTCTCTCCTTATAGCCTCGTAGTTAGCCCTTCCCCAATTGAAAAACCTCTTGTCCTCTCTGCACCTGTCCCTGTCCATGACAATTTTAAAGGTTATGGAGCAATGGTCACTGTCCCCCAAATGCTGACCCACCAATAGATCCTTCACCTGTCCCAGTTCATTTCCTAAAACTAGATCTAACATGGCATTCCCTCTAGTCGGCCTGTCAACATACTGCGTCAGGAATCCCTCCTGGACAGACTTAACAAATTCCGTCCCATCTAAACCTTTGGCACTAAGCAGGTTCCAGTCTATATTTGGGAAGTTGAAGTCTCCCATTATAACAACCCTGTTATTTCTGCTTCTCTCCAAACACTGCCTGCCAATCTGCTCCTCTATATCTCTACTGCTACCGGGGGGCCTATAGAATACTCCTAGTAGAGTAACTGCTCCTTTCTTGTTCCTTAATTCCACCCATACGGACTCTAGAGATGATCCTTCTACAACATGCATCTTTTCCACAGCCGTAACAGTGTCCCTGACCAGTATCGCCACTCCTCCACCTCTTCTCCCCCCTTCCCTATCCCTCTTAAAACACCGAAAACCAGGAATATTCAATATCCACTCCTCTCCTGACGTCAGCCACGTCTCAGTAATAGCCACGATATCATAGTCCCCCATACTTATCCAAGCCCTCAGTTCATCCCCCTTATTCCTGACACTTCTTGCATTTAAGTAAACACACTTCAGTCCATCTACCTTACTACTTTTACAGCCTCTATTCTGCTTCTCCTTCCCCAAAGCCTCTCTACCTGTTTGATCTAACTTTTCCCCATTCCCTTCTTCCTCTGACCTACTCCTCCGGTTCCCTTCCCCCTCACAAACTAGTTTCCATTATGGGAAATTTGTGGCACTTTCCTTGGCACTGAATTATTGGATTTGGAATTGTTTTATTATTGTCACATGTACCGAAGTACAGTGAAAAAACTGTCTTGTATACCATTCATACAGATCAATTCATTACAGTGCATTGAGGTAGAACAAGGTAAGGTGCAGTGCAGGCAGACAATAAGGTGCAAGGCCATAATGAGGTAGATTGTGAGGTCAAGAGTCCATCTTATCATACTAAGGAACTATTCAATAGTGTTATAACAGCGGGATAGAAGCTATCCTTGAGCCTGGTGGTACATGCCTTTAGGTTTTTATATCTTCTGCAGAGGGGAGAAGAGAGAATCTCCTAAAGGGGTGGCATTGTTGATTATGCTAGCTGCTTCACTGAGGCAGCGAGAGGTATAGGCAGAGTCCTTGAAGGGGAGGCAGGTTTCCATGATGTGCTGAACTGTGTCCACAACTCTCTGCAGTTTCTTGTGGTCACAGGCAAAGCAGTTGCCATACCAAGCTATGATGCATCCAGATAGGATGCTTTCTATGGTGCATCGATAAAAATTGGTGAGGGTCAAAGGTGACATGCCAAATTTATTTAGCCTCCTGAAGAAGTAGAGGTACTGGTGAGCTGTTTTGGCCGTGATGTCTATGTGGTTGGACAGGACATGCTATTGGTGATGTTCACTCCTGGGAACTTGAAGGTTTCAACCCTCTCGGCCTCAGCACTGTCGATGTAGACAGGAGCATGTGCACTTCTTCCCTTCCTGAAGTCAATGACCAGCTCTTTTATTTTGCTGACATTGAGGGAAAGGTTGTTGTCATGACACCATGTTACCGAATTCTCTAACTCATTCCTGTACGCATCGTTGTTTGAGATATGGACCACTATGGTGGTATCATCTGCAAACTTGTAGATGAAGTTAGAGCAGAATCTGGCCACACAGTCATGAGTATACAGGGAGTAGAGTTCGTGGCTGAGAACGCAGCCTTGTCGGGCACCAGTGTTGAGAATGATCATGCTGGAAGTATTGCTGCCTATCCTCACTGATTGTGGTCTGTTGGTCAGGAAGTCATGGATCCAGTTGCAGAGGGAGGTGTTGAGTCCCAGGTCTCGGAGTTTGATGATGAGCTTGTTTGGAGTTATAGTACTGAAGGTGGAGCTGTAGTCAATAAACAATAGTCAAACGTAGGTGACTTTACTGTCCAGCTGCTCCAGAGATGAGTGTAGGGCCAGGGTGTCCTCTGTAGACCTGTTTCGGCAGTAGGTGAATTGCAGTGGGTAGCGGTTGTCTGGAGGCTGGAGCTAATGCATGCCATTTTTTCCAAGCAAAATACAAATTGCTTTGTTTTATAGACGTCATCATTTCTGTGTCATAAACAGAGGTTTTGTCCATTATGTATGATTCATATCACCATTATGCATTACCATGAAAACTTGTAATTTCTCTGCAAATGTATAATATTGACTCTATGTATGTCAGTGTCTAATAGTACCATAAACAGCAGTAATGATCTGCAGAAAGCTACAACTGCTTAAGAAGTTATGGATAAGAAGCTAATTAATACCATGGGAAAAGAAAAGTCTCTGGACATACAATTAACCAACTTATGGTTCAGTTTTATTAAATATACCCCTAAATGGAGAAATAAAGTAATTAAGGAGTGTAATCTGTGATTGAAAATGTAATTTATTATTGAGATCAGAATCGATTACTTTCAACAAAGTAATCAACAAATTGCAGAGAATTTGGTTGAATTTGTTTCAATATTTCAATAAAGACATCAGGAATCTCGAGAAAGCCATAGGTTTTGAATAAATATGGTGTGTATTTATACTGCATCATAATTATGAAAATAAAAGATTGATAATTTTTCTCCATCAAAGTATTTTCTAACTTGGAATGCTAAAACAGCTGGATGTCCTTTTCATTTGTCATAAATTTTTCCCTTCATTTGGCAGTAGATTGATGGAACACATCACCCACTTCTGAAAGGCTTGCCTGATAATCCACCAGTCAATCACTAAGTCAGTGAATTGAAAATTACTGTCTGAAGTTATACAGTTATTTAACGGTGCTACTTAGAGCCTAGGTTTATGCACCAATCAGGGCTTGGTATTTAATACAGTTGCATTGCACAAAAGAAAGCAGATGTGGCTGAAGCTAGCTTCATACCTCAAGCTTACTCTGTGAGGGATATTTTTATCATTGTCGTGGTCCATACTTTTGTGATTAATGCTGGAATGTGCTGCTTTTCATAATATCTAATACCTAGAATCTACCTATTGAAAGCTTTTGTCAGTGGCTCAATAACCAACCAGTATCACACCTTCTATGAAAGGGAATAAACAACATCACTGTGTGTGTGTGTGTGTGTGTGTGTGTGTGTGGGTGGGTGTGGGTGTGTGTGTGTGTGTGTGTGTGTGTGTATGTGTGTGTGTGTGTGTGGGGGGGGTGTGTGTGTGTGTGGGTGTGTGGGTGTGTGTGTGGGTGTTTCTGCCCATGAGATGTCTGTCTCTTGCTGTCTTACTTGGCCTATTTTTCCATTTAGTGGAACCCTTCATAACCCTTCATCATCTTTGGTACTTTTGTTTGTTCATTGATAAGTTTCTTAGTTCTGAGAAAGAGAAAACAATCTATCTACATTGCTGCAAACTCATCCTTTTGGGAATGTGGAAATTTTCTCATTACTAAGGAAACTTGATCCAGTATACAAGGCTTCAATTACGGCCAAACCTGAGAGTTAACTGTTTCTCTTTCTACAGATGCTATCTGGCCTGCTGAGGTTTTCCGGCATTTCCTGTTCTTATTTCAGATTTCCAGCACTGGCAGTAGTTTTTCACTTTTGATAAATTACAGCGTATCTTGTTAAGTTTCAGAATTAGTTCCTTGCTTTGGATTTCCATCGGAAGGATTGTCCTCTTTTTGGCCCCTTCATGTAATAAAGAAAAATGAATGAACTGAACATTGACACGTGTACATAATCCACTCCATGCCATTTTTTCCCTTATGTCCTCTACTCAGCTGATTACCTGAGTGTGAGAAGGGAAAATCCACCTTAATGTTTCAAAGGATAATTTCTATAAATTAGCATTACCATCTGACTGATAGACAGTCCAGGTAAAATGGTGGCAGGACAAAAACTGCCACCTCTCTGACCTCAGAACTACAAAGCTGTGTGCATAAAAGTTCAATGACCTCACAAGGACAGGCCAGATGGCACAATCTTTTATTCTTATACTCCACAGCAATGAACAAACTATTTTCCAGTTGGACACTTCACTAACTTTGTACCTTAAAATTTGTGGTAGCAACTTCCTTAACAGGATGTATTTGTATTGGAAATTAACAATCCCTTCCTCCACTTTAACAAGGTGCAACTAATTAACCTATTACATCAGCTGTCTGATGGCACCAAGAAAACATGATTAGCATGCCAACCTTAACCTAATTTATGTAATCTTGTTGGAAAAGAGACTAGAAAACATTACCTGTAAAAGACAGAGGGTAAAAGGATTATTCAAAAGCTGCTCTGAGGAATGGACAATAGTACTGGTGGGGAAACATTTCAGTCTTATCATGGGAGAGGTTAATGGTTGTATGATATTGGAAGCAAACCCATTTAACTGCTGAAGCATTCCCTTTAAGCAGCAAACATCAAGAACTCCTTCATCCATCACCATGTGCTTGTATCCATCAAATTTTAGCTTACTTTTTCCTGCATAAGGTCAGGCAGAGGAGAAGCATAATGTCAATAAGCCTGATAACGGAGCTGAAGAAGTTGAGGACGGTGCAGAGTACAGAACGCACAAGAATCTCTGGATTATAAACTAGATAATTAAACAAGCAGAGATTGAGGGGAAGGTGAGGGTAAAATACATCTGAACTACATCTGAAGAAGAATAGTGCCTCTGCGTATTGGGCAGAGAGAAATAACAGAGGTAGAACAGCAGTTGTTACAAAGTGTGATTACTGCAGTGCTACTAAAATAGACAGAAAGGCAAACAAGTAAGTTGATACAAGATAGATATATAGATAACAACTTTTGATTCAATATCCTAGAATTGTACATTTTATGCAAATTCAGCCACTGTTGAATCAAAGTAAATATTGCATGGCAGTATCTCTATTTGTCATGGGTATGATTGGTTTATTCACACAGATTATTTTACTGTGGTCAAAGCTAACTTCAACCATTAGTCATATTGTGGTAAGCTGAAACAATGACAAAATAATGTTGCCACATGCTGTATAAAGCAAGCACCACAATACAATCTGAAACAATGTGAAGTGATGCAAGGCCAACGTTAACTCAATGCTAAATCACGTCTTTCATTTCTCAGGCTCTATTTTAAGGATGATTGTATGTTTCAGAGTAAGACCACTTTGCTGAATTGTTTCAGAGTTGTGTTTCCTGCTTAAGGGAGAAGGATTAAATTGAAAGTTTATTACCTTTTATTTCCCCAGAGAGTTGCAATCATAAAACTGGGAAGTGTGCGTTGATGTAAAACCTAGATAGGTTTTATAGTCTTTAGATTTTACTCACTATTGACCATTTTGTTTAACCACCATCAGTGCCGGCAAGTGTCCAGACCCATTTACAACTGATTGAGCCAAGGATTCCCTCATGTTTACCAATTACAATTAGTTGCTACTTTGCCAGCAGGTTTACATGCTGCACAACAGTTTTGTTTTTACACACTGGTCTTTGTGTGGATTGTTTGGAATAACAACTTTAACTATGGCATCTCTTTTGGTTTGCCACCATGATTAGGGTATCCAATCAGGCTACCAAAAGAGTAACATCAAAATGGAGTGCGTTGGAACCACTCAGTGGAATGTAAGCCCTATGAATTGGCGTAGAATGTACCCTACATTAAAGATGATAGATACATGCAGGCTGATGGTGGAGATATGTTGTGCTGCAGATGATGACCTTGTGGTGGGCTCCTCTAGTTAGTCAGGAAAGAATTCGACCCTAAGGGAACCCTCCATGCAGTAGCAGAATTTAAGGAATGACCAAGTTGGCTTCAATCTTGCTGATGTTAAAGAAGGTCTTAGTGCATAACTTTCTCAAACTTTCCCATTTTGTGGTGTTAGTGGGAAACTTCATCCACCAGCACAACCCATCAAAGGTTTACAAGCTGCAGATGATTAGAAAAATAATTCAATTTGGGCTGTGGTTGCCTGAAGCTTTCAAGCAAGAGAAATCAATGAAAGTATCTTCCCATTGTGACAGTGCCTATAGTGTGGCAGGATTTCACATAGTCCAAGTAATGATCTTCCTTTTACTTGCCAGCCCCTGCAGCAAAAAAATATGAATAATGGTTAGTATGACGCCTGTTTAAGAATGTTCAAGATGTACAAGACTGTACTCAAAATCAAGTGAGGTCAGAATGGGAAAGTTAACATGAGGCGGTTGTGCCCCCAATCCATCACTGAAATGACTTCTTCCCCTTTAAGGGACTGCAGGCTGATTCTGAGTAAAGGCCGATCCAACAGTTATCCTGTTCTCTGGACTGGCAAGCTGCCTATATGGAATGCGTTTTGCAATAACTCATCATCAATTTGATTTAAATATGGCCCACTCACAAAATAGTTTTCCAGTTCCATGTTGATTCCTTCAGGCAAACTGTATTCCTTGCCCACTGCCTGATGAGTTAATGCTGTAGATGAGAAATGCTCTTTAGGTTTGTACCTAGGCCTGATTTTCCAGACAAAGGCAGCGTTGTTTAATGCAGCACTTCAGTGGAATGTATTCATTCATTTGTATTATTGGAATTAGGTTAGCACTGGGAAGTTATGCCTTTAGTGTGTATTATTGATGTTGGGTTAGGTGTGGTGATTTGCTTCATTCATGTAGAAATGTTTATAGGATTGGGTTTATTTACTGAATGGTGAGAGATCAGGATTAATAGGGAAGGAAAGAGAATTCCAGGGAGCACAGAAATCTAATGCACAGGGATAATCAGTGTCAAATGGAAAGTATATCTCAGAAGGGCTGGAATAGATGGATGAATGTACAGGTCCTCCCTAGCTTACAAACCTCCAACTTATGTACAGCCCATCTATATGATCGAGCATTTGGGAGACCGGTGGATGGATTTGCCGCCGCTGCAGAGCTGCAGGTACCTTCAGTCATGTGGGAACTCAGTTCACAGCTGCATTTCTGACCAGCGAACTGTTTGGGTTATTAACAGTTCACAGGAATGGAACCCTGTTGTAATCTGGAGAGGATCTGTAGTTATTTTTAGTTATGTTTCAGCTATAGTTACTTCTATCTGAAATAATGAACTTAGATTTGGATACTGCACCTCAGGAAGGATATATTGGTCTTCAAGGGATTAAAACTTACTTTCACCAAATTGAGAGTTATAGAATCAAATTGTAAGGGAAGATTACAAAAATGTAATTTATATTTACTTGAGTTTAGATGGTTGTGGAGTGATCTAATTGAGATGTTTAAAACAATAAAATGATCTGATGGAAAAATACAGGGAAATTTTGCTCTACTGGGGCAATCCAGAGAAGATGTGAGGGAAAACTAAAATTCCAGTTAGTTCATGCAGGTCTGGAGTCAGAGCATCAGTCTTTGCAAAACAGTGGACTGGCTACTCCAAAACTATGAATATGGTGTCAAATGAGATTTGCAGGACTGAGATCAAGAACTTTTCATTCAGCATTAAAGATGAGCAAATAGAGTCATGGTACACATCAGTTCTGATCTAATTCATTGGCAGAACTGGTGAAGGATGAAAAGCCTGCTTTTGTTCTTGTATTTCAACATCAATGAAAGGGGCGTACCCATTGATTTGTTGAGTGGACGATCCAAACTGGCTTCCTCTAAAGATCCACACCATCACAGTAGCCAGTCTTCAGTGAATTCGATTCACTCTATGTGATATCAAAATATGGCAGTGAGAAATGGGCTTGACAAAGTCCATGGGGCCACACAACATCCCTGATATAATACTGAAGATCTATGCTCCAGAAATAGCTGCACTTCTAGCCAAGCTGTTCCAGTGTACAACACCGGCACTTCTCCAACAATGTAAAAAAATGCCCAGATATGTCTTATTCATAAAGAGAGCATATCCAATCCAACTATTACTGCTCACAGCCTTGGTCTGAAGAGTTGAATTCCAGAGGTGGATTCTAAGGGACTGCCCGTAACTTCAAGGCAACGTTTGACCTTATCTGCTAAATCTGAAATGAGTGTGGGCTTAAAAATGAGATTTGATTTAGATAACTTAAAATTAGAGACCTGATAGGAAAAACCAGGAACACCTGCATTAATAATGATTTCTGCCAGATTATGACTATCGCCAAAGCGCTTTGATAACTTATTAAACTTAATCTAAAAAAGTGTACCAGTTGAGAGAGGACTAGATGTACAAAAGACCATTTTACTTGTGCAAGCCAATCAATAATTAAATAAAAGCCACCTTTAAGCAGTGAGCGCTTTTCTCCAGCAACTCCAGAAAATCCACCTTCCTGCAGCTCAAATCATAAGATCATTCTGTTGAGCTCAGCGTCACTTTTTGACTCAACATTTATCTGTAGGACAAGTTATTCTTGGTAAACGGAAGCATTTCAAGAATTGGGAAACTGGGAAGTTCCCCTTTTCCACCCAACAGTCACTCAAAAGGTTCTACAACAAAATAAGGAACTAAATAATTTCTTTGCTTTCCATTTACATCATGGTCAGGTTGTTCCATCTGAGACGTAATGTTTCACTGAGGTTTTGTAAGCAATCCAATGAGTTTCTGGTGACTGTGATTTTTTGGGGGAAATCTTATGGTAAACTACTAATCCACTAAAAATGCCAGTGTTGTGAATGCCATGACTGATTAAAGGTCGCCTGAATTCACAATACCACATCTTTATAATGGAGTTCTTTTCACAAGAACAGTTATTCCTAAAGAAGTCAAGGAAATTCTTGTCTTCTTTAAATGCTTCCTTTCAAATCCTCCTTCTACTTACAGCTGTATTACAGAAATTCAGGCATTTAAGCTAAAGTCCCCTCATCCTTGACCCAAAATGTCAACTCTGTTTCTATCCCCACTGATACTGCCTGGCCTGCTAAGTGTTTCCAGTATTCTCTGTTTTAGTTTTGGATTTCCAGCACCTGCAGTTTTTTAGTCCAAATGTCATTGCACTATTTATGGATTCAGGGAAACTCACAGCACAGAAGAAGGCTGATCTGCCCTTTATCTCCAAGTCAGCTGAAGAAGAGCTTTTCAGACTAATCTCATTTCCCAGCTCTGTGTTTGAAAGCTTTTAGGATGTAATATATCAAGGTACACATCCAAGTATTTTATATATGTAAGCACAAAAATTTCAGATACTGGAAATCTGTAATAAAATTAGAAGGTGCTGGAAATGTTCAGTATATCAGGCAGAATCAGTGAAGGAAGAAAGAGTGAACACTTCAGTCAGTGAGCCTTCTTCATCATGTAGGGGAAACATTAAATCTGTTTCTCTCTCCACTGATGCTTTCTGACCTGCCAAGTATTTTCAGCACCTTCTGTTTTTATTTTATAAATGTGTTGAAGGTTTCGACCTTCACCATCTTTACAGGCGGTTGCCTAGAAATTCACCCTAGTTCGGTAGCACTGAATCAGTTTCATAGTCATCTTAGTGCATGGCATAACGTCTGTGAAATTCATTTGATTGAAGTCAATAGAATTAATTTCAGAGGCAGAATACAAAGAGATTATTACCCACATTCAGTACTACTGGCCAGTAGTGAATTTCCAGGCACATGAAGTCCAATCATTGGTCACATTCAGGATACATTCTCTTACTGGCTGGGGCATCGGCTAAAAATCAGCAGGTCATGCTAGAACCATATAAAAGAGGCCACAGCAGCAATGCAGCCTTCAGTTCAGATCATCACATATTAGAAGGGATCCAATAGCACCAGAGAAGGCACAGGTGAGATTTGGAGGCTAAAGGCAAGGCTGTAGAATCTAATTAAAAAGAAAGAATAGCTAAATTAGGGTTGATTTCCTTACAGAAGAGGATACTGGTGAGGGAGTTTAATTGAGGCATATAAAAATTATGGAAAGTGGAGAGGTTGTTGACTAGGGGTGTATAGATTTAAGATAACTGACGGAGGAGAGTTGAAGATCTTTCCTTTCACTAAATGAATATTGGTTAACCATAGCTATTTAAACAAATACTAACGTTTTTGTTGAACTTATTTGTGCTTTCTTCTGAGTAGCCTGTAATTCAGAAATATTACTTGACATTGGGGCTGCATTTTCCTAATTCTGCTCCATTAGCATTGGGGCAGAACTTGTATTCATTATACTGACCATATAATGGTCCAGTATTCTGAATCAATAAATGGAAGCTCCAATGTGGTTCCAAGATTGTAGTTAATTGGGCTCAGCTTTCAGAGCCCTGTGGCCCCTTTAAGTAAACAACACACCATCCTGGTCATCAGTTGAGTGTTCCTGATGAGAGCTGTTGCTTAGAGCAAGAATTAATAAGAAAAATTGCTGGTTTTCCTTAAATTTATATTACAAACTCTCCAGACTGTCTGTACTCCCTAGGTATAGGACTGTAGGGAAGAAACCAATTGGTAGTGTAGAGACCATCCATTGACCTTATATTGTCAGAAATCCCACATTTTTCAAGGGTTAGACAAGTTCTTCAGCTGAAAATAAGACAGATGAGTGAGAGAATGTGCGTGGAGCTAAAAATCCTAACTTACACTGTTTTCAGCATAAATCACTATGTTCCAAAATAAAAATGAATGCATAAACAAATTATTTATTTATACACCAAAAGCCAGGTATGTGTCTTCTGGAATAGGCTGAAATGTAAATTTTAGGTTGTATTTTATCTTTATTAACTGAGATCTGATTTGAATTTTTATCACATATTTACTAGTTTATGACGACTATGTACAACAGAAGGTTTAGCCAGCTTCCTTTGATCTTCAATGGCACCACAGTTACTGAGGACCAACCATCTAAATTCTGGGGTACACCACTGATCAGATACTGTACCAGCTGGCCATTTGAATGCTAGGTTAAAGAAGGCAGAAATTGAGTACCCTGTGCCAAATGGGTCAGTTCAGTCAAAGTTTCTCCATCATTTATAGGATTCAGGATGTAGTTGTGATTGTCCTAGAACATTGTGGGAAGCAAGGGAATTCGGAGCAGATAAGTTTTTCTTATAAGTACGTGGCTTTAGGGTGAAAGGGGAAAGGTTTAGGGGGAACATTAGAGGGAACTTCTTCACTCAAAGAGTGGTGGGAGTGTGGAATGGGCTGCCATCTGATGTGGTAAATGCGGGCTCGCTCTTAACTTTTAAGAGTAAATTGGATAGATACATGGATGAGAGAGGTCTGGAGGGGTATGGGCAGGGGGCAGGTAAATGGGACTAGCAGAATGCTTCAGCACAGACCAGAAGGGCCAAATGGCCTGTTTTTCTATGCTGCAGTTTTCTATGGTTTCTATGGAATAAACTGCTGGAACCCCAGCAGAGAATTTTGTATCTTCCTTAACCACTGGCGTGGCATTGAAAGACTGGATGTTGGCTAATGTTGTGCCTTTATTTATTTTTGAAAGGCTGCAAGGACAAGTTGGGGAACTATAGGCCAGTGAGTCTAACATCAGTGGTAGGAATGTTACTCTATGGGATTCTAAGAGACAGGATCTACCTGCATGTGGAAAGACAAGGAATGATTAGGGATTGGGGGCATAGCTTCGTGCGTGGGAAATTGTGTCTCACAAATTTAATTGAGCTTTTTGAAGAGGTGAGCAAGAGAATTGATGAAGGCAGTACAGTAGACATTGTCTACATAGATTTTAGTAAGGCTTTTGACAAGATTCTGCATGGTAGGCTGGTCCAGAAGTTAGACGATATGGGATCTAGGGTGAGCTACCTAATTGGATGCAAAATTGGCTTGACGGAAGGAGTCAGAGGGCGGTAGTGGAGGGTTGGTTTTCAGATTGGAAGCCAGTGACTAGTAGCATGCCACAGGGATTGGTGCTGGGTCCAA
This sequence comes from Pristis pectinata, assembly GCF_009764475.1. Classification (NCBI taxonomy): domain Eukaryota; kingdom Metazoa; phylum Chordata; class Chondrichthyes; order Rhinopristiformes; family Pristidae; genus Pristis; species Pristis pectinata. The sequence goes on along the minus strand of NC_067406.1, from coordinate 51,532,216 downwards.
TTTGGATGATAATGTACATGACATGATTAGTAAGTTTGCAAATGACATCAAAATTGGTGCTGTGGTGGAAAGTGAAGAAGCCTGTCTAAGGTTACAACAGGATCCATATCAACTGGGAAAGTGGACAAAGGAATGGCAGATGAAATTCTATGTAGATAAGTGTGAAGTGATGTATTTTGGGAAGTTAAATTAGGGCAGGACATACACAGTGAATGACAGGGCCCTGGGGAGTTTTAATAGAACAGAGAGATCTCAGAGTACAAGTAATTAGTTCCCTGAAGAGTGGCAACCCAGGTAGATAGGGAGATGAAGAAGGCATTTGGCACGCTTGCCTTCATCAAATGGGGCATTGATTACAAGAGTTGGGACATCATATTACAGCTGTACAAGAAGTTGATGATATTGCACCTGGAATATTGTGTGCAGTTCTGGTCACCATACTATAGGAAGAATGTGATTAATCCAGAGAGGGTGCAGAAAGGTTCACAAGGATGTTGATGGGATTGAGGGCCTGAATTATAAGGAGAAACTCGATAGGCTGGGATTGTTTTCCCTGGAGCAAAGGAGACTAAGGGGTGACCTTACAGAGTTTTACAAAATCATGAGGGGCATAGATAAGGTGGATGTTCACAGCTTTTTTCCTAGAGTAGGGGAGTCTCAAGTGAGAGGGAAATGGTTTAAGGTGAGAGGGGAAAGATTTAAAGGGAACCTGAGGGGCAACTTTTTAATACAGAGGGTGGTGGGTATATGGAACGGGCTGCCAGAAGAAGTGGTAGAGACAGGTACAATTACAACAGTTAAGAGACATTTGGACAGGTTCATAGATAAGAAAAGTTTAGAGGGATATAGGCCAAATGTAGACAACAGGAAGGACTAGCTCAGGAATGTTGGTATGGTTGAGTTAGGCCAAAGGGGCTTGTTTTCATGCTGTATAACTCTATGACACTATGTACTTGAACCCTCCCACCGGTTAACAGTGGCTTTGATATCTACTTCTGCATAATTTTAAGCACAGAAAAATGCTGAAAATACTCATATGGTCTGGCAGGATCTATGGAGAGGGGAACAGATTGAACTTTTCAGATGAATGACCTTTATGTGCTAAGACCACATCAATTTGAAATGTTAACTCTGCTGTCTGCACAGACACCATATGACCTGGTGGGTATTTCTTATTTCAGGTTTCCAGCATTTGGAGTCTTTTGTTTTTCCATTATTCTAAGCACTGCTGTTTTGTGTTTCACATGAACAAAGAGCTGTTTAAAGCTGGAGAAAATCGTTTTAGAGGGTGCACGCGATCATCCACTTTGGTGGGACCAGTTTAAAACTCAGGTTTAAGAATAAGCTGAAGTCTTGAGTTTCTTATAGACCTATAGGAAGGTGGAATTGATTAAACATTAATCTTATATGAAATTTCAATTGACTTCACAAATCATGTGATCAAACTTTAAATATGTGATCAAACCTTAAATAGCAATAAAATCCCAAGATCAAAAGCCTTAGAGAAATTTTCTAGCACCTCAAATTTTTTTATACTGTATAATTAATGTATATTGTGTAATTAATGTTTTGTGAATGGAGATGTTATTCAGCTACAAACCGACATGAGACAACAATGTAAATGAACAGGAAATGTCATTCAGCTATCTTTAGCATTCACAACATATCCTTCTGTGTTAAGTTGTTTCACTAGAAACCAAGAGGTTAAAATAGGCAATGGGCTTGAACACAAGAAGAAGGTGGGGAGAATGGCCTGATCAACATATTAACTACTGGTCACTTCATTCCTACCTGGTAGGTTGAGTTTAAATTGTTTTGCAATAATCTGATTATGATAAATTATTCGTAATATATGACATCAATCCTAACCCTAATGGATCAAATGGTGTCAGGGCTTATTGGACTGGGCATTTCTGTGGTTATGGTCAGCGGTGAGGCGAATGCCATTGAACATGGTAGTATTCTCATCATCCGATAAACTATTCTGATTTGCAAGTTACACATGATTGTATATACTCCTCCCTTATCCATTCCCCTAACCACAATAACTACCCTTGCACTTCCTCATACCCAAGGTAAGTGAACTCATCATTCAGAGGAAGAAAGGCAAATGGAGAGTAAGAACAAACTTCCAGGCCAGAGGCTGAAGTTAACACAGGTGCCATCTTACCAGAGACAAACTCAAATGGAAGTTCGACCAAAGAGAAATTAGATGAGGACTTTGAAGGGATGGCTAAAGGAGACGACTGATGGGTAAACAAATAAATTATTGGTGCAGTGGAAGCCTGCTGGAAAATCAGTGCTCACCATTAAGGAGCATGAAGGAGTCAGGGACAAATATGGTAAAGGGATTTGCAAGGAGCCTGAAGATCTTTTTGAGAGTTATTGGAGATGCACTCATCCAGGCAAACAAAAAGTATTCCATAATCCTTGTTAATGGTGGAAAGACTTTGGGGAGTAATTAAGTTATTCATTCACCATTGAATAGCCATAAAATGTCGATGTAGCCACTTTATTTATGGTAGAGGTTCAGTGAAGTTACTTGTCAATGGTGACCCCCAGCCCAGGATGCTAATGGCAAGGGAACTAGCAGTGACAATGCCATTGAATGTCATGTGTTGATGGTTAGACTGTATCATTTTAGAGATAATCACTTGTGTGGTCACTTGTGTAGTCTTACTGTATGCAGACATGGACTGCTTCATTTCTAAAGAATTGTGAATGGAACCAAACATTGTGCAATCATCAACAAGCATCTCTACTCTCCTTATGCTGGAAGGAAACTTATTCATGAAGCAGCTAAACATACTTTAGTCTTTGTTCTTAGGAATTCATGCAGTAATGACCCAGGGCTTTGATGATTGATCTCCAATAACTATAGAAAGAACTATAGAACTTTAGAAAACTCTCCATTTGTTGGAGTCAGACTTCACACTTTTGGAGAGTTTTTCCCTCGATGTTTATTCATTTCTATTTAATCAGGGCTCCATGCTACCACACTTGGTCACCCTGTTTTATGTCGGTGTTTTAACCAAGCATGTAATGAGGTCTGGAGTCGATGGGTCCTACAAAAATCCTAACCAGGCATCAGCAAGCAGTTTATCAACGGGTAAGTACAACTTGATAGTACTGTCAATGACACCTTTGATGATGTGAAGGTGTCATTTGGAACAGTAATTGTCCAGCCTGGATTTGTCCTGCTTTGTGGTAGATGCTAGAACTTAGCCAGGGCTTCAGCCAGTTCTGAGTATTTCTAGGATGTTACCAGGGATGGGGGACTTCAGGTATGAGGAGAGTCTGGAAAGGTTACGATTATTCTCTTTGTTTCCCTTGGAGTGTGAACCTAGAACTAGGAGGAATAGTCTCAGGATAAGGGGTCAATTACTTAAGACTGAAGTGAGGAGAATCTTCTCTCAGAGACTTGTGTTTTACTGGCATTCTCCTCTCAGAGAGTATGAATGCTGAATATTATGTATAGAACCATAGAACCATAGAACCATAGAACCATACAGCACAAAACAGGCCCTTCGGCCCACTGTGTTGTGCCATCCATCAGACCACCCTCACACTACCTAACCCCTTCCTCCGGCATATCCCTCTATCTCATGTTCCTCCATATGCCTATCCAACAAGCTCTTGAACCTGTTCAATGTATCTGCCTCCACCACCACCCCAGGCAGTGCATTCCATGCACCAACCACTCTCTGAGTGAAAAACCTCCCTCTGACATCTCCCCTGAACCTCCCACCCATAACCTTAAAGCCATGACCTCTCGTCTTGAGCATTGGTGCCCTGGGAAGGAGGCGCTGACTATCTATTCCTCTCAATATTTTATATACCTCTATCATGTCTCCTCTCATCCTCCTCCTTTCCAGTGAATAAAGCCCTAGCACCTTAAGCCTCTCCTCATATTCAATACTCTCCAATCCAGGCAGCATCCTGGTAAATCTCCTCTGCACCCTCTCCAACGCCTCCACATCCTTCCTATAATGAGGTGACCAGAACTGAACACAGTACTCTAAGTGTGGCCTAACTAGAGTTTTGTAAAGCTGCATCATCACCTCGCGGCTCTTAAACTCAATCCCGCGACTTATGAAAGCCAACATCCCATTGGCCTTCTTAACTGCTCTTTCCACCTGTGAGGCAACTTTCAATGGAATGTGAATATGAACCCCCAGATCCCTCTGCTCCTCCACACTGCCAAGTACCTTGCCATTTACCCTGTACTCTGCCCTGGAGTTTGTCCTTCCAAAGTGTACCACCTCACACTTCTCCAGATTGAACTCCATCTGCCACTTGTCAGCCCAGCTCTGCATCCTATCAATATCCCTCTGTAAGCTCCAACAGCCCTCCACACTATCCACAACACCACCTATCTTAGTGTCATCTGCAAACTTACTAACCCAGCCCTCCACCCCCTCATCTAAGTCATCTATAAATATCACAAAAAGTAGAGGTCCCAGAACCGATCCCTGTGGGACACCACTAGTCACTGCCTTCCAATCTGAGGGCACTCCTTCCACCACAACCCTCTGCTTTCTACATGCAAGCCAATTCCTAATCCACACAGCCAAGCTTCCTTGGATCCCTTGGCCTCTGACCTTCTGAAGAAGCCTACCATGAGGAACCTTATCAAATGCCTTACTAAAATCCATGTAAACCACATCCACCACACTGCCCTCATCAATCTTCCTGGTCACCTCCTCAAAGAACTCTATCAGGCTTGTGAGGCAAGATCTTCCCTTCACAAAGCCATGCAGGCTGTCCCTAGTCAGTCCATGATTCTCAAGGTGTTCATAAATCCTATCCCTTAGAATCCTTTCTAACAGCTTACCCACCACAGACGTGAGACTCACCGGTCTATAATTCCCTGGCCTATCCTTATTACCTTTTTTGAACAAGGGGACAACATTCGCAATCCTCCAATCCTCCGGCACCACCCCTGTAGACAACGAGGACTCAAAGATCCTTACCAGCGGTTCAGCAATCTCCTCCCTAGCCTCTCGAAGCAGGCTGGGGAAAATCCCATCAGGCCCCAGAGATTTATCTGTCTTAATATTATTTAACAACTTCAACACATCCTCTCTCTTGATATCAACAACCTCGAGAACATTACCCCTACCAGCACTCCCTTCCGCATCATCAAGACCCCTCTCCCTGGTGAATACCGAAGAGAAGTACTCACTGAGAACTTCTCCCACTTCTGCCACCTCCAGGCAAATTCTCCCACCTTTGTCCTTAATCGGACCTACCTTCACCCTAGCCATCCTCCTACCCTTCATGTACTTGAAAAAGGCCTTGGGATTTTCCTTAACCCTACTAGCCAAAGCCTTTTCATTTCCCCTTCTAGCTCTCCTCAGCCCTTTCTTAAGTTCCTTCCTCTCTACCCTATATTCCTCACGGGCCCTGTCTGAACCTTGCTACTTATACCTCACGTATGCTACCGTCTTCTCCCTAACAAGTCGTTCCACCTCTCTCGTCACCCATGGTTCCTTCACCCTGCCATTCCTTCTCTGCCTCACCGGGACATATTTATCCCTAACATCCTGCATAAGATCCCTGAATATCGACCACATCCCCATGGTACATTTTCCTTCAAAAAGGACATCCCAATTTACACTCCCAAGTTCTCTCCTTATAGCCTCGTAGTTAGCCCTTCCCCAATTGAAAAACCTCTTGTCCTCTCTGCACCTGTCCCTGTCCATGACAATTTTAAAGGTTATGGAGCAATGGTCACTGTCCCCCAAATGCTCACTCACCAATAGATCCTTCACCTGTCCCGGTTCATTTCCTAAAGCTAGATCTAACATGGCATTCCGTCTAGTCGGCCTGTCAACATACTGTGTCAGGAATCCCTCCTGGACACACTTAACAAATTCCGTCCCATCTAAACCTTCGGCACTAAGCAGGTTCTAGTCTATATTTGGGAAGTTGAAGTCTCCCATTATAACAACCCTATTCAAGAAGCAGCTAGAGTAATTTTTGGACTACAGGAATCAAGGGTTATGGGGGTCAAGCAGGAAAATGGAGTTGAGTCTGAGCTCAGATCAGCTATGAGCTTATTGAATGTTGGAGCAGGTTCAGGTGATTGTATGGTCTATTCCTGCTCCCAATTCTTTGCATTCTTACGAGAAGGGTAAGGGATGACAGGGTTTCAAGATGATGAGGAAGCTTCAAAGTAAAAGCATGTTCTAGCAGGCAAATGAGTCGACACCCAGCAGCCAAAGATATGAGGTGTTTGATAAAAGATCTAGAGCAAAAATAACAAGAAACGTTTTTACTTAGAAAATTATCACAACTGAAATCAGTTTTGAAATTATGTGAGAGTTAATTCCATATATAATTCTAAAAATATATTGGGGTGGTACTTGAGGACAAGGAACTTACAGGGTTATGGACAAAAATTTGTGATAGGGTAGGATTGATCAAGCATGACTGCTCTTTCAAAGTCACTGTCCTGACACCATGTGATGATTAGAATCGTGCTATGCTGTTGGTTTCTGTGAAATGTCAATACTTTCCTTTCTATTTATGAACAGTTCAAAGTTATTCAACTTTATTATCGGACTATCTTCTGACCAACTGAAAATTATTCACCTGCAATGATAATACAATATACCACCAGCTAGTGCTGCAGCTGTTTTCACGCTTTTATTATTTTACTGCTATATGGAAGAGAAACTACAACAAAGGTCATTTCATTTCCATTTCAGGTACTGGTGATACAATAGTACATGTTTTCCTGGAGTAGGTATAGTTCATATTGTTATCCACTCAATTCATGTGATGTGAATGCATTGATTCAAGTGGCAATGGTTTCATTTCACATAATTGTTTCCCATTTCTCTGTGCAATTGAAGGGGAGGGGAGGTTAGCAGTTCCTGTTTCTTCATTTCCTCAACTCAGGCGAATGTAAAACTTTGCTGTATATCAAAGTAGGATAAAGCCAATTTCATTTTGTATGCAGCTTGTTTTGACAATGCCCTCCCCTGCACTCCACATGACAGTGTTACACTATCCTACTGCACAGAAACTTGCATTCAAGGATTCTTCTCAGCAGCTCTGGAAATTCTTACTGGAAAGATGACCCATGTTAAGTTCAAAATTATTTTAGAGGTCAGAGTCAAGGACAAATGCCTCACTATTGACTGCAGATCCTGGGCTAGTGTATTAACATATCAGTGGCAGACTTCCTCAAATTCCTTGTGGCATTATTGTACTCACTGAATGCTTGCTGCACAAGTATGTGGAGCCATCATCCATGTTATTTGCAGATAGCCCTTGTCCCTCAATAGGCCTTACCTGTAGTGATTATACATACGGAATATGTGGTCAATGGCAAAGTAAAGTCTCTCACAGCTGCAACAAAAGTTCCCTACAAAGAGTTAGCAATCCCTGGCAGGAATCTGCCCTTTTCCAATGGCTGTTGCTGAGATTGGTCGGATCCTGGGTACTTAGCCACTGTGATGCCATCAGATGATTTGACCACCCAGTTACAGAAAAGAATACTCAAAACCTGGGTAGCAATTTAAATTAACCTTTAAACATTTAACAGTGCCCTACTAAGCTTAGTTAGACAAATATGATTAAAGTAGAAGTTGAAATGTAAATAAATATTCTTCCTTAAATTTAAAATGTTCACATAAGAAAACTATGACTGAGGTCATTTAAAATGCATGTCGTCCTCATTCAATGCAGCTTAAGGTTTTCCAGATACTTTCCAGTGGATACAAAACAGTGAGTCCAAGACATTGTAATCATAAGCTGCTCTGGTTTATCACACTCCAAATTCACATGAGTTCATGTGATTTTTGGTTGACAGTGGTAGAAGAGGTTGCAAACAGCTCACTGCATTGAGGTATGCTGGATCAATGGCAGCAACTTCAAGATCTCCCTGCCAACCTATATGCTAACTTATAGTTAGTTGCTTGAGAAATGGCAAAAGACATGAATAGTTTCATTATCATTCCAAATGCAAAATCACCTTTTGTTCGTCCGTTTTATACGTTAAATTTTAAATATGTTAAAGAAAGAGAGCAAGGTTTTAGGTGGTATGATTCCTTAGAATCCCTGCTAAGACATCTTGAAATGAGATTATGTATTACACATTGGTCAGGGAGCCCACAAAGATTGACCAGATTTCCCACAGCAAATTCAGAAAAAAGCCCAGGCAAATTGGTTGCGAAGTAGTCACTTCTTGGGGGATTCCACTGCTTTTCTGTGAAAGTGACTGCGGAGGCAGACATTGGGTTGGGTGCAAAAGGACAATACCCAAATGTCTAATCCGCCCACAGAGTTGATTAAACTTGGCCGAGCCTTCTGCCTTGAGCCTACTTTTAAATTCTAGATCAAATCAGTAAGACGTGAAGGAGTGATGCCGAAGACAGTCACTTGGTTCAGGCATATTTATATGATAACTTAAATTTCTCTTCATTCTGTTGCAGACCACATGACAATTTAGTTGAACTTATATTGCCTTTACAACAACTGAACCCTCAAATTACAAGGAGTGAGCAACCCCTGCCAAATCTCAATTGGAAAAACTGTCTGGATTCAAAGCTTTGCTATTTTTAGACAATCTAGGCTGTAGCTAAAGAACAGAGCAAGGATAGATTGAAAACATGACAATCAGTTTGATTATTAACTCACCATTTATTAACAGTGCAATAAATGCAAAACATTGCAACCATAAGCTGGCATGGTGCAAAACAGAAAAGCTCAGAGTGTCGTTAAACAAGCATTTGGACTATATCATTGATCCTAATTTTATATTTCATGAAGGTGGTTGTGCACTGCAGCAAAATAATGTCACAGTTCATTTTTTTCTCAAAAAATAAGAACAAAGATTAACCAATATTACTTGATTATCAAAGAGGGGTCATGCCTTGCTATACCATGTGACTGTCACCCAAAAAGTACATGGGGGACCAGTTTAGATAGAAATGTATAATGAGGCAATGGCTAATTTTGTCAAATGTATTGAGTGTGAAGTTTAAGCAGTTTCTTCAATCACAAAGCTTCATTGATTTTTAGTCCAAAATATCCTTCTATTTTTCAGTGCAGTTAATCTTTGAAATTTGAGTTTTTCAATTAATTTTTTATCTTCTGTGGTTGAAGTTTTTTCAGTAATGTACCACTACATGGACTTTTTACTGGGCCACATATATATTCACTTATTAAGATCAAAGAAAACAATATAAAAACCATTGACCATCGCAGGGTGGCTGTAAGAGTGATGAAATGCACATTGGACATTGCTGCCACCCAGGAATATAGCAGCTACTGTGTTCTCCATGTGTTCCAGTTCCTTAGAAGAACCGTGCTTTCGTATATAGGATCTATGAGCATTTAGAGAATCATGGACTGATTACGGACAGTCAGCATTGATTTGTGAAGGGAAGATCTTGCCTCACTAGCCTGATAGGGTTCCTTGAGGAGGAAGATTGATGAGGGTAGTGCAGTAGATGTGGTGTACATGGATTTTAGTAAGGCGTTTGACAAGGGTCCACATGGTAGGCTTCTTCAGAAGGTCAGAGGGCGGGGATGCAGGGAGACGACCGTGTGGATTCAGAATTGGTTTGCCTGCAGAAAGCCGAAGGTTGTGGTGGAGGGATTGCATTTGGATTGGAGGGCTGTGCCGAGTGGTGTCCCACAAGGATCGGTTCTGGGACCTCTACTTTTCGTGATATTTATTAATGACTTAGATGAGGGGGTGGAAGGGTGGGTTAGCAAGTTTGCAGACACAAAGATCGGTGGTGCTGTGGATAGTGTGGAGGGCTGTCGAAGCTTACAGAGGGATATTGATAGGATGCAGAGCTGGGCTGACAAGTGGCAGATGGAGTTCAATCTGGAGAAGTGTGAGGTAGTACACTTTGGAAGAACAAACTCCAAGGCGGAGTACAAGGTAAATGGCAGGATTCTGGGCAGTGTAGAGGAGCAGAGGGATCTGGGGGTTCATATCCACAGATCACCGAAAGTTGCCACACAGGTGGATTGGGTAGTTAAGAAAGCTTATGGGATGTTAGCTTTCATAAGTCATGGGATCGAGTTTAAGAGCCACGAAGTAATGATGCAGCTTTACAAAACTCTGGTTAGACCACACTTAGAGTACTGTGTCCAGTTCTGGTTGCCTCATTATAGGAAGGATGTGGAGGCATTGGAAAGGGTGCAGAGGAGATTTACCAGGATGCTGCCTGGATTAGAGAGTATGGATTATGAGGAGAGACTAAAGGAGCTAGGGCTTTACTCATTGGAGAGAAGGAAGATGAGGGGAGACATGATAGAAGTATACAAAATATTAAGAGGAACAGATAGAGTGGACAGCCAGCGCCTCTTTCCCAGGGCACCAATGTTCAATACAAGAGGACATGGCTTTAAGGTAATGGGTGGGAAGTTCAAGGGAGACGTCAGAGGGAGGTTTTTCACCCAGAGAATGGTTGGTGCATGGAATGTGCTGCCTGGGGTGGTGGTGGAGGCTGATATGTTGGGCAAGTTCAAGAGATTGTTAGATAAGCATATGGAGGAATTTAAGATAGAAGGATATGTGGGAGGAAGGGGTTAGATAGTCTTAGGAGTGGTTTGAAGGTTGGCACAACATGATGGGCCAAAGGGCCTGTATTGTGCTGTATTGTTCTATGGTTCTATATTTTAATACAATATATCCATATTCACTCATTGTAACAATCAACATTGCATAACTGAAGGTTGATGAGCTTGAATGCTAATGACACCTTAATGATAGTGCCATTGTTTTAGAAGTATAAATTACATTAAAGCTTTTATTTAAATCTTAGCAAATCTTTAAGCAGTTTTTGACCTAATAAGCAGACACTGAAAATAGAGAAGTCCCTCTGGACAAGGAATTTCCCTAACTCAGATGACCATAGTATATATCAACTCAAATGTCCCAATACACCCACAAGTGTTGTGATTAAAGGTCAGTCATTTGTTTGGTTCTAAATCATCAGGCTCCACTCTGATCTGTAAACAACCTCCACAGCTATTGAGCCACCACACCAGCAGGAGTGAGAGTAATTTAAATTTCTTACCGATACAGTCATGTCCTTAACATTTCTGATTTAACCCAATTGTATTGATTATATTGGTTACTTTCTTATCAATGTGCTGTATTGGTACATGCTGGGGATTCACCTCTGCCTAACAATGAAAAACAAAGAGTGAAGTTTGCTGTTTCATATGCCTATTGTTAATCACTTGCCTGTTTATCCATTTATTTGCCTGCCACTTAAAAAGCAAATGATAAAATGTTCTAACAGAATGCTGAATTTGCAGCAACTGCACCAGAAGTCATTTGAAATGAAGCATGAGAACCTACCATGTAAGTGTGCAGTGAGCAGAGTTTGGCTATTTCAGTTTTTGTAGTTCTCCACGGTGACTGGGATAGAGAACAGGTTTCCTCAACATGCCTGAATAGCAATGTCTCAGACAAATCATGAGGTCAAATCAAGTGGGCTTGGATATCTGCAGCCTCCTTGAAGGAAGTTGACACTGCCGGTCCTACTGCTCTGCAATACCCACAGCTGTCACCATCATCCTCAACGTCATTGTCCCTGGATGCTTTGAGGGATCTGCCAGGGACATATCCAGAATCTGCCAGTCTAAAAAGGGAAAATACAGGTTGTTGATGGCTTGTTGTCAAAATCTGCATTAATGTCATTCAGAATGAAAAGGCACTCAGCTTTGCTCACCTGGATGCATGACACTGGATGTAGCCATCCAAGCACCCCAGGACAATTGGTAGTATATACCAACTGCTAGGGCTTCATCTCCTTCAATGTGCCTCTATGAATCTGATTGACAGCCCTGTCAGAAACCTGAGCACTGAATTTCAACAACATTGCCAGATATTAAAAAAGAATGCTAGAAATATTCAGCAGGCCATGCAGCATCCATGGAGAGAGAAAGGGAGTTAATGTTTCAGGTCGATGACAAGGTTAAAAGGTCACCAATCTGAAATATTCATTCTGTTTCTCTCTCCACAGAAGCTGCCTGATCTGCTCGGATTTCCGGCTTCTCTTGTTCTTATATAAAGTTTCCAGAAGCTGCAGATTTTTGCTTTTTGAGTACTGCAATGAATGCCAGATCTCTACCAGATGTCTTTCTGGTGCATGAACAGATGTGGCAAAGTTGTGCCACACATAGCAGACTATGCTAAGCTCTGCACATCTGATGGCTAGGTACTGTAAGGTGCCCCTGAAGTGATGCAGGCAACAAGAACTCATTTTCTGGAGACCTATGGGCTTTTCCACCACAATTCTGGTGCTTGAATGACTCTCGTTGTATCTATGGTCAGCATCTGTAGTTGAAGAGCATGCTGTGGGAATAGCCAGGGAAGCCAGATGGACCTTGTCCCCAGCATCCAGTCCTTCCCTTCACGTCACTGAAAATATCCATCAGTGCGTACTCCCTCAGAGGAATCATGTGTGCCTTCAAGAAACATGGAATTCTAATCTGCAAGTATTGAAAAAAGTGTGATCTAGGCAAATTGTATTTGTTAGACAATTGTTCAAAAGATGAAAAACAGTTATCAGTGAATAGATCACGAAAACATACTATTCCCTTCCTTTTCCATATGGAGAAAGCTGAGTCAACTCTGGATGGATGAAAGAAAAAATTAGATTGAATGGGACTTGACAGATTAAATTTATTCAATCCAAAAAATTTACATAATTGAAACCATATTCGTATTGTATGTTTAACAATTGGGTTAATCATGTGTTTACTTAATTTGGTAAGTGCAAAAGGGAGTGAAACTCCTAAAATAACAAATACAATTTGCCTAGATCACACTTTTTTTGATATTTGCAGATTAGAGATTTTTTAAAAGCTACTATACCCTCTTTTCCGACATCTTACAAAACTGAAACTACGGAAAAAATTTTAGGTCTTAGTCCTTATCAGAAGGGCTTGATAGCAATAATCTATGACTTAATTATGAAAATATGTCCAGAATCACTGGACAAAATTAAGAATGAATGGGAAAGTGAACTCCAGGCACCTTTACCTACAGAGGCTTAGAAGAAAATTCTTCATTTAGTTAATACATCTTCAATGTGTGCCAGACATTCATTGATACAGTTTAAGGTAGTTCACAGGGCCCATATGTCCAAAGATAAGCTAGCTCGTTTTTATAACCATATACATCCTATATGTGATAGATGTAAATCGAATGTAGCTTCTTTGGCACATATGTTTTGGTCCTGTCCTCTTTTGGAAAAATATTGGAAAGACATTTTTAATATTATTTCAAATGTATTGAGGATTGATTTACAACCTCACCCTATCACTGCAATTTTTGGATTACCAAGGATAGAGTCTGGCCATCTATCTGCTTCCGCTAACCGTATGATTGCTTTTGTTACATTAATGGCCAAACAATCCATTTTGCTTAAGTGGAAGGATCCAATACCCCCTACTACTTTTCAATGGTTCTCTCAAACTATATCATGTTTAAACTTGAAAAAAATTAGGAGTGGTACTGTTGATCCTTCGCTTAAATTTGAAGATATTTGGAGTCCATTTATTCAATATTTTCACATGATGTAGATCCCTTTTCAATAAATTTCCAACTTAGAGGAGCGGAATTGACAACATAATATTGCTCTGTTTCTACTGAGAAATTTTAGTCCAGTCTTTTTGTTTTCTTTTTTTTTGTTTGTTTTTTAAAATTTTTCTGTTTAGTTTAGTTTAGTTTATATTGTTTATACTTTTTCTTATTGACTTGGGTTTTTTTTTTCTCTTTCTTTTTTTAAATTTATATAATAAATCTTTTCTCTTCCTTTCTTTTATATTATATTCATTTACTAAGAGATCGTTGGATCTACAGATTTTTTTATATCTTATTGTTCTATATGATTATCTATGCATGATTGTGTATCCAGATCTCTTTGTATTACATGTACAACATTGATGCTATATATTAATCTGTATTAATTTGAAAACTAATAAAAGATTGAAAAAGAAAGAAACATGGAATTCATCTTGAGGAAGTTCATCTCATGTTCTACAATGACACATTCAGGGTGAGGAAACATTTCCTATTGATAAAAAGGTCTGAATCATAAAGATGAGCCCTCATAGGCATATGTATGTAGTCCAGGAATATTGGCAAATCACACTGGCGTTATTGAACCTGGTCCTAACCCCATCACTGCTTTGCTGTGTACGTTCTGCAAATGTTTATGGGGTCAGCTCATTTAAATACTCACTGCCGGTTCAGAGGTACAAGTGCAGGAGGATGTTGTGTGCTGACAGCAGAGGGGTTGTGGGTGCTGAGTGATCTTGTGGCTTAGAGTGCAGCCTTTAAAAAGCAAGGTCTAGACGAAGCAAAAAAACAAACTGCTGGAGGAACTCAGCAGGTCAAGCAGCATCTATGGAGGGAAAATGATGGTGGAGTTTCTGTTCTCTGATCTATATTTCCTTCTTTTTCCTATCTCTTCTTGCCAATTGTTGCTTCTTGAATATTTATATATTTCTCCTTTCTCGTTCAACTGACACTAACAGGTTTATTTCCTGGGCTCATCTCTTTCCTCGCATAATTGTATGATTACTTTCCTGTTCAACCATTTTGCCAGTACATTACCACACAGCATGTTCAGGTGTAGCCTCTCCATGTGGATCACTGGCTCCATCTACCTATCATCCTTCACCCTCCACCCCTGCGGTCCACCAATCATCTCTGTCCCCTGTCTCACCACTCACTCCCTCTCCTCTGTATACTGGCTACCTCCTCTCTCCTGATGCAGTGTTTTCAACCATGAAATGTCCACAATTCCTTTGCCCATGGATGCTGTTCGATCCACTGACTTCCCCAGCAGATTGTTGGTTTCTCCCAAGACTGGTTCCTGGGTCTTATTGATAATTGGGGTGAATTGCCAGGATCTGTCATGACACGGGGACAGCTGGCCACGTTCCATGAGTCAGTTAGCCTTCTGGCAACATTAGCATCTGCCTCGGAAAAGTTCTCCAAGAAGAGGGTGGAAGAAAAGAAGGTCAGGCACTAGCATCACGTAACAGTTTTTAGTGTGGGTAATCCACCCCTCCTGGCCCCACATTAAGATAACAGGAAAGATTCTGCTGGGGAGGTCTGCAATGTTGGTCGAGTTTTCTATTTCCTATTTATAGGCAGTCTGATCCATATTTTCCCCCTTTCCTATCTTTTGTTCCTAAATTTTCTTGCTTCTTGAACATTTTGATATATTTCTCCTTCCTCTTTCAACTGTCACTGACAGGTTTACTTCCTGGACATCATTTTTTTCCTCACGTAATTGTATGATTACTTTCCTGTTCGACCATTTTGCCAGTACATTACCACACAGCATGTTCAGATGTAGCCTCTCCATGTGGATCAGCTCCCATCTGTTCAAGAGCTGGTGCCAATGCTTAGAAAAGTCAGATCCCTTTTCCTTCTATCATGCCATTAGTGATGCACAGATTTCTAATTTTCCTAATCTTTCTCATTCTCGCTCTTGGCACTAAAATTATTCCTGAGATTTTCACCCACGAAATCTTGCTCATAAAAATCTTTATTCACTTCCTCTATTTTATCCAGAATTTCACGCTTTTCTTTATTGACATGGAATAAACTGATGGTTTGCTCTCCCTTCTCTTGCAAAATCGCTTGGAGTTTATGTAAAGCATCCTTTGCATTCGGGAACCAAAAAATGTACCTTGGTCTGTCTCTCCCATGCTATAGAATGAATGGCCCTTCCACTTATTGAATCCTTATCCCTGCAACATTACCAGCTATGTTACTAAGTTCCCCCTTAAGCCATCTGTTGATTGTTGATACCATTAATATTTATTTCATATCTTTACCCGATGTCCTCATGTATTCCGTATCAAGCTAAAAGCTTCAAATCAGTTGACAGCATAAACTGCTCTGGGCTCTCTTGTTCTAATCTTTCTGTTTCTCTCTGCCCTTCAGCTATTCACTTATTCTTTTCTCTCTACCTCTCTTCCAAATCTCTGACAACCAAGAGTTCAAGGACGTTGGTGTCCCTAATGTACCACATGGTCTCCATTCCTCTCTTGTGAACGAGCAGTGGGAGTTAACGTGACTTTCCACCGACCAGGTGCAGACCTATTGCTCACTATTCCCTTATCCTATACCTACAATTCATCAGCACTTTTTCCAGAGCTGAGCTTTTCATGTTTTGGTTGTTCTCTATAGTTGTATATGATAACAGGTTGCACCTAATGCCACTTTCATATCAGTTTTAAAGTTACGAAAATAAACAAAGTCTAATTTTGGGAGAAATGGAAAGGTGACTTTCCATATCATGCTATGTGCAGTCTTGATTTAAAAAATAGTTTGTGACAGTGTGTCGTTCACTGAACTAGTGAAAGGGTGATCGAATGAGAAGTTAAAAGGATTGTAAGGCTTCCATGACTCATCAGTGTGAATGATGTCGGTTAAAATCAGCAGGCACACCGTCCCTGCTCTGCTTGTGAGTTGGTCCCAGAGGCTGGACTGACTGTGACTCTTCTGGGAAAGAAGAGAACCAGTGCACCCCACAGTGGAAGGATTGAGAATGCAGAAAGAACCAGCTGCAAGCTCCCAGCAAAGGCATTTCCATGCACAGCACAGGATTCAGGGATAACCTGATTCTGTTCAAGACTCTGCAAAATAAAAAAACATATTTTCCAACTCTAGTTAGTTAGATGCAGTGACACAGTAAATCAGCAATCGCAGGGCAGTAAAAAATGGTTTGTGCTTGTAGAGATGCACAAGAGGGCACTTGTCACAACATTAGAACCATATTCTGCAGAGAAATATAACATGAGTACCTAAACATATCAGTTACTTGTTCCATAATATTTTCACATTGTGATGCTTTGCAGCATGTGAATAGGGCATCTTCGTCAATGGTTTCATTGTAGATGTGCAAAGTGGTGGAACTATTCTGCAGGTTGAGGAACATCTGTAGATGGAGAAACAGAGCTGATGTTTCAAGTCAATGATCTGGATTGGGAAAAGTTAAAGATTAAACAGTTACAGAAAGAGCAGGAAGAATTAAACAAAAGCTCCGCTTGTGCTGATGGAATCCCTACATGGCATCCTTGTGCTCTGGAAACATGACTTGTTGTTGAAGGTCACCAGCTGACAGTGCTGCCCATCGCTGTCATTGCTGAAACTAATATTTTGGTGCGGCCCTAATCACCAACATAGATCCCCTTAGTCTTCACTCAAAGGATAGGGAATGAGGAACCCTCTCCCCCAAAGGTCAAGGTTTGCCTGAGGCTAAGTTTCAAGGCAGGGATTTTTGCAGAGTAAGAATATTGAGGAGGTTGGAACAATTGTTAACAAAAGAAAGCACCAGGACAGAAAAAAACAAACACTGACATACAGATCAGTTATAGGGAAATGTTCTTTTCATAGATCCATGGAAATCTATAACATGGAAGGAGGTCTTGTGCATTCTTTCTGTGCTGGCTTTTTGAAAGAGCGGTTGTACTTAACCCTACATCACCATAGAGGTAAACCTCCTATGCACCCTCTTGAAACCTTTATATGTTTTTTTGTGCTCAGAGTTTTCCACAAGAGGTGAGGCAGCAATGATTTATAATATTTTATTTTTTTAATTAACTGACCTCCTCCCACCCCCCCCTCCCCATACACCAGGCTGGTATTTCAATCTTTAATTCATACTCTCTTGAGATGCAGATCCTCTTTATCAGTGCAGAAGCAATAAAATTACTTTTTTACTTCAACATTGAGGTTATAGTGGGCATGATGAATTCAGTCAGTGTAATTTCACACGTGGATAGAATGTTAAATAAATGGGCAGTGAATGCCTCATTCAGAAGAGACTGATGCATGACTATCCCAGCAGTGACATTGTTAAAGCTATTGACAGTGGTTCTGAAAATCCTAGGAGTCCCATTCCTCTCTTCTGTCTCTATGGCCTATGGATAATTTTTCCTCATGCCTATCCTGTTGCTTTTTGAAAGCCTGGACTGACTATTTCCAGCACCCAACAGGCATTGAGTTCTAAGGCTCAACCACTCTCTACATAAAATATTTTCTCTCCACACATCATTTTCTTATTTTGTCCATCACTTTACTTCTGTGTCCTGGTTCTGGGACCATTCCCAATGGGAACACTTTTTCACCACTCACCTTTCTAAATGTATCTTTGGCATCTCAACCAAATCTCCTCTCAATCCTCAATCTCTGTTGCTCCAGACAGAACAACCTACAACCTAGCTTCTCTAGTCTTCTATTCTAATCTTGAAGCCAAAATGTTTTGTCCCATTCTCATGAATCTTTCCTGCATCCTTTCTATCATCCTCACCTTCTTCCTACAGTCAGGACTTCAGAAATGATATGTGTGTGTGTGTGTGTGTGTGTGTGTGTGTGTGTGTGTGTGTGTGTGTGTGTGTGTCTGTCTGTCTGTCTGTCTGTCTGTCTGTTTCTGTGTGTGTCTGAGTGTGTGTCTATGTGTGAGTGTGAGTAAGAGAGAGAGGGAAAGAGTAAGATTGGTGTAGTTGGGAGTTTAATGAGAAGATCTCATGAGGTAAATTTTATGGCCAATTAGAACTTTGTGCTTTGTAAAAAGTGCTGCTGGGACTGAACTGTGCTTTCTCATATGAGTGTGTGTGTTTTGTGTGAACTTACTGGGAACAAAATAATCAAGTCTAAGATATTAGATATTGAGAGAACAAGCATAACAATTCAGATACAATACGTCCTCGCTGACAACAAAGTCTGATAAATTTTCCTGCTTCCTTATTGTGTTTCTCTTATTTTCTCAAGCTTGGAGTTCAGTTTTTACCTGACACCAGTATCAGGTTCATCTCACTAAATTTTTGCAAGCCTGAAGGGTGGCTGTTGAAAAATAATAGATTGTGAATGCCTTGTCAAGAATAAACAGCAAGGACTTGGTGGGAACAGGAAACAGTGGGTTGATGTAATAGTGTTGGACTGCAATCAGAAAAAGCCTTTTCCTGATAGGAACGGCTTGAAGATTAACACAAGTCACGTGGCGGCAAACCCAGTGCTGACACAAAGCCTTTGCTGCAACCCTCTTGCTGAATCCCACTCTGCTCTAATAGCACCAGGATTGCAGCCAACTTTTCCTCATTTTTGAAAGTTATCTCGAATTTTGTATTTTACTATTAAATGTTGATGCTTGTAAGCACTGACAGTATTATTCAGCGATGGATTTCCACTGAACTGCCATATTCTCCTGTTGTTAATGTTGTTTATAGTGTAAGTGCTCCACGTGTCATGTAGAAAAAGAAATTAATTACACGTTAACATTATCTTAAATTCACTCAAGAGAGGGAGAAAATGTATATTTTGTTTGCTACTAGATTGCAGGTTTGAAATAAGGTTTCAAAAAATATTATTGAAACTAAAGTTAATTGGCATTGTTGCAGACTTGAAATGTTAATTGTTTCTCTTTGCACAAATCTGCCTGACTTGCTGAGTTTTTTCCAATATTTGTCTTTATTTCAGATTTTAGGCATCTGCAGTTTTTTTGATTTTCAACAATGTGCAGGTTTGCTTCATTTTTCCATAGTGTTTCACACCTCTTCTATGTTGATACCATAGAGTCTTAGAGACATAGAGCATAGAAACAGGTCCTTCAACCACTATTTCCATGCTAACCATCAAGTACCTATGTGTTCTAATCCCATTTACCAGCACTTGGCCCGTAGCTTTCAATGTTTTGGTGATTCAAGTGGTCAAGCAATTCAAGCAAAATTGTGGGTATCTTCCAATCCTTTGCAGTTTAGTTGAAATGCCATCTCTCAGCTGTACATATACTAACTTTGGGTGGAGATCCACATGGTTTACTTATTTATAATGTCATTAGTTGGGGGAATCACATCTAAATTTCTATTATGTATTCATAATGAGCAAGTGTCCTTCCAGAATGCAGAAATCTGACTCTTCTGCTCCCATTGATGTTGGCATCTATTTTACTTTGCTCAGGTTGTTTTCATTTTTCATTGGAAGGGAACATCCAGGCCAGGTCTGCTTCACCTGGAGCCACTAGAGAGCAATCAGCAACACAACACCTAACTGCTATCCTTATCCCAGTCACATTGAAGGTCATTGTAACAATCCCACCTCCCTGGATAAGATCAAATGGGAGCAAACATACCGCCATTCTGTTTCTCTTGGTAGATCATGGAATGCTTTGCATAATCAGTGATCTCAACTTCCCCTTCCCACCACCTTCCAATCCAAAATATAACGTTCTAATTGAATTGTGTGTTGGCTTTACACTTTGAGCCAAATTCCATCAGGCAGTGAAATTGTCCTCAGTGATCAAAAACTATCAACCTGTCGGTAGACAATGCCTTTAGTTTGGGTATCAAGCAAGCAAGATCAATTTATTTTCTTTCCTTTGATAGTATTAAAAAGTCCTTCATTTGTCCTTTCAATGCAAATCATTCAGCCTATACAAGAAAGGGTATAGTTTATTATGAGCATATTGGAGAAAAATATTTTCGAGGAATTTCCATGGATAGTCAAGCCTGAGATACACTATGCAAGCTGGTTTTCCATCAGTTTAATGAAGTTATGGCTGCTAATCAGAATTTGCATTTATCTTGTTCATTGCCTGATCGTTGAGTGAACCGACTAGATTCAGAGCCATTGAATTATATTTGAATTCTCTACTCAAGAGGACCGTAGAGACTTGGTGCTGAGTATATTCAAGAAAGAGATCAATAGATACTTAGACATTCAATGAATTGAGGGATATTGGGTTTGTTCAGGAAAGTAGAGCTGAGCTAAAAGATTAGCCATGAACTTATTAAATAGTGGAACAGGCAGTAGAGAGATGAATGACCTACTCTTGCTTCTATTTCTTATGTTATCATAGGGAGATGCAACATGCAAATAGGTCTTTCATCCCATTTCATGATAGTGCAGCGGTTAGTGTAACGCTATTACAGCACCAGCAACCGGGGTTCAATTCCGGCCGCTGTCTGTAAGGAGTTTGTACGTTCTCCCTGTGACTGTGTGGGTTTCTTCCGGGTGCTCCGGTTTCCTCCCACATTCCAAAGACATACGGGTTAGGAAGTTGTGGGCGTGCTATGTTTGCGCCGGAAACGTGGCGACACCTGCAGGCTGCCCCCAGAACACTCTATGGAAAAGATGCATTTCACTGTGTGTTTCGATGTACATGTGACTAATAAAGATATCTTATCTTAACCATCAAAAACCCACTTACACTGATCTCTATTTAACCCTTTTTATTCTGCCCACATTCCAATCAACTCCCCCTAGATTCTACAAACTAGGGGAAATTTACAGTGGCCAATTAAGCTTTAGCTCACAGGTTGTTGAAACGTGGGAGGAAACTTGGACCACCCTAAGGAAACCAATGTGGTCACTGGGAGAAGGTGCAAACTCCACACAGACAGCTCCAGAGATCAGCCTTGAACCCTGGTCACTGGGGCTTGTGAGCCTGCGACTCTGATAACTGTGCCACATCTTTTCTTTATATTTGTCACCACTGTTGCAGTTGATAAATACTGAGAGATGTAATCACAGTTACTGGGAGAAGGTTGGGATCTAGTTATGTTTGGGTCACATATTTAGAAGACCAATGGAATTGTGCATTAATGAATATTTTACTATTTACACACTACAGGACTTCGCAAATTACTTATCAGAAGTGATCTGACTGCAACCCAAGGACTGTGGAGGATAGTCGAGGGATCAGAAACATAGCTGCAACCTGGAGGCAAAATAGAATAGCCAGTGAGATAGAACATAGAACAGTACAGCACAGAAAAGGCCCTTCGGCCCACACTTTTGAGCCTACATGGCTAATCTCTCCTACCTACAGAATGCCCATATCCCTCTCTTTTCCTTTCATTCATGTGCCCATCCAAGCCTCTCTGAAAAGCCCCCAATGAATTTGCCTCCACCACCCTATCAGGCAATGCATTCCAGGCATCCACCACTCTCTGAGTAAAAAACATACCCCTCATGTCTGCTCTGAACCTACCCCCTCTCACCTTAAATGCATGCCCTCTGGTATTACATCGCTCAATAATGGGAAAAAGATATTGCTTGTCCACCTGTCTATGCCCCTCATAATTTTATACACTTCCAACAGATCACCCCTCAGCCTCTGCCACTCCAGAGAAAAGAGCCCAAGTTTGTCCAGCCTCTCCTGATAGCACATACTCTCTAATCCAGGCAGCACCCTCGTAAACCTCCTCTGCACCCTCAGCATCCTTCCTATAGTGAGGTGACCAGAATTGCACGCAATACTCTAAATGCGGCCTAAACAGAGTTCTATAGAGATGAGAGCAACATTTTGTTTCAAAGCAAAAAGAATTTTCTTCTTACTTGATTCAGCCTCCTTATGACCATGCACTTAGTGCTCTTTCATGGGCCCAACTTTGTTGCCAGCCCTGTGGCCTCTCTGCCAATAGATAGTTATGACTGAACCATTAGATAATGCACAGGATGAACCATCAGAACTATTGCAAACTGTTTTATTTTCTGTAAAAGAAGATTGCCAAATGTTCTTCTAAGCAATGTGGTTGAAAATCTCATCAGAAATAAATTTCAACCATTGCCCCATTATTGATATCTCATGGATGAGCTGAAGCCAGGGACATGAATTTCTCCCACACCAAAAACTCCAGACTTATTAAAGACTAATGTTAATTCTCTCAGAAAAATCCACAAAATTGATTAAAACTACAGTGTCCTTGGGCTTTATGCGAACAAGTCTCTAGGCCATAATCTTTAATCTTTTAAATCACTTGCAGTTATGTGTGACTTACATTTACTAAAATGAAAGATTTACAGTCAGATTACATTACTGGTCAATTCTATTACAAATGGAGTGACAGATGTCCGACACATCATCAAGCACGTAGTCTTGGGTGTGCACTTGAAATGTCACATGCTTTCTAATCTTGACAAATCCCCCTCAATTTCACATATGCATTATATATCCTCAATGTGCATTTCCTGAGTTACAGCTTCTGTTTCCTGGTGAGGAAGGGCTGGTGACCCTGATCACTAACCACACTCCTTTGCGCAGCAGGGTGTTCATAGCCTAATGTCCTTCTGATGTACATTTGAAAATGTCATCTCCTGAAAGAGTGATGGGCTTGGCCTGAGGTTCCAGCTGCACAGGAACTGGTGGTAACGTCTTTGCCTGTTAGAATCTGGGCAAAGGGAAATAAGTCCAAAAGGAAGTGTGACAGGATATTCCACATAGGAAGCTGGATGAATGAACTGTCAGCCTATCAGGTAACAAGATTATCACCAGACTTAGCACGTCATCGTAAGTCCAGTCATTTTTATGGAACAGTGTGAGGCAGAGGGAAGGAGCCCGAGATCAATCACTTTGTAAACCACTGCATTTCTGTGATTTTCCGATGTCAGCTTAACAGCCACTAAATTACATAAAACCCAGCAGGGCTTTGAAAGGAAATTTCAATGTTCTGCATCTCTGTTTCTATTTAACACTTTCTTAGCCATCAATTTGCAAACTTTGTTTTCAGAAGGTTGTCAAGATGGTTTATGTTTTGTAGTTTTTTAAACATATTTGTAGACTGGATGTTAGACTTGAGAAACTGGATCAATTATTGGCCATTTGCTGACCAGTAGTTGCACAGAAACAAATTTTACCTGGATTAGATCATGGTAGTGATCATTTGGGGTTGAAATCATGATCAGTGCAAAATTCATCTGAGTATTTCCAGTCATGATCCACCCATTTCCAAATCTTCCTGGCATAAATTGATGTTCAAAGGTGCACACTGAACTGTCGTAGAGCAGCCTTCATAAAACTAAATGTTTGCTTTTCTCATTATTGGAAGGGAGACTCATAGAACATATGACATGGAACACTACAGCACAGGAACGATATCCATGCCAACCATGAGTCCAATTTAAACTAAACTCATCCACTTGCACATGATTCATATCCTGCCATTCCCTTCATATTCATGTGCCTGTCTAAATGCCTCTTGATCGCCACTATTGTGTCTGTTTTCCCCATCATCCTTAGTTGTGCATTCCAGGCACTTATCACTTCTGGCCCAGCACATCCCCTTTAAATTTTCCGCCTCTCATCTTAAAGCTATACCCTCTAGTATTTGACATTTCTACACTAAGATAAAGACCTAACTGGGCAGCTTCACAAATGACTGCCGGCAGCTCTGATAATTAATAGACAGTGAGCTCTCCAATAGTTAGTTGCTGAGACTCTCGTTCCATGGCTGTCTCAGTAGTGACACTGCTGACAGCACTCAGTTACTGAAAGGGTCACTTATGGACACCAGTGGCCACTTAGGGTGGATTGGGGACTTTGGCCAGTGTACAAGGGCACACCCATATTCAAAGAGTCTATTCTAAGACACCACCTCCTGCTTTGTTGTGGTATGTTGCAGATTCTACTGTCTCAGCAACAGGAGACAGCAGCAGGTGTAGTAGGAAGCGAAGCAAGGACATCTGGAGCCTGAGGGCCATGGGGCAGAGCCTGAGAACAGCAGAAACACTAGGTGCAGGATGATGCTGGCAGGTACCAGGAAGATGGGCCTGGTTAGCATCCAGAGACTCTTCCCTCACCTGAACGGAGGAAGCAGGCATTGACCTGATGAAGGAATACCTGACGGAAGGATGCTTCTCTGCACGCTCCCATCATTACCAATCACATGATAAGCCAATAATCAAACAGGGAAGCCCAAATAGCACATAATATCTTTCACATGCTGCTTTGCAATCCAAGGGCCCTGATCATAAATGGTTCAATCCTGAACTCAGGTGCTATCTGTGTGGAGTTTGCACGTTCTCCTTGTGATTGCATGTTTTTTTTTTCTCCCAGTTCTCTGGTTTCCTCCCACATCCCAAAGATGTGGATTTTGGCAGATTAATTGGTCACTGTAACTAGAGTACAGGTGAGTGGTAGAATCTAGGGGACTTAATGAGACTGCGGGGTGAATGGCAGAGACAGGTACAATTACAACATTTAAAAGGCATTTAAACAGGTACATGGATAGGAAAGATTTAGAGGGATATTGGCCACATGTGGGAAAATGGGACTAGCTCAAGTAGACAACTTGGTCAGCATGGATGAGTTGGGCCAAAGGGCCTGTTTCTATGCTGTATAACTCCATGACACTATGACTCTAATAAAACAACTAAGATGAATGTAGGATGATTGTAAATGGGTGGCGTAGACTTATTGAGCCAAAGGGCCTGTTTCTGTGGTTTATGACTATGACTCTATGGCATCAATGAATGACCTAGTGACTTAAGTTGCTAGCTACAAGTATTTCAATTTATCTAAAGACCACCACAACATATCTTGTCAGGAAATAAAATATACTTCCCCATTGCTCCACTGAGTGGGATTTCTCACCCCTGGAGAAGTTCAAAAATAGGTACCAAAAGTAAGTGAAATCTAATTGATAGGTATATCAAAAGTCGAAAGTCGAGTTTATTGTCATATGCACAAGTACACGTACGCACAGGTGCAATGAAAACCTCACTTCCAGCAGCTCCACAGGCACATAGCACCAGATACAGAACATTCACGGGGAAAACATAAATTAAGCATAAATTATACACAATTTTTACAAGAACACAATTAGAACAAAAAAAATGAAGTCCATTGTAGTGCAAAGTGGTTAAAGTGGTCTGATACTGCTATAGTTTAAAACTGGTGAAACACAGAGATATAACATTTCAAATGTTGTCAGCCAACACTCCAACAAATATAGTTCTGTAATAAGGTGGGAAATAGAAAATCCTAAATGTGCCTGATGGTGCTGATTGCCTGTGCCTCTATCCTCCCATGTGTGCTTCCATCTACTTCAACAAAACTAATGGAGTGGCTCTCACATACACTTAGCCCTAATGAGCAAAGGAATATTTCTTCATAGTAACGTACAGCAACTCCTTAATCAAAGTCAAAGTCAAGTTTATTGTCATATGCACAAGTACATGTATGCACAGGTGCAATGGAAAACTTACTTGCAGCAGCATCACGGGCACATAGTATCATATAAGCAGCATTCATAAAAATAATTAAACATAAATTAAACTATTTTTACAAGAAAGAACACAATTAGAACAAAAAACACCAAAGTCCATTTTAGTGCAAAGTGGTCAAATTCACACCGTTCATAGTTGTCATACTGTTGCTGAACTCTAGTGATTAGGGTTGTGCCAGTGGGTTCAAGAACTGAACGTTTGAAGGGGAGTGGCTGTTCTTGAACCTGATGGCGTGGGAATTCAGGCTTCTGTACCTGAATATCTGTATCATTCAATCCATTGCCAACCCCAGCCAAGAAAATGGACCTCCCATTTTTGGTGTCCACAATGGGCACTATATTTTGCCCTAACACCAAATCAGGTGTCACCACAAAAAATTATTGAATTAGCACAACCTCAAATGAAAACATTACTACTGTATTATTCCCCCATTCAAAAGCATTGGATGCCATTCACAGAAGGCAGTAAGCATCCATCCCATTCACACACTACCCTCTGTAAAGGGGGGTCAGTGCTGTTTAAATTCCACAGAGGTTCCCCTGGAAATTAGGCAAATTGGTGGTGGGGAAGGTGGGATGGGGGAGTGGAAATGATGAAGGGAAATAGAAGGACTGGATGGTAAAATCATTAGGGCAGAAAGTGTCGAGGGAGAGAGATAAGAAATCACAGCAGGGAGAGGATTAAGCAGGTAATTGGACTCCAACAGTGTGGAGAAGGGGAGAAAGAATAGAGTTCTGGAAGGAAAAAATAAGTTCTGTGGGGCAAGACCAGGCTGAAACACTGAGTCTATTTGACAGCTATGCCTGTGCATTTTGGGGAGGAGGTGGAAGTGGGTCACGTAGCATGGAGTAACTATGAGACTGGAAGCTATTGGAAGAACATTTCCAGAGAAAATGAGGTCAGTAAGGGCCTAGGAGCCATTGATTCCCCAATTTGATGATGATTTCTACCACACATTTACCTCAAAGTTTTAAATGACTCAAGAGTTTGACCTTGGAATAACAAATCCACCCACAGAAGGTATAGACATTTCCATGCATGTCAGCTGCCTGAGATTTCTTTTCCTTGCCCTTTTCCTGTCTCTTTGTTTCTCTTTGATTGCAGAGTGCTTCTCCTCAAAGTGGGCCACTGCCTGACGGAGGATGTGGCACCATTAATGCCGATAGCTGGCTTGCTCCTCCCAGCCTGTGATATTTATATCTATTTTCTTAAGATACGCCTTTAGCAGGTCTTTGTAGCATTTCTTCTGACAACCAAGGGATGTCTAATCGTGGGTGAGCTGGAACCAGAGGAGGAAACATGAATCCTGTTTCAACTGGAAGGACTGCTTGGGTCCATGGATGGTGGGAAAGTGTGATGTAAGAGGATATGTGGCATCTCCTGTGGTTGCATATGAAAATGCTAGAAAGCAGGGGAGTGGTTTGTAGGGCCAGGAGGGTGAATCAGTGCTTTATAAAAGCAGTGGTCCTTTTGAAATACTGAAATAAAACATAGAACATAGAACACTACAGCACAGTACAGGCCATTCAGCCCACAATGTTGTGCCGACATTTTATCCTGCTCTAAGTTCTATCTAACCCTTCCCTCCCACATAGCCCTTCATCTTTCTATCATTCATGTGGCTATCTAAGAGTCTCTTAAGTGTCCCTAATGTATCTGCCTCCACCATCTCTGCCGGCAATGCATTCCACGCACCCGCCACTCTGTGTAAAAAAACTTACCTCTGACATCCCCCCTATACCTTCCTCCAATCACCTTAAAATTATGCCCCCTCATATTAGCCATTTTCGCCCTGGGTAAAGGTCTCTGACTGTCCATTCGATCTATACCTCTTATCATCTTGTACACCTCTATCAAGTCACCTCTCATCCTCTTTCTCTCCAAAGAGAAAAGCCCTAGCTCGCTCAACCTATCCTCATAAGACATAAGAAATGGAAGTGGTGGAATCCTTTGGAAGCTGGCAGAAATTGCAAAGATTGATTCATTGAATGGTTTAGAAGATGAGGACCAAGGGAACTTTGTCCTTGCTCTGTCCAGGGGTAGAGGGATGCGAGCAGATGTGTGGGAAATAGATGAGACATGGTCAAAGGCTCTGACTGGTGTGTCTATGAACCACTGCACCATTATATTGATGCCCAACATCAGCCTGAGGAAAAAGCATCTCATCTTCTATCTGGACATGCTGTAACCTTCCAGACTCAATATCATATTCTACAGCTTCATGTAACTTGCTTTCTTTGTTTCAGAATGGGCATTTCTGCTGTAAGTCATCGATCTATGAAACTGACTCAGTTTCTCTCTCTCCATTAGCACAAACTGACCTGTTCTTGATGTGTGGTTGATAGACCATCGTGCTTTATCATTCTTTGAGGAGTCTAGGAATAATGGCTGCATTATCTGTCAGTCACAAGCAATGATATCCCATCAGAAATGTTCCCCTGTTGAGGCACTTGCTCATTGGATCCTGTGCTGAATGTCATGGTCAATATAAGCTCTTCAGTTTGAAAGCGGTGTCCAATGAGGTAAGCCATCTCAGCCCTGTGAGGGCTGTCCTTTAAAGGTAATTAGTGGTAGATCATATTCAAGGCCTGAAGCAGGTTGTTCGAGCACTTTTGTCTTCTTCATTTTAAGGGAGAATCCAAGGTTTGGTAAGTTTGTGGTGAAGATCCAGTGTGACCAGCAAGTCATTCAGAGTAGGCGTGAGAATGACACAGTCATTGACATACTGAATATTTAAATAGATGGCTTGGAGACTCCAGTCTGCATGCAGAGACACTGATGACGAAAGAGACATCCATCCATTCTGTACTGGACATTATTTGTAATTAGGAAGTGGTATTCAATGAGGGGAAAAAAATGAAAGGATTGAACCACTAACATAACCTTGTTTAGCCCAAATTTGGATGATGACTGAGTCCAACTACAGATCATTGCAGAGAACAGTGGTAGTCATTTGGTTTGGAAGAGGCCTTGGGACCTAAATAGGTTTTGGTGAGCAGTCAAATCTGGTCAGCAGCTTCTGCACAGCTTCATAACTTTGTTCCCAACATTTTTCCTGGATTTGGCAGGTAACAAAGATTAGGGCAACCTGAAACTGCATGGAGATTCCTGCAGGATTTCTTTGGCAAAGAGAGGCAATCAGTTTAAAAGGATACAAGCAAGGACTTTTCCACTGTAGAAGTAATACTTCAATCATCTCTACAATCTGGCTTATCTCCTTTTGTAAATATTGTAACAATGTTGGCATTTGTCAAGTCCTCATTGTATCAAATTTAATGCAAAAGTTGTGGAACTTCATTACATTTTTTTTAATATATCTCCAACCTTGTAGACTTCATCTGCTGTGCAACTTCAAAGGCATTGTTGTTCTTGGATTGAATTATGCATTGTCTTACTGCTCTGACGATGATGGGTATCGGTGTTGGCAAGAGACTTTCTTTCACAGTTCAATAGTGGCATTTGTCACCATTAACTCACATTTCAGGAGGGACCTAAAATGGCTCCTTCCATCTGTTTTGATATCTTTGCTATCTTAAGGAGCATCAGCTCATCTTTGAGTTGGAGTGTTGTGGGGCCATGGAAAATGTAGGCTGTAAAAGGTAAACAGTGTTTTGATGATTACCCAATAGATAACCAAAAAGTTCCTTTGAGTAAGTAGATGTTAGAGTTAAACATCCTTTAAGACAAAGAAAGCACAAATGGGACTGTGTGCAGGAAAATAACCAAGGGTTGTTTGAGCAGCAGTAATTAAGGTACAAAAAGAATGATGTTGCAAGGCAAAAGGAGGTAATAATGATAAATCTGCTAGTCTTATTAATGATTTTGTAACTGTATTGCGTGCAGTCTGGAACAAAATCACAAATAAAATAAAAATAAGGTTTTCATTTTGCAACAATCCTTCCCCTAATGTAACTTAAGATAGAAATGTTGCAGATTTTAAAAAGACACATTTTAATTAATTGAATTTTCATTTGATTGCTGGCTTTTAAATACAAGCAAAACATACAGCAACAGGGCAGATTTTAGTGTTATAGATTGGAATTTGAAGGACAGCACTCAAACTACTTAGAGTATTTTGGTTCAAGCCCAATTCTAGGATGTGACTGCATAGTAAAGACCCACACTTGAATACAATATGGAAATCCAAGATACATCTTTTCATATGAGATAGAACCCGAGGCTTCACCAGATTAGAGCAGAAAGCTCACCTGGCCAATAAAAAAAACATGCAATTCACTCACTGTATAAGGATCTTTGTTGTAAACAAATTGATCTTCATATTTGCCCGGGCAATAGTCATGGTTATATTACAAAGAGAAATTCATTAATTATTAAACAGGCTCAAAGTTAAATTTCAAATTTTTTCCTAATGTTGTTTTTAATACCACAAGATTTCAAATATAAAATATATGTTTGGATTCAGCCAATAAACTTCAAGTCATTATTAGGTTAAGGCGAGTTTCTTGTTCTGTGTCTAGGGATGTGGGTCACACAAGCTGCATCCTCTGACTAATTTGCCACACCTCTGTGTTTTGTTATGCTTCACCGTTTGCAAGGTTTCTTACGCTGGAAAGGAAATCTCAAAGGAAACTGCTAAAGGACTGGTTGCCACTTGCAAACTTTCAGATGACATTGACACTCTGAACCTTCATGCAAGCTTCCTGATTCTCATCTGGGCAGATACCAATGCTGCTCTGGGTGGTTATGTGCTGAGTATGTGTGTGTGTTCAGAGGTTATATAGTTTAAGGTGTCTGCTATGTGTTCAGCACTGCTTTATGTTCTGGAGGTGTTAAAATTCATGAGAATCACACCTGCTTTCTCTGCTAACATCAGCAGCAAATGATAGAACAAGATGAAACAACAACACATTGAAGACGTGAGATCTCCTTCTCTCCCACCCTCCATCTGTACATGAACCCAATTCCTTCGAGACAAGCCTGACAGCACACTTCAACCGAGATGGGATGTGAAGATGAAAAGTGTAACACATATATCAGTAAAATCCTGCAGAACGTTTTTTCTATTAATGCAGTTCAGCACTCCTGATATGCAACTCACAATGTTTATAATTGAGTCAGCTTCTACTGCACAGGAAAACTGATTTTATGTACAGAGTAACATCAAAATGACTATTATTTACCTTCTGTTCAATTTAATTCTCAAAAATGTCTGTTACAAGGAGAAAAATAACACCAGCTGCCATGACATGGGGACTGCCCGAAAATTCAATAGCATTACACAATCTAATTGAAAATTACCTTACTCACGATGGGAGAACAATGATATCCTTTCCAGGTGATTCTCTGTCCACAGAGATTTTAAATGGGTACTTCCTGTTATGAGTCACTCTCGTGACCTCGGTGAAATTTCCATGTCAGGGGCACAAGGCATGACCTAATTGTCATTGCAAGAGTCCTTTTGGAGTATTCCAGGGGAACGTGGTCCATGCTGGGCATTGCCAGTACAACGGGCTCTTACTCCTGCACCACTGACCTGCTAGGCCTGCAGGAAAGCAAAATGCTTGCCTTCATGACCATCACAACTCTCTCCCCAATAAATTTATCCCCTGACCACTCAGGTTACCAGGAGGGCCCTGACTATCCCAACCATTCCCACCCAAAGCCACAATCCTCTGCATAGCTGATCAACTGGTCTTTAAACACTGCCTTCCACCACCACTCACAACATTGCAGATGCAATTCCTTCCTCCCTTCCCTGCACAACATTACATGTGCACTTACCCCTTTCCATCCCATAACATTGTTGGAGCCATTTCACCCTGCCTCCCAACCATCCCATCCCAATCCCTCCCATCCACCTCCACAGCTTTGCTGATGCAATCCTGCCATCACACCCAAATCCCCAACAGCAATATAGGACTCAACAATATTCAAGCATGAGCTCGTAAGTGCCAGGTAACAGAGACACAAGCAACTACGGATGCCCACCATCGGTAGTATATACAGAGGGTGCTGCCTCAAGAAGGCAACATCCATCATCAAAGATCCCCACCATCCGGTGCATGCCATCTTCTCGCAGTGACCATCGGGTAGGAGGTGCAGAAGCCTGAAGTCCCGCACCACCAGGTTCAAGAACAGCTACTTCCTTTCAACAATTTGGTTCTTGAACCAACCAGTGAAACTCTAATCACTACAGTTTAGCAACACTATGACCACTTTCATCACTTTGCACTAAAATGGACTTTGTTTATTTGTTTTAATTGTTTCTTTCTTGTAAAAATTGAGTATAATTTATGTTTAAATTATATTTTTCTTGTGAATGCTGCTTATATGATCCTATGTGCTTGTGGTGCTGCACCAGTACATGCATGTGCTTGTGTGTATGACAATAAACTCGACATTGACTTTGACTTTGGAATCTGACAGGGGCAACCTTTTAGTTACAGATGGTGATGAGGCTGCAATTTGCACTGCTGGGGGCTAAGCCAACGTGGTGGGTAGGCAAGAGGAATAAAGGTTTATCTGATTAGGATGGGAATAAAGGGGTCAGACTACTGCTGATGTGGAGAACTGGCAGAATGAATTAAACAGATTCTTTCTGTGTTGGAATTTCTTCTTAATTCTATGTAAAAAAAAAGATATCTTTATTAGTTACATGTACATTGAAACACACAGTGAAATGCATCTTTTGTGTAGAGTGTTCTGGGGGCAGCTTGCAAGTGTCGCCATGCTTCCAACACCAACATAGCATGCCCACGACTTCCTAACCTGTACGTCTACCGGAGCACCCAGAGGAAACCCATGCGGACACAGGGAGAACATACAAACTCCTTACAGACAGTGGCCAGAATCAAACCCAGGTTGCTGGCGCTGTAATAGCGTTACGCTAACCGCTACACTGTCGTGCCAAGACATAGTGAAACAAGATGTACAGGCTTCTCAGGACTGTGAAAGTGGAAAACACCAAAAGATCCAGGCACAGGTTTGCATAAGCCTCTTGTTTCATTTGTCCAAATAGAAAACGGGTCCCAATTATTCCCTTTCTTGAAATAAAGGGCAGGCACAGTAGTGTAGCGGTTAGCTTAACACTTTACAGCACCAGTGACCCGGGTTCAAATCCCACCACTGTCTGTAAGGAGTTTGTATGTTCTCCCCGTGTCTGCGTGGGTTTCCTCCGGGTGCCCCGGTTTCCTCCCACATTCCAAAGACGTACAGGTTAGGAAGTTGTGGGCATGCCATGTTGGCGCCAGAAGCGTGGCGACACTTGCGGGCTGCCCCAGAACACTCTACGCAAAAGATGTATTTCACTGTGTGTTTCGATGTACATGTGACTAATAAAGATATCTTAAAGGACAGGGGAGTGTTTTGCTTCCTTAGAACAGACACCTTCTACCAGGATTAATGGCTTCTCCCAATTGACTGGCACTGTGCTTAGAGTGGAGTGAATCACAATCAGTAGTGTAACTACAGGAACCACACGCTGATCCTAATCCTGAAAACTAAATTGCATCTCTGGTGAAAGTTCCTAGAGGACACAGCTATATAACTACAAGGGTTAATCACACTTTTAGGTCATTTGCCATCCTGCGACTCTCAAGAAAAGTAGGTTGCATTAAACAGCACATCTAATGTAGTAAAATGCACCTAGTTGTTGCACAGTGATGTGATCAAGTGAAAAGCATCCCCTTCCTATATCGCTGCTAGATTGAAATCATTAGAATCAGAATCAGATTTATTATCACTGACATATATGATGTGAAATTTGTTGTTCTGCGGCAGCAGTACAGTGCAAAGATATAAAATTACCATAAATTACAAAAATAAACAAATAATGCAAAACAAAAAGGAATAACGAGGTAGTGTTCACACATTCAGAAATCTGATGGCAGAGGGGAAGAAGTGTTTCTGAATCATTAAGTGTGGATCTTCAGGCTCCTGTACCTCCTCCCTGATGGCAGTAATGAGAAGAGGACATGTCTCTGATGGTGAGGGTCCTTAGTGATAAATGCCGCCTTCTTGAGGCACTGCCTCTGGAAGATGTCCTTGATGGTGGGGAGGGTTGTGCCCATGATGGAGTTGGCTGAGTCTATAACCCTCTGCAGCCTCTTGTGATCCTGTGCATTGGAGCCTTCATACTAGGCTGTGATACAACCAGTCAGAATGCTCTCCACCACATAGAAATCTATTGAAATTTCTAAGAGTCTTTGGTGACATACCTAATCTCCTCAAACTCCTAACAAAGTAGAGCCACTGGCGTGATTACTTCATGATTGCATCAATGTGTTGGGCCCAAGACAGATCCTCAGAGATGTTGACACCCAGGAACATGAAGCTGTTCACCCTTTCCACTGCTGACCCCTCAATGAGGACCACTCAATGTTTTCTCCCATCTTCCCCTTCCTGAAGTATCTTCATGTACCTACACTTGTGCTCACATTTGCTCATATATCCAAAGAATTTCAAACCTCTGGAAGTCACTATCTCCCTCATTATTTCATCCTTATTTCTTTCCATCAGCTAATCCTTATTTCCTGATTTTCTTAAATTAACTTTTGTGATCTGCAGTTTGGGTTCTGACCCTTTCAGTCTGATTCCTCAGCAAAGTATGCTTATTTCAGCATCATTGCACATAGATAAAAATTTACTTTTAAAAAAACACCGAGAACAACAAGGTGGCTAAGAGTTGAAATTCACAATAAGGCTACTGAGATTAGAAGTAAACAATGAGCTGCACTGACCATTGTAGAGTGAACACTGCTGTTTATTCCCAAGCCTGGTGCTTTTGTCTCATTCTTCAAGGAAGCGCCAACAGTTCTATGTGGAGATATTGCTGTTTCCACATAGATGTGCCAGTCAGTTTGGGGTTCCTATGTACACATGCGCAAACCACAAGTCCCAAACTTTCCAATGGAAGTTTGACAGGACTTCCTGACTCCATTCTACAGCTGAACTCCACAAGGAGTCAATCAAGCATACTGCACTCGGTGTTCACAATGTGGTTTCTTCTGCATTGGAGAGAACCAAACATAGACCGGGTGATCACTTGGCAGAGCAATTGGGTTCATCTCTGTTGCCTGTCACTTTAGTTTTCTATTCCACTGAGACCTATCTGCGTATGGCCTCCTTCACTATTATAATGAGACCCAACACAAGCTTAAGGAACAGCACCTCATATTCCGTCTGAGCATTCTGCAGCCTTCCAGACTCAAAACTAAATTCAGGTCATTCATATTCTTCATTTACTTCAGAAATGGCTGGTAGATCATTTATCTATCGTTCATCTATCTGTAAAATTGACCTGTAATACTGATGTAATATTGATTCGTAATATATAGCCTGATCAGTTGAGTATTTCCTGCAATTTCTGTTTTCATTTTAGATTTCAAACATCTGCAGTTTTCTTATTTTAATGTTGTCTCAGTTTATTTCTTTCCACTGGCATTGCCTGACTGCTGTGCATTTTCTACACTTCTGTGTTTGCAGCTTTTGTGTTCTCTCTCTCTATGATTGCCCTCATTAACCTATCAACCAGATAACTTAATCAATCCTCGCTCTATCCAGCACAGATACTCCCTTTGTTTTATCCATCCACATACCGCACCCCCACCACATCCTCTCTGCAAATTAAGTTTTCACTTTTTCCCAGTTTTGACAAAGGGTCTTCATCCTGAGACATTAACTCCGTTTCTTCGTCCACAGATGCTGCCTGACCTGACGAGCGTTTCTGGCATTTTCTGGTTTTGTTTCGGATTTCCAGCAGCTGCAGGTTTCGCTTCTATTTTCCTAGATGAAGTATCTGATGGAAATGGGAATCTCAACCATCTGAGCCAGACAAAATCAATCTGAACAAGAACATTTGGGCATCAAGGGCTCTGGCTCTATCCCTCTGGTGGAATGTTTTGTGGCAGCGTTATGATGAGTTTTAGCCAGGTCTCCATATTCATTGTGTAAACCTAACAAGAAGGATCATTGGCCAAGAACTCATCAGGCCAGTGGTTTAATCCACCATGCTAATTGTTTATGGAATTAATCTCTGCTGAGTTCTGTACGGTTCCTGATCAGCAGGGCAGCAGACAAGTTGGAACAGATCACTTTTTGGAACTCTTAAAAGGTACTTAATTGGTCTAAGAGCTATTGCAAAAAGCTGAAGAGCTGCCAACTCACTATCACCCACTTTGTGCAAGAACGCTCAATCAGTATCTCCCCGATGAATCAGAATAAAGAACTAATACAAAAAAATCAACAAAAACACTCCCTTGGGAGCTAAAGAATTCAGTAAACAAAAGACAGTCAGCTGCAAATGGGTGATTTTTTGAAAAATATCAGAGAGAAACTCAATGAACAACATTATTATAATGGTAGAAAGCCTGTAATTAACCATCTGGTGCAAAAATGACCTATAAGAGACACAGGAAGAAACAAAGCTTATTAATTATGCACAAGATTACTTCTATAATTCTTGCTTTTGCTTTATTATTATAGCTTTTCACTATTACATTTCTTTGACAACAGAAAGAAATTTAATGTTTAAGACCTCAATAAAGTAAATTTTCTGGTCATGAGAAATAATGACCCTAGAATTGTGCACACAATGTTGGGACAAATTTGCATCAACAGTAGGGAATTGTATCGTTCAGTTCTTTACTGAGCTGAATCCAGCTCACAAAATTTTCATGGGGAGCTCATTTGTTTATTTATTAGACGATCTAGTATAAAGGCTGTGTTAAGAAAAAGTAATGTGAATATTTGATAGTTCCGGTGCTACTTCTGGCTTTAGATTACAATATTGTTAAAACAGTTATGTGAGGAG
This sequence comes from Pristis pectinata, assembly GCF_009764475.1. Taxonomy (NCBI): domain Eukaryota; kingdom Metazoa; phylum Chordata; class Chondrichthyes; order Rhinopristiformes; family Pristidae; genus Pristis; species Pristis pectinata. The sequence goes on along the minus strand of NC_067406.1, from coordinate 51,495,434 downwards.
GATTAATAATGTGGCTGCTAATTTTAGAGTATGTGGAGTCCTCCGGTGTTAGGGTAGCCAAGTAAAAGAAGGGAAGTGGCTAATACATTGCCTTGCCTGCTCTGATCAGGCTTGCAACTAGTTTGTGTTTCTCAGGGTTTTAGGATTTGTGTTTAGTATCAACTGACTTCATATGGCACAAAATACGATTTTCTTATTACCAGCATGACGCACATTGACCCAGATATGCTCAATGTTACCTTTCATTCTGGAAAACACCAGTTGCTTAAAAGTGCTCTGTAATCCACAGGATTGATCCAATCCAGTTACTCACAAGAACAATCAGGGTTTTCTCAACCATTTTCTCTAAAACTGTGCTGTCTCAAACTGCAAAACTTGTCCTCACTGAGATCTATGACCTCAAGTACAACCTCAGACCTTTGCCTTGATTAGTTACTGCTAATCTCTGTCACATCTCACAGTTTGCTGGGCACTGTTGCTTTAGAATGGTTACCCAAGTTCTATTATGCAGGAAAGGAGACATCACCTTTTTTTCCCTTCAGCCCACAGGACGGGTAGAGGGGACATAGGTATTGAGGGCTTTTTGCAAGTGCAGGTATTCATAAACTGTTCTCCTGTCCTTGCAGAGACCTCCTAAGCAACCTCTAACTAGGAGTACCTGGCTGTATCGCTGCAGGGTTTCTGTGTCCCCCCTGTAGGTATGTTCTTCACCAGCCTGTCCAGATACCTCTGATTTTAGAGGCTCCCACCTACCTCCTCCCAGCTTTGAAGCATGAGCAGTGCTTGTATTATGGCATGTCCATTTAGGAGCTGCCTACAATAATTGCACCTGATAGGCTGTGTGCTGACAACAGTGGGAACCTGCAACACATCAATAGGGAAAGCCATGTTGAAATCAACAATATCAGTTTCATCCTAGCCTTACACAGGAAAATCTGGCACATTGTTCTGTGAACCTTGCAATTGAAGTTCCATTTGTGCAAAACAACATCAGGGTAACCTGCAATAGTGCTTTAATAGCAAAAAATTGGCTTTAAACAATTTCTAGGTCCCTCTCGCTTCACACCTGACCTATTTAGTTTGATAAACAAGTAACTCATACCATTCTGCATTCCTGAAACTGTCTCCAATATGTCTGATTTCCATATGCGTGTAATCGTTCTCTGTCCTCCAATAAGTGTTCACTTCGCCTATTCCATTTTGAGCATGGTGCCAACTCCATAAAGAAATTTATAGCATTTCTGCTGTGTTCCCGGACAAACCATGAGAAATGCATTTCCCTCTCTTTAACAATCCATTTTAAACTCCTAGACCTCAATTTCCAGCTGTATATTACTATGCTTTTAACATTTTTTCAAAATCTTTCCAATCAATAATTCTCTGATCTTTTCTCTCATTCTCACAGAGACTATTGGCTCAACCTTCCACCGATAGTCACATCCATTTATCAATAGTTCTTGAACAGCATCTTACTTTAATTAGTTTGTTCCTCACACTTCTAAACTGTCGATGGGTTTTGTTTCCTCTTTTCTTGCTGCTACAGTTATTAAAACCAAATCTTGGCATCATCTGATCATCGTTCTTTAGCATTTTGACTTGGACTAACGGCCTTTAATCTCTGTCTTGGTTTCTAGAAAAAAGGCAATGTTATACAAAGCTAAATTACAAATGTTTTTCTTATTTCTTGTTGCAGTTCTCCAGAACTGGTAGAAGTCACACATGTACAAGCCTCACACAATCTATTTCTGGTATTTGAAAGGATAATTTTTTAAATTCCACTGCTTCTCTAACCACCTACATATTTTCACTAATTGTTGAAGTAGTCATCACACCCTCAACTGTGTTTCAGGTTGCAAAGAAAACAGTCCTGCTCGGTCTCTTTGCCAAAGCCTTCACTTTACAGCATAGGCATGGCTTCCCACAGATGGTATTCAGTCACATTTTAAAGATTATTTTATGCTCAAATCCCGACAGATGCCGCTGGGACAAGTTCTGAAGCAATGCCCATGAAAATTTTGTTTTTGTTCATTTTTCTGCTTACTCTAAGTGATTGTTCTTAAACTAGTTCCAGCTTCAGCCCCTTGGCTTTACATCTGCAAAAGGTTTTAATGATATTCATTGATGTTACAAAATTCTATGAACATAATTTAAAATACTTGTTTTAAATCATTTGGTTTGACTGGCAAGCCATCTAAATTCTCGTGACAGTACAAACTGAACAAAGATAAGCATTTACTGAAACAAGGAAACATAAGTTTACATACCCTGCTATGTTTTTAATCCCACAAAAGGACAAGGTTCAGGGTAAAGTCATTAACCATTGCTTGTATTTTCAAACAGAATACATCTGCTTGCCATGGTTCGAAGGTCACTTCATCTATCTTAGCCCCGCAACATTAAGCAGCAGTTTAAGAATCCATCTGTGTTTGCATTCTGAGGATAAATTCTGCACTGCAGACGTAATTTATACACTGGTCAAAGCAAGGTACTGGGAACTCAATCACCCATGAAAGTTACAGCACATGAATGAGATTTTTACAGCTTCTCAGGAGACCAGCTACTTCAAAAGAAAATTTTATATATTACGCATACATGGTTCTGTTTCATCTGGAGCTTTTTAGTGCAGATAATATTTTGGATAGTATCAATAAGGTTTTCCAAAAGAGACACCTGGGAGAAATAAATCACGAGCAACAGATGACTGCTTTCGTATGTTAACACAAGAAGAAGTGGTTATGGAGTCATGGTAACTGCTCAGCCATCACTCTAGTCATCAAGATGTTTTGTCAAGTGTTATTCATTTGCTATGGATTCAATCATAGCAGCACAATTCAATCATGGACCACAGGCCTATGTTATAGCTGTTGCTTATCTCTGTCACATGGCTCCTCTTTTGTTGGTAGTGTTTGTGCAGTAATTGTTTTTCCTGCTGCTGTCACTAGTTCCAAGGTTGTTCGCTCTGTGTCTAGTAAACTTTGCTACAAACAACGCTAGTCCCACCATCACTACTGAGTGAACACATACTTAATTACATATGAAGCACCTTTAGACCCCTCTATGGCTATCAAGGGCACTAATTAAATGTAAAGTCTTTTGTAATGCCGTTGATAAACAGAAAATGCCGGAAACGCTCATTAACAGCTTATGACATGGCAGCCTCAGTCCTATCCTATCAGAGATATTTCTTTTGTCCTATCCATACTTCTCCCACCTTTTCCATAGCTTAAATCTTACCTGTTTTTTTCTCTTTCTCAGTTTTAACAAAAGATTTTTGATCAAAATGTTAACTCTGGTTTTCTTTCCACAAATGCTATTGGACCTGCTGAGTTTTTCAACACTTTCTGTTTTTATCTCATGAAATACCATTCAGACTTCTGTTAGAATGGTGAGACCTGGGAAGCCCAGCAAACTCATTGTAGTGTTGTTGGAATACATTGGAAATGTTACCTTCCCTCTTGAAGGAGATTATGCAAAGCATACCCACTCATCTGAGTTTATCTTGGAATTGTGTTAGTTTCCGAATGTAATCACATTTCTGCTAAATAAAACCTTATATCCTCACCAAAACCCCATTCACCTTCAGACTTGATGACAAAAAGGTTTGTAAGGTAAGGGATGCTGAGTTCCTTAACATAAAGGCATAGGGAAGCGGCTTGGTGTTGTAATTCTAGCTGTTTAATATTAAACAAGGGCAATTGGATCAGTTCTGAAGAAACTCAATGACCTGACATGTTAACTTGTTTCTCTCTCCACAGATGCGCCTCACCTGCTGAATATTTCCAGCATTTTCTGTTTTTTTTGTTAGATTAGTTATCCTTTATATCTCGGTCAAATTTCTATCCCACTGTAACAGCTCCCAAGGAGAAGACACTGGCTTGCTTTAAAACTTGCTGCTGGGTGCAAGTAGCTGCACATCATAGTGCAATATGCAATTACAGTTGGCATTGGATGTCAGAGAATGGGGCATGCAAAAAGCAAATACACTCCAACATTTGAAATTGTACTGCAATCAAATAGTTTGATGATTGATATGGGTCAGGGTGGAAGATTTAAGTGTTCTTCTGAACCAAACTATACCTGGAGTTGGGGCTGTAGACTGGAGTTGGGGGTGGGTCTTAATATGGGCTAAAGTTTGAGGAAGGGAATGGAAATGAACCAGGGATTCGATTCAAGGAATTAGGAAAGTCCAGTGCAATCTGAAGATCAGGGACTGTATTCAGGTCAGGGGAAGGTGGGGTTGAGAATTATGGTCTACATATGGACCTCAGGACTTTGTCGGATAAGAGGGAATGGAGAAAGTGGCCTCCATTGTTGGGAGGAGTTGGGGGAGGAACAGTGCAGCACAAGGAAAGGCCAGAAGATTGAAAGATAATCCAGTGGTCCTGGTTGTCCCAAGGGTAACGAAGGACAGTTGCTCACAGGCCAACTTGTGTTAGCCCACAATTCACCAAAAGGAGAGTTACACAGAGAATGTCGCCATTTTGTGTGACACTGACATGGGTGACATCAGGGACATAAGGGTAACTCATGCCAGGAAACACCAGCTGAATTACCAGCATGATGCACATTGACCCAGATATGCTCATTATCACCTTTCATTCTGGAAAACACCAGTTGCTTAAAAGTACTATGCAATTGGATTTCTAGGCAAAAATATTTTAAATCAGCTTATCTGCAAGATATCAGCCAACATCCTGCCAAAGTCAGCGGCTGGCAGTTGAAATCCAGGTGGGTGGCACTGAAGAAAGGTTTGGTTCCATCAAGTAATCACAAGTTACAGGAGGATCAAATAGGAGAGAAAAGGAGGGAAACCCAGATTAGGGGTTTCTCCTGGAGAGCCTAATGTTCCTGGTTCAAGGAAATAAAATGTTTTGATGACTGTGAAAAGCCCCTACATCCCACAGTTGTGGTGAATTCACTGCTCAGGCTGGGTTAAATTGCATCTGAGGTTCTAACAACTTTTGGGGTTTGAAATAGAATGCATTCAAGGCATTTATGTCTAGTGCTGCCAGGATCATATGAAGTAAAGGATAGCTTAGATTTCACACTGAGCATTGTGAAAACTTAAAGTGGAAGGTAGTCAGGATTTACTGCATTGGCATATTTAAGAGGGTGTTGAACTGAAGCACAGAGAATATTTTGATAGAGGGAGTCAAGAAGTATCATTGCACATCATTCTTGAACCATGAGATTCTCCAGATCAGCTGCAATGGCCCCCTATGCATTCCACTGTTTCTATTTATAAAAAAATTACTATGCAGGAATACAGGCAGAGGTTTACTTAGAGTGATTAAAAAAAACAATATTTATGCTCTTTTAAAACCCCAAATCCTTTCAGGCTGCATGCACCATTTAGTCTGGAGCTCTTATTTGCATTAGAATACCTCAGTTCTGCTGCCTTATATTGGTTTAGTTGTAAATATGGTAATCATACAACGAAGGATGACAAAGCCCATAAATATAAACTTAAAATGTGTTGAATTTAAGATAAACATAAAGGGAACAAAGTGCATGGAGATAGCAAAGGGTTTAAATGGAAGTGCTGGAGTCGATAATGAACAGCAGGCACTTTGGCTTGATTCCTCTGTCTAATGATGTACTGCAGGACTGATAAGGCTTTCAATGTTTTTAATCAGCTGGCTCTGTATAGAATCATGGAAATACCAGTTCTAAACCAAGCAGGAGAGACACAATGGGAATTAATCAGTGATACCAAGTGATGTTGACATGCAGAGGGTTGCCACATAACATCGAGAGTCAATGACATAATGTACTCAAGACAATTTTTGGAAGTATGATGGTCGGCAAGATTGTCTGAAGCAAAACTAAGAGAAAGGGCACCCCAGGGACCTGCAACAACTGAGATAAGCAAAGCAAGCTGATGTGTTTCAGACATCGCCATGTGTAACACACACAAGCACTATGTGTCATTCAGCAAATGGCACAGCACAGCACAGCATGAAAGATCAAGCCTTGACAAGAAGAGAGTGATTCAGATATGGAAAAATACAGAACCACAGAAATCTATTCCATTCAATTAGCCAATATTATTAGAGAAAGTTAAAAGGAAAATTGAAAAAGTGAAAATTACTGTTGTCACTGTTAATGTGCAATTGCTCATATTATTTAAATAGTGAATGGTTGTGTTCATGCCCAGCTGTAATTTTGGTGAGATGCAGTTTTCTATCACAAAATTATTTTCTGATCTGTGGACAGTGTCCAACTCTAGAGCATTTCAATAACAGGCTGAAATTATTTTGCACTTATGTTATGGCAGCATTTGAAACGCAGCCAATATTCAAATCATCAATGGCCAAAAGGAAACATTCCATTAACAATATTCATACATATACAATATGGAGTGATTGTAACTTGGGTCAAACAGGGAGATTATCATTCCCCCCAAGGATTCATATGTCTGAGTGTCAAAAAGGCTAAAGATTAGAACAAAACCTATTAAGACTCCCCTTTTGGTCATTATCTAGTCACTCATACTGGAAAATATAAATGTACAGATATCAGGAGAGAAAAGGACCAGACCTGGCTGTTATGGCACCGATAGCCAAAGAAGGCCCCCCTAAACTATCTCTAACCTTATAGACAAATGTACTTGAGAATCTCTGCTGCTGAAACCAAGCACAGGAGGGTGAAGTAGGAGGAAAGCTCTATAAAATGCCCAAGCTTCTTTAAGCTTTTGAAAGACTTTAATTTACAGGAAATTTGAAATTAACTGCTTTGGTGATTATGATTGATCACTTTCTCAATAACTTGAATTGCAGCGTTATTTATAAGACAAGCCAAAAAAGATGTAAAACTAGAAAGGAATTCAGCATAGCAACTTAGTTCAGTCTGGAATTGCAAGAACGAGTAGCAACAAAGCATTGAATCCAACGCACTGACACACATTCATTATCTGCAAAGGGTGGCACAGTGGCACAACCAGTAGAATCACTGTCTCACAGGACTAGGGACCTGGGTTCAATCCTGACCTTGGGTCCTTCTTACGTGGAGTTTGCTCATTCTCACTTTGACTGCTCTGGTTTCCTCCCACATCCCAAAGGCATGCAGCTTGGCAGGTTAATTGGTCACTGCAAGTTGCCCCTGGTGTGTAGATGAGTCTAACAGTCTAGGGGGAGTTCATGGGAAAACAGGGTTAAAAAAAAAGAGGATTAGTGTGCCTGATAATTGATGAAAAAGTGGGGAGAATAAAAAATGGGATTAATGGAGGATTCATGTAAGTGGGTGGTTGATGGTTGGCATGGACTTGTTGGGCTGAAAGAACCATTCCTGTACTATATCTCTGAGTCCATGAGCAAAGCAAACAAACTTTAAAGGGAACCTCTTGAAGCATGAATGGAATGCTAACAAAAATTGGAAGTGTTACTCTAATAACTATCCAAGAATGACAATTATTTTGTAACAGGTAAAATGTTGTATTATTCATTTCCTTGGTACTTTAAACATGTTCTTCCACCCAATACCTAGAGAGATAGAATTTGAGCACGTTTTTAAGAAAAAACAAGTTCTTGACCCTGTCACTGGCTCACCCCATTCTGTTTCTATTAAGAGGGAAAATTAAAGTTTAGTCAGAGGAATTTTTTCTGAATTTTGTCTTGAAAATAAAAACTATTTGCCTCCCATTCAAGCATGCCAGCTACGAATTTGGAAGTACTTAATTCCTATGAAATCAACATATAATAAAATTAATTATGGGGGAGGGGGAGGGGGAGGTGAGCAGGAACTGAGCTCCAAGATTTTGTTCCAGAATGTGAAGACTGCAACTATTCCTGCAATTGTCTTCCATCGTTGATACTGTTAGGAGTCTCAGGAGCAGGACATGGATCTAGGTTGCATCAGTGCCACAATAATTTCATACCTACTGTCCATCTGCCCAGACACCATGGAATGCAGAATGTATTTACCTTTGATAGGGTTTCCAAAAAATCCCACTATCCCCCAAGAAGTCCCCATGAAATCCCTGTATGAGGCAACAGGCAAAAAGTTTTAATTAGTCAGTCTTTGATTCTTCAGTGTTTTCCCCTCACCTTTGATTCTCCTCGTAAGACTCAACTTCGTCCACTAAATACTAGCATGCGCCAGCTCTCAAAATTGCTTTGCATCCTGACTTAAACAGGAAACCTAGGAATTGAAAAGGGAGTTTCACTCCTTGCTCTGCAGTCCAATGTTACTGATCTTCCAAGAGTCAGGCAGAGAATCGATTCCTGGAAATCACAGAAACTGCAAGCTCCTACTGGCATTTTCCAAAGGGATCGGTCAGACACAAAACAATAACAACAATGATATCAACTCATATTATGCCTAAGCATGGGAAAAGATTCCACAGTATTTCACAGAAACATTAGTGTATGGGTGAGTGGTAGAATCTGGGGGGAATTGTTGGGAATGAAGGGAAAATAAAATGGGATTTGTGTAGGTTTAGTGTAAATAAGTGGTTAATGGTCAGCACACAGTCAGTGGACCAAGGGATCGGTTTCATGTACTGTGTTGGTCAATGACTCTATCCTTTACAGCCCATATGTACTTTCAAAGTGTGGTCCTAAATGTAGGAAATACTTTAGCCGATTTTTGCATGGATAGATCTCACAGGGAGCATACTGATATATACCAAGGAATCTGTTTTTTTTAATGATATTGACTGAAGGTTAAATGTTGATCAGAATGCCAGGGTTAAATCTCCTACATCATTGAAAAATTGTCGTGGGATCTTCTACATCCACTTGACACCATTCAGGACCTTAGTTTAGTAACCAAAAGCCAGCACCTCCACCAAGCAGCACTCAGTCAGTACTGCAACAGAGTATCAGCATAGATTTTATATTCAATCCTCAGCAAGAGGATTTGAAACTACAAATTTTTGACTCAATAATCAGTTAGTTAAGAATCCTACTGAACCCAATGTAATTGGGGGCACATGCCATTTAATTTCATTTAAGAACATAAGAGTTTTTGGCATCAGCAAAAGCTCTTAACAAGCCTGACATTTATTAAAACTTCTATAAAAACTTTATTTATACAGCACGGTAACAAGGCCCAACGAGCTCACACCGCCCAATTACACCCAAGTTAACCTTTTAACCCGTACGTCTTTGGAATGTGGGAGGAAACCAGAGCACCCAGAGGAAACCTACGCAGTCACAGGGAGAATGTACAAACTCCTTACAGACAGCGGCAGGAATTGAACCCCGATTGCTGGCGCTGTAATAGCGTTACGCTAACCACTATGCTACCGTGCCACCCCAATAAATCTTTGATAAATCTTTCTTAATAGATTTGACACAGGCATCTTTAGTTGAGCTCTCAACTGAAATGGGAGTGTACTAAGATAGATTACAAATGAGACATTATAGAGAAAGGAAATTGTTGCTGTCCATCAAAACACTCATGTTCAAGGTGCAGCAACGAACACCATTGATTATCCTTCCCATTGCTGCACCATTGCATAATGATAGTATCCTGGGTTAGTGAGATTAATGGACTGAGACAGATTTAGTAAAATCAGAAAATTAACTGAATGTTATATAAAACTTCCAACCTGCTTGTCTCAAATTCTAATTTCAAAATAAACATTAAAAATGTATTCTAAAATGGACAAAAGACTTCTCAGATTGAAAATTAACTTAAATGCAGTTCTGTGCAATTGCAAAATTTAACAGAATCTATTCTGTAATAATGGAGTCACTTCAATACCCTATTAATATTGCAAAGTATGTTGTTTGCTACACTTATGTCAAAAATGAGCCTGTTTTTGGATTTGCTTTCCTGTTAGATTCAAAACTCTTATTGATTCTTTATTCCATTTTTCTTTATCAGCAAAATGCAAGATAGCACTGGAGCATAGCAACTCATTGCAAGCTGCTCTCTGCAGATCTACTCATTACCCACCACTTCCACAAAGCAATAACATCTTCAGAGTTATGCTGACTTTTTTTTACCCATTTCTTCTAAATTACAGCTAATTCTTCACCAGCTAGTTCCAATACTTATCTTTAAATTTGTAGATAAACTCTCATCTAATTTGTTACAAGAATCTGGATAAGACTATTCTTATGATTAAAGATCATAGGAGCAATTGCAAATTTGGCCAGGTTTTGGATGCAGGAGACATGCAAGCAAATGTGAAACAGCCTAAATTTCAGGCCTCATTTGTATTTGACTAGTGAGCACTTCAACCATTGCATTGGCAGGATCGCCAGCAGGGATCTGGAAACTAATTTAAAGCACCCAATGGAAGGTTTCATTCCCACCAGATTTTGCAGCAGAAGCATCCCACTCACAAACTGCCAAAAAATAGGTAGTTGGTGTCTGCAACCCACTAAGTTAACTTAAATGAGACCAAATATCATAGCATACCAAGCTCAGAGGTCACTCCTCATGCCTACTTTGTAGGGAATGCAAAAAAAAAGGCCTGAAAATCAACAGAAGAAAGGATCATAATGGCCCTGATATTTTCTGTGTGCAAGAGGAAATGTAACTATATGGGTGGAGGACTCATAAATACCAGACAGGATCCTACCAGATTCTTTTAGTCAACTTCCACATGGCAGTAAGAGAGTGGAGAGACTGGGAAAAGAGGTGGAAGGTGGTTTCAGATGGCAGTAAAAGAGGGAGGAAGTCAAAAAGAGGAGGACAGATCACCAAGAGGTAGCAACCAGGAAATCAGAGGCTGCAGGTTGGTGTGCCTACCAAGGAGAGATTGCAGACGTGAGATCATAAGGAGGAGCAATGAGGAGCAGGCAAGACCACAAGAAAGATTGTTCACAGAAGTGGGATTGGAATGAGACGAGATCATGGGGAGGAGGCAGCAGGATGGGGTAGTCAATGTGGCAGGTTTGCTTGAGAATTCAAGGGAAACACTCTGCTTCTCCTCAACCATAAGCAATGCAAAAAAAAAAAGTTAACAACTTATTTGTGGTTTTCCTTGGTGTTTCCTGAATTCCATTATCATACCAATGAAGGCAGTTGGTCAAGGATTAAATCTAGCCACTACAAGCATGATTACCAAGCCCCATTTTTATGAGCTGCTTTTCAGATGACTAATTTTGTTCTTTCTTTGAAGATGTTAATCCAACGCCCACTAAATCTAAATCTTTTGCAGTAACTTCTTAGGTGCAGACTGGCTGAAGTTCTAATTATTTAAGAATGTGGTTTTAGTTACAGCCTTTCAAAATAATTTGCAAGTTTTTTTTTCTTTCAACTGTAGCTACATAGCATTGGATTCTAATCTGGGGAGTATTTCCTCAGCAATCTGGAACTTAATGATAGCAATATTAAATACCATTGAAGAGTGTCATTAAAATGATCTCAAAGGACCCTGTTTTTCTTGTGGGGTTTAAAGTATATATTCTCTAACATGGGATTAAAGGCAGGTAGTAATTATATAAATGAAGTTGTAATTTCTCCTAACATATTAATTACATAAGTAGGTTGGATTTTTTTTCTCTTAGTCCATAGAAAAGAGTCAGTTGTTGACAACACAGGCAAAGTTGCAAATGTTGAAGAAATGAAGTAAGAATAATAAACACCACAGATTGTAATATCGTTGGACATCATTTAGAAGCAAGGTGAGTGGGATTTTCCACTATCCACCATAGATGATCAATGGTTTCATCACCAGTCTTTATCACAAAAAATACTAGCCTTTTCTCTTTCAGATGTTGTTTTGGGAGTAGGTGTGTATTTTCAGCAATTACTGATTTTATTTCCAAACAGATTTAAAATTCAGTGCCTCTTACCAATGTTTCTTTAATAGCATTACTGTTGCTCAATAGTAATAAACTGCCTTTTGAAATAATTTACATGAGTGATTACACAACCCTGAGAAATCTCAACATTGATATTTATTTTGATATTTATTTATTAGTACATCGAAACACACAGTGAAATGTGTCTTTTTGCGTTACTGAGAATGTGCTGGGGGCAGCCCGCAAGTGTCACCACTCTTCCGGTGCCAAAATAGCATGCCCACAGCTCCTAACCCGTACGTCTTTGGAATGTGGGAGGAAACTGGAGCACCCGAAAGAAACCCATGCAGACACGGGGAGAACGTGCAATCTCCTTACAGACAGCAGCCAGAATTGAACCCAGGTCACTGGTGCTGTAATACTGTTACGCTAACCGCTACACTACCATGCTGCCTCAGTCCCCTTCTAGCAGAAGTACCTTTGTAGAGATCAGATAGCAGTTCCAGCTCTAGGAAACCCCACTACAACATGTGACCAGGTCCTGTTGGAAGCAGCAGTTGTTCAGTGAACCCTCACTGATGTTCCAGAAAGAATTTGCTGGATTGGCAGTTTCCATAGGATTTTCAGCAATATCACATTTTTGATTGTATCGTTCATGATTTTCAATATGATATAAAGGCTTGTCATGATTTTTACTAAGGCAATTTCCATCAAATGAATATATAATACATGATATAAAATTAATGTGTCATGTTTCTAAATACAAGATTCTCTTGTTCAACTCCCTACTGAGCACAAGCTTTGTCAATCATCACATTAATAAAGTAAGTACCATAAAAATGAAAGAACCAGATATAGGCTTCCTCCATTTGTGAGGATTGTTTACTAAAGGAGGATAGTATCCCCTTAGTAACTGAGTCACCTCCTTGTTAATTTGTTCTCCTTTTTGTTGAATATTACCTTTTTTTCATTATTTGTGTTTTTAAAGGAAAAAGATGCGTGGCTCTGAAAGGGAACTATCTCTGCTTCAATCCTGAACACACTTTATTTCCATCAGCCAAATGAAAGTTAGCTATTGATTAAGGCACTGCTGACACTAGATTATCTGGAGAATGGCAATCAATGAACTTGACTTCATGATGTATCAGCAATGGCATTTCGTTTAACTAAATTCTTTTCAGTAGTTCATAAATCAGGACAGAAGTTCAAGTGTCCTGACCTAGTAACATGCTTATCAAAAGCAATAACTACTTGTATAAACTGAACCCCACACACTGAGATCAATATCCTCTTTCATCATGCAGAAAACTGTGTCTCACGCCATCACCCATTTTGTCGGAAGAAAGTGTATTGCAACATCTCTTTGTTGTGGATACAATGAACATTCCATTATATTTTATATTTGAATCAGAGGCAAAAGTCTGATTAGAGGGCTGCAGGCTACGCACATTGCATTGAGTAGTTTGGCAGCCTTTAATACAAAAAAGACATGATGGAGCATTAAGTATAGTCATTAGTGAAAAAAAATTAAAACCAAATGTGATCTTAAAACTTTAATATCAGAGCTTTTACATCTTGAATAGACTCCTGGGGTAAGATATTTAAGAGGAGTTAAGACTGCAGTTCTGGTAAATTAGATGACTATGTTTGTTATGTACCTACTGTACCTTTAAGACTTCACCATAGGTAATGGCATATGCTCCTGAGCAATATTTTTCTGCTTGTGTCAAAGGAATGAATTGTAAAACAGTACCTTGGCACAAATTAAAAAGAGTTCTAATAGACTTTGTAATGCCATAGGAACATAATTGGGAGATATTTGGCTTTTGCTGACCTTAAGACCCTTCAGGCTACAGGCTCCAGCTGCAACAAAAACAAATTCCATTCATATAGCACCTCTACTGGGTCGAGGAAAAATCCAGAGACTTCACAGTTATTCAGAGGGATTCATATTCCTGAGATGTGATTTATCACATTGCTTCCATGTGGAGCTTGGTGAATCAGCCAAAGTGTATCCAAAGTTGAAATGTTAGCTCAAATTTTCCATCTGGAAGCAGAGTACAATCCGCATGCAACTGTTCAGAAGCTTGGGATTCTTGTTCAAGTCCAAACCTGCATGAATACTCCTCTCCTCAGCTCGTGAGGTGTTGGAATTGGATGGGTTCCAAGTTTTAATTAGGAAAGTTGAATGGATGCAATGTCTCTGAAAATTATGGAGCTAGATCAGATGGCAACGTCAGAGTGAGGGGACTGGGCAGAGCCTATTTGAAAAGTGGGGAGTTGGGAAGTGTGGCAACAGAATTAATGATTCAGGTCAATGAATTGAACATGAATTCTGATGAAAGGTGGTCAACCTGTGACGTTAACTCTCGTTTCTCACTCTATAGATGCTGCCTGACCTGCAAAGTGTCTTCAGAATTTTCTGTTCCAGATTTGCAACATTTGCAGACTTTTGCTTAGAGTCACCTCATCTACTCCTCATCATAGTGGATTTCATGTTGTCGACACCTTTTTAGTTAAACTTTTCACCTGAATTTCCTCTTGACTTTATTAGGATTATTTTACATTTATATCTCCAAGTTCTGATCTCCCTGGCAACTGAAAACATCTGCTCTACATTTATCCTATCAAACTCTTGCATCAAGACCTCTACCAGTCCATTCTGTCTTCTCCACAAAAGAACCAAAGCATGCATAATCTTTCCAAATAACTCACACACAACTCACCACCAACACACAGATCCATGACCATTCTTCACAAATTATTGAGAGCAAGAAGAGAAAGCCTTAAGTTAGAGAAACAAGATTGATGATATTTTTCTAATAGTGCTTCCCTTGGAAATGGTGAATGTTTTTATCAACTGTGAGGGATTCTGGTTAATTTGAATCTCTATTAAAAAGGGAAAATAAATAACATGTAGGGTTTTTTTTTGGAGGGCAGCACCTGAGGCACCAGTCTCTTCACTGCATCTAATCTTCCCACAGGTCCAGTACTGTACTCCTTCTGGAGTTGATCATCTTCACAGAGATTCTGAACCTTTAACGTTGGACACTGAAGCTTCAAAGTTTTAAAGAGAAAGTGGGAGATAAGAAGCCTCATGAGTTTAGGGACAACACAGAGGGCAAAGGCCTCATGGTCTAGGGATAGTGGGACACAGAGGGCTCCTGGATTTAAATGCAGTTGTAGTGAAAACTGAACTCATAACCAATGAGTTGCAAATTCAGTTACCACTAACTCTGATACCAGTACTAGGTGGGTGGTTTACTCTAAAGCTTTGCTGGGAGGAGTTAGGGCTAGGTTGTTGGAAGTCAGAGGTGCTTGGGTTAGGGGATAGATGGGAAACTGCAAGGGAAGGAGATGGGGTAGGATCTGGGAAGGTGGATGAATTAAGGAGTGCAGAGAGGGAAAGCAGTGAAGAGGGGTGAACCTTGTCAGACTGACTCTCCCTCTGTAGGCTTGCTCCAACGGTGTACACCTTTTGCTCCAACCCATTGCTGGAGGGAACCTGCTCAGGAAATGGTACATGGGGGTTTTCCTCAGCACTGCCGGGGGGGGGGGGGGGGGGGGGGGGGGGGGGGGGGGGGGGGGGGGGGGGGGGGGGGGGGGGGGTGTGTGGTGCAGTGGTGAAGTGGGAGAATGAAGGTGAGCAGGGTGGAGAGTCAGGTAAAGTTGCAGCAGGTACTTGCTAAAACATATCTTTCAGCACTGTAACGATGAGTAATCTATCTTTACTGCATACTTACCAGTTAGTTGGTATTTCAGTTCAGAAACTCTCCGACTCCACCCTGAATATCAAAGGTTTGTATGAGATGGAGTTCTTCCCTGATGTTTCTACCACCACACCCTAAAATGACTATTTCTGATTATACCTTAAATAAAATAGCTTGATTTTCCTCACCTTCTTTCAATTTATATTACATGCTTCTGCATGAAACACAAAGTCCATCAATTGTTTCTTTAAAAAAAACAAAATACCTGACTACAAGTTGGGTTATGAGTGGGGTGCATACATAAAAGCATACTTCATTCTGTATGATTTGAATGTGGTGATTCACCAGTTACACATAATAATGTGTCACCAATGGCTACTAAATACACCATGTCTTAAAAAAAGTTTGCATTAATATTCATAAACTTGCCTTCTTCTTTTGTTCAAAGTTGCTTTTCATTTAAATTTCCTAGAATCCAATGAGATGGACCTGAAAAGTTCAATTTTAATGACACCAAAGGAGAGATTTATTCAACACAGTTAACACATTTATCATTATGTTATCATGCTTTTCTTTACAATCAATCTCAGCACTCCCTCAATACACAAATGAAAAATTGCTGTAACAAATTTGTAACTATCAAAACACACAGGAAACAAAACCATTCAGTCACAGATTAGTTCCTCTCACAGACCAGGTACCTTCCCTATCACTCACTCCACCCCATCCTTATGACCTCTTATAGAGAGCTTTCTTTTGAAGCCTTAAATTTATGGAAAGGATCTGAAAATTAGCTTTCTATTTATTTTTATCAGGTAAAGTAAAAACTTAAGGCAAAAAAAAAATCAATTAATTAACTGTTGTGAATTAAATACATTTAGTTAAGGGCTGGTGATTTACATAAATCCTTAGGATGTGACTAAATCATTCTAGGTTCCTACCCCATGAATATCCATCACAATACAAACCAGCTCTGTGGCTTTGGGGAAAAAAAATCACTCCAGGTTGTGACACTGGCAAATCTTTAGCTTGAATATACCTGCTAATCAATTCAAATATTTAATTAGTTCCAAAATTAATTAGAATACCTCACTATTGATGTGGGAAGTTTAGATAATTGAAAAGCAATCATTAAGGTTTAGTTATCCAGTACTTCAGGTTAATACAAGAAGTACTGACCTCAGATATTAAACGTCTGAGGTAAAATGTAAATTATTATTACCCGAGTGACAACATAGAAGGAATTTCCATCAGCTGTAACTTTGGTTGAGAAATGAAATAATCATTAAGTCACCAAGCTAAGAAGAAGACCATTTAACCCATTATGTCTGAGCTCATTCAAAGTGTCATCCAGCACCATTCCTCCTCCCTGCTAAAGGATCAAAAAAACTTACAGCATCAAAGGAGACCATTCAGCCCATTAAATGCTGGGAAACCAACAGAAATCTCTTTTTGTATTTTCCTTATTGTCATTGAGTCAATGAATAGCAGAACCTCTGTGGAAAGTACCACTACTCTCTTCACAAACTCCTTACAAGGAACCTGCATGCAGGTTCAGAGAAATGGATGTCTCACAAGAATCAAAGAAACAAACAATCTGCTGGAGGAATTCAGGACCTGATGCAGGGTCTTGATGCAAAATGTCAACAATTCCTTTCTTCTCACAGAAGCTGCTCAACCCACTGAGTTCCTCCAGCAGGTTGTTCGTTGCTCCAGATTCCAGTATCTGCAGTCTCTTGAGTCTCCAGGGCAACAATCATGTGATACACCCATCCATGAGTGGAAAATTACAAGTTTTAAACAGTCCTGCAATCAATATGCCAGAAGTTTTTATATTGCATTTAACCAAACTTTACTCCCTGTTCAACAACAGAGTAAAGATGAAGGGTCTTAACCCAAAGCATCAACTGTTCCTTTCCCTCTACAGATGCTGTTTGACCCATTGAATTCCTTCAGCTTCTTCTTTGTTTACTTTCTGTTCTTTTGCTTAGATTGGTTAAGAGTCAATCAGAATGTTCTTGCAATAATGCTGCTTAGTTAATTGCCCATCTGTAAACAATGCAAATCCTGCAGAAAGCTAGTATTCATTATGAGCAGTGCACATACAGCTTTTTAATTCAATCAATTAAACATAACTTGTTAGCTATATAGATTCTGCCTTAGCTTGTGATTGTGTTTGGATGGACGTGCTTTAGGATTTTATATGTAGACACAATGGTGTTTGGTAGAGATCTCTTTTTTGGGATGCTTTCATGCTATAAGAAAGCTGTGTCACAGAAATAGTCTAATAGGACTGCCTCTCAGTACATCAGGCGACAGGCAGCAGTGTGAGACTGAAAACACTTCCACATTTGGAGTTTATTTGAATGTATCTGATGAGCTGCAAGTGCTCAGTGAGTGCTGTCAGACAGCTTGCCAATTGGAAGTGGTTAGGTTACTGGACTTGCGTCTGGGTGCCTGGGTTATTAATTCAGACGCATGAGTCTCAATCCCACTACAACAGCTGGAGAATTCAAATTCGAGTAATTCAATCAGTAATGTTAAGGACTAGCATCAGTAATGGTGACCATGAACCACAGGGTTGTTGTAACAGCCCACCTAATGTCCTTCAGAGAAGGAAATCTGTCATCCTTACCCTACCTGAGATAGTGAATCCAAAGGGTCACTCTTAATGCTTCTTCAATCCAGGACAAACAAAGGATGGATAATAAATCCTGTTGATGTTTGCTTTCCGTGGCTGAATAAATAAAGAAATGGAAAATTTTATTCAACATGTTAAGTATCCATGCTCTGATTTTCCTGTGTTGTGCATTTGTTAAACACTCACTTTCTGGTCACAAAATAAGACCAGAGATTTCTCTTGCCAACTCTACATTCAGTTTACCTGGCCCCAGCGATTGCTAGGCGGGTCCCACACCCAAGCACTCCAATCCAATCAATGATGAGGGAGTAACATCACTGTTCCTCCAGCCTCCTTCTCCTTTGTCTACTCTGGGCAGGTGGATGGTGATCTCCCTGGTCGAACAGCCACAGTGGCTGCTATTAGGCCTACTCCACTCAGAGAAAGAGCAAGAAGGATGCCAAGAGCTTGATTGTATTTTTTAGAGTTTACTAGTGGCTAGGATATTTTGAGTTGATTTTCTAGCTGCCAACCATTGTTATTGGGTGACTGGAACAGACCAGTCTTTACAGCTCCTTGCTTTTCTACCATTTTCTCTTTCACTCTACCTTCTTATCTTGTTTTATTATTTATGTCCTTTAGCTCAGTGTTCCCCACGGTAACTTCACCAGCCGCTTATCCCAAACACACACACACACACACACACACACACACACACACACACACACACACACACACACACACACGCAAGCGCACGCACAAAGACACACACATATTACACACTCATACACAAATACATCCTCACACACATATTCACACACACTGACATACACACACCACCCAATGCTATTCCTATATTGTCATTTTCTTGTTGTCTTTTCCATTTGGAGGCTTGTCAATTCACAGCTGTTCTCTGTAGGCTCTTGGTCACTTTGGCCACCAACCTTGCTGTTCTCCATAGTACTTCTGTGGATTGCCCAAACACTAGCCCCAGCTTGGGACAGCGGAAGAAGCATTCACATTGCTGCCTCAATCAGGCTGTTAATCAGCCCATGAATCGCAGCAACACAGAAACAGCAGTAGGTTCACAGCTGGTTGTCCCTTGCACCTCTTTTCTGGGGTTGACTGAACCCATCTGGTTGGGGTAAAACTAATCGAGCCTCACAGAGCTGCACAACCCAGAACTCTTTTGAAAGCTTATTAAGACTGAGCAAACACCACAACTAAAATAATACATACAGTATACAAGAACTACAAACAATGTGATGTAAGATATTATATGAAACTACTGATGAATAAACAATAGAAATTACTACATTATTATGGCCTCCGTAATCTGTACCTTACAGAGATTGAACCTTAAATGCAACTGTGAGTTCCCCTCACATGCATTCCTCTCCAACTCTGTCTGAATACAACTTATATCTGCAATCACTTGAAGGAGCCTGTCCCCATTTGTAAAGGTGATCACCCCCCATCCTTAGTTCCCTGGCAAACTGCCCTTTAAACTAAAATTTACCATTTCTTAACTTTAGATGATCTTGAGCACAACTCACCACAGCAATCACTCAAAACAATGCATTCCCTGTGTACTGTTCTGTCTGCAGATCCCTACAAATTGCTAAAGTTTACCCTGGGCCTTTTGTTTAATATTACAAAAATTACATCCATGACAACTCTCTTTCATTACACCATCCCTATCCTGTTTGCTGCAAGACCATGAATTGTTCAATACAGATATGTTAGATGTTCAACCATTAACTCAATAGAAATGCTTTGATGGAGAAAGGACTGAATTAAGCAGCACTGTAAAAAATTGGGTTTTTACTCTATTCTGATGTTTATCACTTTCAAATGTTATTGTGATATAGCAGAACCAGACACTTATATGAGCACTTGTTAACCTTAGTAGACTGTCACTTCCAAGGAGACCGTTTGTGGTTGCTAAACTGGCTTCAGCATTTCCTCCCAACTCATAGCCTACTTGCAGAGGTCATTACAGAGCTTCTTGTCTCCTCAAGGCATGCTGGGATAGAAATTTTGGTCAATCTTTAATCCACATTGATTTGCCATGAGTTAAGGCAGAGTTGCTGCCTCTGAGTTGAATCGTAGCTGATCTGGGTCTTAACTCTATCTACCTGCATTTTTATCAAGTACTATAATACCTTTGTCTCGCAAAGTATATCGATTCTTGTACTAATACAGATCTGCTTCACACCAGTCTCATGTTGATGAGTACTCAGCAATCTCAGAAATGCAGCTGTGTCAGTGCTGGAAGAATGAATACTGGAACCACAGACAACAACATCTGCCAGTATGAAGGGACACTTAACTACAAAGCACCAGGTAACTTCCAACATCAGGGCAAAATTTTATATTTGCAAGCAGCTGTTAATTAAATCATTGCCAATCCCCTACCCAAGCACAAGATTAGAGTATGACTTTGGGATTGTGTGGTCACTTTTGCAAAACACTGCCAAGGGGAAGTTATTTCAGACCACTGCAAACGTGACAGTAGGGGGTGGATTCTCTCTGAAGTTGTTCTCCCGGCAGGAAGTCTTGTCCATTGGGAACAAGTACTGGAAAGTCAGATGCTCATTGCACATTATCTTCTGACCATCAGAGAAAATCGAGTGCACACATGGTCTACTTTCCTGTATGTGTTTCCAGTTGGCAAGGCTCCCTGCTGGAAGAAAGAAATCTGGAACGTGGTCATTCTAACTGTTTCTTTAGAGAGGAAATAATTGGATTCATGTTAAGATCATCCCATTTGCACCATAAACAACTGCTTAATGCAGAAGTGATAAATCAGAAATATTTCTACACAAAGAGCTTCTCAATAGATGTGAAATTGTCAGTGATCAACTAAACCTACAGCCTTTTTTTTGCAATTAAGTACTATTATTAATATGTCTGACTGATAGTAGTTTAATGCATTACCCTTTGTCAACTTACCTATTCACTTAATACTCTTCAGTAGCATTATTCTGATCTCAAGGCTGTTTGCTTTCACACCAATAAGAGAAGATAAGATGTCTTTATTAGTCGCATGTACATCGAAACACACAGTGAAATGTACCTTTTGCGTAGAGTGTTCTGGGGGCAGCCCGCAAGTGTCGCCACTCTTCATGCGCCAACACAGCACGCCCACAACTTCCTAACCCATACACCTTTGGAATATGGGAGGAAACTGGAGCACCCGGAGGAAACCCACGCAGACATGGGGATCCTCAAATCCTCGACTTTACCATTTTGTCTCCACCTTTGACCACAATCTCACCTTTGCCATCCAAATGTCTGGCTCCAACTCAAGCAGCCTGCCCAGGAAATTTTACAATATTGAAGTTGCAGATCAAGAATAGCTACATTATATACTAATAAGTGTTCAAACATCATCGTCTGTCACCCACACACCTTTTTTAACAGGTCTCATGCACAGTGTGAACTTCAATTGCAAAGCTACCAGAACCTTATCAGGTTGCACTATGCAATGCCATACAGTATCAGTTTCAGGGTGAGTAGTTCTTTTGGCCTATGGCAAGTTCTTACAACAGCTAGCATTTAACCTATTAGCTGTAATTTCAGCAGCCAGCCCTTAGTAGGACATGTCACAATACAAATAGCAGTTTCTTGCTCCTGGGAGAGTGGTAACTTAATGAATGAATTCTGTACTAATGGGTGAGGTTGGGAAAGTGCTCCCAGGGGTTCCAAGAAACCCTGAATGGATTAGTGAAGAACTGTACCCAAAGGAGGCATGTACTCTGTTCAAGGGGCCGCTGAGATACTCTAGGGCTACAACAAAGCAGTCCTGGCAGGGTGTTGCCAGTGAGATCTCTGGAAAGAACGATACTACATGAGTGCAGTTTATGAACATTCAGAACTATGCAATGAAGGCACTTGCCTGTACCCAGTCTGCCTGCTTCTGTGACTGAACATAGAACATAGAGCATAGAACATGGAACATAGAACACAGAATAATACAGCAAAGGAATAGGCCCTTTGCCCCCCCTCCATGTCAGTGCCAACCATGATGCCAACCTAACTAACCTCTTCTGTCTGCACATGGCCTGCATCCCTCTATTCCCTGCCTGTTGATGTGCCTGTCCAAATGCTTCTTAAATGTTGCTATTGTATCTGCTACTTCTACCTCTCCTGGCAGTGTGTTCCAGGCACCTACCACTCCCTGTGTAACAAACTTGCCTCATAAATCTCCTTTAAGCTTTACCTCTCTCACCTTAAACCTATGCCTTCTCGTATTTGACATTTCCACCCTGGGAAAAAGACTCCGACTATCTACCTTATCTATGTCTCTCATAATTTTTTATACCTCTATAAAATCGTCCCTCAGCCTCCGACACTCCAGAGAAAGCAATCCAAGTTTGTCCAACCTCTCCTTATACAATCCAGGCAACATCCTGATAAACCAGTTCTGCACCCTGTCTGAGGCCTCCACATCCTTCCTGCACTGTGGTGATGATAGCTGCACACAATACTTCATATGTGGCCTAACCAAAGTTTTATACAGTTGCAACATGACTTCCTGACTTTTATATTCAATGCCCCAACAGGTGAGGGCAAGCATGCCGTACGCCTTCTTTACCACACTATCCACTTGTGTTGCTACTTTCAGGGAGCTATGGACTTGCATCCTCTGTACATCAATGCTCTAAGTTGTCTCTACTTGAGTACAGAGTTGGCATTCTCTGGGGCAGTTTTACACCATAAAAAAAAGGCATAAGCACAAATGAAAATCCCACCAAAATGTTTGGAGTAAATTATCTGCCATGCACCAAGACACCAAGAAAAGGGTGCGCAATATTGCTTTACTACAGTTTAAACTCATTTTCTACTGTACACCATTGCTTTTTTCAGAGTTGTATGAAGGAATTTCCAGGTTGCCATCTTTTGTATAAGATGTCAAAGCAAGACTGCCTGTTGTAGCAAATTTAAAAATACTGTGGCATTCTTCACAGAAGAGGAATAGGGCTCCTTCAGTCCTGTCTGTTTTTAACCCAGGGATGGAACTAAGCATTGGTGTCATACTGCCAGCCCTATTATATTTGCAGCACACAGCCCAGGCAATTATGATGCATTCATCTCACTTAAATATGATGGATATACTGTCCTTGCAACTGGGCACTGAAACAGACAATCTGCCCACCTCATCCGGACTATATCCACTGCAACTCCTGAAGCCTCGTAAAGTGAAATTGTATCCTCTGGTTGCAGGTTCCATTCAACTGCACTGGAAGTTTTTGGAAAAAAGACTAATAATTTGTTTTTCAGGGGGAGAAGTGAGGGCCAGAAGAGAGAAATTGATCTCTACCAACCACATAAAAAACATCTATTAGAAGAGAATGAAGCAGCACTGGACAGAGGTGATAGACAGAGTAAATGGCACCAGAACCACTCTCGGAGTCTGGTGTCAATACAGGAGATGACTTCATTTGAGCAGCAGGTGTGAATATAGAGCTTACCCTCTCTCAATAATATCTCTTCACACTGATTCTCTCACCATTCTCGACAATTTCTCTCCCTCCATATAGCTTTCAACATCCTGTCCTGAGATTAGTTTGAACACTTTTCTTACCATCCTAAGTAAGCTCACCTCTCTCATCACATGATACACTGAAACCTTTCTTACATGCTGCTACCTGGACAAGCAGCATACTTTACACATACTCCTTACACATACTTTACATATATCATGTGAATACTTCATTTTCTTCATACTTCCCTTTACATACATCACTTCTTCCCCCCACCCACCTGCATTCAATTTTGTTCTTTCTACATTTTCCACACACCCACTATAACCAGAACTGTCTTGCCCATAGAAGACAAGAGGGTAGTGGTTGAAGGGACTTATTCGGGCTGGAGGCCTGTGGAGTAGTGGTGATCAGCAGGGATCTGTATTGGAACCTCTGCTGTTTGTGATGTACTGTACATAAATGACCTGGATGAGTATGTTGATGGGTGTGTTAGTAAGTTTGTAGATGATACCAAGATTGGTGGAGTTGTGAATAGTGTATAAGTCTGGCGATGGATACAGCGTGATATAGATCAGCTGCAGATGTGGCAGAGAAATGGCAGATGTAGTTTAACCCAGATAAATGTGAGATGTTGCACCTTGGTAGGACTAATGTCAAGAGGTAGTACACTCTTAAGGGCAAGACCCTTAACGGTGTTGAAGAGCAGAGAGACCTTGGGGTGAAAGTCCATGGCTCATTGAAAGTGGCTACACAGGTAGACCGGGTGGTAAGAAGGCTTATGGAATGCTTGCTTTCATTAATCGAGGTATTGAGTATGGGAGTCAAGAAGATATGATGCATCTCTATAGAACTCTGGTTAGGCCGCATTCAGAGTATTGCGTGCAATTCTGGTCACCTCACTGTTGGAAGGATGTTGAGGCTTTAGAGAGGGTGCAGAGGACGTTTACCAGGATGCTGCCTGGAATAGAGGGTATGTGCTACCAGGAGTGGCTGGACAAATTTGGGCTCTTTTCTCTGGAGCAGCGGAGGCTGAGGGATGATCTGTTGGAAGTGTATAAAATTATGAGAGGCATAAACAGGGTGGACAAGCAATATCTTTTTGTCATTATTGAGCGACCCAATACCAGAGGGCATGCATTTAAGGTGAGACGGGATAGGTTCAGAGCAGACGTGAGGGGTCCATATTTTACACAGAGAGTGGTGGATGCATGGAATGCGTTGCCTAATAGGGTAGTGGGGGAAAATTCATTGGGGGCTTTTAAGAGGGGCTTGGATGAGCACATGAATGAGAGGAAAATGGAGAGATATGGGCATTCTGTAGGTAGGAGGGATTAGCTATGTCAGCATAACATTGTGGGCCGAAGGGCCTGTTCTGTGCTGTACCGTTCTATGTTCTATGTGTGCAAGTGTACAGAGATAGTGTTGTTAATTTAGCAAGCCCATCTCGCCATTGGTATTCATGAATCGCTTCCGAGTTTTTTGATGAGGCTTTCAGTGCATTGGTGCAAAGCTTCCACAAAAAGGAGTTGCACAGTGACACAGCCAAGTGCATTGCTGCCTTACAGCTCCAGTGATATGGGTTAATTCCTGACCTCGGGTGTTGTCTGTGTGGAGTTTGCACATACTCCCTGTTTAATACCTGGCTTTCCTCCAGATGTTGTGATTTCCTCCCACATCCCAGAGATGTGCGAGTTGGTAGGTTAAGCAGCCATTATATTGTTGCTAGTGCAAATAAGAGTAGTAGAATCTGGGAGGAGTTGATGGGAATGTGGGGAGAATATAATGGCATTAGTGTAAGGTTCGTGTAAATGGGAGCTTGATGGGCAGTACAGACTCTGTGGGCCAAAGGGCCTGTTTCCATGTTGTATAATCCTATGACTATAAAATTACTACATAATATTAACAATGGCAAAAGTCACTCACATCATAATTTACAGGATATTTTGTAATTTATAATGGTGTATGGGACTGTTGTGCTACTGCTATGGCGCAAGTGTTTTAGCTCTGCTGTGTTTTCAGCTGATGAGGAAGAGGTCTCCAAAAACCTAGGTTTCTCAGAGGTAAGAGCCTTAGAAATGATGCCAGGTCAACATGGAGGACAAGAAGCGGTCACTGCATACTTCTCATTGTATCCTGGAAAATTTGTATTATCTGTGATTTAATTATTTTACAAATCTTATTTCCAGCACTAAACTTTCAGGAAGAGTGAAAGATTTCAAAAAATTGCTACCAGTAGGGCTATTGAAGAGCTGAGGCCACATTTTTTTAAACCAAAGTGTGGTAAGCATCTGGAACTTTTTGACTGAACACTAGTGGTGGTAGAAACCCTTTCACACTTGAAGAGAACCAAGAGGAGTATTTGCTGCAGAGAGGCCACTGAGCGAGAGCTGAGAAGCAGGATTAGAATGATTAGCTTATTTTGGCTGATGTAGACATGATGGACTTCTCCTCTGCCATAAATTTCTATGATTCTATGATGACATGCTGGAATTTAATTAGCTTTTCTTCTAGTTTTCATTAGTAGCCAATGATGCTGAGAGCCCAGATGAAAATTACCCAATTGCTTTCTAAGCAACAAGGAGCACATGCCCACTTACTTCAGAGTTGAAGACCCGTTTAACAGGCTGATAGTCTGACCCAAATCATTGTGCAGAATATTGGTCAGGGAAGGGGGTGTCACTTCACTCTTACCAAATATGAGTTAATTTGCCATTATCTTTCTCCTCCTATAATTGTAGAAACTATTCTTTAAGTTTCTGTGAACTTCTAACAGTGATAAGGCAAGATAACTAGCATTGTTTTGCAATTATGCAAGAGCAACAAATGTCTTCTTTATCTTACCTTGCTTACTTTGGAGACTTAGTTTGGTGTCTTGTTATTTTAGCAGCATTGTACAGTTTACCATCTGTAATCAAAATAAAAATCGTTTCAGTGGGCTTCTTTCCAAGATGCTGACTGACGACAATTGGATCTATTTCCTGTTGTTTCATGGGAACCACAGCCAAAGCCTATTCTTGTTCAACAAAACTCACTTTTCTCCAGAACAATTAAATACCTAATACTTTGAGCTAAGATGAAGTTTTAAGTGCTGGATTGTAAACTTCCTTTTCTCTACAACTATCAGCACTATCCTTGCAAAAATATTTAGCTGGATTGCACACCAAACTGAAACAAAAATATTTATAAAAGTTAGCTTTAATTATGTAGCAAAATATTAAAACTATGCAGAAGATTTTTAACTTGATTTTAATTTACTTTTGATTATTTAAAAATAATATTTCCTGACATGCTAAAGATGTGGTGACAGCTAAGGCGGTTTGATAATGTAAGGACGCAAATCATGTCTTTCCCTCTAATACAAAATATTTTGAAGGCTGAAAATATGAAATGAGAACAGAAAATGCTGGGAATACTCAGCCAGTCAGGTAGCATCAGTACAGAGGGAAACAGAGTTAATGCTTCATGATGATCTTTTATCAAATGAAAGGAATTTGGTTTTGTATCATTACATGAAATTATTGATGTCATTATTGGATCGAGTAGGTTGCCATGTCTCTAATCAAAAGATAAATCAAGCTTCATTGGAGAATATTAAAATGAGAGGTGATTGGAAGCCGAGAGTCATGACTGTGGACTGAATAGAGATATTCTGTAAACCAGTCACTCAATCTGCATCTTCTTTTCCTTAGGTAAATGGTAAATGAGCTCACAATAAGAGTAATGAATAAGGTGCATTAAATATAAATAAATGCAATAAATTAACGTTTCATCAGCGAAGAGTGTTTGCCCCCTGGAGGCTGGGAAGGCTTGTGGTAAATAAATAGTTTTGTTGGAGGGAGCCATTGGAAGTCGGTGATAACTGAGGACTGGATCCCAATGTCAGGAAGGGAATTATGTCTGGGTGGTGGTGGGGGGGGGGGGGCCGAGGGGGTGCGGGGTGGAGTTTGCATCTCACTGGAGCTCCCCAAACTGTTAGAGGGTGATCCATTGACCGTGAAGGCTGGTGAGGTGGAAGGTGAGGTGGAAGGCGAGGTGGAAGGTGAGGTCAAGGAGAAACCTTATGGTGGTTTTGAATGGAGGAGAGTGGAAAGTAGAAGTGGTGGGAAGTCTTACTCCTACTATCCATAAAAGACTTAACTTTTTTATTAATATTGAACACTTATTCTCTATAAATATTCCATGCTAATTGGCAATTCTGACCTTTATGCTAACTAATATTTAAATGCTGCAGAAATAATTCCTGCTCCAAGAGCCATTGGAATTAGAAGAAATGGAAGAAATCAGGTGTGGTGTGAAGCAGCAAGCACAGTTGGCAACATCGGCAATACCAGAAGAATTGGAATGGTGAAAGAATTACAACAATGGGTTACATAGAAAGGTCCAGAGGCAGGCTATTACATCACACCCAGCTGATAAGAAGCACCTGACAGCCTACAAACTGGATACCAGATCTACAGAAATCTGGAACTGAAGAGAGTCCTTAGGATATGTTTTGGACAGGTTTTGGGTAGGCAAACAGAAATGTGGGAGAGAGGGAAGACATGAGGGATGAGGGTTGGGGAGGGCATTGGCTTTGGGTGAATACACTGCTGTTATCATTTTCAGCTTGGGAGTGCTGGAATTCTCAGCCCTCATTTGCTTTTGAGTGGTGGGTGCCCCTTTGAAAACATCTGGAATGAACACCCTTTTCCTTTATGTTAATGTAACTTCTGTTAATGTAACTTCTGGCAGGCATTCCAGAGCCCAGTTTCACATGGGTTTGCATTAATAACCTTACATTCACTTTACACAGGACATCACACTATTTCCTCCACATTATACTGCAGTGATTACACTACAAATGTACTTAATGGTCTGTGAAACACTTGGGCATATCCTAAAATAACAACAGGTACTATGTTTTCTCATTCATTCAAGGGATGTAGCTACCACTGACAGGGCCAGTATTTAATGCCCATTCCTTATCAACCTGAAACAAATCGTGCTCCAACTTCCTAAACCAGACTGCAATGAAAGAAGTGCTGTTCGATGGGAATCTCCAGGATTTTGATCAGGCCACGCTGAAGTAACGGTGATGTATGGTGTCAGAATGGTGTCAGAATAGTGTAAGATTTTGTGGACTATTTTCAGGACATCCTTCCAGGTGGCAGAAGTCGCAGTTTTGGGAGATTCTCAGACAAAGAACCATGGTGAATGCTGCAGTGTTTCTTGTAAGTGAATCACTGTTTAGGGTGGTTCATGGAAGGCTTCTTGTAAATGAATGTTCAGGGAGGAGCATGGGGCCACATATACATAGATGGTGAAAAAGCTTAAATAATCAGAGGTGTGTCACTCACTGCAGAATACTTAGCCTCTGACCTGCTCTTACAGCTGTAATATTTACGCGAATGATCAAGTTATGATTCTGATCAATGACAACCCCCAAGAACGTTAATGCTGAGGTTTTGGTGAATGCAGTGTTGTTAAATATCAAAGGGATTTCATTTGCTGGAAAGGACCTTGCCTGGTGTGTATGTTATTGTTGTTTATCATCTTAAGCCTGGATGTTATCTCTAATGTCTCAAGGGTAGCACAATGGTGGAACAGTTAGCACTGCTGCCTTACAGCTCCAGGGGTTCAGGTTTGATTCTGACCTTGGGTGCTGCCTATGTGGGGATTGCATGTTCCCTCTGTGACCATGTGGATTTCTCCTGGATACCCTGGTTTCCTCCAAGGATGTGTTAGTAAGTTAATTTGCTCCTTAATGTAGAGAACTGATGGACACGTGAGATAGATTAGGTCGTAGGGCTACAGGGGAATAAGGTGAGGGGAAATTGGACTGATAGATCTGTGTTGCTTGGAGCCAGTATGGATACAATGGGCATAAGGTCTACTTCAGTGTGCAAATAAGAATATGAAAATATCTCACTTTAAGATGGAGGGATAGGCATTGATATACAACAGAAGATAGCTGGGCCTAGGACACTGCCCAGAGAAACTCTTATAATGATGTCTTCGATCTGAGATGATTGACCTCCAACAAATGAAATCACTTACCTTTGTGGTATGTACGACTCCAACCAAGAAGAGTTTTCCTCTTCAGAATTAGAATCAGGTTTATTATTACTGACTTACTGTATATGTTGTGAAGTTTGTTGTTTTGTGGCAGCAGTACAATGCAAAGACATAAAAATTTCTATAAATTACAAAATAAATAAATATTGCAAAAGAAAGGAATAACGAGGCAGTGTTCATGGGTTCATGGACCATTCAGAAATCTGATGGCGGAGGGGAAGAAGCTGTTCTTAAATCAGTGAGTGTGGGTCTTCAGGCTCCTGTGCCTCCTCCCGATGGTAGTAACAAGAAGTTGGCATGTCCTGGATGGTGAGGGTTCTTAGTGATGGATGCCGCATTCTTCAGATACTGCCTCTTGAAGATATCCTCGATGGTGGGGAGAGTTGTGCCCGTGATGGAGCTGGCTGAGTCCGCAATCCTCTGCAGACTGTTGCGATCCTGTGCATTGGAGGATCCATACCAGGCTGTAATGCAACCAGTCAGAATGCTCTCCACCATACATCTGTAGAAATTTGCGAGTCTTCGGTGACATACCAAATCTCCTCAGACCCCTAATGAAATAGAGCCATTGGCGTGCCTTTTCCATGATTGAATTAATGTGTTGGGCCCAGGATAGATCCTCCAAGAACTTGAAGCTCAACTGATTCTTATTGAATTCACTTTTACCAGTGCTTCTTGATGCCACACTTAGTCAGATGCTGTTTTGATGACAAGGTCAGATACTCTTATCTCACTGCTGGAATTCAGTTTTTTATCGATATTTGGACTAAGATCTGTAGCGTTGCAAAGGCTCTTCAGCAAGTGTTGGGAAGCCTTATTCTTGGTCCTTGAGATGAAGGCTCTCTCACAGTAGGGAGGTTCCATATCTTGACCCAGGCAATTACTTATAGCAAGCCTTTGACAGGCAGTATCCCCAAAAGCCTTTGTATTCACTCTCCTTATAAGAAGAGGCTGGAGGTCTTAATCCTCCTATATCCTGCAGCAAGTTGCAGTATTGGACTGGAAACAGTGTATCCAGGATCATACTGGAAAGGTAATGCAATATCAGCTCAAGACATGTTCAAGAATTTAACTGGCTATGATGTATATAGATACTATTCAAGCCATGACTTTTGTACCTGTTCTGAACGTAAATTCAGTTAGACTTGTCGGTTACCTTCACATAAGGACAGATTCTCTTGATGCTGTAGATGGGTAGATGGGTGTGATGAATTGTTTAGCAATATACAAAAAAGGAAAATCAAATGAGAGATCACTTACGATTTTTGATCTGGACATTCAATAGGACAGAAAATAGGCAAGCTCACATTCAGACCCATCTTCCCCCCAACATTAGACACAGAACACAGAATCTGCCAAAATTCACTCCTCACAGCAACCTATCTCCTTCTGTTCTTCACTGAATATAATTCTGTACCTCTGAATATTACTGCACCATATGTGTCAGATATTTCTATTTCTCACATCCGTCTTTCAGACGAACTCTTTATGTTGAACAATCATTTTAACTGAAACTATTCTAACGTGGAGTCAATTCTGTGGTTCAGATTTCTGCCTAACAGGAAGCGATTTAAGTTTGCCCCAAATGACTGCGTGTAGAACATTATTATCTGTTAACTATCTGATAATCACCAGTGACGAACAAAATTGATTTGAGGGGTCAAATGTGAAAGTACAAGTTTTTAGAGAAAAATTTCTCTCAGAAAAAAATTATATCAGGTCTTTTCCAAAAATGAAAGGTAATGGAAACCATGAGGCACTACAGCATCAATGGTCTCAGCAGCTATGTTTAAAGCAAATTATTGAATGCATAAGTATCCTGTTCCTGAATGCAAGTTCAGATAAAACCATTTCAACAAGGTAACTAGGTGTGGGAACCACAGTTATTTGCAAAGGAAGAAGGATCTGATGATTAATACAATCATAATTCAAACTAGTTGTAAAATTTTTCTCATAAATATTTGGGCAGCAGCTGTCTTCGAAATTGCTTTGCAAAATCTTGCAGAAAAAATGTTAACTCATGTCCACACAGGTGATGAAAATGAAAGGAATTTAGTTCCATAGATACTTCAGTCTTCTAACTAATGCATGTATATGATGAACATTAAATATCATGATGAGCAAATCACAACTTCTGTCTTTTAATCAAAACTCAGCAACTTGCATCACCTAGAATATATTACTTTATTTACCTGCCTAGCTCAACACTAAACAAATTTTTTCACAGTAGCAGAGTCAAAACACCCACGTTTGACAATTTGCAGACCTCCCTTGCAGTGTGGTTGACACCTGGATGTTATTGTGAGCCACACTGGCAAAGATTAATTCTATTTCAATCCCTATTGTCCTGATGCTGGGACACCTTTGAGAACCCTGCAGGTTATGAGGTGACAGCAGGGATAAACATATGCTGAGTGGAAACAGTTGTTTGAGTGCTCTAAACTGACACAGTCACTTAAGTGATATAGCAGAGCCAGATTCCCTATCCAATTCCCTCTAACTTCCTCTAAGTGAGCTCTAAAGAAAGCACATAAAGGGCCACTTGCAATAAAAGTCACCAAAGGGAAGTTGGATGGTTCTGTGGAGGGTGTGTGGGTGTACGATCCCAGTAGAACCCTGCCAGCAATATTAGCCCAGAGCAGTAGCTTCACAGTGTTTGAAAATAATAGAACATCATCCTGATACAATAACCAGATGTGATGCATAATCTGCGAGACAGTAAACAATGTTATTTGTAGGTGTTTCTTGCTGTCATTCTGAGATGAATAGAGGCTAGTTTTACATTAAATGATTTTTAATGACAAAAATCTGAATTTTTCAGTTGTATGACATAGGCAGTGTTCACCCACCAGAACAAATACTACTCATCACTGCCAACCCAGACACCACTAGAACACAAATGAATAAATTTACAAGAAAGACATGTTTTTTTTAATAAAGTGCTTTGTGAAAGGGATTGCCCAGAAATTGGTCCAATTCAAGCAGAAAAGCTATTGTGCACATGTTTGGACAGGATAGTAACCATTCCCAGTGGAAGTCCCGTCCTCCATGAAACTGGACTCAGCACTTCTCGGCAATATTCACCTCAGCACAGCTGAAGTGTTTCCAGCTTCATTCATACTCATCACTTGGCATAACATTCAACTCTACCTTGCTGCCCAGAACTGCGACAAAATGATGTAACCTACGACCTTTACTCATAGCTCCCAGTAAAACAAGGAGCAAATCCCACAGCAATTCAACAAAGAAACATGAATTAAGTGGTCCCCAGAGGGACATAATTGTGCTGCCACCTGCATGTACCTGATTGAGCTTTTCATTCCATGTACCCATTATTGCAGGGTCTTACTGAGCTTATTGAATGTTTTCAAAGTCAGCACAGAAATACTCCAATATCTGCCTGAATAATGAGGCGGTACTTTGCAATCACATGGGGCCACTTACTGAGCAGGACAATGAGGATCACAAGATGATGCAGAGTTGAGGTTGGCCACACGTACTGAAGATGTGCATCCGCCTTACCCTATGACCCCCATAGCAGCCTAGTATGTTGCTGCATTTCCAAGACTGTGGCCCGTTTCCAGTGAGCTCTCGTGGCAATGGCACAGCAGCTGCCGACTCTGCAGGCAGCTGCTGTCAGGAACCATGCAGGTCATGTCTTAACAAAGCAATCAATGGAAATAAACACCCTTATGCATTTTTAAAGGACAACTTTCCCAATTTCATGACACTCCTAGGGGAGTGTCCATTGGCTTTTAATACAACACTCACTTGATACATCGAATAAGATCTGGGAATGCAATATTTTGTCAAACTATGTAGTGGTTGATTAATGCTTAACTTTTTAGAATGAATCCAAGTTTGTTTTGTGAATTAGATTTCCAAAGAAGCAGAAGAAGATGCAGTTAATTCTGCAAAATATAATAGGACAAATAACTAAAATGACAGTAGGTGAACAGTTGGGAAATAGCAACCAGAACACTGCTTGGTTGAATGTACAGGAGACCCCTGCATTTAACGGCCATGGAAATTTGCCCTTACAGAATTCACAAATCACTACCCAAAAATCCGAGATAGAGAATAAAATTCACTCTCATGGAATTTCTGTAGAGAAAAAAATTTGCATAAATAAACACAAAATGCAAAAGAAACCACACATTTTACCTATTTTTATTCTTTCAATTGCATTTCTTGATTCATAGCAGGTTTTTCTTCCCAAGAGTTTTGCATATTATTTACCCTCAAGATGTTTGAAACAGGGCCAGCAAGTTTAAGTGCAACTTGTAAACCTAAACAACCACTGTTATTTGCTGTGACTTTTATCATTAAACTCCCTTACCTCAAGTGTGTATCATTTGATATGCATTTAAATGTGTATGTCTCCGTTCACATGGAAAGTGATAAGCATCTGTAGTCACTTTTGTCTCTAAATGCAGCTGCTGGCCACTGAAGAAATTTGCTTTGGAAACTGCCAAGGTAATCTGTTAAATGCCCCCTCCTCCCCCCACACCCCACACCGTGAACCAGCAGCTGTGGTACTATCATTACTGTTGAGAGAAAAACATCCCATAGGAACACATCTCCAATGGGAAATAGGGAAAAACGTGATAACAGATGGTTTTCTAGGAACACAAACCCTTCATAATTCAGGGTTGCCTGTAAAGGATTACAAAAGATCAAGTGCAATATAACAATTATAAATGTTCAATGAGATTAATTGGGCTGAATTAGTCAATAGATCAGCACTGGAAAATATTCAAATATAAGAAAGTAAAAGAACAAAGTCAATATAGTCATGTTAGAAAAACAATTGGATTAAAGCAATTCGGAAACTGGGAAGGGAACACGAGGAAAAAACTGAGGCTCACAAATCTAAAGAAAGTTATGAGGAATATAGAACATGCAACAGGAAACAAAAAGGATTTAAGGATTAACAGGGATTATTTGAAACAGCTAGAAAATAATAAGGAAATAATGAATCCCTAGGTAGGGGTGGGGAAGTTGAAGGAATGTTACCACTCCAGGCCCAAAGTACTTCAACTACCACCATTTTACAATTAGAGTATTTAAACTCTGTTCTGGTGTCTGTCACAGGCAGACTCAGGGGGAATAAATTTAAACCAGTCTTATGATGTTGTTGGCATTTTATCTCAAAATTCACAAGAGAATCCACCTAGACTTAAACCAGACCATAAAACCTGGTGGGATTGTTCCCATGCCATGATCAGACTGTTGTCACAGCAGTCATCAGCACCACAGGTGACAGCAATGGGTGCAGAGAAGCTGCAGTCTTTATTGCCCAAAACCTTTCAATTCACAGATGATCCCTCACTTTCTGCGCAGTTCATTCCTTGTTCAACATGAAACTACTGTATTACAAATTCCATCCTTCAAGGAAAGAAATCTGCCATCCTTACCCAGTTTGGCCTTGAGGTGATGACAGATTCACCAGCAAAGTTGATGCATAATTGACTCTTCTGGGAAAATTCAGGAAGCCCAATAAATGCCAGCCTTGCCAGAGATGT